>NC_140907.1:959246-1603725 GCF_045865225.1 Trachurus japonicus | reverse complement strand
CTCAATGAGTTAAGAGGCAAAAGTCAAGTTTAAAAAAAACTTTATTCATGCTTCACTCAGGTTAGGCTACAAAACAGCATAAATTCAATCAATAAAACCGTCATCAATAGATTACAACTTGTGAGTCCTCTTCATCAGCATCTCACTCCTCGAAGGCTCCGCTGGCCCCTGACGAATCAAATGGCATTAGGCTCCCCCCTCCTCATTTCATCTGCAGAGGCTGAGAACTGCGGTGAGGAAGAAAAAGAGGAGAAAGATGAGGAAGAGATGTCAGGGCCAGAACAGCAGAGTCACGGAGTGTCTGCACGTACAAAGTGTGTGTGTGTTAACGATTAGAAATGACTGAAGAGGGACAGGTTTTATGGATATGACGTGCTCAAATAAATCAATAACAAAGTCATTCAAAAAACACACTTTTGCGTGTCTGATTAGGCAAGCACAATGATCTACTATGAGTAATATGCAAACCGCAGTATTTAAATGAGGGTTTTGCGCGTAACCGTTTCCGCCATGGAGAGTGTGGACAGAGAGCTGGATGGATACAAACGCAGAATAAAAATTTGATCCAACGCATTAATAGAGAGAGGGACAAATTATAATAAAACCTCAGCAAAGGGTGAGCTGCTCTGATCAGTGTTGAGCAGCAGCTGCAGGTAACTGGGAGACCTGCTGTCATTCATTGAGCTGGAGCTGCGCGCTATGGCACAGAGCTCAGGTGTGGGACACTCAGGCCACTCGGATCTAAACGCGCTGACCAAAAGATCACAGACGGAATGAAAGCGGTGACGTCTCTCAGCCCCGGTCCCAGAGCTGAGCAGCCAGGTACTGGAGAGGGAGGAGAGGAGAGGAGCGCACTGGACGAGAGAGATGCGGCGTGCGTAACGGCGCTTAAATTACTTTGATCGCATGATCAACAAAGCTATTTAACCATCTGAACACAACTACTGGGCTCATCATTCATCACATATGATTATGTAAAAGCTTGGCCTGATGGTTTTATATCGCAAAGCAGCAGAGGACAACGATATCGCTGCTTTCCTGTGCGCACTGCGCAGCTCTCAATTTAAAGGGCAAGACGGCGTGGTTTGGCCTTTAACTCGTTAATTATTCCATTAGTCCAGTTTCTCCGCGAGCCGGTGCAGGTGTCGCAACGCATCACCTGACGGCGATTTTTACAAATGTATTGACTGATCGATAACATGTTAGAAGCTATAGACTATAACAAAAACAAAAAATGCATCAAATTTTTGGGTATGCCAGCTTCCTCTGTTGGTGGCACTGGCACACTCGTGGCTACGCCATCTCAGCTGCCTACAGCTGTTGCTGTTACTGTTTTTAACAAAGACAAAAACAGCGCTTGATTACTGAAAGGCAAAGCCCGTGTGGCGCTGGCAGCGGCCACAAATAAGGACGCACTCACACGGGCCAGTTGTTCCGCACCGTGCTGAAGCTCTAATGCCCCCTCCTCTGTCCCTCGCTGGCCCGCACTCACACCACCTCCAACCCAAGCTGCTCAAGCACGGTTGCCTCTGTTGATATATAGAGGGATTAATTGTTTACCAACACGGTGGATGTGCGCTTTAACCTGACTGCAGAAAGAACGGAGCCTTTTAAACACCAGCGGTGATGAGGCGCTGACATCAAGGTGGTTGTGTCCACACACCCGTACTGGTTTATGTGACTTAAGGTGACATTTCGGCACAGGAGGAGTGGGAGCGTGGATGCGAGCCAGTCTCCTTCAACCATGCACGGAAAAGGGGAATGATAGGAAAGGTTTTTCTAATTTAATGAGAAACAATGCCCAGGTCAGCAATGCATGACAAAAAACATGTGGTTCATTTGTCCCCTCAAGTTACATAAACCAACACAGCGTGGACACACACAACTCCGGTGACGCCGGTGACGTGCAGAAAAAGTGTTTCCATTACACTTTTGCGATACAAGTTTGTATCGATACGTCTCAAAAACTAAAAACTTTGTAGCGATATTTGAGAGTTTTTTCGAAATGTAGGTGTTTCCGTTTTTAATTTCGATATTTAGGTTTTGCGCATTTCAAGGGGTAATGGAAACGCACCTAGTGACAGTTTCCTCATCACTAAACTTGAACCACCATCCTCCCTCACTCACGTCGTGAGTCGTGACGACAGGACAAAGCCTTTTGGACATAGGCTACCTACCTTATATTGTAGCCGATATGCTGTGTTTTCCTCTCTGTATGCCTCTCGTTTCAGTTTTTGCCCCGGTCAATCATCTGGTGCGCATCCGCTGTTTATCAGGCGCTTGCTCACTCGCTCACTGCTCTGCAAAATAAAAAGGAAAAAACACGCCGCGGTCCGGCGGAGAATTGGTAAATAATTAAGGAGTGCTGGAGTAAACAATGTGTCTTATTTAATGACCAGTGAGATGACAAGTCTTCGTGGTTGCTGCTCTGTGCAGTGTCCGGTCTTGTCATAAATCACTGACAAATCAACCTGATTAAATCTCAGCAACAATCACACTCTCAAGCCCTTTCCCTCTGCCATCGTGTAAAACTTCACTTCCCTGCCTGCCACTTCTGTCTGTAATTTTGATAAGCATACACATTTGTTTTTACCAATTTCAATTGTCTCAACAGTTAACCAGAGTAGCCTAATATCATTCTCAAGTCAGCTGCCAATCTGCAGGGACAGTGCGTGTCATAAGCGCGAGGACAAAAATGTAGCCTAAAAAGCGTCTGCTATCTATGTAACCATGGTGAGCTCCAGAGACCGAGTCTCCCTCCTTCACTCATCCGCACACCAGCGCCTTGTGCCCGGGCAGCAGGCCGGCCAGCCCCCCCTCTAGTTCTGGAGCTTTTTTTTTTTTTTTTTTTTTGCTTTGACAACGGCTTACCGGTCCCGTCACTTCTACCTTTTTCCAGCCAGATAACGTCCAATAGAGGGAAAAAAATAGGACTTAACATTTTATTGGTGTCGGCTGTAACCGTTATGTTAGGATAACTAACGTTAAGTTAAACTAACGTTAACGCCACATACAGTTATAAATAAGCTGGCACCTGTGCTGGTAGCCTGTTATTTCGACCGCGTTGTACCTCGCCACTCACCGGAAACCTTTAACTTTTACAAAATAAACGAAATAGGCCTAACTTTTCTTTTTTTTTGGCAATATATCCCAAGTAACTTACCTGAAACGCACTCCGTCGACGTCTCTGGACCAAACTGACAGGAGGTCCCGCCGTCTGTGGGCAGGTCTGCGGCCGACTTAAAGCCGACGCACCAGAGACGTTTGATGAGCTGGCACAAATGAGTATCAAATTTGAAGATATTCGCCCATGGGCCGATGCTTGACAGATGTTATAAATTATAGGGCCGACGTCCAACCTCAGGCCGACGTCGGCCAGACGTACGTGTGCTATCTGGGTAAATTCAATCCATTTTTCCCAAATTTGATAAAACTTAACCTTTTGGATTCTCAGACAATAGGTCAACTTTTCTATTTTGAATAATTTAGAATTATTCCGTGCCAGTCCTCAATTGTGGGTGGTGTTGGATTTAACCACTTCCTGGTAATGGATTTTTTTACTTGCAACCAGAAGAGCCTGAAGCAGCTTTATGTCCCTCCTTAGTTTCAAGCACACGTGACCCAGATAAAGATTTTCAAAATTAAGGGGTATTTGACACTGTATTTAATGTGTTGTGAATGCCGCTCCAGTACTGGTTCAATTTGGGGCAGCCCCAGAATACGTGGAAATGGTTTGCCTCTGGAGAACCACATTGTCCCCAGCAGGTTACATTTGTGTTCTTGTATTTTTCTTGACATGGGGTCTTAAAATATCTTATAACATTCTTCCAACAGTGTTCTCTCCAGTCCATGGAATTGGTTGAAGACCATTGAGCTCAGTTTCAAAGATGCGATCAAGAGCATTAGCCTTTTCCAACAAGTTGAGGGACACGTTCTATCATGTGAGTCCTCTTAATCGTGCTAATCTGGTCGAGAGTTACAAGGATTTAGGAATGACCCCTCTCATGCCAACAAGGTTTGGAGGCACCATGGCTGGCCCACCTCTCCAGAGCAGTTGATCATTTCCTGCGAGGATATAAAGCCATTGTTCAACATCTAGATCAGGTTAGACCCTCATTTGAAAAAAGTATTCTGATAAAATCACACATACTTAAAGGAGTCATCACCTGGTTTTTTATGTATCCAATCCCCCTTTAATTGCTTTGAATCAGTTCTTAAAACTTATTGGAAACATTTTTTTTTTTTAAATTCAAACATAGAGCTTGTTCTGACACTTTTTCATATGGCAACTTTCTCTCGTGAGAGTAGGCGCGAGGTTTTGACTGGTCCGGATGTTCAATGTATTAATATGTAATGAGGCGCGCATTGATTGGACGCAGGGAGGACAGAGCCGGAATGGTGGCTGGCCCTGTGGGCTACATGCAGGCTGTAATGGAAACCGCATACCTATGCTGCTCTGTCATGTACCGTAACCATGTTATAACTTCATAAAATAAAACAAAATTGTATCGGTTCATTGTAAAACATGTATTTATTGATGCAAATGTGGTGATTTCTGTACGTAGGCTACAGAGCCCCGGTGCAAAGCTGCTGCTGCTCTGTGTGAAGCTTCACTTTTCATTCGAACAAACTAATACGACTGCCACAATTGTTAGATTTCATCAGTGAGACAAACGTTTATCACCTAAAAAGAATTTAACCAGTCGGCGGTAAACCTCTACAAACCTGCGGGTAAGTTAATTAACGACCGTTTCCTCCGCGGGCATGACAACGTAGTTTGACCGGTTAACGAGCAGCTGCAGGCGGGTTGCTGACGAGTCACTCTCCGCTCCTCTGCCTCGCTGGAGCTGCACTTCTCCCAACGCGAAGCAAACTTCTAAGCCGTCATTTGGATAAACTAACCGCACATTGGGGATCTAAACCCTTACTTTCTCGCATGAATAAATATTAAAACTTAATAAATGAACGACCCTTTCCTCCGGCGGCACGACGACGTTGTTATCGGCCGGCTAAACGAACACTGCAGGCGGGTTGAGGAGTCACTCCTCCTCCGCTCCTCTGGTGCTCCAGCTGGCTGCACCTCACTTCTCCCAACGCGGAGCTAACTTCTAAACAGCCGTCATTCGGATAAACTAACCGCACATTGGGGATCTAAACCCTTACTTTCTCGCATGAAAACTTATTAAAACTTAATAAAGTGACGAAATAACAGCGCTACAGTGGGAAATAAAACAACCCGTAATGGTGGCGCGGCAGAAGTCGGGGTGGTGGAAGAGAGGTGTGTTTATGAAAGCAGGCGCCACGGTGACGTCACCGTAGGCGCAGAATCAAAATCTCGTAATGTTGTGGTGTGCAGCCTCATGAGCTGCTCTGGCTTAAACAAAGAGCCCAAACGAAAAAACTCAGCCACTTTCAAACCCCAGGTTTTCAGGCAAGTTTCCACTGAGGTCCAACACCAGTATACATGTTCTAACAAGGAAAAATGCGATTTCCGGGTGATGACTCCTTTAAAGGTTGAATATGTAGAATATTTATTAAAAGCTATATTTTTTCAAAAATAATACATCCAGGGGGCCTTTAGAGGGGTACAGAATGAAAGTATTGCTTTTCCATAAAAAATCTTTTTTTAGTCTGAATTATTATTTTTAATTTTTTTGACGGGCTCGACAACTGACTATCTGTCAACGTTCTGTTTACATTCGTACCTGCCTGTATGTGGCTCAGTTCTCCGCTGTTTTCCTGCCTCCTCCCGGTCGTATGCGTTTGTTTCCAACCAAGCCTTTTTAATAATCAATCGGTGGATCAATGGATTATCATATACTTGTTAGGATGGGTGTATTTGTGTAGTCTTATCTGTCATAAACACGTTTATCGTCGCGGACTTTCAGTGCCACGGAGCTCCTTTTTTTCTTTTCTTTTTTTTCTCCTCCAACTTGACGAGAGCAGTGACAGCGAGGCTCTGAGCAGCAGCGGTGTGGAAGGCAGAGAGCCTCCACTGTCCCTGTAACAAGCTACAAGTCATTTATTATGCTGTTAATGACGGTAAAAATGAAACATAAGGTAAATATCCTGCATAGTTCTCCTCCTGTCTGTCCTCTGATCAGAGCGGAGTCCTTAGCAACGGCCCGTTTTACCTAGCAACGGTCTGGCAATCGACTGCTGGAATTCTTTTTCTGTTGTTGTTCTTGTAATTCTACATAGTCAACCTTTAATTATGTTATTTTCATGCTGCCTGTTACTGTATATATAAAAGGAAAAAGGCACAAGTGAGTGATTATGTCTTGTTACCTACCTACCTTTTTGGTTATCAAAGTACTTTTTCGACTGGTCTGTCATAATAACAATGCTGTAAATACATTACATTAAAAACCTGAATGAAAAGATCATTTTAAGGGTTTCCTTTTGCCCATCAGTCTCTCTATTCCTTTGTGAATGTGTCTTTGTGGACAGTGTAGCTCTCTCTGTGTGTGTGTGTGTGTGTGTGTGTGTGTGTGTGTGTGTGTGTGTGTGTGTGTGTGTGTGTGTGTATGCCGGTACAATCGTTTCATAATGCGTGCGCACATGTCAACTGAACGTGTCACCCGCGTGCTTTGACGCCTGTGCAGCAGACAGCGCCTGACATGTAATGTAGTTTCCTCATTGACTTATAATGGCCCGCCGTTCACGCGCACGTTCACGTGTGATGACTGCTGCGCGCCGGTAATCACACTACGCGTAGTGGTCACGTGTAAACATTCATGCGTTTTGTAGCAAACGCACGCATTAACGCTCGCGTGAATCTGAACAATTTTGTCAGGCGCTCACGCGTACGCGGAAACGACGTGCGCAAACTGTGTCACGCGTGACAAGAAGCTGCGTTCGTATGAAGCAGATTGTGCACGTCTGTCTGTCACTGTTTGACTAATGTTGTTACGCGTTCACACACGCGTGCGGTCGCAGACTCTATTGCTGCGCAGCCGGAAGTTGATCTGCCTGGTGTGCACCACTACGCGTAACGTGACGCATAGTGTAACTTAGTTGTTCTGTGTTGCATTTTCATTTTCATCCAGTAGATGGTGCAATCGATCCAATACGAGATACATATAGGCTGTTGCATGACGTGATTTATTTGTTCAATGAAGACAGAGAGAATAATCCGTGTCCCAGCTGGCCACAGCGGCCGGCCGGAGCCACTCTCTCCACACCTTGGGTCTGAGCCGCTGTGGACCGTGGTCCAGATGCCATCCCCGGGTCAAGCTGCTGCTCCGCACAGCGGCAGTGGCGGCTGCGGCGACGTCGCTCCCCGGTCCGGGACGGAGCGATCCGCTGTAGGAAGAGGCCGCTGCGAGCTGCCTGCTCCGCGGGGCGGATCAGCAGCGTGACCCGGGGAACTCTGGTGCAGGGATGGCATATGGACCACGGAGCTCCGGCCGGGGGGTGGAGGGTGGGGGGGAGCGGACGCAAGCGGGGGGTGTGGAGAGAGTTGCCCCGGGACCTGGCCGCTGTGGAGCGAAGTTTCCAAATATCATAATAACAAAACAATGGGACAGCTCTCCATTCCGACACCCCTCCACTTCGACACCCCGCTGTTCCGAAATACCCCCACTTCGAAACACCGCTACTCCGACACCCCCTCCTCCCCCCCGCAGCTGTCCAAGGTGCTGAACCGCGTGACATTGTTTACATTCTGCTTTGTGGCTTGTCTGTGAAACGTGCGCTGCTCAGAGACTGGGCAGATCTGTCCCACTTGCTTTCTCCCCGACTCCGTTGTTGGAGATCTCCACACAGTAATAGAAATACACTTTTTTTCTTTTTCTCCCCCCCTCCTCCGCTCGAGCGCGGCTGAAGCCGGCTTGAGCTCACAGGGGCGCGAGGCTGCTGCAGCCACCGCTCGTGCTGACAGCTGACTGAGGGAGATGCTTTGGTTGGGCTTAGGCAATGAAGAAAGGAGTTGGTTAAGTTTAGTAAAAAGACCAGGTAGAGGCTAGACAGACTAGAAGCATAATGAACATTATAAGTCATTAATACAGTATGAAGTATTTGCTTGTTTTGCAGTTAATTATGCACATGATCCGTTTGACCCCAAAAAGGAAAAAAGGATCACTGCGCACTGCGCACTGCACAGCCTCTGGTTCCTTTCTGATTAGGTCCGTCTGTCCGTTCGGAGTGGGGGGGTTTCCCCCACTGGCCTTTTCGGAGTAGCGGGGTCTTTAGAAAAAATAGAAAACCCCGCTATTACGATGAATGGAAGTCTATTGTCGGAAAGGCGGGGCTTCGGAAAGGCGGGGTGTAACCAGAAAAGTCAAAGACTTAATTTTCCACGTTATTCTGTTTTTGTTTTAAAACAGAATAACAGAAAAACAAAGTTGTTTTTTGTTTTGTTTTTTGGTTTTGAAACGGAAAAACGAGGAAACCAAAATCAAATTACGGTCAAATTTTGATTGTCTTTTTGTTTTTGATCTTAAACAACACATTAACGCCGATGACAGACCGGAAATGTCTGAACTCCAAATAAAAGCCCAGTGACTCGTGTTATAGCCACAGACTGTATATGAATGGCCTATAAAATCTTTTTTTTCTTTGTAACTGTTGCACATGGATACATTTGAGCACATGGATACATTTTCACAGCTGTGTTTATTTTTTCACACAAGCTGATCGTTTAACTCATCTTCCTCATGTACTGTTCTCCTCGCTGGGCTGGGTCTCTGTCTCCGCTGAGCTGTAGCGCTTTGCTTTGCTTCCATTCAGTCAGATAATTTTCACAGTGGACTTCTTTGCCGCCTGATCCACCTCTGTGTAGGCTCCTCCGTGCCATGAGACAAACATGCAAGAAGTAGCGCAGTTTATTGTGTTTCACGGCCGAGGAGCTGTCATTACGCGCGACCATTACGCACGGCGATTCCCCTCATCTAAGCTGCCAATTAGAGTTTGGCGATATCAAGAGACGCAGTCACAAAGATAATTCATAGTTTTCATAGACGTGATCCACGGAGCTGGAGGGTAAAACATTGGTTCAGCGACAAGACCGGACACTGCACAGAGCAGCAACCACGAAGACTTAGGTCATCTCACTGGTCATTAAGACACTGTCACGTTTTGAGCGATCACATCCAGCTCTCGCCGCTGTTTTTTTTTTCCGCCAGCATTTCAGTCATTGAAAACAGTCCCTGCCTGGAGAATCCCTCACCTAAACCAAGATAAAAGCTTTAGATGTCGTAGGAGGTGAAGCGTCCCCCCCCCCCCGTAGATCCTATGAATAAAATCGCAGCCGCAACAACAACAACATTCTGCAAACAAATATTGTGGGGGGTCGATTAAACGATAAGACAGCAGCCGACAGATAGGCTATATGCTTAATGTTTGGGTGCAATAAAGTCACTGTTAACAAAATCAACATCTAATCTGTCCCTTCAAAATAAAGTTTGTAACGTGTCTGTTTGGAGCAGCTGCTGACACCTGTGCAGCTGCAGTGACAGTTTCCTCATCACTAAACCTGAGCCCCCATCAGATCCTCCCTCGTTCACGTCGTGACGACCGGACATGTCTTTTGGACATATAGGCCTATTGTATATTCTGTGTTTTTCCTCTCTTTAACCGTCTCGTTTCAGTTTTTGCTGGTCAACCTGCATCTGGTGCACACCAGCTGTTTCTCTCGCGCTTATTGCTCACTCGCTCAGTCTCAGTCCGCATATAATGAGCCTATTTTAAAAAGGAAAAAACACAGACGCGCAAATTGAAATGACCTAGGCCTATAGTGTCTAACAATTCAATGACCACAGCTGATCACCAGCTTGTCTGGCCCCACCTGTCACGTCTCTATGAACACAACTATGGGCTTCTTTTTTTTTTTCTTCTTCTTTTTTTTTTAATATTTTTTTTTTATAATTAATAAAGAATTAATGTTCGTGAGTCCGGCCGCATCGGGTCCAGGCTCCAACACTGGTCGGACCTGGTCGGGTCTTTGCTCATGTATTTGCTCAAACTTGGAGCCAGACCCGGCCCTATAGGAGACCAGAGTCTGGTTGAGTCCCAGCTTTTATTTGAGAACGGTAGCCGGTAAGGGGGGGAGGGGGCGGCGGCGACGTGTCTAATTTAATGACCAGTGAGTTGACAAGTCTTGGTGGTTGCTGCTCTGTGCAGTGTCCCGTCTTGTCCTTGACCCAATGTTTTACCCTCCAGCTCCACGGATCACGTCTCTAAAAATGTATGATCTTTGTGACTGCTCCGGGTCACGTAAACCCCACAAATTAAATATTAAAATCAAATTCAGTCCTGCTGCCTGTTTTTCCATTTCGTATTTTTGATTGAGCCTAAAATTGAAATATGAAAAACCAAACATTTTTTTGTTTTTTGTGTTAGATTAAAAAACAAAATAATCTGTCACTTTTTCATTTTTTGATTTTTGATTTCTAATTGAAAATCGAATGGCCGCAAAGTACACGGACCTACACGGACCCAGCTGGAGATGTGCGTTAGGTTTGTGCACCTGAATAGCTGCACAGAGGCTGCAACACTGTCCCGGCCGAGTTTTTTTTTAATTATATAGGTACTGTAACAAAACTGTCGAGCCATCAGGAAGGTTGAAATTGAAATATCAATGCAGAATCAGTGTCAACCATGGAGCATAAAAAGACATGACATCACTGAGCCTCCTCCTGTCTATAATATAATTATCTCATGGGTCTTTTCCTTTCTCCCTTTCCTTCTCCTTTTTCTCCTCCTTCTGCTTCTTCTTCTCCTTCTTCATTTCGTCCGGCAGGCAAAGTCTGGCTCACTGCTGCCTCCCCTGGTTGACTAAAATAAAAAGTCCAATTACATTACACGTCAAGTGAGGCGCAGTGTTGCACGCGCTGCAAATCCACTTCCGGCCGCGCAGCAACAGAGCCTGCGAACGCACGTGTGTGTGAACGCGTAACATAATTTGTCAAACAGTGACTGTCAGACGTGCACACACACGTTCATACGTACGCAGCTTGTTGTCACGTGTGAAATACAACCTGCGCGTAACAACGCACGCACGCCTAACAATTTAACCATGCGTGCACACACACATAGCTGCGCATCCTTACAGTTGTTTTGACACGATTGTACCGCCATAGTGTGTGTGTGTGTGTGTGTGTGTGTGTGTGTGTGTGTGTGTGTGTGTGTCAATTGTGCCAGAGATGCTTTGCTCAAAATGTGAACACCTTTCTGGAAGCAGCAACACTTCCTGTAGCTGTAGGTGTGAACTTATCATCGTCAGGTCTTGCCAGGTCTAGTCCTGCGTTCCAATCAAGAACAAATGGCTCATTCAATGAAGATAAAGATTTCCATGGATACATATCTAGACACCCTCAATACCTGTGTAACCTTTATGCCAGAGTGTGTATGTGCCCCAGAACAGTCCCGGCGGCAAGGGCGGGCCTGAGCGGGCCGTGCCCGCCCACGGAGTCAGCCGTGCCCCCCCTGTTTATTTTATTTGGGTTTTGGTTTTTACCTCGGAGTGGCCAACTCTCTATTAATCCTATCTTGATTAGCAACGATGACCGCAGGTGCTCGTCGTGTAGGATCTCAACTCTCTGATGCACACAGCCCAAAGCTACTAGCCCATCATCACCGCAGCACTGACTGAATCTCTGAGGTCCTGCTCATCAAGTCTGTAATGCCAACCCACGGTTGTAGAAAAAAAAAAAAAAAAATCTCATTTTCACGCGGCTCAAACCAGCGCGTCCACACCGGCCGACTTGGGCCGTCCATGCTCACTGATGGTGCAGACACACCAACTCCGGCGGCAAAGGATCGCCGAGCGCACCGGTGAGTGGGCGGTTCTGTGTGACGTATTGCGGAGCTTGAGTTTCGCTCTGCCGTTTCCAACAGTTAAACAACACACTAAAGTATGTTTATGAAAACATTTGAGGTGGGAAATGTGTAGTGCAGTAACAGAATCTTGATTCATATAGGGCTGTCCCAAACGATTATTTTTCTCCCGATTAATCTAGCTGCTGCTGCTGCTGCTGCCGCCGCTGTTGCTGCGGCAGTCACCGCCGCCGCCGCTGCTGCCACTGCTGCTGCTGCTGCTGCTCAGTTTTCTGGCCCTGCCCTCTTGGCCCCTGGGCGCCTTGCGGACCTTCTCAACGTTGGTCGGCGCCTTCTTCCTCTTGTTTTCTTTGAGAGAATTGTAGAAGAAAAGAGTGAGTGAGGCAAGCAAGAATACGCAGTGGCTATAGAGCTATCACAACACGCACACACACTGAAAAGGCTCACCTGCCCTGTCCTTGCCCGAGGAGGCCTTGAGGGAGCGGAGGATATTCTTTGTCACCTCCAGTGACTTCTCCTCCGACAGCTCCTCCCGCATGGCATAGTACTTCGTAGCAGTGGCGGTGTCATGGCACATACTACGGTGCACATCCATGCGCTCCCTCTCGTCCAAGTTGTGCTCCACCTGTAGGAGAGTAGGTGAAAGTTGAAACATTCTCCCTCCCGTTCTTATTCCGGAATAGACACTGTTGACAAAAGACAAAACATACGGCGGTGGAGATCGCCGTGCGGATGTCTGAGAGAGTGGGGGACCCCGGGAGGCCGAACTGCCTCCACTCCCGGGTGAAGTTGTCCCCCATCCTCTCGTACGTCCCCCCGAGCCGGTTGAAGAAGGCGGTGGCGGGGCCTTTCTCCCTCCCCGGCAGATACGTGGACTGGTCCACGTAGTCCTGGAGGTGCTTGTACAGCTCCTCCGACAGGGTTAGGGTTAGGGTTAGGGTTAGGGTTAGGTGGGGGGGTGGGGGGGGTGGTTTGTTGATTTGTTGGTTGGTTGGTTAGTTGGTTGGGGTCGGGTGCGGGTTGCGGGTGAGGATAAGTTCACGTTCCGTGAAAGATACCTCCATGTGGTTGGTACCTACTTACCTACCTACCTCAAAACATACTCCCGAGGACAGTTGCCTGACAGACAGAGGACAAAGGTTTTCGTTTGAACGGTGGGTAAGTTCAGGTTTTGGAAAAGCTACTACGAATTCCAGGTATTGTACCTCATAAAACTTACATTGGGAATTACCAAACAACGACAACGACAACAACAACAACAACAACAACAACTCACCCTTATGCAGTGGGTCCCCTTGGCCTTGGTGGCACCCCGGACCTCCTTCCGGGTCATGTTCTGGAAAACACAGACCCGGTGGCCCGAGGTGCACACCATGGTGCCAACCAGGAGACCCACCACGGTGGCCAACTGGGAGGTCTTCTCCGTCTCGTCCCACAGCCCGTCCAGGGCTCTCCTCAGGCCCTTCATGGCCTTGGTGATGAAGGTGCCGATGTCCTTGGTGCTCACCAGTTTCTCTGTACAAAAGAGGGAAGACAAGGAAAGATTACACAGTGGCAGTGAGCAGACAATCAGTCCTTCCAGTCTCTCGGCATTGGACCTCACCTCTCTTTCTACGTTTGTAATCCAACCTCTGGATCACAATCTGGGCGCCCAACCCTTTCTTCCACGCTTTCAACCGCGCCAAAATGCAGTTTATGGCCCTCCCCGTCAAGCGCACTTTGGGAACGGATGCAAGACTCGCGAAGCGCAGGAAAGCCTCGACGTCGATTATGACATGCTTTTGGCTCGTGGGCTTCAAGTGGGCCCTGAGGTTCAGAAACAAAAGTGTTCTGTTTATGTCCGGGCCCCCCCCGGACATAAACAGCAGGAACTTCCGGACGTACGACTTTCGCTGTCTCACGTTCCGCAGAGCTCTTTGCGACTGGTTGGGACCCAACAGGTTGGACTCGAAACAGCCCAACAAATAGTCTAAAGCAGGGGGGGGAGAAAGAAAGGAAAAAAACAAATAAAACCCCCCAAAAATTGTCCCTTTCCCCCTTTGACACAAGAGCAGGACGCTTATAGTGCCCTTGTCAAGGCTAGCAAGACTCACCTAGGTTGGGCGTCGGGCTCCGGCTCGGGACCGAGATGGGGGAAATGGGTCAACTACTGTATTTTTTCGATTAGTCTAAGGATTAATACAAATTTAAAAAACCACTTCTGAACACTTCTCTTATTTAAATTCTTCAGATACTCTTTCTGGTGTGCATTCCTCTAAATAATCTTTTATTTTGGAGGGGAAAAACTGTGCCACATCAGTTTGCTTTAACCTGGAAAATAGACAGATAAAGCAGAGTGCACACTGAAATATTAGCACAATGATTTTGAATAGGCACATTTATTTAGTATAGTCATGGAGCAGACCAGTGTTTCCTCTAGGATTTTTTTTAAGCCGGGGGGTGCAGGACATCACCCTCACTTATGATCTCTGCATGCTGTGCTGCGTCCGGGTGCACAGAGCAGCAGCGGAGTGGATTAAAACATTTTTTTTTTTTTAAATAAGACAACACGAGGACGTGTTTACATCTATGGATACATAAAGCAGCGGAACCAGTGTTTCCCACAGGCTTGCAAGGAGACTGTGGCAGGTGGTCTGACTGTCCGACGAGGGAGGGGGGCGTGGGGGGTCCGCGATCGGACCGTATGAGTTTTGTTTTTACCGCGCACCCTTCACTGTGTGTGTGTGTGTGTGAGTGAGAGAGAGAAAATAATAGCGAAAGAGCGCTATGCGGAGATGAATGAACGGAACGATATTGCAGCTCAGGTGCTCGTTCCTTGCCGTGGTGCTGCTGTGGTACAGCATGTGTTATTCTGCTGCAGGTGTTAAAGTCTATAGTTCACAACCCGACGGTGTGTTGTAGGCCTACCTGTTGACGTATTTACGTCACCATCTTAATCTATAAGTCGATTAATCGGGACAGCCCTAGATTCATATTTGATCAACACTGCCTAGTTTGATAGTTTGAAGCGTTGGACGGACGTCATTTGCATAAAGTTCAATCTATCGAACTTTATGCAAATTCACATACGGCGACGGGGCCGCCAACTCGACGTGCTGTGTCCATCATGCACCGCGCGGCTGAAGCTCCTGCTCTACATAGACAATGAATGGGATCCGTTGAATTGACGTCCGTTATGGCGGCGACGGATCGCGATGCAACAAATTGCCGAACGCACTGGCGAGTGGGCGGTTCTGTGTGACGTATTGCGGAACTTGAGTTTCGCTCTGCGGTTTCCAACATGGCGGCCGGGTCACAAACAATCTCATTTTACAGTTAAACAACACACAAAAGTATGTTTCTGAAAACATTTGAGGCGGGAAATGTGTAGTGCAGTAACAGAATCTTGATTCATATTTGATCAACACTGCCTAGTTTGATAGTTTGAACGATGTTTCTGAGCCGGCCGCATTGCGTTGGACGGACGTCATTTGCATAAAGTTCAATCTATCGAACTTTATGCAAATTCACATACGGCGAGGCCAGGCAGCCCAGTCCAGAGAGGAACAGAGAGGAACAGAGAGGGACAGCAGAGTCTCTCTGTGTGTGTGTGTGTGTGTGTGTGTGTGTGTGTGTGTGTGTGCTGTAAAAGATAGGCTAATTCTATAATCATAGAAGGCTGAAAATCTCAGGACATGTCTGCTCCAACTATTCAGCAGTGTAAAGCTAAAGCATGTGTGGGCCTTCTGTCATATTGATATCTGACAGTAGCTCCAGCTATCAAGATAGAGATGAGAATAGGACAGTGTGGCCTGAAAGAGCTTTATGGTGAAGCAGAGGAAAGGCTTGTCACCAGCCGGTCCAGGCCAAAAGATTTAAAAAATGAGTTTTGTTTTTGCTCTCCAGCCACAGCTCCACACTAGACCAGTTCTGAGTTCAGTTTCATACATTTCAGCCATTCTTGCAATTACAATGATAGGAACCTCAGTCAGTAGTAAATCTGGTTAAAAAAAAAAAAAAATCTGAAGCAATATTGTCATTTCCCTCTATTTTTCCTCAGAGTACAACCAGAATGCCTCAAATGTGTTAACCCCCCGTGGTTTAGTTTGTGAGTAGGCTATGGTGTGTGTGAAAGGGGGGGTTCCATAATAATATAATAATCCATATTAATGGGGATTCATAATGATAAACTAGTTTGAAAAAGTGCACCCCCCTGAAAAAATGTAGGCCCTAATGCTCCCCCTTTAATTTGTTTCTGCAGCCGGGTCTGCCCCAGAACTACACTGACTTTTTCCATAATAATCCATATTTATGGGGATTCATAATAATAAACTAAACTACACCACATTAGACAGTAAATACTTTGAAAAAGTGCGTCCCCCTGCAAAAATGTAATGCCCCACCTTTAATTTGTTTCTGCAGCCGGGTCTGCCCCAGAACTACACTGATTTTTTCCACAAAAAAAGTTGAACCCTGAAAAACTGTTAAAAAACATTAGGTTTTGTAGGCAAGTTCACTTTCAAGTTCATTTTCCCTTTTGCGTGATATTTGTCATGTTATTCTCACTAACTTGTAGATTTCTTTGTTACACTTGGAAGAATCCACCTTCTCAGGGGCCTCAGGGCAACACATGCATTTTAACAAGTTTCCATTATTTAATTAGCAAATAAATTGCACAAAACTGTCAAAATTAAGGTTTACTAACCAGAGAGAGTAAGTTAGGACCTGTCAAAAATGTGATGACGTCACATAAATTTAATCATGAAAAATAATACCTTAAAAATTACACCATCCTTTGATTACATAAGTAATTATATAAGCACTAACAAAGCGGTATTGAATTGTGTGTGTGTGTGTGTGTGTGTGTGTGTGTGTGTGTGTGTGTGTGTGTGTGTGTGTGTGTGTGTGTGTGTGTGTGTGTGTGTGTGTGTGTGTGTGTGTGTATGTGTGTGTGTCTGAATAAAAATTATATAGTACTGAAGTGCGGTGCGGGGCATAGGGGCCCTGCTCTCTTTGTCCTTTGTAGAGCTGGGCTCTGGAAAAAGCTGTGGATACATGAGTATGTATATGAGGATTGTACTGCATCGACGACGTCAGAGCCCCGGGGTGGAAAAAGCAGGAAAAACCATATGGGATTGATTATTGCATCGAGGGTTTCAAAGCTGGTCTCTGGAAATTTGTAAAGCGAAAGCCACCTGTTAAAATAAATATTATATAAAACATAAAATGACCATTCAGCTATTTTGTGCCATGACGAGCGTTTTGAAGGTATAAATATGGATCTTGACGGCGTGTATAACAATTTTCTGCAAGCAAGCTCAACTGATGGTGTGCGTCTGCTGCTGCTGCATCTGCTGTGAGTAAGTAGCCTATTATTTTACTTTATTTAGAGAGAACAATGCTTAGTGGCTATATTGGTTAGTGTTAAAGATGATTCAAATTGTTATTTTCTTGCTAGCCAGGAGATATCTGCTGAAGAGGAGGTGGAGGTGATGTCAGAATTGACAAGGCCTATGATGAGGGTGGGTCTCCATCTATTAATCATGATGGTGAAATATGGTGAATATAATAACGCTTAACCCTACTCTTATTTATAGGGGTTGCAGTAGTCGGCCCATCAACCCGTGAGAGCGATTCACCAGTGGAGGGAGAAGAACCCCCGCCCCATGCTGTCGATCTGGAGGTGGAGACAGCTAAGTAAACCACTGAGACACATCATTCATCGAGCGAGGGAGAAAGCGGAGAGGAGGAGGATTAAGTTTTTTGCCTTCTCAAGATGAACTACTCTCCATTGTAACCTCATATAGACATCCTTCACCAAACCCATTTCAGGAGGGTTTGGATCTTAAAGCAGAAGTAAGCAGAATGTTTGTGTTAATATAAGTCTTAAATAGTTATATCTTCCGACAGCAATCACTTATATAGAGTGTTTGGTCTGAAACACGGGTCTGTCAGTCACTCTGCTCTAGGGCTGTCAATCTTCCCCCCAAATCAGGTTCAAATTTCTAACCCATCTTATGTGAAATATTCGAATAATATTCAAATTTTTAATGTGTTTTTTTTTTTTTTAGCTCATTATAGGGGGGAGGGGGCTGTCCATGGTTACTTAACCAAAAGTCTCTTGAAGTGTAAAACAAAGAAAACTATGGACTTGGGAAGTTTGAATAGCAAAAATACATAAGTTATCTTGACATAAAATCATATGTTGCGGTGTAAAAAAACATAAACAAAAAAAGGATTGTTAATTCGGTGGAAACCCGGCTTCACAGGTGGGAGGGCTGCGGGGTTAGGGCCCAGAGTAGTGGTGCAACAGATCACAGCTGATCCGTGATCGGCACACAAGTGGTCCGCGGATCTATCAATTTTAAAAAAAGGTGTGCGTGTAGTGTGGGGACACATAGGCGCACCGTGGCAGCCGAATGAACGGGCAATTTAAAAAAAAACTGCTCGTACATTTGAAGCTGCAGCTTTACCTTGTGCACAACAACAACTGCATTTTGTTTTATCAACATGTCTACTACTCCGAACGTTGCGACACACTACGTTAATTTGCCTTGTTATGGAAGGCAAACGTTGGAACGTCAGTTTCCACCTTTTGAATTGTATTCCAATAGCGAAGTTCGTTCTGACAGCCCTACTCTGCTCTGCTGTAAGCCGAGGAGAAAACTTTCCTTGTATCCTACAACCTTTATCCAATGAGGAGAGAGAACGGCATAAAGGGGCAGTCCTCTCTGTGTGTGCAGCCAAGGGATGCGCGTGAATGTAGACGTAGGGACGAGGGCGGGGACTGCTAACTCCATCGGCTGACAGGAAGTTAGCCAAAACCACCGGATTGCTTCCTTCTGCTTTAATGAAATGGATGAAGCTGAAGCATGGAGTCGGTCAGACAGACTGTGTTGTGAGACCCTCTCAGCTGTAGAGGAGGGAGGTGGGAGGGGGGAGAGTGTGGAGGAGGCATGGAGTCCATCCGATAGAGAATGTTGTAACGTCCTGGATACCGTAGAAGGTATTCAACAGCAGGGGGAGGGTCCTAGCAGGGGAGGAGTGGAGGACATGGGGGCTGATACAACTTCAGCTAACCCTCCACCAAACGATGCCAGCAATGTTGAGGATGCAATGGAGATTGTCGATCGAGGGAGATTTAACAACCAGGAAATACGTACTTTCCTTCGCTTTCCTCCACCAGCCACTATTCCCAATTTTCATGAATTTTATCAGAATGTTACAAACGGTTTTGAGGACAGAATTTCAACTCTCATCCAGAGAGCCAACCTCCAACCAAATGATGTTATTCAGGTAACACTGCGAGCCGACCGATTGCAAAACGATGTTTCAATGATTCAGCGCTATGGATCTGGTTCAGTGTCTGAATTTCAACAGCTTTTAGACCGTCTAGTTCAGAATAACATCTCTGTTTTCACCGATGGCTCTCTCCAGCTTATTGTTAATTTGGTGAGACCACCCCGCGGGGGCGGTAAGAGACGGGTTGAAACATGCCTTGCAAGTGAAATAATAAAAAAAAAAGCTAAGCATCTATTTGTACTCCCCACCCACAATCAGACATGTTTTGCTGTTAATCTTGTCTTACTGACAAACCCGGACATGACAATGATGGAGGCCTGGGCTGCAGGCTGTGACATCCACACCAGGGTAGGTCTGAGTGTGGATACAATGGTCACATTTGATGACATTGTTAAATTTGAAGACTTGTTGGGCTGTAAAATTGTTGTCTTTTTCCAGTCCTCAGATGATGAGAAAAGAAAAAAACTGGCTACATTTCAAACACAGAGGCCGTCGTCTAGTGAAACAACCCACTACCTCCTTTTACATGATAATCATTTTTACGGGATAAAAAATGTAAAGGGGTTTCTCGGTGTGGAGCATTTCTGTAATCATTGTCACACAGGGTATCAAAATCGCTACAGACACTACTGCGAAAAAATCTGCAATGTTTGCTGCACAGACTGTAAACTGTCAGCGGCTCAAAATACCTACTGTATCGATTGCAACAGATACTGCTCAAATACCATCTGCTACGAACGACACCGTGAGTTGAAATGGCATCCAGTTGTGAGAAAGTGGGCTAGCAATTGTCAGATTCATAAAGTATGTCCTAAATGCAAGTCACTCTACACCTTATCTATTTCCGATCCTAAACCACACAGGTGTTCCTTCGATCTTTGTCCTATTTGTAAACAGCCTAAAAGCAGACCATCAACAGCTGACAGAGAGGCGGGCACGACTGCTCAGACCAGTGACTCCACGCTTCGCGCTTCTGAAAGTTCTGAAACTCATGCTTGCCACATGAGTAAAAGAGAAATCACTGCTAAAGAGAAAATGACAGGGAGAAAAATGGTGTTTTTTGATTTTGAGACCAGTCAAACTGGAGGAACTCATCTTCCGGTGTTTGTAGCAGCTCGATCACACAAAGGGGAGGAACGCGTCTGGGAGGGCCCTTCCTGCGCTGTAAATTTCCTCCTCCATTACCGGAAGAATAGGCATAAACACACAACTTTCATATCACACCACGGGAAAGGTTTTGATCATCACGTTATTTTGAACGCTTACGTGGCTCAAGGCTTGACACCACATATCATAGCACAGGGAAGTAAAATAATTCTGATCATTGATAATGACTTTCAACTTAAATTTATCGACTCATTCTCTTTCATTCCCATCCCGCTGAGAGATTTCAGCAAATCTTTGAATTGTAAAACAGAATTAAAAAAGGGTTATTTCCCTCACAAGTTCACAGATGATTCAAAAATCAACTATAAAGGTCGATATCCTCCCCCAGAGATGTATGGAGTTGATCAGATGACTTCTAAACAGAGAGAGGATTTCTTCAACTGGTATCACACGGTGAAAGACCAGGAATTTGACTGCAGGGCTGAACTTGAAGCTTATTGTAAAAACGATGTTCAAATCCTTGCAGAAGGAGCAACCAGCTTCCGCGATGAATTCATTGAGACAACAGGATGCGATCCATTCGATAGTGTGACCATTGCTTCAGCAGCCCTATCAGTTTTTCAAACCAATTTCTTAGAACCTAACACAATTGCAATTCCCCGTCCAGATAATTACAAATCAAGCAGCAAGGCCTTTTCTCACGATTCTATACAATGGCTGGAATGGGAGGCCTACAAACGCAACATTTCAATAAGGCATGCTTTGAATGGGGGGGAGATTAAGTTTGGTCGCTTTTCGGTGGATGGATTTGCAGAGACGAACGGTGCTAAATATGCATTTGAATATATGGGATGTGTGTGGCACGGCTGCGATTCCTGTTTCGACCCTCGCGACATTTCTCCTCTCGCCGGGGTCCGTTTTAGCCAGCTTTACTCAGACACCATGAGGAGAATAGAGCGCTTAAAACAAGACTTTAAGGTGCAGTCTGTTGTGGTAATGTGGGAGCATGAATGGAATCTGCTGAAGAAAACTGATCAGGGTGTTCAATCTTTCTTGGAGACTTTTCAACACCCCATCCCACTAGAGCCTAGAGAAGCCTTATATGGGGGACGTACTTCAGCTTTCCGACTACGCCATGTTGCAGGGCCTGATGAGCGCATTCATTATGCAGATTATTGCTCTTTATACCCGTATGTACTGTCTGGAGGCTTCTTCTTCCCATTGTCTCACCCTCAGATCATTAGAAATGATTTTGACAACGTTGAAAATTACTTTGGATTGATACATGCTAAAGTTTACCCTCCACGTAAACTGTTTTTCCCTGTGCTGCCTATAAGAAATAACAAAGGGAAACTGATTTTCACACTGTGTCGCTCATGTGCAAACATAAACAATCAGACTTCTGCATGCAGTCATGACGACGAAGACAGGGCACTTCGAGGGGTCTGGGTATCAGTTGAGCTAAATGAAGCATTGAGAAAAGGTTATATTCTGGGGGAAATGTATGAGGTGTGGCACTTTAAAGAGAAATCAGACAAACTGTTTAAAGATTACATCTACACATTCCTTAAACAGAAGCAGGAGGCCTCAGGCTACCCACCCCACATCGTAGACAACCCTGATAAATCTGCATACATCCAAGATTATAAAGAGAAACAGGGTGTTGAGCTTGATCCTCAGAAAATAGTCTCCAACCCTGCAAAGAGGCAGATTGCCAAGCTCCTTCTCAATTCACTCTGGGGGAAGCTAGCGCAAAGATCAAACCAGCTCACAACCACTCTGGTGAAAAAGCCTGAGCGCTTTTTTGAATTTCTTTTTTCAAGCAAGTATGACATTTCTCAGTTTCATTTCATAAACAATGATGTTGCACTCATTCAATGGCGTTACCATTCCAAGTGTGTCCTTCCACCAGGCGATACAAATGTTTTCCTTGCTGCCTTCACAACTTCTTATGCACGTCTTGTACTTTACAAACAGCTGGATTTACTCCAAGAGCGGGTTTTGTACTGTGATAACGATTCTGTTGTTTACACATCCACACCCAACGATCAGTATTCACCACCACTTGGTAATTATCTGGGAGATCTAACCTCTGAATTAGACCCAGGTGATTATATTTGTAACTGGACAGCTGCAGGTCCAAAATCCTATGCATATCTTACACAGCAGGGTAAGGTGACTTTGCGTGCTAAAGGGATTACACAAAATTATGAGAACTGTAAAAAACTAAACTTTGACAGTCTCACACACATGGTAGAGGGTCACATCAAAGATCAGGACAGCTGCTACAAAATTCCCACTCATAACAAAGTTACACGCGATATGAAAACAATTGAACTCACTAATAAACAACATGTGATCAACTTTGCAGTTGTGTATGATAAGAGACGTCTTCTTCCAGATGGGTGCACACAGCCATTTGGCTATTAAACAGAGAGTGAAAAACATGTTAACCTGATATCATCACATAAGAGTTTTCATGTTGTGTTTATGTTGTTGTGTTGTATTATTCTGTATTAACCTTTTACGAATTAAGTGGAGTATATTTTTTTGTATTCTGTATTAAACTTTTATGAATTAAGTGGAGTATCTTTTTTTTGTTTTGTATTATTCTGTATTGAACTTTTATGAATGAAGTGGAGTATATTTTGCTTTGTTGTATTATTCTGTATTAACCTTTTATGAATTAAGTGGAGTATCTTTTTTTTGTATTATTCTGTATTAACCTTTTATGAATTAAGTGGAGTATCTTTTTTTAAATTATTATTCTGTATTAACCTTTTATGAATTAAGTGGAGTATCTTTTTTTGTATTATTCTGTATTAACCTTTTATGAATTAAGTGGAGAATCTTTTTTTTGTTTTGTATTATTCTGTATTAAACTTTTAAATGGATTATCATTTTTTGTTTCAACACATATTATGTATTCTGTATTAACCTTTTATGAATTAAATGGAGTATCATAACCTGTTGTCATGTCAAGAATAAATACTTATTCATTTATTGGCTCCTGTCATTTCTGTAAAGTGTAAGACGGTGTACAGCAGACAGTGAAGATGGAAGAAGTGTATTTTGACCCACGCTTTCAACTCCCATTCACAGCACTCCCTGTGGGGACTAGTGGTAGTGGTAAATCATTCTTTGTGAAACAGTTGATAGAAAATATGGAGCATACTCTTTCTACAATACCTGATCAAATAATCTGGTACTACTCTTCGTATCAACCCATGTATGATGAACTCAAAAGAAATGTGAAGATTAAATTTATTGAAGTGATTCCTGAGTCTTTGACGGATGAAAATATTTTTCCATCAAAACAAAATACCCTTTTAATCGTGGATGACTTGCGTCAGTCAGCCTTGCGTAATCAAGAATTTTCACGAGCCTTTACCGAATACAGACACCATCGAAAGCTATCTGTAATTTTTTTTAGTTCAAAACGTGTTTCATCAAGGAAAGTATAGTAGAACAATCAGTTTAAACACAAATTATTTTGTGCTCTTCAAATCCCCACATGATAAATTGCAGCTAAGACTTTTAGCCCAGCAAATGTTTCCTGGACAAAGAGAATTTTTTTCTAGAGAGTTTTAATGATGCAACTAAAGAGCCCTATTCATATTTAATCGTGGACGCGAGACCTCAGTGTCCAGAAGACCTCCCCTGACTTTTTTTTCTGAGCGAGGCACAGCCAACATGCCACAATCTGAGGATCAGAGGGTTCTGGTGGTAGTGTAGGGGGTAAGAAGTTCAGAGATATATGAAGGGGCGAGGCCATGAAGGGATTTGTAGACGATCAAAATAATTTTGAAGTGTATTCTGAAGTGAACAGGGAGCCAGTGTAATGATGCCAGAATGGGAGTGATATGGTCTTGCTTCTTTGATCGTGTTAATAACCGGGCGGCAGCGTTTTGGATTAGTTGAAGGCGAGAGATGGTGGTCTGACTGATACCTGAGTAGAGAGAGTTGCAATAATCCAGTCTTGATGATATGAGTGCATGAATGACTCTTTCTAGGTCAGATGGTGAGATGGTTCTGAGCTGGAAGAAACTGGACCTGACAACTAAATTTACATGCCTGTTAAAACTTAAATCGGTGTCAAATAAAACACCCAAGTTCTTTGCAAGTGGTGTGATGAAGGAGGAGAGATGGATGAGATTGTGGGTGATAGCAGTGGTGTGATGTGGGGGACCAAAGAGTAGGACTTCTGTCTTGTCCTCGTTCAATGGAGGAAGTTCTGAGCCAGCCAGTCTTTAATGTCGGAGAAGCAGTTTTGTATTTGAGTGATGTCAGACTGGCTTTGCGAGTTCAGGGGGAGGTAGATCTGCGTGTCATCTGCATAGAAATGAAAGGAGATGTTATGTCTTTGAATAATATTTCCAAGCGGGAGCATGTACAGACTGAAGAGAAGTGGACCTAGCACTGACCCCTGCGGAACCCCACATGTAATGTCTGCAACTGAAGAGGTGGAGCTACCAATGGATACTGTGAATTTTCTGTTAGAGATGTATGAGCGGAACCAGTCAAGGGCAGGACCGGAAATGCCGACCCAGTGTGACAGGCGATGGAGGAGAGTTTTATGGTCCACAGTGTCGAAGGCTGAACTAAGACCTAAGAGAATCAGGATGGAGCAATTGCTGGCATCTGCTGCACAGAGGAGGTTGTTAGTCACCCTTAGGAGAGCTGTCTCTGTGCTGTGGTGTTTGCCTGATGAACGTCAAATATTGCAATACATATATATTGCAATTTAATAATTTCCTTGCACAGTTTACAGGAGTTTATATATTATGAATCTACCTGTCGTGGGAGTGCAGTGCCAAGTGCAGCGTGCATCACTACAGCCGGACGACATTCAGGCTGAGCTCAGTTCTTTGTTGTTGTTTTTTTTTAGAAGAAAGAAATATAGTAGAGTATTAGTAGAATGAATCATGTGAAAGACTTTCTGACCTTTGGAGACATCTGTGTGACCTGAGGATATGGCAAACCACTGTGACAAGTGTGGGTGGATTTACAGTGCTGCTGCTGCTGCTGCTGATGATGAGTCACAAAAAATGTTCTCAACTGTTTCATACAAAATATGTTTAGGCTGAACAGATGCAGTGAAACATGTGTGGGGCTAAAGACATGAGCCATATCTTCATACTGTATCTCCTTCTTGTGGCTGTTAAGTGACTTGAATACAGATAGCATTACTGACTGTGAATTTTCTGTTTTTATATTCTTAGGTAGTTTCTGAAACTCCTGGGCCCTGAGGTGCAGGTTAAGATCCATACTTGGCAGCACTGAAGCATACCTGACTAATAGCATGTAGCTGCTGGGCATAGACTTTTAAACGCCACTCATTCATTGCACTCGCAACTTTAAAGCAGTTTGACTTTGGGAAACCGGCCCAAAAACATAAATATTATACCAGGGGTCTTGAAGTGACAGCTTGACTATCTCAGCCTAGATCCAGGACAATTTATCCTATAAAAATATTTTATATGTTCACTGGTAAGTCAATAAAATTAAAAAAAACATGTTTCATTGGAGAATGTGAGACTTGTTTGAACAAAGCTGATGATCACATGTTGTTTTCAGATTGTTCCATTTCCCCAAATCCACCTCTGAATCCAACTGAAAAACACCAGAACATTACCATGACCATGACTTATCACAGAAATGAACCCAGTACCTACAGACCTGTAGCCAGCTGGCAGTACAATTCTCAGTGACTACTGTGATCTGTATGACTTTCAGAAAGGACAGGGGACCAACAGGTGACTGTCTTAAATACACTAATACACAATAAAATAATATATATAAATTCAAATCTCTAATTAACCCAGACACATTGATATCATGTTTAATATTGCCCTTTCCACTGTGCTGTCCACACATATTTACACCACGATGTGGGAAAAAAGATGTTAAATTAAAAACGTGAGGTTATCGAACACTTTTTTCAACAACAACATTAAAAACTAGGAACAGAGCCAGCTGGATTCAATACTCAGCTATTCAATTAATACACAGGTTTGTATATTCATGGTCGTGCCACTGCCATTTATAAACAGACCTTGTTAACTAATACCAATGCCAATATCAACAGTGTCTTTCAATTGAATGATAATCATACATACAAGCTATCCAAATTGACGTTTTTATTCTAAGCATAAATGTGGAAACAAAACAAACAAACAAAAAAAAATGTATAATCAACCAAAGGTTTCATGACCCCCTTGCAGCACCTCTGCGGACCCCCTATAGGGGTCACGGACCCCCTGTTGAAGACCTCTGCTTTAAATGATAGTTTCTTTGACTTGTAACAGGACAACTGGCACCACTGTCACTGACACAGAGCACAAAACTGTATAGAATAGAATAGATAGAATTAATAGACTTTATTATCCACCTAAGGGGAACGGTACTGCAATGTCAGCATTGTCACTGTGAGCATGTTAGCATTACCGACATTTGCATTAGTTTGAGTAAACGTCATGGATCTAGACAACCGTCATGGGTGAAGGTATGTTTTTATTGTATAACGTCTCCTCTGAGTGATGTGTTCTCTGTTCTGCTGTCTCTCTATTTACATTTCTAGCAGTAAGTAAATGTTGTATGCATTTTTCAGTTCCTGTGGGGATGTGCACATACAGCTCTACAGAGATACACATCTGATGAAGTGCAGTGAGAGTGCAGCACGGAGGACAGCGTGCTTCACTGCCGTTGTAAAGCTCAAAGAATGTGACGATCAAAACAAAAACATGACATAGACCTAATGGGTCTGACACTGAATGCTTGCACATACAATAGAGAATCATAAGGAATATTTACAATTTTATTATTTCTATGAATTTGTTTGGTACAGGTTAGTTATTAGTCTGCTACCATGTCTGTCTCCAACAGGATAAGAAAACCTGCAGCTGAATCATCATCCTCACAACCAACAGAACAAGACATGGTGCAGAACTGCCTTTGTCTGAGCTTCGAGGCGAATGTTTTTCTCCCTTCTTTTCACTGATAGTATTTTTCACGTCTTTCAGATTCAAGGTCACATTCTTTTACTATTTATGACTCTCAAGATAATGTTGACCTAATGTATCCCACATACCACAAACATATCTGTAATCACAGAAACACAACAAAGTAATTAGTCAGTCAGTGGTGTAACACATTTTGCAACCACTTTTACTATTATTACTACCAGCGTTTCAGTCATTCATTCACAGAGCCCAGGGCTATTTTTTCCTTCACCTGCTCTGTCAGAACTTGTCCACTGAAGCTATGAGTCAGACAAAGCTAATACATAAACTCTGCAGGCACATGTAGGACCTTGGCACTGCACAGCATTTTCCCTCAGCACCTGGACTTTATGCATTGCAATGTGGTGAATAGGAGAGACCTATTAAAAAGAAGGAAGCTTTTTTATTGTTGATGGGATTATTCTTTGTAGAAATGTTCTAAGAGGTAAGTAAAATCTTTTTTCTTTGTAGATGTTTTCTGAAATTGCTAAACTGAAACAAATTTGAAAGTGAACCTTGATTACGGGGTTTCAGGTTGGTGCGTACTCACCTGTGCATTGGCACCTGGCTCCTTTAACATGGTTATATACATCATAATAGTGTCTAAGGTCTGACAGTGGAAAATGAGCGGTAGATAAGAACTTAATGACACACTCTAAGTCAGAATAAACTGCACTAACCACACAGGTGGAAAATTATGTGTCTTGATCGCAAAAGAAAGGACAAGAACACAAGGTCTACAAAAACTACCATTGCTATAGGCTACATTGCCATCATTTGAAGCTTGGGCGGTGCATGTGTATTTATACACACATCATGCAGGAACAATAGTGAGGAAAATAAGGAAGTCACAACACATGATTAAATGCACACCCTGCACAAAAAGTGTCTTTAAATCTGCATAGAGCAGCAGACTGCAACACAGAACATGATTAATGGACTTAGATTTGATTGCCTGCCTGATATAGTCAAGAAACTGTTAATTGTGCATGTAAGAGTTCCAGGTAAAAGTCTACTATCTGTGTTGTGCTACTGATGTCTATATTCATCTATAGGATAATTACCTTCTCTTTCATTGTTTTGCTGCTGCCTTCATGTGGGTGCAGGCTCAGGAAGGTTTTGGGGGTTGTGAGGTTTGTGGGTAACAACTGGGGGAAAAAAACAAACCTGCACCTACATTTTAGATGCGTGACCGGGGATCTTGCAATGTCCTAGTCTTGAGAAAGCGGCTTTTGACCAAGGGTCAGAAAATGTAAACACAAACCCTGTAGCTAACTAGATGATATTTAGGTAAATTAAATATATTTTTAAAAATATATGTTGGGGCTTTTAATACCTTCATTATGGGACAGTATGAGAGACGGGAAATCAGGGGAGAGAGACGGGGATGACATGCAGGCAGCAAAGGGCAGTGAGGAAGATTGCCTTTGATGAACAGCAGCTACACTGCAGCCATAAGGAACCACTGTGGGACCTTTCTAAATGCCAAAATGCAAAGTAACAGTAACACAAGTGAAGTAGGGACAAAAAGACAAACAGACAAATATACAAAGCTGGATTAAAGTCAAAAGTTTTCCCTTTTGTTATTATATTTTTTATTTCAGAGAGGTTTAACATTCTTTCATTTGGTGCATTGTGTGGCTTTATTTTAATCAGAACATCAAGAATAGATTGTTCAACTGTGAGTGTTTTGCATTCCTAGGTGCAGCTTAAAGAGTTTCTGTGATTAAAGTGCTTACTCCCACAGACATACAGTATTGTATTGTCATGGAAAGTAAGAGATTTTATTGTAAATGAAAACAACTAGCCTATCAGTGCCCACTGTCTGAATCCTATTTCTGTTTCACCTGATGTGATTTTTTTTTTTTTTTTTTTTTAGAAAATGTAGAAACTTGAAACCCAGGCAGAAAATGAAATAAAATGATGACTGATGCAGTAGCAAATTGATGTGCACACCCACACCCACCACACAAACAAAAATCTACAATAAAGTAACTTTGAGAAGCTGTAATTGTGTAAATTAGTGGCCAAAAGGAACACATATCTATTTTTTTTTTACAGTGTCCAATCATTATCAAATAAAACTGTCAATGTCAGCTCGTTCTCAGACAGAGTCTAAACCTGCCACTGCCTTCAGGAGCAATTATCAGTTCCCTTCTTCATGGCAGCTGGGCACAGATAGATTTGATGTCGTTTCCTACAGCTATGTATGACTTCAGATGTTTTTCAGCTAAGATCTACATTGTGTCTCTTTTTTTGTTCAAAGGAAAGACACATTAATCAAGTGAACAATGAGCTCCTGTTCGCCCTTACTGTACAGCTTTAGGTGAAGCTTTCAAATCAAATGCAGATCAGATTTCCACAAGAGACACGGTCACAAAGAAGAGAGAATATGACCGCGGGAAAATATGACTTGTTCTAAAGAACTATGTATAGCTACTGCTTTGGGGTATGATAGTGTTCTTGCTCATTGTAATGGAGATATTCTTCTCAACAGCATAAGAGCGTTTACCTTACACAATCTTTGTATGTGAATGCTCTGTTTTTGCCACAGATAACACTGGATGGATAATCTGACTAAAACCAGGATTGTCAGTGGTGGTGGAGGAGGAGGAGGAGGAGGAGGAGGAGGATATAGCAAAGGTAAGATGTCAAAGTTGTTATTCTGTAATTGTGACTCTTATTAGATGTACATTATGTTTTTTATATTTTCAAAATCACCATCATTCATGGTGGTTGTTCACTGTGACATGCTGCTGTAGCAGTGTAACTAACTCAATTGCATTGAAAGAGTTAACACCCAAATTACATAAAACCATCACACAGGTTCATCCCAGTGGGAGTGAATGGAGTAATGAAGAGCTATGGCTCCGTTAGAAAGTATTTCTTGCAAACAAATTGAAATAAGAACATAAAAAATAATAGTGAACACTTTACTGACACCATAAAGTGGTGAATTCATCATCTTCACATAAAACTGGTAAATATCCATACTTTCAGTGATTAAGGACTATTTATGTTGCAGGAACACAAACTTTGAATTAAACATTTAAAGTTATTAAAGTTTTTTTAAAGGTAAAATAACAGTTTTTCATGTTAAAGTGAACAAGATTGTCACCCAACTCTATAGTTACAGCTGTTGTTCTCTGTCTGCTCTGAACCCCTTTTGATTCATGGTTATATGTTCCAGATTATTCTGTTGATGGAAAAAAAAAGGGTGAGGGTGGGTGCACCCTGGATACATGTAGGTCACCAGTCTATGGCAGTGCTGACATAGAGACGATCAACTCAGGCACACCCACTTTCAAGCAATATAAGCAAATTTCAGTCAAATTAGTGATCAATCATGTTTTTGGGCTGTACAGACAGTTTCTGCATGAAAACAGTGTACATGTCTGAAATCATGCAAACGCTACCCAGAAAGGCCCCCAGGCCTGGTCACACACCCAGATGGTGAGAGTGCCAACCACCCCACCACTGTGACACACTTTAATGGGTAGACGAAGAATTATAATTGAAGCTATGATCAAAGTTGCCACTATAGGAGCCTCCAAATTGACTGCAGTTTATCACTTTTATTTGACAGGGAATATTATCACCCTGGGCAACTCCGGCAATGAGAGCAATCATATATATATACTGTATATATGCATGTCATAACTCAGTGTCATCTAAGAGAGGAGGGATTTCAGGGTAAAGAGTAATTGAGCGTGTTCCAGCACAGTGCCGTACAAGCAGAGGCTCACCCTTGGAATGTTTTTCAATAACAAAAAAGTTGAATTGCGTGTAGGCTAAACATTAACTTTGACAGCTCTATCTTGTAGTTATAAAAGGATTTTAGATAATTAGACATGCGCCATCCCTCAGCCCAGCCCCAGCAGGTGGGTGTTATGTGAATACTTGAGAGGGGCCTTGACAGGATCTTGTTTTCAGAGATGAGATGGATCATTGATCGTTTTCACTTCACTTGTTTTTCTTCCTGTAGGTGATTTTTCTCTGAGTGCAGGCGGGTCAGGTGGAAGAGCTGCGTCAGGAGGCTCTGGTGTCGTGAGCAGCTCAACTGTGATCACATCCAGCAGCAGCAGCAGCAGCTCCCATGCCGCCGGCGCCGGCGGAGCCAGAGCAAACAAAAGCTCCAGAGGCGTCAGTGTCACCAGCGTAGGCTCATCCTCTGCTGCCTTCTCAGGCGATGGAGGTTCAGAGGCCTTCGGGGCAGAGGCAGGGTTTAGGTCTACTGCTGCTGCTGGTGGTGCTGGTGCTGCTCTTGCAGGCACGTCGACTTCGTCCTCCAGCATGTCCTCTGGTTTTGTGTGCGGTGACTTGGATGGAAAAAGGGAGGGGGGTCTGGGTGCTGTGACGGTTTCTACCGTGACCAGGACCGGCTTCAGTTCAGGTGGATCTGGGGAAGCAAAGAGAGGATCGTCCTCTGCCATCACCTGTTCACCTCCTACAAGAGAGAGGAAGAGTGTGACCACCATGGCAGCCGCTCTCTCAGATGTCTTTGATGGTTAGTAGCTGGTCTCAACTGTCTCACCACCTCCACTATGTTGTTCATCTGATGTTACATGTTTTGTACAACAAACAATAAACTGAAACCAAATCTATATGGAGCTAGAACAGTCTCATAATGACTAAATGCACACGGAAATTAATAAATGCACAAAAGAAGATTCACTGATGTCTTTGGGGATTTATATATATGCAACTCAAAACACACATACATTTTCAATGCACATAGAAAAAAAATTCACAAATATATGCATGTAAAAGTATTTGCAATCTTCACCAAATACATATTTGGAGCTTGTTACATTCATATATGAACTGTTGGTCCTATCTGGTTCAGACGCAAATACTTTTACATGCGTATATTTGTGATTTTTTTTTCTTTTCTATTTGTGTGTGCATCGGAAATAATGTTTATGAATCTTTTTTTTTATATATATATGTGAATATGTTTTTACTTATATGGAATGAAACATATTTGTGTGTGCATTGAAAATGTATGTGTGTTTTGAGTTGCATATATATAAATCCCCTTGTGAATCTTCTTTTGTGCTTTTATTAATTTCTGTGTGCATTTATTAATTATGAGACTGTTCTAGCTCCATAAATCTGATCTTTTTGTGTTGTGCTCCAGAGAGTTCAAGCCCAAACTCCTCTCCAGAGTACAACAGGAAGGAATATGGTGAGTGTTACCTGAGGCTCAGATCATAGTGTGTGCTCTAGTGTGCATGATGATTAACTGATCATTTGAATCATGAGCGCATTTGTAAAGTTGTGTTTTCTTGCAGGCATGTCGAGTGCAATCTCAAGTTCTGCCACCAGAGGGAGAGCTCAGAGCAGAGGTGCACTCTTAGGAACAGTGCATGAACAAAACATATCAATTACCCCTAATTACATGTTTTATCTTTACTGTGGAGGTTGTGGATGGTCTAATTTATTACGCATGTTGTTGTTTTTATAGAGAGTGAGATCAGAGCCAGACTTCAGAGTGCTTCTCCCACACAAAGTTGTGAGTATGACTGATCTGTGGAGACAAACCACAAAGCCATAGAAAATAATTTAAACTACAAATAGGTTTCAAATCTAAAAAAACAAAAGACTGTGAAAAGACATCAGTTAGCCACGGTTACCTGTTGTGATGTTATGTCTCTTTGTATCTAAATGTATTAAGAACCTGTGATCATGAAAACATGAGGTGTGGATCAGACTTGTGACTGTCCTCTCTGCTGCGCAGGGACAGAGCTGGACGACGTGAAGCGTCTTCTGAGAGGAGCCTCCACCAGCACCAGCCCCGCTCAGTCCCCCAACAACACACTGCCCATCCCCAAGAAGGCCAGCGTGGAAACCAGAAGCATGTCTGAGAGCTCCACTGCAGGTTCAGCCAATCAGCTAAAATATGCTGTTTAAATTCTGATCTGAGAGGTTGTGATAGTCTAAATGGAAAAATCAGCCCAGCAAAGGGGAAATGAGAGGTTCTCTCTTTTCTCTCTGATCCAGGGGCTTTGCTTCTGAGAAACTGTTCATTAGTGGTCGTAAGGAAATGAGATGGTAGCCTACTAATGAGAAAGATCTGTTAAGATCATCAAGTCTGAGTTTTACTTCTCCTTTTCGGATCATGTGATCCTGATGTGACTCTGGTTTTACTACTTAAGCAGTAGAAACCATTTAACCCCTTCACACTGGTCAGAACATGCACGTCTAATTGTGTCACTTCCATTTTCAGTTAGCTTGTTTTTTTTTCTGTGTCTATCTTCCATTTGTCTTTGATTCCTTTCAGACCAGTATGGCAGTGTTTGGTCAGGAGGTGGAAGCAGTAGCTACGGTTACAATTCCAACCCCAACAACCTGTCCACATCCTCCACTTATTACCAGTCAGGTCAGTCACACATGCAGGAAAACCAGCAGTAAATTAGTTTTTTGTTTGTCTCCTGAGGAATTGGTGCAGATTATAGTTAAAGCAGAAGTAAGCAGAGTGTTTGTGTTAATATAAGTCTTAAATAGTTATATTTTCCGACAGCAATCACTTACATAGAGTGTTTGGTCTGAAACACGGGTCTGTCAGTCACTCTGCTCTGCTCTAAGCCGAGGAGAAAACTTTCCTTGTATCCTACAACCTTTATCCAATGAGGAGAGAGAACGGCATAAAGGGGCGGTCCTCTCTGTGTGTGCAGCCAAGGGATGCGCGTGAATGCTGTGATGTAGGGACGAGGGCGGGGACTGCTAACTCCTAAGAAGTTAGCCAAAACGACCGGATCGCTTACTTCTGCTTTAATTATTGTATTACTGTCATCTTTAAATTTTGCATCATAGCAAGATCCAAAGATTAAAAAAAACATGATAATGATTGAGTGATATAATATCCACATATTCTCTAAACTAATTTGGTAAATATGAATATATTTAAAGCTGCATGACACTTCTGTGATGTTGTTTTATTATATACAATGTTATAATGATCAAATGTGGTGTGAAAGGGTTTCAAAATGGTCCGTAACCTCTTGCAGAACTTTTTCAGTGTCTTTGTGATACAGTAGATGGACAAAAAGACTCTTCTCTGTTCTGCCAGGTGTTGGAGTTCAGAACAACCTGACACTCAGCCCTCCCTCCATGAACCCTGGATTGTCTGCGAGCAGCACCAGTGAGCCTCTTGTCATGTTACAGCCCACAGGCGCTTTCAGCTCCTTAGCTCTGCGCTGGCAGTTGACGTGACCATGTTGTTTTTCTCTCTCTTTGTCTCTCTATTCCAGCATACGGCGTTCAGAATAATCTGGTCAGCACCAGCTCTGCTGTCCTCTCTCCCACTGGAACCTACGCACCCATAGGTAAAACAGGGATGTGCAGTCAATATGAAGAACTTTTTACACTTATATCAGCTTATGAGTCTTGTTATTAAACCACTCAAATGGCATTGTGTCATTGTGTTTTTGTCTCCTCAGTTTATGGTGTGCAAAAAAATATATCTGGCACTGGACTAAGCACAACCACAGGTAAGAGAATAAGAAACTGTAGATAAAATACATTAGACAGATGAACAGGTGAATAAAAACACAGAGTAACTAAAATCTATGACTGATGTTTACTTTTATATTCACTCGGTGTCTCTCATTTTTTATTGTCACAGTGAGGCCCAGCATTTCTACTGGTGATGAAACCTCTGGCAAAGACTTCAAGTTTGTTATGATAGAGAAAGACAACGCCCCCATCAGGAAGGAGACAGAGAGACTGGTCACCACCAAGGACACAGGGAAAATGTTCATGTCTGCTGCACCTGCTAGTACTGCAGGTATTACTACCAAATACTAAAGTTCCAGTAATGCTGATACAGCTGTACATTGCACTGCTTCATTTTGGTACATTGTGAAATATGTGTTCTTGTTTATGTATGTTTGATGATTCCGTCTCGTAGCAACCTACCCCGAGGACTCGCTGAAGAGAGAGAAACAGAAGCTGTCATCCAGCACAATGGAGGCGGGAAACGATGCTAAATGTAGGCTCATAGTCAGCCAGTTCTATTGATATTATGATTATGATTATTATTGCTTGGAGTGTCATTAATCTCTGTTTTTCTTTTTAAAGATTCAACCCTGAAAGCTTCCACTAAAGACAAAGCGACGTATGCAGGTATCATTTGGACTGCCCCATGTTTACATAATTATTGTCTGTGGTCTGCAGCCAGACCCCATCACCATTCACAAAAGATGCTATAAAATTGGTCTTATATGCTGAATGAGAAGCATTTAAAGAGCAATTGTTACATGTTAGTTATTTTTAATAGCCACAAGTGAAAGGTTTAGGACAAAGTACCAAGTTAAAGGAGAAGAAAATATGCTTACAGTTACATGACTAAACTAATACTCCTCTTGCATCCATCCTTTCAAGGAGCTACAACCAGGAAATGGTTAATTTATATGAACAGGAAACAAAGGGAAACAACAATAGGCTCCCTCTACAGGGAAAGTTCAGAAAATCACTGGTCAAGAGGCAATAAATAGTAGTGTAAAACTCATTATTGAGTATTAGAGGATTTGTTACTCTGCCAGGCCTGGAGTTTCCTTCTGTTTCCACTCTCTGGGCTAAAATGTCTTCATGTTTCATGGACAGATATAACACTGGTATCTGTGACCCCAATCGAAAACAGTACAAATTGGAAGGAAAAACTCTCAGAAATGTGTTGATGAGACAGAGTTGTTTTCAAGGCAAATACAGAGACTGCTTGCCGAAAAACTGCCCCTGACGGAAACGCGCATCAGCAGTTTTGCATGAATTTACCTCTAAAAAACTCTGTCTCGTAACGTTCCGTTATTATCTCATAGCGTGGTGAATGTGCAGGTCACAACTTGTCCACCGGAGTGTTTTGGAGTTGTTGGATTGTGTATTTGATGAGTGTGATGAGGGAAACCAAGAAATCCCATTAGCCTCTGTAGCGTAGCTCTGAGCAGCTCACGGCTCTGCTCCGCCGTTCTAAAAATAGCTTGCACCGACAATTAAAGGTAACGAACTTACTCCTAAAACTATAGAGATTATGGCAATGGGCCAATTTGCAAAAATGTTGAACTGTCCCTTTAAACAGTAAGCTGTTTCCTGAGATGGTTTGTAATTTTACTTTCAGAGATCAAGAAAGATGATTCAGGCTGTGGCTTCTTGTCCTGCTGTAGCTGGTGGAAATGGCTGCTGGGCCTCCTGCTCAGCCTGCTCCTCCTCCTTGGACTCCTCTTTGGACTCATTGCTTTGGGTAAGACAGGAGAAGGTTTCCTGCTCTCCAGCTGCAAGTAAGGGTCAGTGAATGTTGTTGTCTACATGTTCAGCTTCTCTCTTCATTCACAGGTGAAGAGGTGAAACGTCTCAAGAACCGCGTTGAGGCTTTAGAGGCCATCGCCGGCACTGCCTCGGCCAGGTCCAGTCGCTTGTCGGCTTCCTCAGGCGTCAACATCATCGACCCTCTGGATTCAGCGTACGTTGAGAAGAGTTCCTCTGGATCCACCCTGACACGTTCTGACAATACCATCAACCTGGGGGCTGCAGGGCAAGGAGGAGGGGCCGTAAACGCACCAGGACTGGACAGTGCTGCCCTGCAGAGACTGGTCCAGCAGCTGGTCAGGGCTGAACTCCGCTCAGATGCTGTAAGAGGTACAAACTGAAGACCGGGCTTCGTTCTATAAGTTCATATATCAACCCAAAACTTAGTGACACAAACCTGAATGTAATTCTAACTTTTCCTACCTTTAGAAAACCTTGCATACTCCCTAAAAGGAGAGAGAGGAGAGCCAGGACCTAAAGGTACATTTACACAAATCATAGAATAATTTAGGAAATACATATTCCATTAACATCCATCATAAGTTTGTCTGTTTCTTTACAGGGGATCAAGGAACTTTAGGGCAAAAAGGTGAAGTATTGAACATAATTTAATAAAAAATTATACCTCAAAATTGTCTGATATAAGAATCAAACAATCCATAAACCAGAGCCAATCACTGAAACTAATGTTTTCCAGGTGATAATGGATTCCCTGGTCCGCCAGGTAAGACTGAGAAATCTGCTAATGTGTTGTAGCTTCTTCCTTCCAGCAGAGGTGACAGACTCAGTGTGTCTTACTGTATTTCTCTCATTTGTCCATTTCTTAAGGACTTCCAGGGCAGATGGGTCACCAAGGATTGGATGGGCTGAGGGGACCAAAGGGAAGTGCAGGTAAAGTGTGTTTTACTGCTCTCCTAGGTTGTGTGGAGATACTTAGGAAGTTAAAAACAGACTAAGGCTCTTATCCTTTGTGACCAGGTGAAGCAGGTGCAGAGGGACCACCAGGTCAGAGGGGCCGGGAGGGGCCGATGGGTCCCCGCGGAGAGTCTGGACCACCTGGTTTTGGAGAGAAAGGAGAGAAAGGTAGAAAATGTTTTTGTCGCCCAATTAGTTAAAGCCATGGAAAGGTGATGGTTGTTCAACCTTTGATAATGAAACTTGGCTTTGACAGGATCTCAAGGTGAGGGAGGACGTCCTGGTCCTGCTGGCGCGCCTGGACCTGTGGGACCAAAAGGTGAAACATTATGATCAGAGCAGATGGCCTTTTAAAGGGATAGTTCACCCAAAATTGAAATTTCACTCATTATCTACTCACCCTCATGTTGACTAAGGGCTGGGAGAAGTTTCAGAGTTGAGGGCTCAGAGCTTCTCGGAGTTACAGGGGGTCTCGGCGTAGCAGTGCATGTCTGTCCATATAACGGTTGCAAATGGATACCAACTGTCTTCGTAACAAAAAGACACACCAAAAAACATCCAAATACCCCAATGCTGCTCGTATGTAATGTACGTTTTGTATTGAAGCCCCGAAATGCGAAACTGTCCCGAAAAAAATTAAATAAGTCTATTTTTCAAGATTGTTTGTAGCGGAAGCTCCTATTCCCGGTTCGTCAAATTTGGACGAACCAGGGTCTGTCCTCTTCCCAGTTCGTCCAAATTTGACAAACCGGGAAGAGGAGCTTTGAGAAGCTTCCGCTACAAAACAAGCTTGAAATATAGACTTTTTTTATATTTCGCATTTCGGGGCTTCAATACAGAGACAAGACGGACATTACATACGAGCAGCATGGAGGTATTTGGATGTTTTTTGGTGTGTCTTTTTGTTACGAAGACAGTTGGTATCCATTTGCAACCGTTATATGGACATGCACTGCTATGCTGAGACCCCCTGTAACTCAGAGAAGCCACGGATAACTCTGAAACGTCATCCCAGCCCTTAGTCGACATGAGGGTGAGAAATTTCAATTTTGGGTGAACTATCCCTTTAAGGACCACACCATGGTTTTGTGTGAAGCAAACATAATAAACTTGATTCCATGACTGCCAAACATAAATAGCCTCTGTATTTTCCACGTAGGTGCTGCTGGAGATCATGGTGCCCCAGGAATCCATGGTAAAGACTCAAGTCCACATTAAGTAAATCTCATAGTTTGTCTGTTTGGTGTTGCGCACAGTAGCAGTGTATGAAATATGTTTATCATTTGTCTGTAGGGGCTCCAGGTCCAAAGGGTTTCCAGGGTGAGGCAGGAGCTCCAGGAGCAAAAGGTACCTTCATCTTGTTCCTTGTATGAACTAGAATTAACAATCTTCTGAAATGGTTAATGCATAAAGGAAAGTTTGGTAAGAGTGAAGAAAAATGTGACCAAAACACATAGAAATAATTTGATTACTAATGTTTTGCACAACAGTGGTTGATTAGTTACGTAATGTATTGTTAGATGAAAAAGAAGAGTTTACATTTAAAACTTTCTAACAGCCTTGGCATTTTTGATCTTACTACAGGTGACCGAGGAACTCCAGGAGCGTCAGGAATCAAAGGAGAAGTGGGAGAGCGGGGACCACGTGGACCAACAGGTGTGTATCTTTTTAAGTCTAAAAACCAAGTTGACGTTTACATGATCATTTTAGTATCAATAGAATAGAATAGAATAGAATCCTTTTTATGGTCATTCAGTCGGTATGCCGTAGATGCACTGCAGAACAGAATTAGGCTACAAGCACCATATAAAAAAGCAATATTAAAATATACAGCACAGACCAGTTAGAGGCTCACTAACATAAACAAAGAGTGTTGAGATCACTGTCAGACAACAAAGAAAAAAACTGCATGTTCATTCATAGAAAAAAACTTGTTTGATATTTGATGTATCTTGTTTTCATGGTTAAAGGTGAACCAGGACAACCTGGTCCACAAGGCTCTGCTGGATCTAAGGGATCTAAAGGAGTTTCAGGTGAGAGGAGAGCTTTACAGTAATAAAAAAAAAAGGTTTTGAGGGAGAAAGATAGCAGCACATTTATCACTGTTGTTGTGTCACATGAACAAGATTCTCTGTGTGTGTGTAAACTGCAGGTGAACCTGGTTCCATGGGACTTCCTGGTATGAGAGGACCACCTGGACATCCTGGAGATAACGGTCCCCCAGGTACCATACTGTCCAATTATGGCAGCATTCATAATCAATCATAATGTTATAAATTGCATTAACTGAATATTGCCAGAGTCATGCCATGTATTTTACTTTTTATTATAAGCAATAAAACAATGTTTTCTTGTTTTTTAATTTCTCAGGCACCCCAGGGCTTCAGGGACCCCAAGGTATAAAACCATGTAGCAAAGTCAATACTTTCACACAGATGAGTCTTGGCGTATTTTGATCTAATGTTCCTCATCTATTGCTAAACTTTCTCTACTCGTACAGTAAAAAAAGTTAGTCCACTGTTAGTTCACATTCTGCATATTCATTATGTAAGAATATGCTTAAGATTTTTCCTTCATTTTCATTTAAATAAGTGGCTATGTAGGACAAAACCGACTGTGCAACAGAATGACAATTCCATCAATGCTTGAACACTTTAGGCTAAACCAAAATGTGGCCTATAATCAATCAATCAATCAATCAATCAATCAATCAATCAATCAATCAATCAATCAATCAATCAATCAATCAATCAATCAATCAATCAATCAATCAAGACTTAATTGTCATTTTGTCAGTGTTACTGAAATGAAAGAACGTTTCTCTGAGATCAATGTAAAAACAGACACCCTTCCAAATAAATAATTAAGTATATAATAATAAGTACTCTAAAAGCCATGAATTAAAAATGCAGCATAAATTGCAGCAGTGGAGTTTCTTAAAGTGCAGCTACTGATTTAACAGTCTGTTCAAACAGTTATTCAAAGTCAGACTGTGTGCAGGATTATACAGTTATAACTTTGAATCCACTTGTTGTTGTGTCCTTCTGTATTGAAAGGTTTATGTGATAGTCATAACAGAGAGGTTACTAAAACCTGAATGTTTGTGTTTATCTTTAAGTGAGCAGGGTTATGATTTTAGACTAGACCTCTTGAATTAGGGATGTACTACTAATGTTTCATCATTACATCTGATCTGAACCTGTCTTTCAGGTGATCCTGGTATTCCTGGTAAAGTCATCACTGCAAGTAAGAAATGTTGGACTTGTACTACTAGACACAAAGTGTTCCTTGTATTAGTTTTTAAGTTTGGCACACACAACCTGATATTTTTCTCCTCCCTCTAGCTGGTTCTGAGACTGTGGCCATCCCTGGACCTCCTGGGCCTGCTGGGCCACCAGGCCCTGCTGGAACTCCTGGTTTGTCTGGCCCTATCGGTCCTGCTGGTGTCCCAGGACAAGCTGGTAGGTCCGAACTCTAGACAAATGTTCATGGGCACAAACTGTTAACCCTACATATTAAACATGTATATTCTTTGTGACTGTACCTGGAATCAATCATCAGGTCCTAAGGGAGCAAGGGGCGAGACTGGAGAAACAGGAGAAAAGGGAGAAAAGGGAGAGAAGGGAGAAAGGGGAGCAAGGGGAGCAGAAGGAGAAAAAGGAGAAAAGGGAGACAAAGGAGAGCAAGGAGTTCCTGGTGAGCCTGGCATCAGTGTTGCAAGCTCAGGAACTGTTCACGCCTCCCAAAGCAGTAGTGAGTACCTCTTTATTTCTTTAGTTACTTCTTCTCTATTCTTCTGGTAGTATCAGGATAAAGCTGTGTGAGACAGTCATAACATCCTCTGTGTTTCATTTCTAACTTCCTCAGGGCCAGGACTGCCTGGTCCACCAGGACCCCCAGGTCCTCCTGGAGCTTCTGGTCCTCAGGGTCCTCCTGGTAAGTTAAAAGCCATTTGTTAGATACCAATAGTGTTTCTAAATAACTGTGATAGCTCTCAGATCTAGCTTGTGGTCATTTAAATCTTACTTTCCCTGTTGTGTAGGTGAGACTAGACAAGGTCCTCCAGGACGCAGAGGTCCTCCAGGAGAGCCAGGTAAATAACTATCTAGCATTACATGGACATGGACAGATCATCTGCATACAGGATGATTTTAATTGTTACTGCTTCAATTCAGCTTGAAGCAAAATACGACAGACTAGTGAGAGAGCAACAGCAATAGGATTAAGAGACATTATCTTAGTCAAGTAGTGTGTGACAGAACATAAGAAGCCATGAAAAGTACTGTCCACATTCTTCTTCTTTCTGATTGAATACATGGTAATTAACTGCCTGACTGACTGACTGACTGACTGACTGACTGACTGACTGTATGAATTTTGGTAGATTAGTTCCGTATAATCATAAACCAATAAAACATTGTCAGATTGAAATGTTCATCTCACTTTGAATAGTTCTGTAACTGTGTTGGTGTTCTCACAGGTGTTGGTGTACCAGGACCTCGAGGAGAGAGAGGAGAACCTGGCAGCTTTGTGCCTACATCAGGTTGGTTAAAGAAAACTAATTTCAGATGTGATGTAGGTTTATAACTTGTTGTAAGCCATACTCAGCCCCTTCTGTCTTTACCAGACTACTGATGTATTTTCACTCTTTCAGAGACCTTCTTTGCTGGACCACCAGGACCTCCAGGCCCTGCTGGCCCACAGGGCTCAGAAGGTAGGTTCAATAGATTTTATGTGTCTGACTGTTGCCAAATTAAAAAAAAAAAATTACATACATGTCATTATTCCCTTTCCTAAGGTGGGCGAGGACCACAAGGGTACCAAGGTGAAGAAACTGCACACCACATCTAGAAACAACAGATTCAAAAAAGACCTAAGACATGTGACTAAAATGAATGATGATTATTCTAGGTGAACCAGGCCAACCAGGTCTTCCAGGAAGTCCAGGGGAACCAGGTGCTGGTATGTGATCAACTGTTGAGTAGATGAACTTTTTTGATGAAGAAGATTGAAGACATGAAGACACTCGGTTTCTCTTTGTATGAGTTGTCTTACTGAAAGTAATTATAGTGGTTAGGATGCATTTAACACTTGAAACCTTGCTGTTTACCAATCAGGAAGTTAACTTCACTTAACAAAAAGTTAGTTTTAGCCCACTAACTAAAAATTTCCCACAGCTTTTGGCCACATCTTGTGGTCAGGGATTCATTGGTCTTGGTGGTCTTCAGTTATTCATGGTCACCAATGAAACATCAAGCACACATGCTGAATCCATGTTTTAATGTCAGGTTTCCCAGGTCAGCCTGGACCTAGGGGACCCCAGGGACCCCAGGGACCAGAAGGCCCACAGGGACCACAAGGAGAGAAAGGTAAACTCAGTAATCAGTTCTGCTCCTCTCTCACAGACCTGTTACAAATAATGAAGTTTAGTCCCAGTGAGTGGTCATAAAGTGGTAGAAAAGGTTTCTGTTGGATCTGTCCTTCCACTGCCTCCTTTTATGCATGTTCTCCTTTGTCAAGAAGTCAGCGCACACAGAGTTTATTTCATTCTACTTATATGTTCCCTGTAGGTGATGCTGGAGTCCCTGGTGCCCCAGCAAGAGCCTCCAGTGGTAAGACATGTGGAATATGACATTACATCAAATTATAGATCAACATAGTGTCTTAATTTTTAGCTTCCACTAATGCCTCCTGTGCTTTTAGAAGGATTATGTTGTTAGTGAGCAACAATAAATGGTATGCAAACATGCCCTTCTTAATACTTTTATTAAATAATCACTTACTCCTTTTACCTTCAATTTCTTGGGGTTAGTATCTGGTGGCTAATAGATGAGCCGCAGCCTAAACTGCTTTGGTTTCACCACTCAGTCAGGACTGGTGCTGCTTGCTAATTTCAAAATTTATCATAATATATCAGTCATAGTAGTACTAGTAATTTCATCTTTGAAAATGACTGAAATTTCTATTTAAGATTTGTCTTATTTAAGATAAGTCTTTCCTGTCAATTTTTGTCAACAGTTTGTCTCAAAGGGCTTTACACTGCATCATAACAACAACCTCTGCCTATCGGTATGTTTTATTTGGGAATTTGTTTTTATCGTTGCAGGTAGCTCCTACACTCCTGGCCCTCCAGGCCCACCTGGACCACCTGGTCAACCTGGGAGAGATGGAAGTTCAGCTGAATCAGTAGATGTGGGCCAGTACATTGCAGAGTACCTTCAGAGTAAGCTGTACTAACACTACACAAGAAAGAAAGAAGACCTAAGTCAAATTACCCGTTGAGACTGTATTTTCTTGACCTGCAGGTGGTGTCTTAAATAACCTGGCTGGACCTCCTGGACCACCTGGTCCTCCTGGAAGGGATGGAAGTTCAGCTGGATCCCCAGATGTGGGACAGCACATTGCAGAATACCTTCAGAGTAAGCTGGAGTAATATTTCATATGAATGAAAAAAGACACAAGTCAGGTTACTTGTTTGAGACTGTATTTTCTCGATATGCAGGTGGTGCCATCAATAAGTACTTGGCTGGACCTCCTGGATCTCCTGGATCTCCTGGATCTACTGGATCACCTGGACCACCTGGTCCACCTGGAAGAGATGGAAGTTCATCTGGATCCACAGATGTGGGCCAGTACATTGCAGAATACCTTCAGAGTAAGCTGTACTAATACTATGTATGAATGAATTGAATGAATGAGTCAAGTTATCTGTTTGAGACTCTGTTTTCTTGACATGCAGATGGTGCCATCAGTCAGTACCTGTCTGGACCTCCAGGGCCTCCAGGGCCTCCTGGTCCTCCAGGAGACTCACGCTCCTCAGCAGATGGGCTGGTGGATGACGTTGCCAACCGGGTCATGTCTTACCTCCAGAGTATGATCAATAACAAAATTTAAAGAACCATACATGTTAAAAAAAAGGACTCCTTTTTAACATTGTTGATGGTCTCTGTGTAATTTTTTACCGATAATTCAGGTTCAGGTAGAGGGCGTGGTGGAGCTCCTGGCCCTCCTGGTCCTCCAGGCCCACCTGGTACCATGTCCGTCAATGACATCATCAACATATTACAGCGTAAGTTTCAATTGACAAAATCCCCAAATGTCTGACTCAGAAACTCGATATTTGAATGGCACATGAATAAACATACGTTGTTTGGGAATAAAACAGATAATTGACCTGTTTTACACAAAATCTCAAAACAAAAAAGTTAGTTTTTTGAGATCCAACTCCTTGAGAGCAAATGATAAGACTGTAAACTATCTGTGTCCAGGAGAAGATGTGAGGAGATATATTTCTGGTCCTGCTGGAGCTCCAAACCATGGTGGACAGAGATTTGACACCCAGGAGGTGGCTGAACGGGTCCTCAGACTCATGAATGGTTGGAGTTACAGAAGCACCAATGAAGTTATAGATTATCAAGAGTTACTCTGTTGAGAGAACATGAATGTGACTGTGGGTCTTGTCTGTCACCAGAGAGGGGGATGACAGGTGTCCCTGGGCCTCCTGGACCTCCTGGACCTCCTGGGCATCCTGGAAGTACATCATCAAGTAAGAGACACAATGACCACAACAATAAGCTCCCTAGTAAAGTCACTCAGTAAGATTAGGGTTTTATCTATGCACATCTATGCTCATATAGAATGTTCTAGAACACTTGACTCTAATATGACCCTGTATAGACTGATTCGGCGACGTCACCGGAAATCGAACGGCCGCCATTACTGCGGTGACAACTCACAGTCAGGCAGCTGTTGGCTCTGTGCGCGAAGCGGGCATTTGAATGCAAGTGGACCTTTTCTCTTCCCTTTCTCTTCTGCGAACATGTCCAGGAAGGCTGGGAGGACATGTGCCGTCCTCGACTGCTCTAATATCAGCAAAACACAGCCCCTTACTTCAGGAGGAGTGTCCGTGTTTAGACCGTAACGTTACGTACAGCGTGTCAGCAGCAGCAGCAGCAGCAGCAGCCGCCAGCGACGCAGTCACAGCTGACCTGTACAACCTGGCTACCCTCCCTTCTCACCGTTACCTTCACATCGTGTGGACAGTCTGTGAATGTCTCACTGATCCCTTCAATATGATGTGATCATGGTCGTCTAAAAGCCGGTGTAAAATATGTCCGACCCATCCGGAGCTCAGGTAATTTTGACCATAAATCAGAGACCTGTAATTGACGTTTTTTCTGATCATCGGAGGCCAGCTGGTCAATAAAATATTCTTGAATATCTAAAACAAAGCAAAAGTTGTTGTTGTTTTTATAATCTTATTCATGTAGCCTGTCCACATGATTAAATATCCCGCTGCTGGCTTGCTAACGTCAGCACGCATAACGTACCGGTATGTTATATCGTTTATGATACAGTCTCTTATCTCCCTGTTACTCTAATCTTTCCTGCTAATCGCTCAAACAAATGATTAATTACTAAATTAATATTGGTATTCATGTAAGATACCTTAATCAGTTACTGGGGGGCACTAAACATCACAAATGCAGCCTATTTATGATGCTGTCATAGAGAATCAGTTTACTATGACTGACACATGTCACCGCAGCAATGGCGCCGCCGCAAGATGGCGGCATACACAAAACGTTCTCCGAATTCGTCTATAGAGGGTATGCACATGACGTCACGGTACTCGGAAGTCGCTGTGGAACGTCCACTGAGTGGCAAAAAGACGAATGGCAGAGCCGCCAAAGTTTAAAAACGAGCAAGTAACTAAGCGATTTTCTCCGAGCCCACACAAGTCTGACATGTCTAGCTTTGCCAGCATGTAAAGCATGCATGACCTAACAGAGCTGCTAAAAATCTTGAGGATACGTCTCACTTTGACCGAGTTTCATTCAAGAACCTGTTCTCAATGACGGAAAGTAAATTCACTGGAGCGGTCATTTTTTTCGATCAGCTGTGTTTACAGTTTCAGGTGTCGTAGTTATGATGTTTAGACAGATAAATGAGTCCTCTAACACCCTACAGTTTGACTGGTCAGAGTTCTTCAGAATAAAAGCAGCTCGTGTTTAAGTGTCGGGAGTCACTGTCAGGACGACAGTAACAGCTGTAATCTCGTCCCTCTGCACATTAACAGTGAGCCTGTCAGTCACTCTGCAGGCACCGCGGTCACACTGTGTTACAGGAAGTGTCAGTGGAGCAGACGGTTTTGGGGAGCTGGTTGTCGATTCCTTTTGACATCAATTTGTTTTGATATAAGATATTTTATCCAGTTTATGAGCCCACCGCTATCCGCCAGCACGTTGAGGGACGCTTGTTTTGCCACTCAGTCCGATCGAACGGGGCGTTGCCGAGGGCAACGTGACGTAAACGCATACCCTCTATAATGTCATTCTCAAACTAACATACATTCAATTCCATTGTCTGACTAGGTGGGTATCAAGCAGATGTGGGCCGTCAGGGGCCTCCTGGTCCTCCAGGTGTCCCTGGTGCACAAGGACCACCTGGACCAGTAGGACCACAGGGCCCACCAGGACATGGAAGCAACATAAATGTCCATGACTACCTGCAAAGTTAGTTTGATTTAAAACCTTGACTGTATCAGTTCATGTGGAATCAATTCATTAAAACTATTTACACACCCATTCTATCCCATCTGTTTCATTACTTCCAAAGGTGCCTCCTTCAGAGGTCTTCCAGGCCCCCCCGGCCCCCCTGGACCTGTAGGCCCCCCTGGTCCAGTCCTTGGAAGGGCTGCCTATGTTGGGCATACCAGAGAGCAAGACTATGCCAACAGTGAGTTACAACAGAAACTTTTAATCAACCTAATGTGCATGTCTTTAGACTGTGGGACTGACAGTGAGAACCCAATGCAGACAATGGGAGAATGTGTAAAGGCAATAGTGCTTACCACTGCACCACCGTGCCGCCCTAACTCACGTATGTCATATGATATTATGTTCTATTGTTTGCAGGTGATGGTGTGATGGGAGGTATGTTTGGACTTCCTGGTCCTCCGGGCCCTCCTGGACCCCCAGGACACAAGGGAGAACCAGGTGTGCCTGGGGCCAGTGACATGGATACTCGTGATTACTCCAATATGGCTGTCAGAGTAACTGATTACATAAAGAGTAAGTGGCAGTTACTCAAGGATCACACTACAAATGGCACAATTCAGTAACTGTCTATTTATGTTCTATGCGTTTCATTTTATTTTGGTTTGTGCTTTGTCTATTTATTTTTATTTGACGTTCATTGAACCAGGAAGCCTCCTGGCACATCCATGACAAAAGAGACATGGCCAAAATGGCAACAGATAGAGAGAGGTGTCACTTAAGAACACGTATCATTATCACATTGCAAACAAAAGAAGAGATAGATAAAACTTGACTATACAAAATCATTATTCATTCAATCTGTTTTTTTGTGTGTGTATGTGATGCTTGGATGCCTGATATACTGTAAAGGCATTTCTGGACAGTCTTGTAATTTTTGGTTCATGATAGAAAAATCTACTTTTACCAAGTTCTGAACAGACAAATTATCCATCCAGGTGATCTGGTCTGACAGTAGGCCTACAATACAATGGTTAATGCAAGCTTACCTTTATTTGCATGATGTCTCCATTTGCAGCCCAGGGTCTGCTCCAGGATGTTTTGAGAAACAATGAACGTGCTGTTCAAGGACCTCCAGGACCTCCTGGACCTCCAGGACAACCTGGGGTTGGTTCCAGTGAGAATGTGGTGAATGTAGTGGACTATCTGAAATGTAAGTGAATTTCACCATGATGATGACAGACTGTGTCTCTCTGTCCCTGCGTATGTCACAGTTGCTCCTCTAGCCCGACAATTTGTTCTTTTCTTGGCATTAAATGCAGCGTGGTCACAGATTTGTTTGCATCACCCACTTTTCTTATGTGTTCAGCTCGTGGCGTGCTGCGTGACGTTGTGCGGGAGTACAGCGATCATGTCTTCCAAGGGCCTCCAGGACCACCAGGTCCCCCCGGCCCCCCAGCTTACAGCCGATTTGGTTCGCATGGAAATGCCACAGAACAAATGGAATATTACAAAAGTGAGTGTACTGTACATCTACAGCTATCAGACAGTTTGGGATACTGGGCTGATGATTAACCTTTTATTTTCTAGTGCAAAATCTGCTGCGTAACATTGAGCGGACTCAGAATCAACGCGTAAGCCAAGGACCACCTGGACCACCTGGGCCTCCAGGTCCACCGGGACACAGCAGATTGTTTGGTTCCCAGGAAAATGTTACTGATTTGGTGCAATACATCAAAAGTAAAGCAGCATTTAACAAATACAAAATACACCAAAGAGCAAAAATGTGAGAATAAGGATTTCTTAAAATGATTTAATTTGTCCCACACAGCTCATGGAGCCATTGTTGGACCACCTGGGAGACCAGGACATAAAGGGGACATCGGATTCCCTGGTCCACAAGGAGAGAAAGGTGCATCTTTAAATCCTGAAAGAAAAACAAGCTTAGAAGAGAGAAATCTTGTCGATTGTTTTCATACTGGTGATAATTCTTTACAGTGAATGATGAACACATTTTTGCTTAGAGTTTAGAAGGCTTTATTGTCATTGTACAATTGTAATGAAATTATCATTCATTCACCACTTTTCAGGCAATCCATAAGACAATCACTAAAAGACAAAACACACCATAAAAGGACAAATAAAACAAATACAAAAATACCAGCAGTAAAAAAAAAATAAAATGATCACATCATACAAGAATGCTATTTGTTTTCCCAGTTAAATCAGACCAAAACGCAAAAATGGGAGGTTCCATGTAAAGAATACATTGTTATGAATGACCTTTGTCTTTCAAGGCTTTTGCTGCCAGTCATCTATAGTAACCCTATGACAACACTGTCTGTCTGCACACAGGTGAACGAGGCTTTCCTGGACCAAAGGGTGACAGAGGTCAGTGACTATCATTTCACACTGACATCTGGCCAGATGTTTCAGTTCTTCAAAGTTTTATTTAGCACATCTGCTGCAGCCACGGCAACACCAGTTGTGCAGGCCTATTTCAGTTAGCTGGAACATGGCCAAGTAAATATGTCACACTTGGTCTAATTTTGGATACAAACAGAAAAGGTAAAATTACATGTTTCAATAAGAAAATACTTTGTAATTGAGAAATCATCAAGAGGGCTGCCCTGTGGGATGAAATACTGACTGATTTTTCTTGCTGTAATCATTCTCCCTGTTCAGAAATTCGATTAGGAGTTCTCCTCCTAATATACAACACTTTCAATGCACATTATGGATGATATAATCCAAAGTGTATGTCCCATGAAAAAAATATTTGTCAAACTAACTCTAGGCTCAAGTTTGGTATAAGAGGTTAGCAGAATCCTCAACTACAGCTCACCAACAACACTGTTCAGTGGGAAGTTTAAAATAAAAGCCTGCAACTTTGGAAAATAATCAAATGAAGGGTATGTACGTACATTTTGTTGCAAAGTGCCTATATAGAAAGTAAGGGATCATATATCCAATATAAACAGAAGAAATGATTACAACCTGTTTCAGTGTTTATCTGACTGACGTAAATTTATTTTGAACTGATCCTTTAAGATGCTTCATTGTGCAGATGCAGTAAAAACATGCGGCCTGTATCCATAGTACCATATGGGGTGCTGAATGTAAAATTACGATTTTATTGCTCATATAATGTGAATATTAAGATCACTGTTCTCACATTTTGCTAGTTTTTTTTAAATATATCATTTAACATTTAGATTTATATTGAACATAAGATTTAGATTGAACATTTTGATTTATACTTGTGTTTTATATATAGACATTTAGAACAATTGTTACATGTTGTTTAACATTAATTTCTGCCTCAAATCATAGAAAAACAAGCTAAATGTGAGAAAGTGAGCTAAATATACATAAATAATAGCAATAAAAGTGTAACTGAAATTTGACATTCAGCGCCCCATAGTGCCATAATAGATAATCATACCTGTTTGACCAGCAAACAGCAAACAAAACGGATGAATGGTTGAATCTCAGTTTATAACGTACTTTGTAAAACTCTCTTGGGACTGGCTATCATTTTGGTGCTGCAGGTTTTGCCAGTCATTTTGAATGTTTGTGCTGATGTGCTAGAACAAGCAGATGCTGATCAGTGGGGACTGGCTGTGTGAAGCAACCTTTAACTCAAACCCTCTGTGTTGTCTTCCAGGAGAATTTGCAGTGATGACTAAAAGGAGGAAGAGGAGTGTTGAAGTCTGAGAGCCACATTACCGAGCTCGTGGAGCGTTAAGTCAAATCTGCTGTATACCAAGAGATGTACATATATATTAATCAGGATGGTATGGATGTTGTTCACCATATATGCCTGTTTTTGTAAGGGATATGATGATTGTACTTTTATACTGACAAACATTTACTGTACAGAGTTGTGTCTGTGGTGTTTATGTGGTGATTATGAATTGACTAAGCTGGTCTGATGCACAATGGAGCAGTTTTTTGTATGGGATTGAATGAAGAGCTGACTATTACATTGCTCCTTTTCTACAAAAGGTGCACGCGCGCACACACACACGTATACATTACCACATGAGATCAAAATAAGCACTAAGCAACAATGTAAGAGGGAACTGTTTATTTACAGCAAAAATGAAAATCTACATTACACAAGCATTTTAAAAACTATAAATGTTTTTTTTTTATTTAAATGCCTAATGATTTTAATATGGATCACTGTTTTGTTTTTTTCAGACAACATTCAGAATTTAATCAGTTTACAGTTTCTATTTGACAAACAGGACAATAATTGACCAGACTGATTTAGTCCAACTGTGTGTGCAGGTTAGCTTCACTACACTCTGCTTTTTCATACAGTAGCTTTTGAGAAAGTTTTGCAAATGGTGCACAGCACTCCTTCAGTACGTTTATACACAACAGCTCAGTTATTAAATACATTTGAGAACTTTAAAGCCAATCAGAGAAAAATGAGATGATAAAAATGAACCAATCAGATGTGAACATGGCCTAAACCAGTCAGGTCCATTTTTTTTTTTTTTGCATCAACTTCCTTTAAATATCACACAATAAAAACTTTTCCTCAGAGCTGATGGTCTGTTTTTCTTGAATACAGTTGAAGGAAAATCATTCACAATGCTTCATGAAACCAAGAGTTTGACCAAAATCTTTAAAGGTGGTCATGACGGGTACAAATATATAATTCTTAAGTATTAAGGCTATTAACTAGGATATCAATGAAAAAGGTATTATCATTTCAATAAAAACGAGAGACAGAAGCCATGCAGGCCTACCAGTAATACACCTGGTGGTAAACCAAGAAGAAAACCAAAGCAAATATGAGGGACGCATCATCAACTACAACTGTAGGTTAGATTCTGTTTTTTCCCCACTTAGTTGAGATAATAGTGGTTTATGGTTTGGTGGCACTCAGGCCTCAGATATGACACATTTTACAGAAGTAATAGACATCAATGAAAATTTTGATTCCTCCCTGAAAAACTTGCTCCTACAGTTACATTGCTTTTGCTTGATAATAGTAAAACTGATGCCACCTAAAAAAAAGAAAAAAAAAAGAGACCAAGAAACAGGTTCATTAAATGCTTGTTTGACAGCCACTGATGTCACTTCCTAGTGTCCAATTAACAGTGATTCTTAGTCTCTGTATGTAAACACCACCTCCACTCTTCCTCCATCATATGCAGCACAGTAACTAATGGTTTACACCATGTACTTCCTGTTTGCTTTACAGTTGTCTCAAGCCTTGAGTGCTTGAAACACAAAGGCATTCTGAAGAAGGAAAAACCCTGAAAGAAGGAATCATCTCTGCTGGAAGAAGCTCCCACACCTTGCATTGAAATAATGCTGTTATTTTAACCCTTAATGTGTCACATGACTGCATGGACGTCTCAACCTCTCTAACAGACAGACATGAATGACCTAATAAAAATATAGTGTATCATCATTCCTTCATTTAGAGTAATATTAAAGACTGCACTCCTTCTTCTGTATCAGAAATACATTCTATTTGATGATCAATTATAAATAATAAGACTGCTACTTCATATTTAACCAAATAGTGGTGTAAAAAATTATTTCCTTAGTGCAAGAGGCTAAATTAGAGCTAAATTGAGCAGCAAATGATAAATCATAAACCGTTTGGATTTAAAAGCCAAAAACATCCGATTCTACAGGCACTGGAGTTTTTATAAAAAAAAATCACAAAAGAAGTTTGGACAAAGAGCTACTTCACTTTTGGAGTTTTGAGGTGATGACTGAAGCACTAAATCTGAGATTCTCATTCATAATTCTCCTTCAGTAATAGTGTGATAAAATCAAAATGAGCAAAATAACCGTCCTGCAGACAGATGAGGAACTCTGCCAGAGACAGCTGTCAGGGTGAGGGCAAGGCAGCACAGGTTCAGTCTTTACTCTCTTCACGAGTGTGTGCGCTTATGTCCATGTGTGTCCACTGTGTGGAGACTGCATATGTACGAAGGTTCTTCCTAGAACCCGGTGGAGTGGACGCTGGGGATGGGGTAGAACTTGGAGATGCGGCTCTGGTTGGAGGGGTTAAGGCACTCGGACTCTCCACTCATCTTAAAGAACACTTCCTGTTCCTGAAGCTTCCTGGCAAACTCTTCCTCCAGCGCCTGTGGGACACAGAGGAAAACATATTAGTTTCACTTGCCAATTCGTTGTTGAGCCAGGTTAATCAACTTTGGTCTTGTTTTTTTTTTACCGTCTACTGCGAGTGACCAAAGTAATAAAGAGTTTGTAAGACTGCAATCTTCTCACAAACTCAGTCTTTGTTCAAAATAAGGAACATCTCTGACAGAAAGTGTGATCACAGAAGAAAAATGGCTTTTTTCTTCTTTCACTGCCAAGTATCTAATCACATCTGTGAGTGAAGGCTGGGTTTGGAAAAGCAGGTCATGGCTCTCTGCCAGGGAGGGATGGATTTCTCTCTTCAGGTTGAGAGAGAGTTTATGCCTGGAGGAGGAAGTTGAAGTATCTCAAGGTCTTGTTCACACAAGAGGGTAAAGTGGAGTGTGAAACTGACAGGCAGATCTGTGGCAGGGTGTCTGGGGGGCTGACATCCTGAGGGAGCTGGGACAAGAGCAGCTGCTCAGGCTCAGACACCTGATCACCACACCTCCTGGGCACCTCCCACTGGAGCTTTTCCAGGTAGGTCAAACTACAGGAGGCCCTGGTGGAGACCCACAACACACTGGAGATTTACTACAGTATCTGGAATAACATTAACATAAAGCACTGAGGAGGGTCTGCCACCGCAACCCAACCATGGTTACCGGCCCCATATGGATGGATGGAGATGGTATCAGCTAAAAGCTCTGTTATACGTAGCATCCTACGTATAACTGAAGGTGCAGTCCTGCCGAAAATAAATTAATCTATGACTGCTGTTGAAGATCATATGAAATAATTGATAGTAGGGTTCTCAATTGCAGCTCAAGCCTGAATGTGACCCGAAAAAGATCCCTGTTCCCATGGGCTGGGTTGGAGCTGACAATTTATACTAACTGGTCGGGTCAGGCTTTGGAGGAAGAAAAATTCTGAGACAACAGTGTGTGAGCAGACAGTGACCGCCTGCACTCAGCCTCTCCAAGACTTTCTCTCCTTGCTAAAATGTATATTTGTAATCATACTTACCTCCTTATCTTAATGTATATGTATGTGTGTATATGTGCATGAAGGTGTGTGTGTGTTTATGTATGGATATATGTGTTTTATTACCTATTTTTATTTTTTACTTTTACTTTATTTTATCTATTTATTTCTACTCTTAGTATTTAATTCCTATTTAAATTTTTCCTCATTTTTTTCCTTTTTTTGTAATTGTATTTTTATTTTTACTTATCTATTTATTTATTTTAATTGTAACTTATATCGCTATACAGCCTGTAATCCATTTATTATATGAAGCCATATGTCAGGAAATGTTCTGTAAAATGACTAAAAGTTCTAAAAAAAAAAACAGATAAAATGTATATTTGTGACCAATGGGAGAGAGAGGGGTCAGAACCATGGATAGCGAGTTGCTGCGACTCTCCTCTCTATGGTACACAACCAGCCTCCTCATGGCGCTGGTTGGGAGCCTGTACGTGGCGATGTTGGGCGAGTCCAACTTGGGATGTGGATTCTCAGACCTGCTCCTAACTCTAATTGTTAGGTATTTCATAATGTCACTTTCATATCTAAGCACTTTTTAGTTTGGTTTCCATTAGTAGTTTTTGAGCTGTTATGGATTCACTATCATCCATAACGCCTGAGTGTGTGTCTTCAGCATAGAGATCATTGACTGACTTAAAAAAAGGTGCAGAGAGTGCTGTGAATATATGAAAACATGACTTTGTCCTGCTTGTGTTAGATTTATCTCAGGCTGCCTTTATGTATATAGGGAAGCTTGAAATCCACAGGCTGATTTGATACTTCACCTTCTTCCTGGGTCGAAGCTTCTCCCTCCACTCCTTTAGCTCCAGACTGTGCTCCTCGTCCAGCTCCTTCAGCTTCTGGGTCTCATGTTCAATCAGCAGGTGGCACTTCTCATTCTGACAAACACATGAAGGTCAAAGTATTAAATAAGAACTACAGTAAAAACAACAGCCCATGTGACTAATGCATCATTTTAAATGTGTCGTTGTGTTTACCTGCAGCTGCTGAAGCTCTCGGATGTTGGCGTCACACTGCAGCTGCAGATCTCTCATCTGGTTTTCATGTTTCTGGTGCTGGTGGAGCCTCTCGTTCTTCTGCCTCTTCTCCTCCTGAGCTGCAAACTGGAAAACACAAATAACAATTAGACCTCACAGTTTGTTGTTCCCCTCAGAACTCTCACCTTTCTCTACCCTCAGACAGATGTAAAACTAGTTCTGTTTGATTTCTACCATTGTCCGTTGTTACCTGTTTGACCTTCTCCCTCTCCTGCTCGGGGGTGATGGCAGCTCCGGTGATGCGAAGGCTCTTCTTGAACATGGCCATGCGGGTCTTGGCCTCGCTGCGCTGGATTTTGGGCAGCCTGGCTCTCTCCTGCGTCTGCTTGTTCTTCATTTCCTCGATCAGACGCTGGTTGTAGCGCTGCATCTGCTCCATCTCCTGCAGAGGGGGGCGGGGGGGCATGCACATACAGGTGTGAAAGATAGAAAGGGGGTTGATGGAGGAACTTTTTCAACCTTTATACACAACATGACACATCTATCGTGGCTGGCTTTTTAGAGGTTGGAAGAATGATCAAAGATTTCTCAAGGCTGCCATCGGGTCTGTACCTTCTCATGTCTCTTGAGCAGCTGGTGTCTCTGCATGAAGTACTGGTCTTTGAGCTGTTGTTTGAACAGCTGGTGTTTCTCCTGCAGATGGCGCTCTTCCAGCTCCCACATAGCAGCCTCCCGTGCTGTATGTGAACAAGCAAGTTGAGAAAAAACACAGCTGAATGAGTGATTCACTGGCTCTCTGGATGGTGGTGTTACCTCATTACCTCATTAGAAGCAAATGGCCAGATGTTTGTGATACGTATATTAACCAACATCAACTTTACTGTTGAGGTGTTTTTGACTTTGCTAATATAATTCATTTAAAAAGAAAACTGACATTTAAATAACATTTAGCTTCAGTGTTGTTGGTCACCCCTTATTTTTGCCAGTTCATCAAAGTTTGTGGTGTCATTTGGACAATTTTGTACCAATATTAAAAAGCTGGATTAAAAAGCCTGAGCTACAACCGTCTATGACTTTGTTCACTGAGCATTTCTTACAAGCCATAAAAATGACATGCACACACATTTCACACACGTTGTGAATCATCTGTCAGGATATTGATTTTACCTCGGAGAAGCTGCTGCTTGTGGTTGAGACAGTCTCTCTCAATGGTGGCCAGCTCATGTTTGTGCTGCTGGATGATCTTCTTCAGAGCGCTGTCCAGATCCTGCTGCTGCTTCTGGAGAAACTCTTGTTCCTAGACACACGCAGATTAAAATCAGAGACAGCACTGAGACTCCATACACAACAAACAATGACAAATTGATTTTATAGTCTGTTTTATAGTCTGTTTATCTCTTATTTATATTTATTACTCTGTATAATGTCACCCGTGTTGTGTTTCAGGCCATTGCTGAAGACACATTTCCATTTTATGAAAGTTTAATGGACAATAAAATAGTCTAAGTGTGTATTCAGACCTGGCTCGTTTGGAGCAGTTGTTCTGAAACATGGAGCGTTTAAACCCCAAAGTTCGGGTGGATTGGTCACGTGAACAAAGCACAAAGCAAAAGCTCGAATGCGGGATAAAACAAGCGGGCCGAGATCGCCAAGAAGGCCTGGTCTCATTTCCATTCGAGCCCTGGAGCGCTTCGTTTACAGTGAGAAGAACGTAATCAACTCAGCAACCGACACAACACGCGACACGCGGCTGATGGTTGTTGTTTTTCCTGTGTAAACTCCTCCTTCCAGGTAAGATTTCTGATCAATGAGAGAACAGTTGGTTCGCGCATGGCATTTGTTTCAAACTTTGGGACTGTTACCGTGTGAAACCATCCAAAAGAAAAATACAACAATTGTATTGTTGTAACTCCTGAATCAGAACAAAGGAGTAACGTGTCTGAATACACCCTGCATCTATCTTAGTCTCATTAGCGAAGCACCTTCAGCATCTGTCCTGCAACAACAAGCTCCAGTGGAGAAGTCTGAGTGTCTTTGCTGTCCTACAGGCCAAGTTTACCTCCGGCTAAATCCAGATTGAGCTGATGAACCAGACAGTTAGTACCAGCAGTACTGTTTCACCTGCTTGTCCCTCACATTAATCCGGCCTACTTGGCTCAGCTGGCCTGGAGGAGCTTGACATTTAACACTTTGGTATAGCACTTGTTGTTGTTGTTGTTGTTGTTGTTGTACTACAATCATTTTCAAGCTCACCTCTGCTACATATCTACAGAGCGCCCTAATCAAATATAATCACATGTTCTCAGGGAAATATACTGTGCAGAAAAATGTGTGTGTAAAGTTAAAAAGAATGATTAATGAGGCCGGATTCCCACACTGAAAACACACACGGGGGGGTTTCACTTACATCCTGTGTGGGAGCGTTGCACAGGGTGCTGGAGGACAACTGAAAGGACTGAATCATAACACCGGCGACTCCCTGTGGATCACAGTACATTACCCTCCTGCACGTTTCACTAAACACCGCACACACACGCTATTCATTTTGAGTCTGTGGTGTGTAATCCAAGCTCAGGTCGGAAAGTTTGGAGGGTGGGGAAAAGTCCATGATAAAACCGCAGAGTAAAACACAGTTGGGAAAGAAATCCACTGCAAACCAGCCCTCATTATTACCTCCTCTGGTGCGGCATGGATAACATCCTCCTTAAAGGGATATTTCAACATTTTGGCAAATTGGCCTATTGCCATAATCCTAATAGTTTTAGGAGTAGGTTCATTACCTTTAACTTAGAAATACCATGAGCCTCCATTGTGTTAGTTGAACAGCTTGCATTGACAATTAAAGGTAATGAACTACTGCTAAAACTATAGGGATTATGACAATAGGCCAAAAATGTTGAAAATATCCCTTTACTATGTTTCATGATAGCATTTGTCACATGCTTTGGAGACAGTCCCACCTCCTGTCTGTCCTGTGCCAGGCCAAAAACGATCAATAAAAAGGGTCAAGTGACAAACACTGTGATAAGATTAGAACTGTGTGAGAAAATAAATGAGGAGTGGCAGCCCAGACTGATTTAGCTCCGGAGCTTACGTAAAAAGACAAGACAGATCAGAGAGGTGGGTGTATGTGTGCTTATCAAGACAACCTGCTACAGTATAAACAGACTCTGTATGAACTCCCCAGTCTTCTTTACAGTTAAAAAGTTCAAGGGAGGGCGATCCGTGTTCTCACCTCTTTCTTGCGGTTTTTCAGCATGTTCTGATACTTGGCCAGCTCTTTGTCCTGCTCGGCTTTGATGCGCTTGGCCTCGTCCCTGAGCCGGTTGGTGTGCTCCTGCTCCAGCCTCTCGATGGTCTGTTTCTGCTGCCGCTCCAGGTTCTCCACCTCCTGGTCATACTGACGCTTCTTACTCTGGAGAATACACAGAGGGGCACGCCATGTCAAAGCACTGACACCGACAGAAGAAGAAGTAGAAGAAGAAGGAGCAAGTCTGCGCTTTGTGCTTATACTGTGTAAAGTGTAAACCGACACTTTCAGATGACAGACAAATAACAAAATATATATTAAAGCTGACTCATACAGAACTGGGATGCCATTATATGTGCCGATGTATATGTGTCACTATTAAAAGACACCTGATGACAACCTTTATCATGGAACTGTTCAGAGGAATATAACTACTGCATTAAAGCAGAAGTAAGCGGAATGTTTGTGTTAATATAAGTCTTAAATAGTTCTATCTTCCGACAGCAATCACTTATATAGAGTGTTTGGTCTGAAACACGGGTCTGTCAGTCACTCTGCTCTGCTGTAAGCCGAGGAGAAAACTTTCCTTGTATCCTACAACCTTTATCCAATGAGGAGAGAGAATGGCATAAAGGGGCGGTCCTCTCTGTGTGTGCAGCCAAGGGATGCGCGTGAATGTGGTGACGTAGGGACGAGGGCGGGGACTGCTAACTCCATCGGCTGACAGGAAGTTAGCCAAAATGACTGGATCGCTTACTTCTGCTTTAACTGCTCATGGACACACATTTATAAACACTACTTAATGCAATGCAATGGATGGAAAATAGAAACATGGCAAACTACATATAGGAATACACACAAAAAAACAACAAACAAAACAGTATGGTTGATATGGTTGCCACAGTCCTGTCCACCACTGACTAATGACAGCTGGGCTGAATAAAGTTGTCATTCACACAGTCACACAGCAACTTTTGTTGTTCACAACCAGCCTGTGTCCAAGGCTCATTCATACACCTGGGGCCTCATTTATCATTGTGGATACACACTTTTTTACACGCTCTTTCCCCCATTTTGTGCGTACGCACTTTTCTCCGCCTAATTTGGGATCTATCAAACCAAAACTTGTCGGGAGTAAGAGCAAAAATTTACGACCAGTCCGACCATGGCGTACCGGCATTTACACGCTTTTTGAAGAACAAGAGGAATTGGCGACGCCGCTGCAGAGTCAGAGAACTGCAGTATGCGAGGGAGAGAGGAGCGCGGACACTGTTTGAAGTAGTGGTGGTGATGATGACCCCCCCCCCCACCGCACACGTGTTGACGTCGGCACTTTACATGAAAAGCACAGCGACTCTGATTTTTCCCCTGTGCATTTACACTAGTTTGCTCCTAAATACTGGCTTTATAAAACGAATTTCGTTTTCTTTTGATATCATATTGATATTTTTCCCTTGCATGTAGGCTACACCTCTTCCACAACCCGTCTGTCCAGTCTGGAAAATAATTTCTGCGACGTGCGTGTGTTACGTAGCCAGACTGGACACACACAAGCAAGCAGCAAGCCCAATAATGTCGGCGCAAATCAAAGCAAATGAGAAAACATGATCGATATTTTTTGTGTGAATAATATTTATTGTATTTAACAAAACTGGGTGCTAGCTGCCCAACATCATTTTAGGAAAAGTCACAGACTGGTGGACTTCAATGTTTTTTTTGTTTTTTTTTTAAATATATAGCTATGCACAAATGAAAATCAAAGTCTTCCAGTGAACGGAAGTTGGGGGTTAGTGGAAAGGGGTGCAAAGTACTGACTGGCAGTGGAAACCCTGCTTTAAATTATTATGACATAATCTAAATTAAGGGGCAGAATAAATATGATTCTTCTTCTTTCTGTTCTGTTTCATTTAGATTTGGGAGGTTTTTTTGTTTTTATTGAAGCCTTTCAATGCAAGATGATGTTTCTGACTGATATTGCCGTGTTACCTGTATCTCGCTTTCAGAGAAATTCCGCTTCTTTCTCCGCTCTCCGTCCGTCTGTTGTCTTCACCGTCTTCCCCTGACGTCATTCCACACGTTTCCAGAGTGCACATGGCTACTTAATATGCACGTAACTGCATTGACCACATATGGTTGCGTGGGGCCGTTTAGGGGGCTGGGTATGAGGCGTGTTCTCATCCACGCTTTTCTCAGGTCCGGTGTGATCTATCAAGGGAAATACCGTGCAGCCGTGTGTACGCGGAGTTTGATAGATCTGAAAAGAGTGTATATTTTTTGGTCGTACGCACATTTTGCCTTTCCGTCGTACTGAAAATTTAAGAGGACTTTTACACGCTCTTTGATAAATGAGGCCCCAGGTGTACTGAGATAATGGCACTGGGCAGAACACAGGGCTGATCACACAGCCAGCTCCTGGACCAGGCCTGTGCTTTACATTGAACGTCCAAGATGAAAATTGCAAATAAAGGAGTTTGTTTATCTGCTAAATTGCAAACACTGACTGATAGGACAAAGTGTGCAAGAACGCATCACATACACCTAGCCCTGAACTACAGAATCTTGATCTCTGCACAAAGGAGCAAAGTAACACTTGGATGACTCATCGCCAGCTCCTTATGGGCTGCACCAGATCGTCCTCTCATTACACAACCTCCAGGAGCTGAAAATTAGTGACATCTGTCAACTCTGTGCAACACAAAACTGTATCGTCTCATTCAAATAAAATGAATAAATAAAACTAAACACTAGACAAGTTTGTCTGGACCTCAGGCTTCACTGAAATGAAAAGTTCCTGGAAGGTTTTGAATCACTACCAAATTCTTTCCCCCTCTTTTTTTTTAAGTGAGGCGTGACAAAAATATACATATAATATTAATATCAATAGATCAATGTAGAGTGTCAGGTGAATATGATTATTCAGTTCTTTTTTTTAACGCAGAAGTAAAAGTTGCCCCATTTAACTTCTTCCTCTTCAGGGCAAAGCCATCAATGGGCTTAGAAAGAGAGATGACAGCACTGATAGTAATAGAACAGTGTCAGTTCAAAGGGCATGTGTGTCTGTGCCTTCCTTTATGACTCAATCAGTTCTTCAAAGGCCTGTGAAGTGGGTCATTGTGTTAATGTTAATAATCACATAATCGGTTTGAATATTTTTTTAAAGAAACAAAGTCAAAATTCTCTGAATTCAGCTTCTTAAATGTGAATATTTTTGGTTTCTTTGTTCCTCTGTGACAATAAACTGAGTCTCTCTTTGGTTTGTGGACAAAACAAGACGTTTGAGGACGTCATCTTGTAGTTTGGGAAACACTGATAATGAAAATAATCGTTAGTTGCAGCCCTATTGGGGACCATTTGAAGCATCAGCCTAAAAAGTTCAACAGCTCAACTGATTCTGACTGACACAATAGCTGCGTTTACATGCAGTGTTTTCCTCAATCTGATTGAAAACAATCGGATAAAATGAATCTTATTCGATCTGTATACATGAACGCTAAATAAAGTGATCCACATTCAATCCGTGTATACATGGCCCCAGCTCAAGCCGATTATATAGTACTACTGTGAGACTGACACCTGGTGAGTGCTTTGGGACGGGGGCGAGGCTTACGGCAGCAGCCGCTGCTTGTTGAAGACAGCAGTGATATGTGCTTTCACGTCTGAGTCTCCAAACCAGAAACGTGTTCGTCTTTAACAACACCGCGAAAAGTCGTTAGATTGTAGCTAGTCGCTTTTGACAAAAAAAAAAAAAGTCACCAGACTTAAGGAAAGTCAAAGTAGTGTTGTCAAATTGGCGCTATCGCTTTTTCCTGTTTCCTATTTTCCGCAAACATCAATGAACGAAGAGAGTGAAAAAACGGTCATGTAAGAATGACAACAACCAACAACATAGGGAAGACTGAAATAAAAACCCCAGGACCTGGTTACGGACATTTAAGCAAAGTGTTGCTCAGCAGTTCACTGAAAGCCACAGTTCTCTGGAGAGTATTTAGACGGACAATTTCAATTTTGTTGGTACATCTAGGGCCATAAATTTTTAAAGAAGTGTAGCTGCCTCAGCTCCGTCAGTTCTGGTCCGCTGACTTACTGTGGTCTCCTGCTCGAAGCGGCGGAAGATGAGTTCTTTCTGCTGCTGGAGCTTGTTGCTGAGCTGCTGCTGGGACCTCTGCTCCTCTTTCTGCAAGAGACGGAGCTCCCTCAGCTCCTGGCGCCTGGAGTAGAACAGGAGGAGAGAAAGATGGAAGGGAGTGGAGGAAGAAACACTGTGGTGAACAGGTGTCAACTTAAGTAGAGTGCTCTGCTGAGTTCTGAAAGGTGAGAAGTGAACTGAAGTACAATAAAAATAAAAAAGGTTCCTTCATATACAACTCATTTCCATTGTGTCTGTGTGAAACTGATACACAATGTGTATGTACAGAAAGTGAATGCATGTGAATACCTCAGGAATCTCATCTCTTCATTCTTGGTGTCATTGTCGGTGACGATCTTTGACGTTGTCACGCTGACCTCCACTCCATCCACCATGAATTTACGAGTCTTTTTCAGTGTCTTCTTCTGACGTTTGGTGTCCTGGAAAAACAACAACAAAGAGTAGTGTACATGATGACATCATACAACAGGGCGTCAGGACTCAGATAGATGTTGTACTCCTGTATTCGGTTGTGATCTCTTCTGTGTGTGCGTTACCTGAATGGAAACAGATCCAGGCTCTTTAGTCTTGGACAGGAAGCTTGAGATGGACAGATTCAGGTCTCCGCTGCTGTTATCTGCAGCCGAGCCCCTCCCCGAGTCAGAATCTCTCTCCTTCTCATCCTTAGCTTTGTCTGGAACTTTCTTCTCGTCTTCTGCATTTATTTGATCCTTCTCTGTGGGTTTCTCTCCATTCTCCTCTTTTGGGACTACTTTATCTTGCTCTGGTAGTGTCAGTGTCACCTTCAGATGTTTGTACCGCTCCTCGTCGTCCTCCTCCTCTTTCACCTCCTTCACCTCCACCTCTGCTGGTGTTTTTGATTCCTCCACTACAGACGCCACTTCCTCCTGTGGAGCCTCAGTGACCTCGGAGTTCCCTGTGGTGGCCTCCTCCTGATCGGCCGGAACCTCGGCCGTGTCCACCTCCTTTTCATCTTCAACGGCGATCTCGAGCTGCTGCATTTCCTTCACGGGCGGCTCTGGTTCGCTCTCTTTTTCTGGAGTCTCTTCATCTGCTCCTACCTCTGGAAGCTTCTCCTCCGCAGGTTTCTGTTCCACCTCTCCATCCTCAGCAGGAGTGTCTGGAGCTTCCTCTGGACTCTGTTCTGCTGCAGGGGCGGCAGGCTCCTCCACTAGACTGGTCTCCACCACAGTGTTGGCCTCGCCGGCATCAGCGGGCGTCGGCGCGGGCGGAACTGGCAGAACTGGCAGAGCTGGCTCGACCTTCTCAGGGACTGGTTCCAGGACGGACGGAGAGAGGGGAATCTTCTCATCCTCAGAGCTGGCAACGCTGACATCAGACGGGGCGCGTTTGTGGCCCTGAAGCACAGGTAGAAATGACAAATTAAGACACAGTGGTAAAGGCAAATAATAAGCCACAAACAAACACACACAAACAACAAAAAAAAAGGTTCTTTAACAAATTAAAATTTTAAATCAACATGTTTTCTACGTGAAACATTAAATATACTGTAATTGGACTGCTAACCTGACAAAATAAACTATGCCAACTTGTATTCTGGGAAAGTCATATAATATATATAATATGATATATAATAATAATATAATATCATAATCATAAGATAATTGGCAAAATAATCAGTAACTTAAAAAAAATCCCTGAAAGGCCCTAATTCCTTTACATTCATATTTAGACTAATAGAATAAATAAATAAATAAATCAAACAAACATTTGACTTCTGTTTAAGGAGTCATTTGTGATGGTTGATTGAAGCTGCTGATTGCTCACCAGATGTGCCTCTGTGTCTTCTTCCTCCTCTTCCTCTTTGTGCTCTTCAATCTCCTCGGTGACCTCAGCCTTGGCCTCAGCGATCAGCTCCCTCAGTGGTTTGCTGTCTATCACACTGGTCACAAATGGATGCTGTGCACAGGAGAAATAACCAGGGATGTCAAGTGATTTGAAAACAAACATCTAATTAATAATGTGCATTATGATTAATTCATCAGAATTAAATCAGACATGTGTGTATCAATATTTGATGTAAACATAATGTCTGTGTCCCTCCCGGCACAGTTTATGTTTCATGCTGCTGTTGTGTTTTGTGTTTTCAAGTGAAAGAGCAGCTGATCACCTGCTGATTCCTCATCTCAACTGTCCTCATCAGAAATCTGGCAACGGCACATTGAAGTCTGAAAGATCTTCAAATGAATTGATAGTTTTGTTTGTCGTTTAATTAATTATCCTCAAAGGACAAAAAGATCTTACAGGCTCCCTCTGTCACAGCATGTGATTCATTTGTAACTGATGCATTCTTCATAATCGAGTAATTGAAATCAATAACCTATTTTGACCACTCTAAAAATAACATGATTATAAATCAAGATTTGATTTGAATGTCAGCACATCATATGCTACACAGCATTTTACCTGCTGCAGTCAAAGCCGAACACTTAACACCACAGATTTAAATGTAAAGTGCAGTAGCCTGAAAGGATGGCAGCTATTTGGACGACATAAGACACAACAAGATAAATCCAATAAACACACACACTGCAAACAGTTTTTCTCTGCACTCTTCCGTTCCACTGTCTCTCTTGGGGATTTTCACCGGCCTGTCTGAGCACACTTGACAATAAACAAATTAAATAAATATACCAGAAAGCGTCTTCAATGCTAAGCCAGATAACTCTACAAACGATGTCGCGTCAGCCTCACCTTCTGCGGCTTAGAAATCTTCTGTACGTATTCTATCGCAGGCCTTAGAATATGCAGCTTCTTTGATATCAAAACCTTCATCGGTGGCAGGCTGCGATTTTGTATTTGTATTTGTATTTTGCCCATTGATTCTTCGGCGCAGAACGATCCCTTTAGCTGCAGAGGTGTGCAGGGTTTCTTGTCTGTGTTTGGATGAGTCCTTATTGCCTCTCTGGAAGTAAGTGGCTGTGACTTGGCTGAGCACCTTCAACCCAGTGGAAAAAGAAAATCCCGCTCAGGTGACGTCGACTCGAGCACAAAGGGATGAGTGTCAGTCTGGCCGGGACAAACGCTACAGTACCTGACAGCAGGCAGGTGAACAGCTGCCGTCTAGGACTCTGCTACTTACACTCTGAGTGGCAGCTGCAGGGGACAGGGATTAGCTCTTGATTTAAACGACGAGGTACGGGGCTGTGGGAACGAGGTTTGTGAATCACCAGAGGCCAGGTGATTTGATATTATCACGATACTTTTGCTCAATACTACATAATTGCGATATTAAAAATATTACAATATATATTGCGGTTTATTAACTTTTTTCAACTGCAAATGCAAACTTTGTTTACATCTGTTTTTTCTAATAAGATACATTTCTTAGTCTGTTCAGATTGATGCTTGGTGTCTGTATATCAATACAATATTGCCATGCTAAATATCGCGATACTATGCTGTATCGGTTTTTTCCCCCCACTCCTGGTGGGAACTGATGGATAGTCAGAAAAAAAAAAAAAGGTTCAGAGCTTGAGAATGAAAACGATGTGTGAACATTGAAGAAACTAAGGCACCTGCAGAAGTTGAGGCGCGTTCCACCTGTTGTCCACATTCTTGTCCAGACAGCGCTTTAGGAAATCACTGAAGTCTGGGGACCTAAAGGGTAAAAGTGACAGAACAAACAATAGACTTAATTCTGGTCTAAAAAGTATCTTGTTTGATCAAGGATCTCTAAACACCTCTAGAGTCTCAAACGTTGACAAATGCTCAGTATCTAGATGGAATGGACATTTCAGATGGAAACCCCAGGGCTTGCTCATCCTTGTCCCCGACACAGCGATAAAGCTTGGCGCTGTGACTCACCAGCGTGACGGCTGCATCAGGGTAGGAGGATCGGCCTTGGCTATTTTCAGGAGGACTCTCATGGGGTTCATCTCGTGATTGGGCGGCTCAACCTGTGCCAGCTCAATCAAGGTGACCCCGAGGGACCAGATATCAGCTTTGTAGTCATATGGACGGTCCTTGGACGTCTCGCACATCACCACCTCAGGGGCCATCCTGGAAGGAAAGAGGGGGGAACTCATTGAATGAGATGAAGAACTCAAGAGTGTCACTGTACTAGAGCAAAATGAACAGTGAGTAATAGTGGACTAAGTAAAAAGGTTTTTTTTATGCTTATGAAATCATGTTTGATTTGTTTTCCACTCACCAGTAAGGCGTTCCAATGAAGGAGTCTCTCCTCTGCAACGTTTTGGTGTTTTTGGCAGACACACCAAAGTCAGCTGAAAGACATGTGATACAAGGCAAACCAGAAATTAGTCAGCAGAACACTCACATTTTCACTTTTCCGACTGTAGCCACACAAACCAAAGTGCAGGTCGAAAGTGTACTGTATGCTCGGGCAATGCCATTACTAATCTCATCAGTCTGCTAAATGAACACAAAATTAGGCAGCCTAGGAAACCATGTGTAGTTTTACTGGCCTCCTTACATTTGCATGATGACATCATGATTGAATTGCGTGCAAGTAACAGCTCATGGGTTTCCAGGCAAGACAGACAGTTGCACAGGCAACTGCTTGTGTGCCATGTTACTGGACAATATGCTTGTTGTGTTTAATATGTGTAATGAGCCTGTTCTATTCACCAGCAATGACTCACATCCTTACTCTCAGTATGACTGCATCTGCAGGATATATATGTGTGTGTGTGTGTGTGCGTGCCGTGCACACACTGAAAGACAGGGCTGTTGTGGATAACTGTACCTATTTGACTTCATGGCTGCAAGGGTCATGCAACAGTAGAGTTTTGCGCTATTTGTTACAGTGAACTTCTTCTACAGTTCTTTGTTTGAACGTGAACTGTGCTTAAGTTCAGTTTTCTTGTCAAAGAGCCTGTGAGAACGGTCGTTCAACATCTTTGAGAAGCTTTGTGAGAGAAAATTTAAACCTTGAGACCACAACACCTCCAACACTTGTAGAGAGGTGGGATCCCAGTGAGCTGCACTGAGGGGAAATGTTGGATCTAGGATTTTAGAGGAATTACCTGCTCATGAGACTAATGAAGCTATTGGACTGCAGTTTACTTGCATGCAGGATCCATTCATGACATAGCAACCAATTCTCACTGTTAACAGAGACTCAGTGTGCTGTGCTGCATCCAATCTTAACAATAACGCTGGGATTTACATGGATCAGGCCCAACATTCTGAACACTGACAGGTGAAGTGAATAACACTGAATAACACTTCTTCACGGCTGCTGTTAGTGGGTGGGATATATTAGCAGACAGGTGGTCAGAATGTTAAGGCTGATCGGTGTACACTAAACTACGCTGAATAATTCACAGGACAATCGTTCTCACTCCCACACACGTGCTATCCATTTCTCTCTCACATTTTTGGTGAGCTGTGAAAATGACATTTAAACATCAATAATCTTTAATTGACTTCTAGCACTAACACCAGTTCACTCAGGCTAGGCAGTGACCTGTGTTGTGAAAGAGGGTCAGCTGACACAGGCTGACCATACAATTAGATCTCTGATGCTGATTTAACCTCTATCGATGTGTCGGCCAAAAGTGAAGAATAAGCACCACAAAGTGATAAAACTGCCTGTGTCAAAGCCTTCTGTAAATCCTCTGCAGTAGGAGCAACAGCAGCATGGTTACAGCATTCATTCCTGTGGTTGTTTTACATGCCTAAAGTAGAATTTCACATGGGCAGAGCCGTTCTTATGATCTATACCACTGGTTCTCAAAATTTAAAGTTGTTTTTATTTCATGCTTGTGGTTTTGTATGTACAGTATGTGTGCGTGTGAATGTCTATGAGTGCTTTTATTTGAACTGGTCGGCATGCTCTTGAAATGCCCCTCGGGGATATATATATATATATATATATATATTTTTATATATATATATATATTTTTTTATTTTTTTTATTGAATTCAATTTTTACATCAAGGACGCCTAAATTGACACAAATTAGACTACGACCCCCATTGGACAAAATTTTGAAGCAAACACCAGAAAAACACAAATATTTGTTCTGAGACTTACTTTTATAGTCAAAGTTGACTACTTTCCTAGTCAACTTTTGTAGCCAATGTTCAAGTTAGGGCCAAAGGCATGAATTTGTGGAAATATTGTAGAGAAATTTCTGGAAAAAAGTGGTAACATTTCTCAAAAGTTTTTTTTTTTTTTAATTCTAGAAGAAGCTGGTAAAATTTCTCAAAAATAGTTTTTTAAAAATTCTAGAAAAGGTGGTAACATATAAAAGAAATACAATAAAATAAAGTTGAAAAATTCTAGAAAAAAGTGGTAAAGTTTCAAGAAGTTGGGGACCCCCTTTGAACTCTCTGAAGGACCATTGGGTATCCAGACCCCACTTTGAGAACCATTGATCTATATGACATCACCATCAACAGATATGCATGTGCAAAAAGGCTGTAGATGCCAGTTCCAGCTGTTTAATCATGAGGAAACATGAGGAAACGACATGGAGACTATGGCTAAAAGCACATAGCCTACATTGCTAGATTGTGAAGTATTTAAAGGTTTTTAGATTGTGAAGTATTTAAAGGTTTTTCCCTTTGAAAAGCAAAATAAGTACATGAGTGAACTAGTGAGGCCAGCCAGTTCACCCTGCAGATAACACTTTGCTCCTCTCATCCTGCAACAATGTACTCATCTCAGCATGTATAGATTGAAGCTCTGAATGGCTATTGTTTCTGGAAACATGTACATCCTGCTGTTAAAGGGGAACTATGCAAGCAAGCAACCAGTCTTGTAAGATCAGCGCCTCCAATCCGGGGTGCCAGATCTCATCTCGCGAGAAACATGGACTGCTTTACAGCGCTCAGCACAAACACAAACTGTAGGTGGAGCTCCGTAGAGAAAAAAGCGAGCAAAACAGCAGAAAAAGCCCTTTAAACAGCTGGATGTGACTTTGACCTTACCCAGCTTGACTTCACCCTCCAGTGTGAAGAGGATGTTGCCGGCCTTCAGGTCTCTGTGGATTATTTTGTTGTCATGGAGGTAGACGAGGGCCTGTAGAGTCTGCTTACACACCACCTTGATCTGAGGCTCCGTCAGAGGTCTCTCCAGTTCTGCAGAGGAGCAGAATCATACAAGCGCATGCTTAGCATTCCTCACCAAGGAATACACCAATGCAACCTTATCACAAGTTGCACTGCTTGTATTAATTCTTGAATGAATTGCAATGCTGAGAGGGAAGTGTAATAAGCAGGTGGTCTGTGGGCTCTGTGGATGTCTTGAACTAGCCAGTTTTTAAATGATGTTATTAGTGCTGCTTTCTGAACAGCTTCCCTTTAGGTGAAAACCTGCGATCAAAGAGAAAATGCTGACTCACCGAGCATGACGGCATCCACAGCCCCTCCTGCACAGAACTCAATGAGGATCTGCCAACGAGAGAGAAAAAAAGGACTTGGTCATGTGTTTTTCCCGCACGATTAAAAAACAGATTTGTTGGATGCAGCAAAATACAAAACATAAAATACTCTTCTTCAGCAGCGAACTGTGCGACACATTGCATACATTTCACATGGAGGTGAGTGCAGGCCATTCATGAGGCACTAATGCGCCGCTGCAGGGAATGAGCTCTACAAATCTATTGTGAGGGTCTGGAAGGTTCTGAAGTTCAGAGACCAACCTCGCTGTAATTAGTTTGCTGGAACATTCACTGTTTATGCAAACCCCGAAGGGCTTCATCATCACCATCATCATCATCATCATCATGTGCTCAACCACTGACTTGACTGAGGTAACTTGAGAATGAACCTTTACCCAGCCTGTGTGAATGAAACACTCAGCTGAGCCCTTAAAGGCATTTAGGAGCTTTCGGAGTGGCCGCTGACGTAAGAGGATTGGCCCAGTTGGGGCCATTTTGTGGAAAGGGTTGCACACAGCTGCTAGCTAGCGAGCTAGCTACATGGCCAGACCTTAGTTCTTATTCTGTAAATAGGATTAGTCTATCTAGAGTGTATGGTTATGGCAGAAGGTACAGCGAAGCATCTGTAGCAGTTTGTTTCCACTGAGCTTCAACACAAGGCTGCCCTTACAGCCTGATGCTTACTCGCGAGGTTCAAGGTTTCAAAGTTCATTTATTGTCTATAACGCGTGTTCACATGAAGGGAATGAAATTTGCAGTTAGTTCCCAGCAGTGCAATAAAGTGACAGCAGTGAATAAAAAGGACAACAAAAGTCCACAGCAGCAGCAGCAGCAAGAGAGGGTGAGTCTGTCAGTCTCACAGCCTCTAGAAAGAAGCTGGACTTGAGCTGTGTGCTGTCTTTGAGGGCTGCAACTTAGAATTATTATCATTATCGATTAATCCGTTGATTATTTAAACGATTAATCGATTAGTTGTTTGGTAAATAAAAATGATAAAATATCAATCAGTGTTTCCCAAACCACAAGATTATGTCCTCAAATGTCTTGTTTTGTCCACAAACCAAAGAGAGACTCGGCTTATTGTCATTAAAAGGAACAAAGAAACCAGAAATATTCACATTTAAGAAGCTGAAATCAGAGAATTTGGACTTTTTTTCTTGAAAAACTACTCAAACCGATTATTCAGTTATCAAAATAGTTGACAATTAATTTAATAATTGATTATTGTTTGATTAATCGATTAATTGTTGCAGCTCTACTGTCTTTGAAACTCTTCGGACAGGCAGTCTATTTGTTGGGTGGGTGGGTCCTTCATAATGCAGGAAGCTCTACTCCTGCACCTGCTGATGTAGATGACCTCCCTCTGCAGCTCCTTCTTGATTTAAGCTTGAACTCATTGCTACACAGCTTAGGAAACAGGAAGAGCTGCACTTCTGCAATTTTGTTACTATTGAGCAACTGGTTGTAGTTGATGGTGGTTACACCCTTTGCTTCAGCCTATTTCCTAAGGCTAGAGTTCCTAAGAGTGACCAACTCCAACTTTGGCTTAGGTTCAATGACATACCATGTTTAAGTTGAGCTTTTCAAGACTGTTCCACTTTCAACAATAAAGCCCTTACCAGACATACAATGCCTCAAGTCTCTGCACAGTCTTGGTTATTCAAAACGCAGACCATTCTAGTGTTTCTCTGTAGGCGTGATGTTGTTTTAGTGGCTCTGCTGGTGTACAATGGCCCCCACAGTGATTTCTCAGAGTGGCAGCTGGCAGAGAGGAACTATGGGCCAGGGCTATGGCTTCCTCCCTCATTTGTTTATTTGACACACACACATATTGAGAAGGACATACCCACATATTTTCTAATCCATTCATGTGTCACCAAGAGGGAGGATGTGACACAGCAAATGATCTTACCTTTAAGTTCAAGGCCTGAAAGAATGAAAACACCAGCTACATCACAGGCAGCATGATTTCAGACCCTAGGATATGTTGCTGTGCAACTGCAAGTGTGGCGGGGAAACAAAGGTCAGTGGGTGACACCAATTTAACATGCAGTTATAAAGTAAACCACCTCCTGGACTCTCCAGGGATTGTGTGGAATTAAGTCTTTCATCTCTTGCAGGAAATGTCCTGGATACGCTCTCATCTTTGCACAAACAGGTGCCACACAGTTCGAGATAAAAATCAACAGACAACCTCAATCGGGCTGGGACCATTGTTCCGAGGACAATGGAGAGGAAAAGGGCCGAGCTCACAGCGAAAAGCACTGAAATTAAATACTCAGGTAACCATGAGTGTTTATAATGCCATGACTGTGCTGTTCAGATGTGTTTGTATGTACTTGAGCAAATGAATCATGGCATTGTAATCTGTCTTCTGTCTATATACTTCTGTTTGTGGGAGTATGAATTTTAAAAACAAAGTTTAGGCTTTATATCTAGGAAGTAAGGCGGTCCTTATGTGACCGATGTTGTTGGTTCGGTCTTGCCCTAGGCAAGGATCGAACCAATAATAGCATAATAACCAATAAATAGTGAGAACACTAATTTTGACTTTGTTTTAGTGAAAAGAAGAACAAGTACATTATAAGTACAACTACATTTCAATAATATTATGCTTTTTATGCCGGATTGAACCCTCTGGCAGGCCAGTTTTAGCCCAAGGGCCAACCTGTAGTCTTCACTCAGTTCAATCAGTCACTGTGAGTTCTGCACACATACTATTGATTTATTTATGAGGACTTCCCTTGTGTTAGGTTTAATCTATTTTCACCAACATAGGTTTGCCCCAAGGGGTCTACAGAAGTGACTGGTGTTCATCACTGATGTCTAAATGGTGCCAACTACCATAAAATTCAGATTTCTGAATGAATAATTCTGATAGAGATTTAAGATTACCAATTACACGCACAGCTTTGTTTGGAATAAGCATTGGCTACATTGGCAGACTGAGGCATTTAAAATGAGCTCATATCAATAGCATAGAACTTATAAACTGGTATGATGATTAACAGCTTTAAAGGATTCCTGTTTCTGCTACTCGTGTGAACTTTGGTCTCATATTTTGATAGGAACAGTCAGACAAGGAGCCTGCCAATACTGATACTAATGATTAGCCCATATTGTCATTATCAGACAACAGGGAGCGACTCTTTTGTAATTTATATATCATATTTAGGGGGAAATTGAAAACCTTTGCTCCTGTTGTTCAATTTGGCTACACAAATTAAAATGCTAAAACTTTTAATGAATTCCCCGTTTTAAAGGGACATTGTGTAACTTCTCCTGTTATCTTTTCACGAAAATCTATTGTATGTGTGTTTGTTTTTTTTAATGGACCTTGAGTCTAATAATAAAGTCTATCTATTATTTGGTTCAAAAGTATGTTTTTCATCTATCAGTAATCCCCCCCATTAACAAACTGAAGTGATCCAGTAAGCTCTGAATTTGCCGTTCATATCATTCATATCTACATGGAGCGGGTAAGCTCGGTGCTGGCTGCCATGTCGGTCGCCATGTTTTTACGTTCAGTGGCAGTGTGACGGTAGGAAACCACGGAAACTCAGCGGAGACACCGGAGCTGTCAGCTCAGGTCGAGGTGGCGTCTGTGAAAAGTCACCGCGGTAACGCAGTGAGGAGGAACGGAGCGTTACACTGATGCTGCATTCACGTGCAGTCGGGCAGACGGCCGTCGCTAACAAACCAGATGTCATTTTAATCACAGAAGTCAAGAGAAAGCCGGTAAAATGTTGGTCAGGTAAACAATATGACATCACCATGACAACATATTGTCACGTGTATTGTTTTGCCTCGTGCTGACGGACCACTTGTTTACATGGAGGCTTGTTTAAGCCGTTACGTGCAGCGGCTGTCGTCCGTCTGCCATCTGCCCAATTTTACGTGAATGCAGCATGAAAAATACGATTGAGTTGCTTGCGAAATACAACCACAACGCTAGATGGGAGGAATTCCTACACAATGTACCTTTAATATCAAGATTGATCTAATTAGTAATGCAGAAAGAAGCTTCCAGATCACACCATATTTTCCCCTGCTGGGGATACAGAGGAAACACTACTGACACAGTGACTCAGGAGAGCTGTTACCACTACTCACCCAGAGTTTGCTCTCATAATAGAAAGCATCAAGCAGTTTGACAATATTTTGGTGGTCACAGGAGGCCAGGATGTCAATCTCCACCATGTAGTCCTCCAACTCCTCCTCGGTCTTTGTGTCAATAACTTTGGCTGCAGCAAGGATGCCGGTCTGTTTGTTCTGGGCCTGGAGGATGAGAGTGTTATTAGACTGGTGTATGGCCAAAGGAGTCATTTAACCCACCCACTGATATAGACAACACTGTTGTCTAATCAGAAAACCTGTATTTGTTCTTTCACGTAATCTTCAAGTCCCACTATGATGCCAAGCTTGGTTTACGTTGGACTTGACAGAGAAAATGCTGACATGTAAGAACAACAAATAAGACTCTGACTTGGTCCAGCTCAAGTCAGCAGAGACATGAGACAGTGTCTCGTTAGAGTGGAAATTTCTCCTGTTTGTTTGGGCTTCACTGCAGGCAGGATGTGCTCAATGAAGTTGCTGCTGCGATATGGGATATAGCCACTTCCTGGTGACCTGCCAGTGTGCTGTGGTCAGCCGTACGCCATTTAAAAGTAAAAGAAAAAGAACAAAAAAATAAATAAAAAATACAATCTACCCCTTGATAGTGAAGATGATAGCCGGTGTTTATTTGCAAATCACTCGAGCATGAGGACTCAGGGGAGAGGTGAAATACAACTAGAAAACAAAACAAAACAAAGCCCAGACACTGACCATAACACTACAATTTGCAATTTACTATTTGCAGAAATCATTCCAGTATCACTGCCAGGAGCACAGACTGAGATGCTTCCGTCTAATGTACGTCTACTTCATGTGAGCTCTGCAGTGGAATGCTGGGAAATGGCAATCTGTGTGGGAAGATTAGACTTAATCTAAGTATGATATAAAGTAACAAGACCTTTTCAAAACCTTCCAAACGTAGCCTGTGGCGACAAAGAAAAACAAGAACATGTAAACTGCTATTATCAGCTACAGACTTCCTGTGGTTGGGACTTGGTAGAGCCCTCTTGCGTGATAAAATTTACTGTCACTCATGCAAATGAAGCTCCTGGCTCCAGCTTTGCATTAGGGTCAGACCAAACAATGGCACTTTTAAAATGATGACAAGGGGTTTGCTTTGACACTGGGACAGCTTTCGGTAAATGTAAATGGCCAATTAACAGGCTAGTTTGTCTCCATAAACAACACCATGTTGTATGAGAATCAAAAAATAGCCGGGGGGCGGATATGATTAATATATGGATGTATGTGCTCAAGGAAACGTTAACTTCAGGAAAATCTCAACTTTGCTTGCCAGAGGGACTACTTTGAGAAGAGGTCAGTTTCCAGCAACTGTGGATCTGATGATATTTGACTGTCTGTCACAGGCAAACCACTGGAGAAGGGTTAAAAAAAAACAAAAAAAACATGTTAACTGTAGAAGAGGTGGTCAGTAATCATATCTGACTGTCTGGTGTACTGGTCTGAAGACGGTGGGTGGGTCATGGATATACAAGACTGAGGTCACAGTGCTGGCACGTACTGTCAGGCATCAGAGGGAGGAATTGTTGAGAGAGTGAAGAGGATATAAAAAGACTCAGACCACAAAACTGCCACAAAAGAACAAGGGAAGGCTTCTCTACAAAGACATTACCTACCTTGTACACTTTCCCAAAGGCTCCATCCCCCAGTTCACCAATTATGTCCCATATTTCCTCGGGATTCTCATCTCTGCGAACATGCTCGTACTGTTTCTTCTTCTTCTCAGCTCCCAATTTAAATATTTTACGGAAATTAAAAAATGACATACTGAAACCTGGGTCATTCAGTTAAATAGTTCAAAAGGAATTCACTTTAAAACGCTAAGGTAGTGTCGGTTTCCTTCAATATGTTACTGTAGGATAAGTATTAGGAGTAACATATGCGTCCAATCAACTAGAAATAAATACCCGTCTGGTCAACATGGACCGTGGCTTTCATAATAGTTAGGATCCAAACCTAGCTTAGCTTTTGACTGTTTTGGCCAGTCCGGAGAACAGCTCTTTCGCACACCGCAGGTCATTGTTAAGCCCTAAAACAGTCATGAAGGGTTAACCTAGACGTGTTCTACCATCTAAAATCTGCCTGAACAAGTCTTTATTTTAATATAAAGTAGTACGCGAAGCTCGTCGTTGTTCTAACTCCTGACGACCCACTGGCCCGACAGCCCCGTGAGCTCTTTCCACAGCCACAGGAGAAAAGATGTGCGCGGCGTTCTTCCAGATAGTTGTATTCCACAGAACGGCTCATTAGTTTCCGTCGGGATAAAAGCGGGTAAGTTAGTTCAGTCGGTCCGAATATAAACATTCACTGAAACGGTAAAAACAGTCATCTTTCCGTGGTGTGGGGACGAGTTTACTAATCTAGCGGATTTAGTGTCTGTGCGCGTTCACGCTCGCGCGCGGCTGTTGTGGTTCCTTCTCTTCGTGCTCCGCGTGTTCGTCAGTCGGCTGGGTCATTGTTGTCTTCTGCTGCCCTCGTCTGTACGGGAGACTAAGCACAACTAATGTAAAGGACAGTTTACGTACCAACGGTGATGCTGTAGCGTTTTCTTGAGGAAAAACTATTAGTTTGTGGTGTGTTTATTGTTCTTTGTATGCCTACATCGGCCAGTATTGCCTCAATGACCACAGGAGTCTGGTTTCTTTGTGTCGTTGAAACTACATGTCCCAGAAACCATTGCGAAACGCGAACGCGCTAGTCGGCGGATAAACTGTCAGACTGTCAGTACAAGACTTGAAACGTCCCAATAGTTTAATGCCACTCCGCAACGCGACCTTTTCTCTCGCGTTTATATGGGTCTACATGAGCTAACGTAAGCATCAAGGGGCTATTTAGCTTAAAAACGCGTCACGTGACAAACTTATTTACTTGTTAGGACAAAGCACGACTACAGCTAGCTTACTTCTTGCTAGACACTGTTAGCCCAATGGGGCAAAAACAGAGAGGTGGCAAATAATCTGGTTTTGTTGTAATGTTAAAATGCAAGCGACTATGATGGATCCAGCTGAGGAGCCCCCCTCTATGTTGTGGGGGCTGGATCCAGTCTTTTCTGCCTTTGCCAGACTGTATATCGGAGACATCCTGCAGATGACAGAGTCCATACAGGTGCCAGGTAACAACACATGTGCTATAGATGCGTAAGTTGTTACAGCTAGCTTTCTGCATTCAATATCTGAATGTTGTTGCCCAACAGTTAACTAACTTACCAGTGCAGCTGGAGGCTGTCACCAGTCACTGTGAATTCATTGTTGGCTAGTTAGCTAATCGCTTTGTAAACCCATGAAGTGCAGCAGAGATGGTTTGTTTGTATCTGGCCAGGTTTGTAAGGCATATGCATCCTGTTTTTGTTTCATATGATTTACCATTTTAGAACGCTATCTTCACTGTAATTGTTACTTTAAATTAAGTTATATAGATCTCTGTACACATAGTCACATATTCCTATTTAATAATCCATCGATTATTTGATCTGCCCAAATGAACTATCATATTCATTTGAAGTTACTGGCTTTGTTCTGTGTGTTTCTCAGGTGTGTATTTTTACAAGTCACACCCAGTCTACAAAGTTGATGTGCTTGGGACTGTAGTTTACAAGAGAGAAAAAGAGGACTTCTTCTGTTATGGAGGTAATCTAACTGAGTTCTTGTGTGGAAACAGAATGCAACCACATGCTGTGTGTGTGTGTGTGTGTGTGTGTGTGTGTGTGTGTGTGTGTGTGTGTGTGTGTGTGTGTGTGTGTGTGTGTGTGTGTGTGTGTGGGCGCTCGCTGTATGAATCAGCTATGTCTTGATGTAAACTACAACCATGTGTGTGTCTCCTGCACAACAGTTTTGCTCACATTTCACAATCTGACACATCCTCTCCTCTGTGAAGTCCTACTAATAAAAATAGCTTTGGTTTATGTATTTCACAAGCAAAACAACAGTCTTGTTGTCTTATTCTGAGTATCTTTTCATCTGCCCACAGTGGATGATGGTACTGGTGTTATAAACTGCCTGTGCTGGAAAAACGACCTGTTAAAAGAGGAAGAGGATCCAGGAAAATGTGAGTTTGCATGTGCGTAGTTTCAATGACATTATTGTCATATGATAAGATCTGTGTACAACACATCACATTGACTACCAAAATAAAAGGTTTATGTTTCTTTCTGGCATCCTCTTAGCTGATTTTATTATGTAAATAAGACACATGTCATGTCAGTGCTACTGGATGTAGTTTAATCACTGTCTTTGGTCAAGTTTTTACCTTAAATGTTTCTTATGGGGTTTTCATGTTTATGTTTTAATAAATGCTTCTCTTAGAAAAGCACATTATGTTAACATTGGCAGTCAGTTAAAAGCCTTCTTCTTGCCTGCTTTTCGGAGGTGCATTGCTATTTTTCCTGGTACATTATGGCCATCAGCTAACATTTTGATTTAGTACGTCTTTTGTTTACGTACTAGGCAGGTAGACCTAATTGGTAATAATCATGTTTCTTTGGTATGAAACCTTAAGTTTATAGGGTTAGGGTTATTTGTGTGCACCTCGTAGTTGCCATTCACAGAGAAACATTTGTATTCATCTGATTGTGTTTCTGGCTATCTGACAAATTAAAGTTCAGTATTCACTCTCCATATAGTTCTGATTGGTCCTCAACCAACTCTTCAGAAGGATCTGGATATTTTTGCTTGGTATGTTCTCCAGCTAATGAGTTACTGTGTCTGTCTGTTGTTTGGTGCTTGAACGGTAGCGGACAACTCGTCAGAGCTTTTTCACCGAAAATGCGATTGATGTGAGCATGAGGCTGCAAATCTAAATCATTTCATCACCTTCAACAGTAATGCACGTTGGGTAATAATGCTTAGAAATTCTGAATCTTGATGGTCTTCAGGTATTACCGTAAAGAGATGTAAATTGCTGATGTACTTCACATTATTAGTATTATACATTTACAAAAAATTTGCTTTGTCGTCCCCAGCTAGGGAAAGGCACGGTGATGGAGGTACAGGAGGCTTCAACCCAGTTGCTGAGCTGAAGAAGCTGAGAGAGAGGCAAAAGAACCGCTGCCACTTGGAGATCGGAGAGCTGCTTCGAGTACGAGGACTCGTCAAGACGTCAAGGCAACAGAGAGAAATCATGGCCTCCGTCTTCTGTGAGTGGAGAGGACTCCTCTCTCGTTGTTTTAATCTGCAGACCACAGTGGTAGTTGGATATACCAGCATATTTAAAAAAAAATAGCAATATTTAACTAATGGTTGTTAACAAAAAAACCAACAAAAAAAAACTACAAATGGTCAAAAAGGAAGATGCATTAGTTCCTGCTGTCCTCTAGCAGCACACACATTAAGCAGCAAGGAGATTCTTTATTGTGACATCGCAGTCTCATTTTATGATGGGCTACATGTCTCTGTCTCACACACAAACAAACACACACAACCACATGTAGCACAGACTGTGTATACGCGAGTACATGCCATCTCTGTCCTCTGCCCATATATCATTTGCACATCTGTGTCCGTGTGTGTTCCTAGATAAGGTGGACGACCCAGTGATGGCGGTCCAGATAGCGTGGATGATGGAGGTTCCTCAGCTCTACAGGCAGTGCTATGACAAACCGTTTGAGCTGCAACATAATGCAGCAGCAGGGTACAAACATCCATCCTCCATTGTACATTATTTTAAGAGCCCTAATCAAGACAAACAAGATAGAGTCTGGTCTTTAAGTCAAAATGCCTTCGCAAAACGGCATTTAGAGGTTATGGTAAATGCAGCCAATGAAATGTGATTTCATCTCAGTTTCAGACTGATTGTTGGTTGTCTCTATCTACTCTTAGGAAACACTGAATTCCCCCATCTATGTATGTACATAACCAGTGATGCTGACCTAGTAGACTAAGTGCAGCAACAGGCCTGATTTTGTGATTGTTACAATGTTAATACCAGTTTTATCAAAATTCCTCTATTGACAAGTGCAACAGAATAAATTTGGATTATTCTCAGTGTCAGGAGTTTCAGTATACGGTACTTTGCAGAAACCAGCAACATTCCAACACTTACATATTTAAAATGTAAAAGAAGTGGAACCACCTCAACAACAGAATACATACAATACAGAAATCATAGCCTTATAATGTTGTACTGTATCTGTATCTGATAAGGTCAGAGATCTGATATTTACTTCACCTTTAGTTCAGTTTTGGCCTCCACCAGCTCCGAGTGGAGCTACCCGCTTTCATGATCTTCAACTAGTCACTAACTTTTGTGTGTCTGCCATTTGTCTGTGAGGAGAGGGAGTGGAAAGTGAGTTTTTAAATGTCTTTGTTGAAAATTATAGTCGTTGAGTGCAATAAAGACTGAGACATTATGGTCCTTTTTAAAGGGATATTTCAACATTTTGGCAAATTGGCCTATTGCCATAATCCTTATAGTATTAGGAGTAGGTTCATTACCTTTAATTGTCGGTGCAAGCTGTTTTTCGATTGGCGGAGCAGAGACGTGAGCTGCTCAGCTAACATAACAGAGGCTCGTGGTATTTCTACGTTTTCCTCATCAAACTAAATACACAATCTAACAAATCCAAAACACTCTGGTGGACAAGTTGTGACCTGCACATTCACCACGCTATGAAATAATAACATTACAAGACACTCGGAACTACTTTCGCTTTTGAAATCACTCTGCCGAGCAGCCGTGCCAGGAATATAGTTCCGCTTAGTTCCGCTTATGGATTTACCTCTAAAACAACTCCGTCTCGCAACGTTCCATTATTATTTCATAGCGTGGTGAATGTGCAGGTCACAACTTGTCCACAAGAGCATTTTGGAGTTGTTGGATTGTGTATTTTGATTGATTTTTGAGGGAAAGCCCGGAAATACCGCACATTGTGCAGAGCTCACGTCTCTTCCCCACTGATCTAAAAACAGCTTGCACTGACAATTAAAGGTAATTAACCTACTGCTAAGACTATAGGGATTATGGCAATAGGAGAATTTGCCAAAATGTTGAAATATCCCTTTAAATGTCCTGAGGAGGGCTGTGAAGTCAGAAGTGACTCCTTTCATGTTACAAAAGCTTTAAGAGTTGGCATTAAAGCCCCAGTACGGAGCTTTTAACTGGATACGCAAAAGTCTCTGGTTTCTGCTGATGTGTCTCTGTTACCTACAACAGCAAATGAGCCCATCAGTGTGAAGATACGCTATTTCTAAGTCGTCTAATTCTATACCTCTGGAAGGCATGGTCGGGTCGGACCACTGACGAAACCATATGAATAGATACATTACTACGCACGCTGCTGATAGCTGCTAAAAATAAAAAAAAAAGTTTTCAAAGCAAGTCCCTTCTTCTGTCCGATGTTTCCAAAACAAATCTACACGCGCTGGCCAGACAAACGTCTTCATGACAGTGGGAAATGCAGTCTTCATTCCACCGCTTTCGTCCACAGGGGCCGCCAAAATCAACACTAAATGAAAAGTCTGTACAGGGGCTTTAAAATGTTCTTGATAATAAGACCCACCTTCTTGGTTGTTTTCCAGTGACACAACCCCCAGCTCTATTGGCAGAGCAACGAATATCATCAAGGATTTCTTTAAGCAGAATTCAGTGAGCAGGTTCAGACCCTACGATGTTCTGGACCTGCTGCAGCCTCTCATCTCCCAGCAGCCTCAAACCACATCTGCCGACCAGGTATGGCAGGATAATATAAGGGGACCATCTCTGTTTAAAGATGTGTGTGGTGGACGGATGAAGTGAAAATCAAACATCGGAATTTATTTGAAGTGCACGCCCTAGGTGTGAATGGTACAAGTAATGATAAATAAAACCAAGATTTTATCTATCTTTTTTTTGGAGCAATACTAAATGTATTCTTTAGTGCTGTTGCTGTTCATACTAAAGAAAATGATTATACTATACTTCTGAAGGTGTTAGCGTGGCAATTTACATTTTATAATAGGAGTGTGTTAACAGAAATGTTTTTATGTATCTAGAGCTACAGCAGTAAACATCAGATTTTCACAGTAGGTAGGTCCTCTAGATTTAAAGGTCTCTTCCTGTTCAGACTTGCACTCCAGTGCTTTTGTGTTTTGCTCCTCTGTTCTCTTGCTGTTCAGGAGCCGGTGGCAGGTGTGTCTGGCTGCCAGCAGCTGCGCCAGCTTCTGAAGGAAACACTGGAAATCTTAGAGAATGAGGGTATCATATACCGCAAGATCAAGTCTCAGGACACAGTCTATTATGTAAGAAACTGATTCCTTGAATTAATTCTTCCCACTGCGTTTAGATTATTAGAGGACTGAGGATTAACTGTGGACTTTGGTGTGTCTGCTGTTGTTGCTCCTCACCAGGTGACTGTACAGGATAAAGATCTACTCATTGCTGTAAAAGATATCATCAGGGAAGACTCAAAAAGGGAGAAGTGTAAGTGTAATTATTATCTGCTCTAAATTAAGTGTGAACATTTTGACTAATGCTGACGTACCGCAGCTTTTGGTTTGATGGAGTGACAGTCTTCTCCATGGCAGTGTGTTCAACTTCACACAATCAGAAATGAAAGCTTTTCACCTGCTTGTCAAATATCACATTAGCATTAAACTTACTGTATTTTTCACCTTTACAATTAGGGGCTGATAGGCTAATGCCTTTTTGTCACTCATATGAATAACAAACCCATTAAATGAACTGAAATAACAGTAGGAAATATTGAAAAATTGGATGCCATGAATATGTTTCCATTTAATGCATGCATGTTTGCATGGCCGCATACCGTACCTGCGTGTTGACAGTCGTTTCCTGCCGTACCTGCAGATGCAGAGAAGGGTTGCCACGTCCTGCACATCCTGTCTGCTGTCAAGCACCGCTACAGCCTTAACGTGAGCAGAGCAGCACTGGAGCTGGTCCTCAAATCTCTAGAGTGCAACAGTGACATTGTCAGCACCACTGACAACTATTATACAGCGTTTTAACTCGAGCACAGGGGGTTAGGGATTGCTCGATCGCTGCTCTTAATATTTGCACATGGCTTACTGCTCCAAATTTTGTGACATCATGTGATTTCTATTCCTAAGTTTATAGTAAGCCTTATCCTTGCCTTATTTTATAGATCACTCCTGCTCTACTATGTAAATTTACTAAGGTTTAAGGACCACTGTTGAAAATATTTATGATTGTTAAATAGCATTTTCTTACTGGCAGCCAGCCAATGTATATATCAGAATCAGAATCACATTTATTTTCCAAGTATGTAAATTGTCATTCAAAGGCCATTGGTTTTCTTGGCCATGTGTATATGTATATAGAAATAAATAACCAGTAAAAAAAGATGAATCACATTTTTGTCCATATTAACCTCCTAGCTGCTGGAACCCATTTCCTACCACGAACGACATACATACCCTCAGGGTGTCATCCTCCTTCTACATTTTCTCTTCACTGAACCCTATCAAATTGACCAAAGATAACTATACAAGATAAATATGTGATAAAAAAAAAAAAAAATATATATATATATATGTGTGTGTGTGTATATTATATATATATATGTATATATATATTTTTTTTTATCACTGTTACCTGTTTAAAAAGGCAGTTATAGACAAACTGAAAGGCAATGCAATACAGTAGACAACCTGTAAAACATTAATTTTAACACTTAATTTATGTAGCCATACAGTAATAGTTCAACTTTGCCACATACTCTGTGCATACACAAAATTCAGATGTAATATCATCCTACAAAATTATCATATTGTGTTTGATGGGAGGGTTTTTTGTCTTTGATTTGCAAATATGTAATATATACGCAGAAAACTGGAATGATGAATAATGATAAAAAGTTTAACAGCTAGAGGGAGCTTTGTCACTACAGGGCCTTAATGTCAGGTAATAAAGGACGACCACCGTCAGGGCATTATATCAGTTAATATTGCCAGGGCTGGATTAAGCTGCTAGTGAGCCCTTGTTGGGCCAAAGGCTCATATTAAACCTCCTGTGTGAGTTGATGAAATGCAAATTTATTTAAGAATATGCACCATGTAAGCATTCTAGCTACTGACATATTAAAAGTATTAGATTACTCTGGACCCTCGAGAAGACAGAATTATAGTATTGTGTGTATAGGTGCAGTTCTGTAATACACGGACACATTTAAACAAGATGGTCACATTTAATGTAGCATTGGTGCTACATCATTTCCTGCCCCATACTGTCCTATCATAAGAAAAACATTACAAATCCCCAAGCATATACAGTCTCTTTTTAAAAAATATAATGTGCAGTCATACAAATACTGCATTTTAATATTTCCCATAATGCAAGTTTGCTCACAATCTGGGGAATACTGAAGCCAATCATTTCACATGCTTTTTCTTATCTCCAAGCACAAGTTAACCTTGATGACATCACCATGAAAAGCACTTCACATAATGAGCGTACTAAACTTCATCTGTAATGCATTTCACTTCAAGCACAAATAATTCACCTGAAAGCCTGATACAACATATTCTGTTTCAATCAATTCATGACATTGTCTCAAATGTATTGCCACTCTTAGGGTCCCAAGGGCAGTACCTCTGCTGCCAATCCAGATATGCATTTTCACATTTCACATATAGCAGTATGGATATTAACTGGTCCTGGAGTCTGGGGTCCGTTGGGAACAACTCAGTTGGAATCTCTGTCTTGGGTTCATAATAAGATAAAATGATGCTGAACTTGGTTTGCAGGAGGTGTCATTCAAGTGACTGAAGGACAGAAGCTGCAATGCTGCAAGACTGACAAGACCATGAGGCAAATTTGTGATATTGGGCTAAATGAATAAAACAGCCTTGATTTGAGCTGCTCATTGTGATATGGTGAACATGGTTTGTAAAAAGATCCATTGTATGTTTCAGCTGTTTCACTGTAAAAAAAAAACAAAAAAAACAACAACCAAAAATCTGAATATCCTCTGAGTCTTTAGCATCTTGCCTATGTAGCAGTATGCACATGGGGGCAGTGTTTGGTCGTTAATTGGCTCTCGCATGTAGAGCAGGCCGCTGCTGATTGGTCGCCTGTGAAACATCTGTATCCATATACCTCCAGTTGCTCGTGTCTCCGGCAGAAAGCGGCTCATGAGTCAGAGGCTGGACGCTGACTGACTGACTGACTGACTGACTGGTCGTGGCTTCACACAATCACGCTGCCTGCTGCTGTGTAGCCTATAATATCTTGCTGAATAACACACCGATGTAGGCTATAGCTATAATAACCCACTTTTTTTGTGTCGACATACCGGCCAGCAGCACTGTCTGTCTTAACCTGCCATAGATTTCTTAATACATCATCCCATATTCTCTGAAGCGGGGAGGAAAAGTTATCCAGTGATTGAGTGAAATAGATGAACCATAGTGCAGACTGTAGTATTGTTTATGGGGTGGATGCATAATGTCATAGACGAGTCTTGTCGGGAGGGGGGCAAAGCCAAGTGTTTTTTCCTTGAGTGCCTTATTCCAAGTAGCACCGAGGACGTGCGTGAAGCCCATCCCACTCCGCTCCCTAAACCCACTGCGCCTGCCGCCGCCGCCGCTGCTGTAGATCAGGAGCCGCTTATTGGCGCTGGATCAGCCGGCTCCGTTGCGTTCAGGGACACGCTGTAACCTCCAGGTATGCTAATGCCCCCCATGTGAGGCATCGCGGCAGACACAAAGGAACTCATCTCACTTTTTTCCCCCCTCTGTCTCTCTCTCTCTCTCTCTCTCTCTCTCTCTCTCTCTCCCCATCTCACGGTGACCGCCGTCATCAGCGCTCCCTCCGTCCGCCGCTGGCCAGGCAGCCAGCCCCCCCCCCCACCTCTCCCTCTCCTGTCTGTGTGAAGCCTTGAAGACAACGTGAAAATCGCTGCTGGATATATATATATATATAAGCCTATTCGACTGCTGTGATTCTCCCTCCGAGAGGTGATCAGGCGCTGGAGGGGGGGTTTAGTTTGTAGTAGACTATCGATAAGTTTCTAATCAGATTGATGGCCGTTGCGTCAACGGGGGGAGGAGGAGGAGGGAGGAGGAGGGAGCCGCGCGGAGCAACCGAATTGGCCACGAGCGAGCTGATCTCTAAATGGACCGCTGTCTGACTTGTTTTAAATGACACAGCGATGAATGCTGTTGTTTCCCTCCCGTGATACCAGATCGCTGTATGTGGAGCCACGGCAGACTCTGCCCGCCTGACGGTTTTATGCACAGCCTTTGCAGGGTCAAGATGCAGTTTCGGACTGTGCTGGACGTGAAAGTCGTGGACGTGGAGAAGAGGCGCAATCCGTCTAAACACTACGTGAGTTGCCTTTCTTGTCTACCTTATCTGATCTTCTTCTCTGCCCCCCCCCTCTTGTATTCCCACCTTGTCCCATATCCGTGTCTGTGGCCTGTTCACAGTCACAGCGTGACACCTTAACGCTGCATTAAGTCAGTTAATCGCGGCGGATCACGAAGGCCACTAGACTGACTGAGCCAAGGTCTGTGTTATGGCGAGATTTACGTCCTGCTGTAAAGATGCTCATAATGACATCATAAACAATTCCAAACTATTGATAGCTAACAGACAGCTCATCATCATAGGTGAGCTCAGCTGTCATTACTGCTGGTTGTCAAACACCCAGTCTGCGCTCCACCTGGAATGGAATCCAATAATTACGGCTATTGATTTAAATGATGGCTTTATTATCATTAAGATTTATTATTGGGATGCAATGTGTTAATCAGATATTATAGGCTATTGATAACCCAACCTGATCTGAAGTCAGCTGCATGTGCTGTTGTGATCAAATAATTGAGAACATCATTATTTTCTAACCTGCCTTTACATTATAGCAAAACTTTAACAGGCACTCATGTTAGCTTAGAGGATTGGTTCTGTTCAGAAATAAAATGACTACAGGCCTATATGCTAAACTTGCAGTGTTCACATCCTCAGATGATGACAAAATATATAAATCATGGGCTAAATGTGTAAGGTGCATCTAAAATGATTTATTATGAATGGAGCACATTCCCAGAATGAGAGCATGGTCAGACTTTCCCAGTGGGAAATGGGAAAATGGTCTCATACAGTTCTGTTAACGGTGAAGCCATCGCATATGATCTGGTTGTCATGCTTTAAATCAAGACCATCCCGTCTGTGACGGAGATTGGACCCTGATATGTGACAAAAAAGCAAAACAATAATAAAAAATAAAAAATGATTAAATGACTATTGTCCACTTAGCCCAGTTGCTGTTCTGGATTTCTGATCCACAGAGCCTACAAAGTTGACGTACAAAGTTATTTCCTGGCTTAGAAAACAGTTGAGACAAAAAATCTTGGCACATGATCCGATTTATCTGATCTAGGCCTACCTCATTTGATATTTGTAAGAATTTAGGTCACTGTTTTACATTTTGGTTTTAAGAAACCTCACAACAGGCACTCGTGATGATTCTTGCCTTCTGTGGCCTTTGTCATCAGCACCAAACCTCTTACTTACATCTGTGTTGGGGGTTTGTAGCTACTTCATGGTCTCAGTTCTCTTCCTATTTTGAGCTCATAAACAAGTCATAATAAATGATCACCATGCAACGAACACAATCTTGCTCCTATGCAATTACAGCCCTGCAGACCCCAGGGCTTAATGATATGTAGACACAATTAGCACACGTCCTCTCCTTTGAGAGCAGGAATTCATAGATTTCTCACTACATGTGCTCCTTTATCAGACGTGCTACACTTGCTTTACAACTATGTTATCAATATCATACATTTGATAGATTTTTGTGTCAGTGACTTTGAATTTGATGTAGTGGCCTACACCACATCATCTCTGACATAGTGCATATGTAGCCGATGTTATCTGGTTGGTTGTGTTTCGGTACAGACTGCCCCAGGTGGGGTTCGAATCCCGGCTGATGCAAACCGTTGTGCCAAGAGGTCAATGACCACTTGGCAGTCTGGTTTGCACATCCTTTATGGGTGAGTGAGTGCACCCGGACCCTCCGTTACACATGTATCTTTAACATGAGGTGGCTCCAGTGAAACTGGTCCAGAAACTCTGATGCTGTTGAAGCATCACTGAACTATGGCTCCCTACCGACAGACCTATAGCCACCCTTTGTGTCACTGTGTTGCATTGTGCCTCAGACTCCATATGGCAGCTCAATCATAGTTTGCCTGGGGCTCTTGAAACCAACCAGTACCTCCGTCCTGGAGACTATACCTGCCTGTAGGTTTAGCGTAATGCCAATTTGTTTGTGTTAATGTGCTTAAACACAAACTCATTTATGCCTCATGGAAAAATGCCAACAACAGAAATAATAATGTTCTTAAAACAAGCTGCTGACATGGCTTCAAGATTGTTTTGTGATGCAAGACGGGCCCGAAGCCAGTGTATTTAATACTGTACTTTAGTGGTGCATATTATAAATAAATGTTTTTCTTCAAACCACAGCTACACATGAAGTTTGCATCTTGTAGCTGGCATAGTTTAAGAAGAAAGGATCTGTTCATTCTGCTTTTATTTTCTCAGTTAGGAGTTGGTAGGAGGAGCTTCTAAAAGCACTTCTCTCCTGTACGCACACCTGCAATTAAAGGACAATTCCGGGTAAATTCAACTCGGGACTGTATTTTCCTAACATTTTAGGTCTAAAAGAAGGAACCTGAAGATTTTCAGTTTAATTGCTCCCGTTTCGCGGTAGTTGTGTTTGTCCCCGCATCGCCACGGCAGCGATGAATGGGAGCGGATGGAAGTTCCACTGCTTAGGCTGTTTACATCCCACAAAACCACAACTTTGTTCCACAGACAGACAGCGTCAGATGGCTACTCAATCATGCACTGAGAAGTTTGTTTACTTCAAGCAAGCCGTCATGTTTGTAAAACTAGATCTAATTCAAAGTCTCGCGCGAGACCCAAGTTGACGCGCGTGTTCACGTGTTTAAGTAAACAAACTTCTCGGTGCATGTTTGAGTAGCCATCTGATGCTGTCTGTGGAAAAAATTGCGGCTTTGAGGGATGTAAACAGCCTAAGCAGCGGAACTTCAATCCGCTCCCATTCATCGCAGACACAACTACTGCAAAACAGGAGCAATTAAACTGAAAATCTTCAGATTCCTTCTTTTAGACCAAACATATTAGGAAAATACAGCCCCGAGTTGAATTTGCCCGGAATTGTCCTTTAACATCCAGGTGATCTTTGGTGATGTGATTGCAAGTGAGCTGCTCTAACATGTTCATGTTTAGGATTCATTCCACATACATCTCACACTGGCATCTCACTCCCTGGCTCCATATTCAAATAACCACAAATGTGTTGTTGTTGCTGTTTTCAGCTAGAAAATACAATTTAAAAAGCTTAAGAGCAACAACCACCTTTGATGGCACTTCTGTCCTACAGAGGCAAAATGCAGTTATTGTAAATTGTGTGAAGAAAAGCTCCTGTCAAATGAATGTAATGAATGAATAAGGAGATACATGTTTACGTGGGATAATTCACAGCATTATTTTGCATTACTACTTTCTGCTAAAGAAATAGTCCCTATGAAAATACACAATATTTTATCCAGATTGCATAATGCAGAGGAAGAATGCCATTCACCTCTATAAGCACTACTGTGAGAAACAAAACAAAACAATAGATTCTGTGTCTCAAAACATGGACAAGCATGTAGCTACATGGTCAGAGAGAAAATATATTTCTCAGTTCTGAGACTATGGATAAACTACAAGTGTCTCATTCCAGATAACCTCCAGTTTCCCCGTCCTCACACAATAATTAATGCAACGGTTCAATATTATAGGAAGCATGTTCATTTGCTTTCATCCAGAGCATTAGATCATCAGACTGATGCCACTTTTATGTCTGTGTGCCAAGTGTGAGGAGAAGTTGTTTAGCTTAGCATTAAAAATGGATTGAGGACTGAGGAGTAGCTCCACGTGTCGGCACCTCCAAAGTTCACTAATCTACACCTTCTATCTTTTTTTTTTTTTTTCTGTAATGCAAACAGAAAAGTAATCAATATGTGAATTTACAACTTGCATTTTTGACTGTCTCTATTTCCCTACTGCCTCCAGTTTCATGCTAATCAGCATAAAAAGCTCATCACAGCCTGCCTCTAATTTCCCATTTAACACACCGATATGGGACTGGTATCAACCCTCTCATCTGATTGTGTGTTGTTGTTTCTTCAGTGTGGAGGACCACAATATGGAAATAAGGCTTTAGGTTTTTCTTTCTGCTGTTACACTGATTGTAACCACTTGAATCTGTATAATTAGTTGATACTGTCAAAAAAGTGATTTATTTGTTTCCAAATGTATGTCTGGGGATGTGATGATAATAGATTTTTTTGATACGATTACTGTCAGAGAAATAATCATGGTATCACGATTATCACGATTATTATGCATTAATTAATTTCACAACACTATTAATGTGTAAAATCAAATATAGTTAAAATATGCATTACTAATTATAAAATATTTTAAATATCTATTAAAATATTACCAATTATTAATCCGCCAGGGGAAGTGTTTGAAGTCATTAATTGTCATCGATACCAAATGTTTAAGTTTATTTTAATCTTTTTTTTAAATTACAAATGACACTCTAGCATTTAAATTCCTACCAATTCAATCCTATGTTAGGTAAATGGACCAGTATCTGTGCCTTTACCTTTACTTTTTGGCGCACATCTGCCGACACGGTTCAGACATAATCTTTTTTTGGAAAGTAACGGTATTTAGGAATCTTTGCGATCAATTAATTGTGTCATTTAATACCGTGATTAATTGTGAAAACAAGTAATTGTGACATTCCTAGTCCAAACATATCTCTTTAGGATTAAAGATTCAATTAAAACAGCTTTATTGTCTATCGCAAGGACAGAAAATTGTCATCATTCGCAACCTGATGATTTTAGTGCTCTTGCTACAATGTGATAAAACAAGCTATCAGGCAGGATTCTCTGGAGACAGAGAACTAATGGTCTACTACTGCTGATACAGTATGTGCTATAAGGTTTTAATGCAGCGTGGACATTTGGCTTCCACACAGTAAGTTTAGTAATAGGAGCTTTCCAAAATCAGTCCGGCTCTATAGTAGCAACTGTGCTGCATGTACTGTACAGTTAAAGCCTAGAGAAGTGAGCCGAGCAGAGCTGTGCTTTGTTTTGGACTTCTTCTGTCTCAGTGGGCCAGGCTGTGGCCTAGTTTCCCTAGCTACCCGGTCTCATGAGACAAGGCAAGCCACTGTGAGAAGAAGGAAAGAGAGGAAGAGAGAGAGGAGAGAGTGAAGGGAGGAGAGAAAATGAGAGAAAGGCGCAATCTGTGGCGACCATTGTATCTCATTTGTAATGTTTGTGAAAGCAGCTGGACATGCTTATCCTGTGTGTGTGAGTGTGAGGGTGGGTGGTTGTCAAAAGGAAGTTGATTGTCGGTCCGTAGGGAAAGATGGATCGCAGAGTTGCAAACATGCATCATACACGCACATTCTCCCCCCTCTTCCTGTGATCGGTTTGTTTGTGTGTGTGTGTTGTGTGCGATAAAAGAGAAAGCAAGGTAGGGCACGGCCATGTTCACTTTAAACTTGTGTTACCCCTACAAGTCCCAGTCCCATAACATTTCATTTTCTAGAGGCTCCTGTGCAAGTGCAGAGACCCAGACTGGAGGACGTGTTGTTATTTGGCAGCAATAAAACATCTCTTCAGAGAGCCGTTCCCCACTCAAATATTTATTTGCCCATCCAAACACACAGTGGTATCTGTGTGAAAATGCTTACTCCTTACTGGGGGAAGATGCATGCTGGGGAAGGAGGAGGAGGGGGGGTGGGCGGTGGGTGTTCTTTTTGGTAACGGCCATTGTTTGGGGAGAATGTGACGACTAGCCGGACGCGCCGAGGGGATATGTGGGTGAAAGTGAACCAGACGAGGGTGAGACAGAGCTCTGCAGCTGACGTCTGTTAGTGAATCTGAGAAGCTCCGATGCTCAGTTTGCAGCTCGCTCCCAACTCTGGCTCCGACAGCGGATGTCACTGTTCCCACGCTGCCGCCAGCTCACACACATGTTGCGGTTTGCTGTCATGTGCTCTTTACCAGATGGTTCATTCCAGAATTGGAAGACAGTTTAGTGACCAAAACACCTGAAAATTTGACAATTTATTTGATCATTTTCTGCTATATATTTAAAGGGATATTTCAACATTTTGGCAAATTGGCCTATTGCCATAATCCCTATAGTTTCAGGAGTAGGTTCATTACCTTTGATTGTCAGTGCAAGCTGTTTTTAGATCGGCCGGGCAGAGATGCGAGCTGCTCAGCTAACGCCACGGTGGCGCATGGTATTTTCAGGCTTTCCCTTAAAACTCATCAAATACACAATCCAACAACTCTAAAACGCTCTGGTGGACAAGTTGTGACCTGCACATTCACCACGCTATGAAATAATAATGGAATGAAACAAGACAGAGTTGTTTTTGAGGTAAACGCAAAGCCGCCGACGTGCCCGTCGGGGGCAGTCGTTTTTTGGCGAGTCTCCTTTCGGCACAACACCAGCTATGCATTTACCTCCAAAACAACTCCGTCTTGTAACGTCATAGCGTGGTGGATGTGCAGGTCACAACTTGTCCACAAGAGCGTTTTGGAATTATTGGATTGTGTATTTGATGAGTTTTGAGGGAAATCCCGGGAATACCGTGAGCCTCCGTGGCGTTAGCTGAGCAGCTCACATCTCTGCTCCGCAGATCTAAAAACAGCACTGACAATTAAAGGTAACAAAGGGATTATGGCAATGTGCGAATTTGCAAAAATGTTGAAATATCCCTTTAAGAAATACAGGTAATTAGGCTAATTGTCAAATAATTATGTCTGTCCAGCTCAGGAATCAAAAGTAGGCCTACAGATGTTTTATATATTGTGTGCCATGCTTGGTGAAACCCTGTTACCAATACTCTGTAATTACAGTAACAGGGTTGCAAATGTTGGTCAAGTGGGACAAGAGAAAAATGCCTCTTTAGGGGGAGCTTAGAGTTATTTAGTATTTTAAATAATATTTTGGAACCAGTTTTTGTACAACTATATTTATAGTTTGTCTCCGAATAATTGTAATTTTCACCACAAATGCCAGTTTCATGTATGATTTATTTGAAAATTAATGGGTGGGACATAAAATGTCCTCCAGTTCTGGAATTTCCCAGATGTAGCTTGTGATTTTGGAAAGTTTTGTCTCTTGCAGAGAGAGGCCTTAAATGACACGGCTCCATTCCAGTAACAAGATGTCACCTGTCCCCTCTGCTGTCTGTGTCCATGTTGTGGAGCTTGAACATGACCTCCAGCCTCCTGGAGCTTTCCTCAACAGCTTGATTTATAATGACGTCACCCAGAGATGGTGGTGCTCCGGCGAGAGCCAGAGCGTGTGTGGCCTGGCTCTGGTTTTGTTTGATGATGCTCCTAACATCACTTTAAGTGTTTTTGTGCTGTGGTAGTTGATCCCATGTATGTGTTGTGAAGAGGAGAGAAATGGAAGGAAGACGGAGAGGAAACTATCTCGCTGGCAGCTCTTCCACAGATTATTAGATGGTCAGGGAAACTAGCTAAAGCATTATCAGAATCAGACCTTTTTGATTAGTGAAACAAGATGTTCTTCTTCTACCAAAGCATCATTAATTACAATCATTTGATCTGATTAGTAGCCTAATATGTCCACCGGAAAGTACAAAAATAAGTAGTAATGGGTAATCTATTGACCTCATGAAAGAAAAAAGCCTTCCATCCATGTCTTTTACACTCCACACCCTGATTTTGTAACTAGTGTTTAAGCTGAAACCAACATAACCCTGATTACATCACTATGTAATCATCGGGGGCTATTTTCTCCAACTTGGCAAAGATTCTCCAGAGCCAAAAGAGACATTATGCAACTTTTCTCACTAGCTGAGTAGTACACAACTGACCTGTGTGTGTCCAACTGGTGAGACACCTCTTTAGCAAAACCTAATCAGTCAATCAATATCATTGGCATTGACACAACAGATCAGTTCAAAGGTCACAGGTCATATCACTAGTAGGCCTACTCCTTAAACAAAGCTGTTTTACACTAAGTGAAGTTGCACATTGTGACATTGAACAATCACAACTCTGCGTGTTGTTTTTTTGCAGGACTGCAGAAATGATTGATTCACATTCCATTACACATATCTCTTTTTAGGAATTAGAGCAATCCTACAAAATTTGTGTATTAGTGAAACACAACAACAATGACAAAAAAGGAAAACGTTCATAATAACATAGAAGAAGAGAAAAACTGTCAAATGAGGAAAAAACCCCACAAAATAAACAGAAATATGTATGTATATATGTATATTTATATTATGTAAATGATCTCTTCAAAAGTCTAGAGAAAATTCTTGAGAGCTGCAGTCTTCAGTATTATTTAATTGTTCTCCATATTCAATCCACCTATTCCATCTTTTCAGATATTCTGGTTCTTGATTTCTGATTCTGTATGTTATTCTTTCCGTTTCTAAAATGCTATTTACAGTTAGTTTCCAGTTATTAAAGGAGGGTAAAATGGGTTTTAGCTATAATATTAACTGTCACAGCAGCAGCAGGCAGTTGTGCCATAGCTACCTGCTCAGCAAAAAGCAGCAGACGCACAAAGTTAGCCGTTAGCTGAACGCAAAGCATTTGTCCGCTAAAAAGCCTGGCATTTCCCTCAGGGAGGGGTGGAGACCAAAACCGAGTTAAAAGGAGAGTGGATACACTTAGCAGACAGAGACATGAGTCCAAATGCAGGCTAATGTGGCTACGACAGTGGACATTGTGTAGGAATTTGCATTCTTTATGCTGCATTCAGGTGGAATCGGGGACACGGATGACAGCTGCTGCACGTAACGGGATAAACAAGTGGTCCGTCGGCACGAAGCAAAACGATACACATGTGACAGTATGTTGTCATGGGGATGTCGTATTAAATACCTCAGAATAGAAGTGGAAAAAAGCACGCACATCCTCGTAGCCCAATGTCGGGTGGGTGCTGGACCAAAAAACATAAAATGAAGGTGAAAAAAAAGTCTGCAACACCAAAAATATGTTTCGAGTGCACGAAACGTTGAGTAAATAAATCTATTTTTGCATTGGAGCTCTTTTTGGTGTTGTTTACCTCACCCACGTTCTCTCATCGACTAAAAAGACATCCGGTTTGTTTGCCGACTGCCGTCTGTCTGACTCCCCCTGAACGCAGCATCGGTGTGACCCTCCATCCTTTCTCACTCCACACCATGGTGATGGTTTTCAAACAGACGCTGCCTCCATTGTTTCTCCTAGAGCCGACCACTCCGGTGTCTCCGGTGAGTCAGCGTTTCCATGGTTACCTACGGTCACGCTGCCATTGAACTTTAAAATATGGCGGCACAACATGGCAGCCAGCACTGAGCTCCCCAGCTCTATGTACTGTAGATGGAATAATGAATGGAAGATTCAAAGCTTACCAGAACACTTGAGTTTGTTGAAGGGGGTAATTACTATTTAATGAAACACAGACTTTTGAACAAAAAAAAAATCGATTTTCGTGAACAGAAGTTACACAGTGGGCCTTTAAGGTGAGGTGAGGTTTTGTGTTGAGAGAAAGTGGTCTCGGATTTGCTTCCTGACTTGCAGTGTGTGTGTGTGTGTGTGTGTGTGTGTGAAGACTTGTAATACACGTGCCACAGATTGCCTGGAGGACTCCAGACTCCACCTGACACTGCTGTTGACAGCCTTGACAGTTGAATTGGACTTGCTGTGTGCTGATGAGGTTTATCTTTGTGTAGCACTGGCTATTATGTAACATTGCTTGGGCATAGCTCCGACTCCTCTGGAGGTATGTAAGTTGTTTCTTGTTGCTTTGAAATTCTCTTATCAAAGTGCTTCCAGCCATTTAGGCACTAGACTTACCATAGAGTTTATACAAATGCAGTTAACTGGAATCCTCCCTGTGAAAAGCCACGATAGAAGCAGCGTTAGCCACAGTTAGTGGTTTACATCGGTACATAACCTTGTCTATCTTTTCTTCTTGTTTGGATTTGATACATTAGGGTTATTCTTTTGTGCTGTACAATTTGAAACAGTATCAAGAAAGGCATCAGAAGTGCATAGAATGTGTCTGTGAATAGACACCTTTCTTTACTTCCTGTGCACAGAGAAGGCATCGTGGGTCTGTTTCAGAGTGGAAGTCACCACAGTTAAAGGAAAGCCGAGGCGTCGGCCTAGTGTGTGGTTAATAAAGGCCACTGCTTTGGCAGCTGGAACAAAAACATCTATCTTCAGGGGGTTTGAATGATCCCCTTTCAGAACTTATGAATGGATTCGTCCCACAGTTTACATCTCTCTTGTGACATGTTTGCTGGCTTTCTCAGTCACAGCTCAGAAGAATTTGTCAAGCCTTATTGTCATTTGTTAACCTCTGGCCAAACTGAAAGAACGACTGCCCGTATTAGACCAGACCAGTCATTATACGTAGGCCATCTGTGGTTCCATGTGGAAATCTTTAGACCCGTGCAGAAGTTTTCCAACTTGACTTTTTGTAGTCAGATCATTTGCACTTTCATGGTCTGAGAGAATGATGTGTGCCTGTTTTATATGTTACTTTAAATATAGTAGGCTAGTTTAGGCGGGGTTCACTGCATTTAGTGGCTAGGCCCACATTCTCTGCTCCTTTTGCCTTCTTCACTTGGAAGCTGCGAGAGCGGGTCCTGTCTTTCCCCTGAAACTGTAAGTTATTTTTTTTTCCTGTTCATATACTATCTACGCTATCTCCTCTGGTCATGGAATTATGTTAATGTTCATTTTATTGGGAGAATTTATTCAGCAGAGAGGGGGGAAAAATAAAGGGCGCTGTAAACTGACATGAATATTCATAGCCGTTTCAGACGAACATGACGAAATAATCAGAGGTCCAATTTGTTCCGTCATTACAACTTATGTTTCTGCCTTTTGCTTCTGAGCATGAATAAAACTTTTGTTTTCAATCCCCCGCTTCCTAAGTGGGAATAGAAGATGTACGAGGTCTTTTCTTGCTATGTGGGACATTGGTGTCCCCAAAGCCTTCACTGAGTTGTTAAGTCTTTACTTGCCTGTTGTGTTTTCCTTGTTTATGAGTCCATTTTTAGATGCTTTTGAAAAATAAGTTGACATGTTAGAAATACTGTATGGTATTGACACACGACTGCTGTGCAACGTAATGAAAAGCACAGCAAAGCTTTGATCAGTGAAGAGACACTGTCTCCTTGTATTAAGCCATGTCTCTGGAATTATGTACATAAATATTGTTCATTAGAGGAATTGCTCTTATTCAGCTGCACTAGAGCAGCAGTACATCTGGGCAGACTTAGTCATCTCAGGCCCTTTGCCGTCATCTACAGTCAGTTATGGTTCAGCCTCATTGTTTCCTAATCCCTCGATACCCACTTCAGTTCGGAACACCTTCCTGTTTCCAAGTGGAGGCCTGGTCATTAGCAGCTGAGTGTGAGGAATCAAAAGATCACGCAGATCTCCACCAGATGCTTTCATGTGGCCTGCTCACTCACATTTTAGACCTCATTTTGGAATTGCAGCGACACCTTATTGGCTTATTGGTCCAGATGAGCCTGCTGTGCAAGAATGTCAGAAGTCAGGACAATGTTGAAGCATTTATCATGATTCCTGTGGTGGAGAAATTAGGACAGATACCTTTGAATATTGTTATGCTCAACAATATCTTAGTTTGTCCCTGTTGCTTTGAGGTATGGCTTATTTTCCATTCAAGCTTATTAATTATGGAATTATATAACTGGCAGAGAGATTATTTTCTTACTTATATTCTATTGAGTCATTATTTTTGTTCCACAAATGCCTGATTTAGGACATTTTGGCTGCACTGAGCACTCATGACTGGATGTACTCTGAGTCAACCCATAACATTCTGGCTTATTATAGTTGCTGCATGAGTGTAGAAAAAGCGGCTACCCTATAATATACAAATTGAAATAATACGATTTCATTACTGGCAAATCAGAAGATGTTCACTGCTAGATTTATCTTGAGAGGCAGCAGCCCAGGCTGCTATAATTTACTGTCTCTGTTGAGTGAATAATCTATTTTGGGGACTGGGAGGGCGTTAGGTTTAAGCTTGATATTTTGGGCATTGGCTGTGTTTTCCACTGCGGTTGCCATCACATACCCATCTGCTTCTGGGGTTTGGATCTTTTCACTGAGTCCACATCTTCCAGCCTGGCTCCTGTTCCCATCGTGTACCTCAGCTCAGCATGGATTTGCTTCTGGGTAAGTGGTCCGGAGGCATGATGGGATGGATGACAGTCAGCATTCTGGTGAGGTCAGAGGAGTTTATAGAGCACATACACAGACACACATAACCACATAATGGGAGTGTTGTAAATTCCTCAGTATGCATACACACTTGAGCCCAACTATCAGCTGGCCCAGGTCAATAAACATTGGCTGATATTAATTCATTGTATGGGTGTATACCATACAGGCATAGACAGACCATATGTGACCTGTTGGGCTTTTTACTGTAATCTGGTCCGTCAAATATTGGTACAAAATTAAATTACAGTAAAGGCCTCGAAATTTGATGCACTGGCAAAAAAAAGTGATCAACAACACTGCTCCCATTGAAACTGAATGTAATTTGAATGTCAGTTTTCTTTAACTTGTAGGTAATGACAAGGCAAGGCAATTTTATTTGTATAGCCCCTTTTCGCAAACAGTTTGTCTCAAAGGGCTTTACACAGCATCATAACAACATCCTCTGACCTTAGACCCTCACATCCACTGAGGAAAACCCCCCAAGAAAAGTCTTAACAGGGGAAAAATGGCTTTTAAATGTCATTTATATTAGTTCACAAAAACACTCTCCATCCATCTGATACTGGCCCAGCCCATACGTCAGATTTTAAAACTCATTATGACACATAAGCCAAATAGTTTCCCCACTCCTGGGGCCTCATTTATCATTGTGGATACACGCTTTTTTACACGCTCTTTCCCCCATTTTGTGCGTACGCACTTTTCTCCGCCTAATTTGGGATCTATCAAACCAAAACTTGTCGGGAGTAAGTGCAAAAATTTACGACCAGTCCGACCATGGCGTACCGGCATTTACACGCTTTTTGAGGAACAGGAGGAATTGGCGACGCCGCTGCAGAGTCAGAGAACTGCAGTATGCGAGGGAGAGAGGAGCGCGGACACTTGTTGTGAAGTAGCAAGTGGTTGGTGATGATGACCCCCCCCCCCCCACCACCACCACCACTGATGAGCACAGTGTTGACGTCGGCACTTTACATGAAAAGCACAGCGACTCAGATTTTTCCCTGTGCATTTACACTAGTTTGCTCCTATATACTGGCTTTATAAAACGAATTTCGTTTTTTGATATCATATTGAATATTCCCTTGCATGTAGGCTACACTTCCAACACAACCCGTCTGTCCAGTCTGGAAAATAATTTCTGCGACGTGCGTGTGTTACGTAGCCAGACTGGACACACACAAGCAGCAAGCACAATAATGTCGGCGCAAATCAAAGCAAATGAGACATGATCGATATTTTTTGTGTGAATAATATTTATTGTATTTAACAAAAATGGTGCTGCCCAACATCAGGAAAAGTCACAGACTGGTGGACTTCAATGTTTTTTGTTTTTTTAATATATAGCTATGCACAAATGAAAATCAAAGTCTTCCAGTGAATGGAAGTTGGGGGTTAGTGGAAAGTGCAGTGATAGTATGTTGTGTGTTATGCAGCAATTTTGCTTATTTATGACATAATCTAAAATAAGAGGCAGAATAAATATGATTCTTACTTCTTTCCGTTTAATTGAGGTTTTTTGTTTTTATTGAAGCCTTTCAATGCAAGATGATGTTTCTGACTGATATTGCCGTGTTACCGTGTATCTCGCTTTCAGAGAAATTCCGCTTCTTCCTCCGCTCTCCGTCCGTCTGTTGTCTTCACCGTCTTCCACTGACGTCATTCCACACGTTTCCAGAGTGCACATGGCTACTTAATATGCACGTAACTGATTTGCATTGACCACTTATGGTTGCGTGGGGCCGTTTAGGGGGCTGGGTATGAGGCGTGTTCTCATCCACGCTTTTCTCAGGTCCGGTGTGATCTATCAAGGGAAATACCGTGCAGCCGTGTGTACGCGGAGTTTGATAGATCTGAAAAGAGTGTATATTTTTTGGTCGTACGCACATTTTGCCTTTCCGTCGTACTGAAAATTTAAGAGGACTTTTACACGCTCTTTGATAAATGAGGCCCCTGGTGTATACTACTGTACTGTTGAAGTATTTAGGAAATTCAGCAGTAGTAATACATACATATACTGTAGATATACAGTAGAGGCCCTGTGTGGATACACAGCAGTGCTTTCAGCATATAAATACACTCATGGTCACCATGCTAATGCTCGCAAAAAACAATAGCATGCTAAAACAGTTGTTCATTTCAAACTACAAGCACTATGCATGGGCAGCGTGGACGGACACCTCACAGTGAGACAGTTGTTGTTTCTGTCCTCCCTGTGCCTTGGTGTCTTTTCTCTGGGTTCTCCAGCTTCCTGATGAGCAAAAAAAGGTGAACTCTGAATCGGCCCGTAGTGTGAATGAATGTCTCAATATGTCAGCTCTGTCACTGTTTGGCAACCTGATATAGGGTTGTAGTGTGAGAAAGCAGTGTGAATGAATGAACGAATGGATTCTATCAGTTAAATCCAAAGCACAACCCTCAGCCTGATCAAGACAACAGGCAAAATTATGGGAACACCTGCTATCATCAACATGCAAGTGCTCTCTGAATAGACAACAATCAGACAGGCAAGGAACATCATATTGGACAGTTAACACACACTACTCCTGGTAGATGATGGATTCCCTCATAACACAACAGGTACATGTAGCAGGTAAATGAGCAGAGGTGAAGGTCTGGCCTCCTTGGTTGGTTAGGTGTCTGCATAGCTCTAATGTTATTTGCACATTTGTCCTCGCTATTGTCAGTGGTTTACTGTGTTTTTTTCTCTTTATTGCGCGTTGTCGGCTACACACACACAACACACACACACACAGTTATGCAGCAATTTTCCCTTGTTTCCAAACTAAATCTCTCCCAAGGGAGACAAATAAAGAAACTTGACTTGAATCCAAAGTTTAACTGAGGTTGATGTGATTTGCAGCTATTTGCTCATGGAGTTTACAACCAAACGTTTAGAGTGTTTATTCCAATGAAATCAGGCCTAACCAAGTCTAGCCATCTTTAAAACCTCATGTGACACTTTTCCACATGTGTTTTAATGTAGGGTACACTTCTCTTTAAGAGATACTTTTTTAATAAGCAGTGGAAAGAGCTTTTTTTTTTCCACACTCATGAGTCTCACTTGTTATGCTGCAAAAGCCTGAAAGACAATTAGAAATTGTGGCTGCCTAAGCTGCTCTTTGACTTTTCAGATTTTGCAACTTGGCAGAGCCCTGGGGGGGGGGAAGAAACATTTTCAGTGCAAATAGATGCCAAAGCTAATGGCTGCGCTGACACCCTACCCCTGCTAAGAACAAGTTTGCCAATGTAGTGTGACAGCCACAACTTCTGGATGCCAGGAGCTGTGTTTGCATGGGAGTGAACATACTGTGGTGGCTCCTCGCCAGCAGCAGCTGAGCCCCTTCCAGCAGCAACAAGGCCTTTTAACCCTCCCGCTTTGTTGTGGAACCTCTTTTGTTTCAGTCCGCTGCACCTCTTACGTCAACGTCAGGGTCTTTCACTTGACCTCATTCATTCCCGGATCTGCTCCGGAGGCTCTTGGCAGGTACACGGGGGTTGGCTTGACAGCGAAAGGTCAGTCAGAAAGATTGGGCCTGCTGGAATAAGAAGCTGCAGAGACACACTGCCTTTATCTCATTTGAATGCTATACATGAGCAAAGTCAATCGTTCCTGTGTTCATGGCGGCTCGATGCAGAGTGGATTTCTATGTGCTCTGTGTCTGGGCCACTTATAGCTGGAATGCCTTGGCAGGGTGACAACATCTTGTTTTCTTGTAAATCACTTGATAATGGCACTTGTAGCTTTACACAGAGTACACATCAGATGTATACAGCTTTGAACTGCTCACTGGGAACAAATTACATGAATGCATTTCGTATAGGCTGTTAGGATCTGGCAGTAACGGTGGAAAATTCTTCTTTGCCTGTAGCCTACTTATAACTTTTCTTTATTTTTTGAGAATACACTTTATTTTTCAAGAATAAATCACATTTACACAATCATTTCACGAGAAAAGGTTAAAAAAACATTTTAGTCCAATTTTATTGGCAACTGTGTATTACCTATATACACCTACTGAACCAAACCTAACACAGTAAATCTTTTCTTCTGTTAAGTGCTTAATTAAAAATATTTATTGACACTAATTCAAGTCCATTCATCCCTGGAGTGTGTCGCCTTCTCATCAGAAAAACCTACTGTTGTTTGTTTGTATTACAACTACAAAGCCTTTTACTGTTGCAATATCTGACATGACAACTGATTGGGGACTGAGTCTCTTCCAGTCTGAGTAGATAAAATCTTATTATGTAATAATTTCTTTAACATCAAATTGTAGTGACTGACATCAACAACTGATGACATCACTTTGTGATGCCCACACCTCCTCCAAAACAACTTTTCAGCACAAGTTGAAGCTTTCTGTATATAAACAGCACCAGTCTGGGTTGCTGACTGTGCTATGTTTTGTACATTCAAAATAACCACCATCTTTTTACAACCCTAACAAAGCCTTTTACTGTTTTTCCCCCAGGTGTTTGGGGACTGAGTCTCTTCCAGTCTGAGTAGATAAAATCTTATTATGTAATAATTTCTTTAACATCAACAGAAAACTTCAAACCTCACTCAAAAAAAACTATATTGATGTCTCTGACTTGTTATGGTCAGTGTTGATGGATGGATCAGGTTATATTGAGTGGGGTTTCTATCTGGATTGCATTTCATGTTGGAGACTAAACTGGCAACTCGGTATAATTCCCCTTGAAAAGCCTGCTGTAGCCTGTACAACTTAACCACTTGAATCGTTTCACATCCAGAGCCCTTTTCTGAATATCTCTATATCAGCAGATGAGAGATCCCACCTGCTCTCAACGTGTCTGATGAAAAATCCCTAGCCTCTGGATCTGTTACCTTGGTTATCTATGCTTCATTAGATTAGAGATGATGGCGGCATCACTTACCGCCTCTTGCCGGATAAATGGACTCCAACTTAATCTTATCAGGTCTTTCAGCTGCAGCGTTGCCTCAGCCAAGGGTAAAGGCCAGCAGGTCAGTGTGCTGACAAAAGAGGGATGATGTCACCATCTACCCTGACCTATGACAGGCTTACGAATGTGTGTCATTAAACGTTCATGTTGGGATGTTAGGGGGAAAGGCCCTGGGCTGTGTGTGCAATGTTGCCTCGGAGTTAGCTCCTACCACAACCACATGTCTACACAATCACACTGTAATTGATTATCACTTGTGAAAAGCATCTGAATATGTGAGGATGTAATTAAAGGAGCTACTCAAAACATAAAGGGATAGTTCAACATTTTGGCAAATTGGCCCATTGCCATAATCCCTATAGTCATAGCAGTAGGTTTGTTACCTTTATTTGTCGGTGCAAGCTGTTATTAGAACGACGGAGCGGCAGGCTGCTCAGAGCTATGCTACAGGCTAATGGGATTTCTTTGTTTCCTTCATCAAACTCATCAAATACACAATCCAATTCCAAAACGCTGTCATGGACAAGTTGTGACCTGCACATTCACCACGCTATGAGATAATAATGGAACGTTATGAGACGGAGTCGTTATAGAGGTAAATACAGAGACTGCTTGCTGAAAAACTGCCCCTGAAGGCAACGCGCATCAGCGGTTTTGCATGAATTTACCTCTAAAACAACTCTGTCTCATAAGGTTCCGTTATTATCTCATAGTGTGGTGAATGTGCAGGTCACAACTTGTCCACCAGAGCGTTTTGGAGTTGTTGGATTGTGTATTTGATGAGTTTGATGAGGGAAACCAAGAAATCCCATTAGCCTCCATAGCGTAGCTCTGAACAGCCTGCCACTCCGCCGTTCTAAAAATAGCTTACACCGACGAATAAAGGTAACGAACCTACTGCTATGACTATAGCAATTATGGCAATGGGCCAATTTGCCAAAATGTTGAACTATCCCTTTAAGGAAAGAGAATAACAAGTTTTAACTTGGTCTTTTTTTCTCTCTTGGCAGGTTTATCTCATCAATGTCACCTACTCTGACAACACTTCCCACATCATCTACAGAAGATACAGCAAATTCTTTGACCTACAGGTAATCCTTCATCGCTCCCCTGCATGTTTGTGCAGAGTGTATTTGCACTGAAATCCCTCATTCCACAGCCGCTATGTATTTTCAACATTTCAGCCCTTGTGAACTTTGTTTTGCAAAAGGTTAATGTATAAGCCTCCCAACTGTTTATCGCCACTGCCCCTCTGTCCATGTTCTCCATACCTCGTTGTCTCAATGAATCAGTGTATGTGTTAGTAATTGGTCGGGGAGCAGGGGAGACGTGGTGTGTATCCCTTAGCTTTGCAGAGACGCAGCAACACACTGCATTTCTCTTCTCTTTATCTCTGCACCCCCTTCTTTCTTCCTCTCTCTCATCTTATCTCTGCCTTGCCCTCAAAACGTCAGGCAGCTGACAGGCCTTTTTATAGTACAAGCAAAAAATTCACATGGAAGCCAATTTAGTGTGCCATGCAATACAGTGGGTCACAGATAGATTGTCTGCAGAAGAGCCTGACAGATGTGTGTTTTCTCAGGGATGATACTGTGGCTGAGTTTTAGTAATCAAGCTGACTGATACAGTATCCGGAGCTGATAGACATGCACCTAAAAATTCTAATGTTGGCGTCAGAATTAAAAATACAACAGACATAAATGACCCTAACACCAAATTAAAGCTGCAAATACATGCAGTCTGCAATATTATTATGCAATATCATTATTTTAAAAAATAATCTTTTTCTGTAATTCTTTTTAGATAGATTAGATGAAGTCAACCTCGAAAAGTAGCCGCCGTCATTAATGTTGAAAGTCAGGGGCCTTTCACACCTACCTTAGTTTGGTCCAGAGCTTCTGACTTTTCTGTTTCATCTGAATCAAATTTTTCAGGTAAAGTTCTCCCGGACCATGGTCCAGACCAAAGACCCGAAATGTGGTCTGACCAAAAGAGGTGGTCTCTGTCTGGACCAAACTAAACCATGGTTTGGACTTTTGCAGCTTTTTTTGTTATGATTCAGACTTTTGTACCTCTAACAGGAAGTTCCAGTGGTTAGCCTATAAGAAATATTAAAGATGAACCATGCATGGGGAGTACAGTACATTTTATCATCTTTATGTGCTGATGATATAACAGTGGTTCCCAACCCTTTTTTGCATTATGACATCACAAATTTCTGGCGAGCTGTCAATCCAGATGCGCCACCTCAGACATTTTTACATGCTGCATATGCATTTTATTTGAACTCTTTATATTTGAGAAATTGAAAGTATAGAATACAGTTTTTTTGGATTGTGTGTGGTGTTTTTAATCATAATTTAAAAAAGAATAATAATTAGTTAAAAAAAAAAAATTCTATCCCCACGTGGGGTCCCAACCCCAAGGTTGAAAAACACTGAGATAAAACCTCTGCATGACCAAGACGTTCATCTGAATCTGAACTAGGCTCGATATTGGGCATGGTGTTGATGCTGCTGGTAGCAATGCCATATAATAATCGTTGCCATGATACGAACATGCTCATTCATTTTCCTATAGATCACTACTTTTCTAACGAGGTAATGTGAGGAGCGCTTTTGTGACGTGACATCATACACACACCGGTTCACAAACTATTCAATGTCAGGCATAGGGATATGCAGGATGTCAAGTATGTCATAAACCAGAACCAACTGGATCAAATGTAGACAAAGTTGCAAAAACACCAACCTTGGTTCAGACTTCCAGGTGTAAAAACGCCGTATGTCAGCTCTCACCACAGTAGCTTGCATTGGACTTGTAGGTTAAGACTTAAGCACTTCCTGTGATGACAGTTGAATCCAAACCTCTCCACAGCAATTTATATAAAAATTGAAAATCTTAAACTGCACAGGAGCTTTATTGTAGGACTGTATTATACTGCATTAGTTTTAAATAGATGTACCAAAGAATAAACTGCCAACTGAGTGTACAATAAGGCAATTATCAGTTGTATATACAGACTGTGAAGAGCTTGACTGGAATATTTATGTTTAGCTCTCAGTGCAGTTGTCACCTGGACTCAGTGTGTATGGAATGAAATACCAATGTGGATATGCATGGTAGCCTGAAGATGTTCTTTAAGTTAATAGTTTTATAGTATGTCATTATCACCATAACATTTATTACCCCTCCCCCTCTTTTATCTTATTTTATGTTAAGTAATTTTCCTTCTACCCGAGTCAGTGATTACAACAGCTATTCCCTACTTAAATTTATAGGCTACTAGTTCTCTGCTGCTTTTACCATCTTTTTCACTAATTCCACAGTCATTCAGTGTTCATTATTCTGATCTGTTAGTTATTTTAGCAGTGAGGACTTCGATTCCCTCTTTGTGTCCTGGGTCAACACATCTACTTTTCATCATGTGTGTTTTTATTTTGGCATCTTCATTCCAGAGGATGTTCATTGCAACTTTACACACAGCTCCAGTTTGCAAAATGTTCCTCTGTGAGCCTGTCTGTGTACACAGTAGCCCTCATTGTAGACCGGCTAATACTTGTGATGTGGAACCGATCAGTGGACAGGCCGTTGCTCAAGTGACTCCAGACAAGGGGAGGTGGTTGTATCACACATTTTTATTGACAGTCTTATTAAAAAAAGGAAAAAAAAAGATTTCCATCATCATAGAAATACTGAACATTGGATTTGAGCTTTTCTGATTGGTGGCTTCTTTAATTTAGTATTATACTGTATGAAAGCCTTTTCTGTTTTGTTTTTTTTACTTGGCCCTGATGCTTCAGTCTCATGTTTAAAGCAGAAGTAAGCGATCCGGTCGTTTGGGGCTAACTTCCTGTCAGCCGATGGAGTTAGCAGTCCCTGCCCTCGTCCCTACTAAACCACAAAATCACGTTCATCCCTTTGCTGCACACACAGAGAGGACCGCCCCTTTATGCTGTTCTCTCTCCTCATTGGATAAAGGTTGTAGGATACAAGGAAAGTTTTCTCCTCGGCTTACAGCAGAGCAGAGTGACTGACAGACCCGTGTTTCGGACCAAACACTCTATATAAGTGATTGCTGTCGGAAGATATAACTATTTAAAGGGATAGTTCACCCAAAATTGAAATTTCACTCATTATCTACTCACCCTCATGTCGACTAAGGGCTGGGAGAAGTTTCAGAGTTATCCGTGGCTTCTCTGAGTTACAGGGGGTCTCGGCATAGCAGTGCATGTCCATATAACAAAAAGACACACCAAAAAACATCCAAATACCTCCATGCTGCTCGTATGTAATGTCCGTCTTGTATTGAAGCCCCGAAATGCGAAATTGTCCCGAAAAAAATCAAATAAGTCTATATTTCAAGCTTGTTTTGTAGCGGAAGCTTCTCGAAGCTCCCTGGTTCGTCCAAATTTGACGAACCGGTAAGAGGAGCTTCTGCTACAAACAAGTTTGAAATATAGACTTATTTAAATGAAATGATGATGATGAAATTTCAATTTTGGGTGAACTATCCCTTTAAGACTTATATTAACACAAACATTCTGCATACTTCTGCTTTAAAGTATCAAGTTCTCTTTTATGTAATTTGGAATAGGGCAGAAGCTGCTCTGTCTCTTTCCTCCATACTGAGAGAATGTATGTGTGGATGCATTTGTTGCCCCTTGCACCTCAAGCCCCCAAGCTGCAAGCTGATACCATATGCATGTTGCCCCTGACGTCTAAGGGTCACTAGTAAATATGAAAGCTGCAGTGAGAAAGTTACAAGGGGCACATCTCAATAGCCCCAGTGTGCTGGTCCTGCAGGAAATGATGTTTCAATCAGCAGAGGAAAGGTCCTTTCTGAAAGGTTCTATTGATAACCAGGGAGGCAGTGTGAGGTGGAAAGTAGACCCCTCCTCACCCCCCGTAAGCGATTACTAAGAGACAGAGGTGGAATAATAAACATGGAGAAGGAAGCAAAATATGCTTGAATGTGGCTCCATTGTGGAGCGGTCAGCAGGCACAGGTGAGCAGTGTGTCTTCCATCTGATACTCAGACGCTCGCTGTCCACGGTTCATGGATGATCTTGGCGCAAAATCTCTCCCAGTCAGCGGCGGTGAGATTGATTTTGTCAGCTCAGTCAGACGGTGCAGGGAAAAGGTCACCCCGGCTCCCTCCGTCTGTGTGTTATTGAGTTGTCAAAGAAAGTGGCTCTCACATGACCGAGGTCTGGCAGAGTTTGGCCAGGTTGTTTTTCAAATGAGCTCCTTGCTCCACGTATGGGGGATTTAACAAATGTCCCGTTTAAAGGGATAGTTCAACATTTGAGCTAATTTTCCTATTGTGATAATCCCTATAGTCATAGCAGTAGGTTCATTACCTTTTTTTTTTTTTTTTTACCAATTATCGGTGCATGTTGTTTTGAGATCTGCGGGGAAGAGACGCAAGCTGCTCTGTGAACACAATGGAGGTGAACGGTACAGGTCCCCTGTCCCTCATCAAACTCCAAAACACTCTCATGGACAAATTGTGACCTGCACATTCACCACACTATGAGATAATAATAATGTAACATTACGAGACACAGTTGTTTTCGAGGCAAATGCAGCTGGAACTACATTCCAGACACGGCTGCTGGGCAAAGTTATTTCAAAAGCACAAGTAGTTCAGAGTATTTGCTTCATGTGTCGTACATGATTATTTCATAGTGTGGTGAATGTGCAGGTCACAACTTGTCAAACCAGAGTGTTTTGGAGTTGTTGGGTTGTGTATTTGATTAGTTTGATGAGGGACAGGGGACCTGTACCGTTCACCTCCATTGTCTTAGCTCAGCAGCTCACATCTCTGCCCCACTGATCAAAAAACAACATGCACCGACATGCTAAAACGTTGGGGTGGTGTTTAGCTCAGTTGGTAGAGCACCCGCCCCCTGTGTTGAGGCTATAGTCCTCACTGCAGGTGGCCCCGGTTCGAATCCCGCTCGACACGGGATTCTCTGCCTCCCATTTCCTGTCTCTCTCTGAACTCTCCTATCCATTGAAGACGAAAAAGCCCCTAAAAATATATTTTCAAAAAATGTGCTAAAATGTTGAACTATCCCTTTAAAGCCAGCTGCAGTACATCACCATAACAACTTCACTGCTCACATTTACTCCTTTGATGTTTCTATTTGTGCTGTGATGCTCATGAATAAAACTACCACTAGCACCAATACTGCCAGACTGGCTTTCTAATACTCACTCATTCTCTATCTGTGCTGGTACTGTATATGGACTGGAGGTGAAGTTGTGTCTGCCAGCCTTTGATCTTGGTGGATGTCTTTGATGGTCCCATTGTTTTCTGAGCCACCTGGAGCCTCTCCTGTCCAAACATTTATCTGCTGCAGAAACCCAGCTGCTCTCAGTGGCCATGCTTTACCCTCGGGGAGATGACCACTGTCACACTGTAGGAGAGCGCTTTAACCAAACTTCAGCAAAGACCACTCCGGAGTGGACTACTTCCTGGAAGTAACCAGAGCTTCCAGGAGGCTGTCCTCCTGGAAACATGCTGCTCCTGGTTCCACACAAGATGATTTGACATTGTTATGTCACAGATCATGCTTGTTGGCTTTCAACTTTCAGCAGATTAATGTTAAAGAGGAAGTATGCAGGATTTTTTAGCTTAACTCTGCTACATCTTTACCTCAATGAAACAGCTTCAGAGTACTAGTGATGGTTAAAGCAGAAGTAAGCGATCCAGTCGTTTTGGCGTCTTGTCAGCCGATGGAGTTAGCAGTCCCCGCCCTTGTCCCTACGTCACCACATTCACGCGCATCCCTTGGCTGCACACACAGAGAGGACCGCCCCTTTATGCCGTTCACTCTCCTCATTGGATAAAGGTTGTAGGATACAAGGAAAGTTTTCTCCTTGGCTTACAGCAGAGTAGAGTGACTGACAGACCCGTGTTTCGGACCAAACACTCTACTGTATGTAAGTGATTGCTGTCGGAAGATATAACTATTTAAGACTTATATTAACACAAACATTCTGCTTACTTCTGCTTTAAATCAATGACTTGTAACTTGTTCCAGGGAGAATGGAGACTCTCTGCCTTCCACCTAGCGTCTCTTGGCTGAAAACCAACCTGGCAAGATCAGAGTCTCCGACCCGGTGTCCCAGCTCTCGTCTCTGCGGCACCGCCACACAAACGCACCCCATAGCCCATAATCTCTTGTTTATGACAGATAAGACTACACAAGGGGTGCCGTTTAGCTCAGTTGGTAGAGCAGGCGCCTCATGTGCAGAGGCTACAGTCCTCGCCTCAGCCGACCACATATCGAATCCCGACTCAAGCGGCCCTTTGCTGCATGTCATTCCCCTTCTCTCTCTGCCTCCCCCATTTCCTGTCTCTCTGTACTACTAGACGATCAGTTAAAGGCAAAAGCCCCCCCCAAAAAAAGATATAAAAAAAGACATAAATATAAAGATTGTTACATCATATATGATATATAACGTTATCCACCGCTCTATCGATTGCTTTCTTGACAGCTTCGTTAAAAACAAATGCACATGGCCATGAGGAGGGTTAGCAAAACATTGGAAAAGCGCCCAAATTTGCATAGTTCCTCTTTAATACAGCTGTCTAGTGAAAAACATCATTCTGTACAGTGAAACTCAAACATCCAACTGTAAGAACAAAAAGGAAAACATATGACTTAAGCCAGCATGTGAGAATCAATAGGTGCTCAAATAGCCTACAAGCAATTTGACCAAAAAAAAAAAAAAAAGAAAAATAGGCTACTGACTACTAGTGAATACATTTGTTATTTTACTGTTTTGTCATACAGGCCACTGCTATTCGAACTACACATCAGGAGAAAATGAACTTTGTTTTTCTCTGTCTCAACAACACAGGTGAGATTTGGCACAGATCTCCTAGCTAACATCAACTAACATCCGCTACCTAACGTTAAATATGACTGTAAATCTCACATGTTATCATAAGGAAATATAAATAGCTCACTTTACTCAACGAGCCACAGGTCTGAATACACCCTGACTTTGTTGAGCTTCTGTTCTCAAAGAACAGCTCTTTATATTCCATGAACAAAAAAATGTGCATGCTTGAAGATGAGACACACACATACTGTATCCCTCGCTCGGTATCACCCGTTAAAAGCTTTGCACATGTTCCACAATGAACCAAAGTGTCCTGGAAAATGAGGCCTTCGAATGGATCCAGTCACATTTCATTCGTTTCAAAAGTGCTTCTGCCTGTGTGGAGCCAGCAGGCTGGAGAATGTGTTAAGGCACAAATAATAGGAGTCGTATTACAGTTAATAGAATGAATATATTAATGCAAAATGTAGCCAGAATTGCCCTGCTGGGAGCCATCTTGTCTCTGTGCTTTTATTCTGTAAAAACTGGGTTGGATCTCACACTGTCCGCTTCTTTTTGGAGAAACGGGCACCAGTCTTCCTGCCATACTCTGTCAACATCTTTCCATCAGTTATTTAGAGCCCGTCCACACACTTATGGGTCTCAGTGAATCCGCATACCTTTTTTTTATCGTTTTGGCGTATCTTCCAGACGGAAACAGTGTTTTGTGAGGGGCGAAAATTGTATTTTTTGGAAATCGGTCCCAGAGTGGGAAAACCTGAAAGCACCGACCCAGTGTTCTCTTGTAGGTACCCAAAACAGGTTTTTTGTGAAACGATGATCCGTCATAACCCCCACCGCTCTAACCTGTACCCTGAGCCCTGAACACCGCGAGATGTTACAGTCTATGGACATAATGCAACAACGGGCGACTACTGTCGGTCCCTTGGACACTGCGGCTGAATCTCGCCCGTTAAATCATCATTGATCGTCATACTTGCTCCGACACAACTCCCAGTCAACATTTAATCCACTTATAATGTTTGGAGTTTGATTACCGCAGGGAAGATTTCCATCTTCTCCTCTGTTTTTGGTGTTTACGTGTGGCAGCGTTATAGCGCCACACGCGCTCCACACAGGCCTGGAGTATGTAGGCTACTACAGGGTCATGGGTTGTTTTCAGTGGATATGTGTGGACACAGATATTTCTTGAAACGAAACGATGCTGTGTTTATGGAGATTACAAACAAGAAAAAGATCGTTTTGAGTGAAGGTCCGTTTCTGTGTGGACGAGGCCTTGTTCAGGGCCTGAGCTAAGTGGAGGGTGGGGGGGACCATATTGTTATTGTTTCTTCTTGTTGTTGTTTGCTTTTTTGACTGCCTGAAGATGCTTGAAAACTCCCAAAACTGCACTTACATTGAGCTTGGTGGAAGATTACGCATTGTAGGGCCCTGAGCACATAGGCAGGGCAATTGCCTCAATAGTGCCCCCCTGGAATGGTCTATGACCCCTCCACATTGGGCTTATTTTGGAGGAGGCATATAGGACATGTCGGACAGATGTTCAATATGCTGGGTTAGAGTTAGCGTTGTTATCTGCCATCTTTGATAGAGAAGTCTACCCACAGCACATCCCAACTGCCTAAAATGTTCCTGTTGACTGACAGTCATTTAATTTCTAAGACATTTTCACTCTGTGGCCTGATACACAGACAGATGTCTGCCTGTCATCTGGCTCTTCCTCTGCCCCGTGGACACAGTTGACAATGCATAAAATCAGTGTATCTTGTCTGCTGCCACATGGTCCCTGCAGACCATGTTAACACTTCAGCACCGAGTCCGATGGAGGGAAGGGAAGTGCCAGGGCCCGTTCATCACTACCTGCAGCTTTAATGGTGGATAGAGTTCTTGTACTGGAATAGAGTTTGATTTTTTTTTTGTCACTGGTCCTCAGTTTCACCTAGAACAACAGACATGCCCTAAGAAAGAGTTAGATAACAATTTTTTTCTGTCCAATCTTATCATCTTGCTCACCAATGTTTACATTCACAAATGTAAAGTATTAAAAGTGAAACCCTCTTTCTGTGTCTTTAAAAAAGATATTGAATCCTATATTAAATCAATAACTACCCCTTGCAACACAAAAGCTATAAAGATGATAAATGTGTGCTCCAAATTCAGTGTTTTCGTATCATTCTAATGTACAGTATTATAGTTATTTTTTTCTGTTTTGCACCATCTTTATTTCATTTCCATTCCGTATCTATCATACCCCTGGCGTTATATATTTTTGCAATATACATTGTGTATATTTTCTTCTTTTCTATGATACCATTCTGTAATGTACCATTTCTTCAGTACAAATAAAGTTTTTGGGGAAAAAAACCAAAACAAAAAACAATAGACATGCCCCAATTACAAGATGAGGAAGAGAAGCAGACAAGGGCAAAGGACAACAGAGGCTTGTACATACACATACCCGCGACAACACTTCATTACTCTGCATGCATTTGATATTAGCCATCTCTACACCCTGCTCCCATCTGTTCTTTTCCGCTGGTCGACTCAGGAACAGCTCATCCTCCTCGTCAGGATGTGGCTGACTCTCCCTGGCTGCTGTACACTGAGCTGGTTTTGTCTCAGTCAGACCTGACTAGTGAGTCAAACAGTGCTGTGTCCTGTCAGAAGTAGACCGCCCGAGTGATTCGTCAGAGGGGAAGAAGGAAAAAAAAACAAAAAAAAACAGGACAGGCAGAGGAACAGGTCATTGTGAGGGGCGGAGACGAAAGGGAGCAGCGTGGGATGATGATGATGAAGATGATAATGGTGATAATGACGCAGAGGAGGGCAGTGATGAAAGATGTGAGAGCAGTGATGATAATGAGAAAGACAAGACAAGATTCAGGCTGTTGATGTTGACGACACAGATGATGCAAATGGAAGAAATGAAAGTTGTCACTTCTTTCAAAGAGGGCCTTCACTAGCGAGTTGTTTCAGGACCCTGTGAGGAGTGGGTGAGTGTGTGCCCATGCCTTGGGTGTCCTTGGGCCCCCGTCACCATCTGAGGGAAGGATATGCTCTGACTCACACTTTTTTTTTTTACGAGGGCCGTCGGTTTGCACACGCACACACGAACCCTCTCTTTTCTCTTTCCAAGTCTGTCCTTGTGTGAGTCTCAACTGAATATTTAGTTTGGAGAGATTTTAATGTTACATCTCTGCGGCATCCATTTTTCAACGTGTGTGGTGAATCTTTGAAGAAGCAGCAAATGATGTTTGTCTGGTTTGCGCAGCAACACAGTCTCAAGGTCAATATACAGTCCTTTTTTGGAAGAAGCTTCATGAATGCTAGCAGGCAGCAGGCTGCCGGCAAACAGCAGCTTATACTCGTTGCAGAAAATTATACAGTAGTTTTGGTTAAAGCGCCTAAAAGAAAGGTCACTGAATTAAGAATCTCCAACCTCTAAGTGGGCGGTTTGATGGAAACATATGTCCAGACCACAAAGCATTTTCAGAATGCCATCCTTGAGGATAAATTGCTGAATAGCCAAGCCAGCAGCTCAGCCTCTTTGTCCTTGAGGTGTTCTGTGGATATACTGTAACTCAACTGAATGAGGGAGCCCATTGTTTCAGCTCAAGGATAAAGAGCTGTTTTATGTTATTTATGGCTGTGAGAGAGCGAGAGAAAAGAGAGGGGAAACATACTTTTTAGCCCCTGCTGTGAGGCAGAGGAAGGACACCTACACGCCAAACACTGGACCTGTTCATATGAGTTACAATCGGGCACTTGACAGGGCGGCTCATGCAGGGTCCTCGCTGGATTCAGGGCAGAGAGGAGGGGGGGGAAAGTATGCAGAGTTTCCCACAGCCACGGCGAAGGGATCAGGAGAGTGGGCTAAATTTAGGATGAATGAGCACAGTTCATTCATTTGTGGGACATTTGCATGGTTCAAAAAACAGACGTGTGACTGGAAAGCGACTGGTAAAGGAAGGAGGAGACAGAGAAGAGCACATGTGGAGAGTTGATTTTGGTTTTGTGATGAAACGATTGAAAAAGATCAATATGATGAAAAAAACAACAACTTTCAGGTAGAAGAGAAACTAAACTGATCCAATCTGAAACCTATCCACAGTAAATACAACACCGCAGGCTGGTTGAGCTAATGCAAAAATAAGTGGCTTGCAAACCAGTTGCCAAAATAAGCACTTTCAGCTAGAAAGCAACCTGAGAGGTGGTACATCAGCCAGTCAACACTGCATGATTTGAGTTAGATACATCGAAAAGTTAAAGAGTAGAAAATGTTAAAGGAGAAGTCCGGCCATTTTGACCCCTAAATCGTTGTCCTGATGGTCAGCCAGTGTTGGGGGGAGCAAAAAACGTGACTAAAATTGATGCAGGCAAACCGGAGTTACACCATGGCTAGACGGCGCTAGGGATAGCGATGACGTGTACAGTATAAACAGTATAAACTTTGTGTTTTTGCATGTAATCACTCACCTCAGATAGCCTACTTCTGAAACATCCTGGAAAGACATTACTATCCGATCGCAGAGCGCCTGCTCTCCCCGCCACAGAAACAAACACTTTTTCCTTGTTGTGATGATTTCTTTACAAAAATAAACGGTCGAGCAGTGCAGTGGTAATGTCCATAATATCTCCGACCGTTTGACCGGAATTCTCCTTTAAGAAAATTTTATTCTGTAAATCAATCTGCATCAAAAGATAAGAGACTGAGAGTGTGTTAGACAAAAAAAGAAATAGAAAACCCTTTTAAATATAAATAAGATATAACATTGTAAAGACTTTGTGCGTATGGGACGACATTCTTTCTCTAAGCTCATGGTGCGTTCCAGGCAGGCTTTTGAACCCGTAAGTCATGACTTCAAGTCAACAGTTAGGAATTTGTAGTGTTCCAGGCAAGTTACGAGTTACAACTGGGGACTGGGAGTACATCGATCTAGTACGAGTTTACAGGTGGGAAGTTACGGGTTTGACTGCACATTCCAACGGGTAACCATAGGAGCAGGTCGGAAAAACACGAGTCACGGGTTGCCTGGAACGCACCATCAGTTTGGACGTTTGAGTATTCCTCAGATTCTGATTTAGAATTTTTCAGCCGAAACTTAAAGGGGAACTATGCAAGTCAATGCATCACGCCTTTCAGCCATGTGCATTCGCATTTCGTCCATGTTTCTCATGAGACAAGATCTGGGACACTGGGATGGAAGCGCTAGGTGGAAGGCAGAGAGCCTCCATTCTTTCTGTAAGAAGTCGTTTAACCATCACAATTATTTTGAAGCTGTTTAATTAAGGTAAACATCTTGCATAGTTCCTCTTTAAGGCTTTCTTACCATGGATCCGTGTTTGACATGGGCATCTGTTATCGATGCAGATATCCACAGCTGCACTCCCACTTTCAGTGCTCAGTTCACCAACACAACAACTAATTGACAGCAAGAAAAGCGTGGGTCAAAGCCAGAGTGTGTAGGTCTCAGTCTGAAGTGTGAGAGGATGGAGTCTTATGTTGTTTGTGTAAGAGTGGAAAAGACCTGACTGGCAGTATCTGCATGTGAAGGCATAACAGCAGAGGAGGAGGAGATCTGATCTATCTGTCAGTTATTCTCCATATTCTCCATCTCCCCAGTAGGCCTGTGCTTCTCCATCCATCCCCTCTCACATCTCTCACGCCTCCACTGCTGACTTGACCACATACATATGTATTGAACAGATATAGTCTACGAATGAAGCTTCTCCACATTCCTCAGTTGTTCCACCCTGTTTACACTGCTATCTTGAGATGTACAGTGCCTATAGAGGGTCATCTCTGCCAAAACCTTAACTTCCTCATCAAAGCGGAAATAACATTTAAAAACATTTTGAATAATTAAAAAAATATATATATTCATGAAATACCTGGTATGGTTAAGCCATCAGCCCCTTAGAAAATACCATTATAAACTTGCTCAGGTACACAATCTGCAAAAAAGGGGCAGATCCACCTCTTTTTCTTAAGGAAACTCAGATCATCTGCAGTAAGATGCAAGGCAACTGGACAAATCTGTCTTTCAATTCTGCTATTGAAATGGTAGAGGGCATTCTGAACAATCCACTTTGAAACACCTTGATGGACCAAAAAAACAGTAGTGGTGGACGGCTCCTCTCTCTTGGCAGCAGGACGGAGAGATACAGAATCCTTTGTACCTTCAGCCATGCAGGCTTTTACATGTAAATTCTTCTGCAAATGGTAGATGAACTGCCAGACAAATGAATTTCCCTTTGGGGATAAAGTCATTCTTATCTTATCTTATCTTATCTTATCTTATCTTATCTTATCTTATCTTATCTTATCTTATCTTATCTTATCTTATCTTTTCCGAAGAACTTAACTTAAATTAATTTAACTTTACTCAATCTTAACGTAACGTAACATACGCAACACTACACTGGACGTTATGTTATGTTATCTTAACGTAACGTAATAAACATAACATAACGTAATGTAATGTAACGGAACGGAATGGAACGTAAACTAACTTAAGTTAACTTTCACATCAAACACCAGGTTAACTTCCCCCCCACCTGACATCAACCAGAATAAAACCAGCTGTTTCTTGAGGATTCCACTTCAATGAATTCAGCATAGTTGGAATAGTGATTTCACAATATTCCCCAATCTAGGTGTGCACTGCTGGTCATGACATGTCCAAAGAGGCAGATGGCTGTAATTAAACCAATAGGTGGATCTACTGTATGAAGTGTTACATCAGGGGATTGAAGACTTTTATATCAAAGGAGTGTGATGGTTTTCTATAGGCACTGTACTGTATGTGGCAGCTGACAGACATCTGCCACTGCTCTCTCTTTCTCTCTCTCTGTGTATTTTTTCGCTCTGTGCTCGGTTGGCCAGTCCTCATGTTTCTGTTCAGCTTAAGGTCTTCGCAGTGAGCTGCTCAAGGTTTTGCTTCTCTTTCACTGTGTTTCTTGCTAAGCCGCCGCTGCCTTTGTTCACCTCATGATAAATCACACAGCTTCGATTTAAACTCCTACTGTGTGTATTGTTCACTGAAGGCAAGGTTGTCTTTTCTTTGTGTTTGTGTGTTGTTGAGCGCAGAGCAGCTCTCACCATTAAAGGAATGAAGGACAGATGTTATCAGCAACATGTGATAAAAAAGGAATATTACACTGTATGAAATGAATTCACACAGGTATTTATCATCCTCAGATTCCTGTGTGTGGTTTATAGAAGCAGGTCCACAACCTTTTGTGCACCATGGATTGGTTGCTTCATAAAGGTTTTCATAAAGTTTTCAATAGCCTTTCACTTTTTATTGCACTTAGTAAAGTTCATTAATACTATAGTTTTCATTGGCTATACTACAGTAATCTCTGTACAGCTTCTCTGCTCTTTGTGTTTGGCTGACTGGCTGATTTAAGAGTTTATTCTGAATTATTTGTTTTGGTTTGGCTGATGGGTGTGTATTGTAGTTATGATAGTGACGGGCTACACAGCGACTAATTGTGGCCTAAGTGGACTAAACTGCCTATTATCAGGCAATTGTATTTTACAGGTTAAATTGAATTGTCCTTTCTTCTACGATGAGGGTGCTGCAGCTCCGTCAATCCACAGGCTGGGTGTTGGGAACCTCTGATTTTAGCACTTTGTGTAAAAGTGGAAGTGCAAGAACATTTAGTTTTGTGTTTTGGAAAGTTGGAACTAGCCATACCCTTGGTAATACCTGTAAAATTGAGACTTTAAAGGTAGTCTTTGTGAGAAACAGTTAAAGCTGTCAGGGCCTCCATTCTTGAGATCTAACAAATTTCCTTCATTGTCCAATATTTAAACATTTAAAATTGTCGTTTAAATTGATCTGTGCTAGAATGCAGTCATTTTTTGATCAGCAGATAGCATCAAAAGCCTAACAAAGGACCAGCTTAAAGGGATAGTTCACTCAAAATTCAAATTTCACTCATTATCTACTCACCCTTATGTCGACTAAGAGCTGGGGGAAGTTTCAGAGTCCCCCCCTGTAACACAGAGAACACAGAGTCACGGAGGACTCTGAAACTTCTCCCAACCCTTAGTCGACATGAGGGTGAGTAGATAATGAGTGAGATTTGAATTTTGGGTGAACTATCCCTTTAAGTATGCGCCCTTGTGTCCATACAAACCAGAACTGAGCCACTCATACAAACACTGGACTTCAGTCCCACTAGTGGTCAGAAACTCCACAGTGTACTGTACCTTTAACTCCCACTCATTGCAGTGCAAATAGATGTTTCATTTTTCCACCAATGTGAACACAATTATAATAATTTTAAATGTTACACAATTCTGGGTCAAACATATGTGTCAGTGTGAAGGTCCAAAGGAAAAATGATTTACAATATGCTGGTGCTATTTTCTGTTTTGTGAATACATAGTGTTTGCTCCCTATAACACAGACAGTACCAGGAATGAAATGTTCATCAAGGAAAACTTCATGTGTTTATTAACCTGTGTGACACTGACTGTGTTGTCCCGAAACCACCCATTTGGCATTCCACAAGGTTTACTGTTGATAGTGGCCAACCCCAGGCTGATGTCCATGGACCGCCTCTGCGTAGCCACAGTATTGGTGGACATGTCCAAGGCCCTGCTTCCCCTCTCTGTCTGCAGGTTAATGAATATCAAATAGGTAAACAGGACAGGACACACTGGACGCAGGCTTTTAATCCCACCATGTCAGGTACAGAGCTGAAAAAGTCAAATATGGTAGAGACACACTGAGATAAGAGATGAGAGTTCCCACCAAAATTCAGCTTCTATCGCCTTTCTGTCTTCACACTCCATCAGTCTTGTATTTATTTTTGCCTCCCTCTGCACACCTGACATTTCACACCCTCCCTTGTCACCGTCACCTCATCCCCACCACCCGCTCTGCTCTCCTCTCAGACAGTTTTCCAGGGCTAATTCAACACAACCTGGACCTCCCCAGGGTCAAGAGCATTAGCTTGCCGAGCCACAGGCTGCAGGAGTTATTGCAATTGGTTTCTGTGTTTGGTGGCTTTGCATGCATGTCTTGTATTTGTGTACCGTGTGTGTAGGAGTGGTCGCACATGTGCACTTTTGGGTGTGTATGTGCAATGCAATGCATTACCAGCCTTTCTCCTGATTACCCACGCATTCCTTCTGCTACATGATGATCTAACTGTCCCCTCTGGGGCCTCTCCATCTCAGTCATATTACTTTGTATAGCATAGACTCAGGCAGAGCTATGAAGGAAATAAAAGACCTGCAGATTAAAAGCCTTCAGCATATAGAAAGGGTTAGGGTTAGGAGGTGAATGCTGTGGGTTTCATTTTTTATTCAAATAAAGAAAATGTGCCTACGCACTTGTGATTGGATCTGACTTCTTTAACCTTTGTCTTGTGTCAGCGTTCTGCTACCATCTCTTGTGTTCGGGTCGGTTTTGACCAGTGTTTTAAATTAGCTGTAAAACACACTAAAACTAATGATTTATCATCCCATTTGTTTCTCATCCCTTGGTTACATTGTTAGGCTTCCTTATCCATGAAAAGGTTGGTTTTGCACTTATGATTTCAGTTTTAATTCTCATTATTGTTTTTATTGTTATAACCGGGTCGTAACCAACCCTAACAACACAGATGTCATAATTTTAACCAGAGCATTTTAGAATGTTGTGAAAAATATATTTAGTTTTTATTTTGTTTAAATATAGGTTCCTGACAAAGTCAAAAAGCCTTGATGCAATAAACTAAGTTATGCATTAAAGGGATAATTCAACATTTTGGCAAATTGGCCCATTGCCATAATCGCTATAGTCATAGCAGTAGGTTCGTTACCTTTAATTGTCGGTGCAAGTTATTTTTAGAACAGTGGAGCAGAGCCGCGAGCTGCTCAGAGCTACGCTATGGAGGCTCATGGGATTTCTTGGTTTCCCTCATCAAACTCATCAAATACACAATCCAACAACTCCAAAACACTCTGGACAAGTTGTAACCTGCACATTCACCACGCTATGAGATAATAATGGAACGTTATGAGACAGAGTTGTTGTAGAGGTAAATTCATGCAAAACAGTTGATGCACGTTGCCTTCAGGGACAGTTTTTCAGCAAGCAGTACCTGGAAAACGGCTCCGTCTCGTAACGTTCTGTTGTTATCTCATAGCGTGGTGAATGTGCAGGTCACAACTTGTCCACCAGAGCGTTTTGGAGTTGTTGGATTGTGTATTTGATGAGTTTGATGAGGGAAACCAAGAAATCCCATTGGCCTCCGTGGCATAGCTCTGAGCAGCTCGCCGCTCGGCTCGGCGGTTCTAAAAATAGCTTGCACAACAAATAAAGGTAATGAACCTATACTGCTATGACTATAGGGATTATGGCAATGGTGAACTATCCCTTTAAAAACCTAAAAACGGGTCTGTGGTGATCCTAACACAAGAGCAAGGTTAAACAAGTGCTAGTCAGAGAGCAAGAAATCAATGCAAAATCAATGCATGCACCTCTCTACACTAATATAACATTTTGGGCATTTGAAATGTCCAAATATCCTTTCAGTTTCTCCTACGTGCTCCTCAGTGTTTTTCAGGAGGCATCTGTGTTCACACTGCTGAAAGAATGTGGCCCCCACCCTTCTGAATGTGGTCTGAGTGAATCAATACATCCTGGGTACTTTCACACCTGTACTCAGAGCTGTCAACTTATGATTGGATCAAGCCAGATGCACGTTAACACCTGGGCCCTCGGTTTATTTTAGTGATCAAACCCGACTATACTGGTGTGGGTGTCGACTTTTACAGACATTCAAACTATTGTCAAAGTCAGTCAGTGGACGTGGAGCAGGTTTTCAAACTGAAAACTTAGCTCACATCCATCAAGCAAAGCTAACAGCAGGGTTTAAAAAAAAAAGTAAAATAGACTTTCATCCTTGGCCTAGTTTTCTTCTGATTTCATAACTTCATGACATGACAAGCAGCTTATTTCACATTCTCACTCTTTCTGGTTTCTCTCACTTTGTTTCCAGTGTTTCTTTTTTTTTTGGTCTTCTCTCTTTCATGCTGTCTTTTTCTCAACCCACTCACGGTTATATTCTAAATCCCACTTCTCATTTCCCTTCCACGCCCTTAAAAAGCGCAGGCTGTGGAGTGCATCACACAGAGGGGCATTGCCATCCAGTTCACCCCATCTGGGAGTGACTGTGGTTTGGCCAGATTGTCCGGCGTTTGTCCTGGCTGTCACGATGGAAACTCTTGAGGCGGTCAGCATGGCTAAATTAGGTCCTACGGTATGCTGTGTTGGCGCTGGACAGTTGGCGCAGGTGGGAAGCCCCACTCCGCTCCGCCTTGTAGTCAACTGTAAGTTGGCTGACCTACTTACCTAACCCAAACTAAAGCAGCCAGAGTGTAAGCTGACACCGTTTCTTTTCTCCTCCTCACGCTGAGGTTGCGGCCGCTCTGGAGGGCGAAGCTGTTGTTTGCTGGCCTGGGCACCGGCTCAGCCCAGCAGCTGAGGTGGTAAATGGCCTGAAAATGCCACTGCAACATTTAGCCAGCACAGCGCCTCTATTAAATATGAGAGAGGGGAGTGGGGAGGGGGGTCAAACTTCAAGCACAAATGAAGGTCAAAGCTCACAGAAGAAATTGATTGGGTATTTCATAGTTGGCCCAGTTCTTGTTTCTCATGCTTTCAAAAGTTCAATTTATTATGAACTAAAAATAAAGCAGCCATCTCTGGCCTGAAGCCTGTGAATTACAGTATGTGATGTGAAAAGCAAATCATCTTTTATTCTCTTCTTCCCCACTGGACCTCTTTGATCCTCAAGGTTTTCCTCACAGCTTATGCTGTTTTATCTCTTTGATTAATACATTTTTTCAAATATTTTGATAGATTTTTCTGACAATGTGTTTGAGTAAAACCTCCAGTTGACTGAACTTCAACAACACTACGGCTAAGCTCAGGGAATGGAGAGAGAGAAAGAAAGAGAGAGAGAGAGAGAGAGAGAGAGATAGATGTAGATGTATGGATTGTTTCAGTGTTTTTGAAAAGTGTATCTCCGTTTGCCTGTGTAACCGGTCTGCGTTGTGTTGTGTTGTTGAGGAAAGAAGGACCACAGTTCTCTTTTTCGGCCAGCAGGGGGACATTTATTCTGCGTACAGCAATATTATTGTTAGTACAGCACAGCACTCTTCTTCTCAGTCTCACACACCTCTCTTCTCATCAGCCATTTTTCGGACTGGATGTGTAACTCCTAATCTCATTCTCATGGTCATAATACAATCACCAAACAACCCCCCCCAAGACCCACTGGCAATATTTTAGTAAGTAAATAAGAACACATATGAACATAAACACCAAAAGGGTGAATAAGAAACGTGAAATCATCACAAATGCAATAAAAGAAATACACAAAAGCAAATGGGAGCTCACCTGCGTACAGCAATATTATTGTTAGTACAGCACAGCACTCTTCTTCTCAGTCTCACACACCTCTAGAGGAGGGGAGGAATAACAACTGCATGAGAGACTAGCTTAGCTTAGACTCACGACCGTCACTCGGAGCACCGTGCAAAATACACTCACAACTGCACACATAACATTCCCATTCACTCAAGTTTAGCTCAAAAAACCATGGCATTAAAACCGCCTGGTTAAAACACAAAGAAAACATACATTTCACAGTATCAACAAATATTTTAAGCACTAGCACGTTTTACCCCTACCTCTTCTCATCAGCCATTTTTCGGACTGAGAGAAACGGCGCAACGTGCACAGGATGTTGACGGAAAGGAAAGGTTACGTTACCAAAATAAAACTAACAAAATAAAAGCCCCCAAAACCGAATATTAAAGAAAAACATGTATTAAAACTAAAAGTTGTAATATAAAGTGATTTTTGGTGAAATGAAATGAAAAGAACCCATCGGTTACATCCTCCCCTCCTAAATTTCACCAAAATCCAGACCATACCTCTGAATAAATCAAAGTAAAGCACTGGGACACCCGAACCCTAATGCTTAAACCCGGCCAGGGCTCACTGAAAGCACCTCAGCTTTAACATCGGCCATATGAGCCACCTACTAATATAGGTTCAGAGAAAACATAAGGGTGATCAAGCCTTAGCATCTCTTAGATTAATACGATGCCTTTTACACCATACAACTACCTGCCTCTATCAAACACATTACAATTTGTCTCAGTGTCCCTTAAATACATCTTCACAGCTTAAGAAAATAAAAAAACATGTCTGCCCTCTTAAAACAATGTGAGGAGTGACTGAGACTTTCTGCTGACTGAACCTGCCAAGTCTCTAAAATAAAAAGGTTTCTGAACCATAGACTCAATGAGCCGGTTGACTTTCTTACTAACCCGACCCACCCGTGTCCTGACAACATTGTCTGTGTCTGTTAAAGAATGCTGTGTGTCAGTGTCATGTCTCAGGTTTGTTGAATGTGACTTGGTCTCTGCGTCAGCGTGTGAGTCTTCTGGATGTAACTGAGTGTCTGGGTGTCCTGAAGACACATCTGACAGGATTGGGGAGTCTGAGTCAGGTTCTACTATCAAACTGTCCATGTCATTGTCTCTGGTTGAGTGGTTGTTTTGGTCATCTTCAGATGGCTCGTCATAATCCAGCTCTGGAGTATCTTGACATGACTGGTCTGTGTCAGCCCATCCTTCACTCCTGGTCTCCTGACTCTGAATGTCCTCTGATCCACTCATTATCCAATCACTTGTTCTGTCTCCTGTATCCTCTTCCTCCTCACAATCCAGGTCCTCAGATTCAGTGTCACACAGCCCTTCTTCACTTGTCACCACAGGCAGAAAGCTGATGTCCAAAACCAGGTTGCGGTGTACTATCTTTGTGTCACCCCTACTGTCTTCCAGCTTGTATGTGTGAGTTTGCAGGTTTCTGTCTTTAACTGTGTACACTGTTGCACTCCACTTGTCAGCTAGTTTTCTCTTCCCCCTCTCAGTCTTGTTTGCAATCAGTACTTTGTCTCCTATGTTCAGGTGAGTGCCTTTTACTTTTCTGTTGTAGCTCCTTGCCTGCTTGTCTTGTTCTCTCACTGCATGTATTTGTGCAACTCTGGCTGCCTCATGGAGATATGACATCAGCGTGTTTACATAGCTTGTGTGATCAACAACCACTGGATCCTGAAACACTTGCTTGAACATAACATCTACCGGAAGCCTTGGGATACGACCAAACATGAGCTGGAACGGCGCGTATCCTGTGGTCTCATGTACTGTTGCATTATATGCAAATGTCAAGGTTTGTATTTGCTGAGGCCACTTGTGTTTCTCTTTGAGAGGGAGAGACCGTAACATGTTTCCAAGTGTTCGGTTAAACCTCTCAGTTCCTCCATTTCCCATGGGGTGGTAGGCTGTAGTGTGTGACTTTGAAACTCCAGCAAGTGACAGCAGTTCGGCTATAAGCTCGCTCTCAAAGTTTGCCCCCTGATCAGAGTGTATGCGATCAGGAAAACCATACACACAAAAGACGTGATCCCACAGCTTTTTAGCTACTTGTTTTGCAGTCTGATTTGTGCACGGGAAAGCATGGGCTAACTTTGTGAAGTGGTCTGTTAAAACGAGAACATCCACTGAGCGCTGCTTACTGTCTTCTGCGCTCCAAAAATCCAGACACACTAACTCCATAGGAGCGGAAGTCCTGATACTTTCAAGTGGGGCTCGGGCCGAGGGGTCTGGTGTTTTGGCTAGAATGCATCTTTGACAGCACTTAACATACTCCTTCACATCAAACTCCATCTTGGGCCAAAAAAAACGCTGTCTTGCTAAATGCAGGGTCCTTGCCTGCCCCTGGTGCCCAGCAACATCATGGATGCCATGTAGTGCTTTCTCTTTGAGACTATCAGGCAAAACATACTGGTGTCTCCTTTGTTTGCTGATGTGATCTTTAATGACTCTGTAGAGGATACCATTTTGAACCCGGAGTCTCTCCCACTGTTTAATAAACACCATAGCTTTCCCGTCTAGTTTTGCTCTCTCACGCCTAGAGGGACGCCTCTTGCGGATGACAAATGACATGATGCTTGAAATAGTGGGATCTAGCTCCTGACTGTGCTGTAGTTCCTCCAATGTAAATGCAGGAAGTGCATCCTGCCCAGGCGGCAGCAGGTTCTGAACTGACTGAATCAGCTCCACAGCTCTGGTTTCACTAGCAGCCTCCCACTGGTCATGATTGTCTAACAAAGCTTTAACAGCTACAGCATCACAGTTACACTTAGGAAAATCATGTTGAGACCTGGCAACACCACGAGCTGTCCTTTTCACCTGATGAGACTGGACCTTTAATCGGAAGGCATCCTGGATGCCATCTTGACTGACAGCTTCAGCTTCAGCGAGAAGGTGGCTGTAATGTTCAGTGATGAGCCTATGACTGACTGTTCTTGCAAAGGGATCTCTACTGAGAGCATCAGCCACTGTGTTCTTAGTGCCAGGTATGTGTTTCAAGTCGAAGGTGTAAGGGGCGAGCTTGGACACCCAGCGCTGTTCACACGCATCCAACTTTGGTTTAGTCATGATGTAGGTGAGAGGATTGTTGTCAGTCCATACTGTGAAAGGGAGCCCTCTCAGCCAGTGACTAAACTTCTCACACACACTCCATTTCAAGGCTAAGAATTCCAGCCTATGGGCTGGATATTTCTTCTGAGAGCTGCTCAAAGTCTTACTGGCGAAAGCAATGGGGCGGGCTTTCTTTTCACCAGCTGGAATTTGTGACAATACAGCCCCCAGTCCGTCCAGTGAGGCATCGATGGATAGGATGAGAGGACGAGAGAAATCTGGGTGTGAGAGGACAACACAGTTTAAAAGGCTCTCTTTCAAGTCACACAGGGCTACATCACATTCATTTGTCCAATCAGAGGGTTTGAGCTTTCTGTAAGAGCCAGCGTTGGAGTTGGCTCGGACTTTACCACGCCTCTTCTGCCCAGCAGTGAGTGCAAAAAGGGGCTTGGCCATAGAGGAGCAATTGGGGATAAAATGTTGGTAATAAAAAACCATCCCTAAAAAAGATTTTATCCTCCTGACCGATGGTGTGCAGCCGTCTTCCTCCATGAGATCCGCTTTTGACATCTTGGAGATGACCTCAATTTTTGCCGGATCCACCGCAACACCACTGCCATCTATAATGTGGCCCAAGAACTTGACTGATGACCGCATTAAGTGGCATTTTTTGGGGCTCAGTTTGAGGTTGTGAAGCCTGAGCCGCTGGAACACAGTCTCTAACCTCTCCAAAGCTGCCTCTTCTGTTGAAGCAAAAACAAGTAAATCATCAAGGTAACACAACAAACTACTGAAGTTCAGATCCCCAAATATGCTCAGCATCATCCTCATGAATGAGGCAGGACTATTGCAGAGACCCTGCGGCATCCTATTATATTCATATAGTCCCATGGGGGTCGTGAATGCAGTGTATTTTTTGTCTTCCTCTGCCATCGGGATATTATAGAAACCTGATGTCAGGTCCATTGTGCTGAAGTAGGTGTTTCCACCCAGCGCAGCCAGACAGTCTGATTGGTGTGGCAGTGGGTGGGCATCTTTGAGAGTTCTCATGTTAAGCCACCTAAAGTCAGTGCAGAGTCTCAAATTCCCATCCTTTTTCCACACTAAAACAAGTGGGGATGCATACTCACTCACTGATTTCTTTATTATCTCTTGTTCTTCCATTTCAGACAGAACCTGTCGCAGCTTCTGGTAGTGGGCTGGTGGTACTCGCCGATAAGGGAGGCGGAATGGTCTTTCGTCGGTGAGCCTAATGCGATGCACAAACCCTTTTGCCTCACCACAGTCCAGTGCATGTTTTGAAAAGATGTCATTGTACTTGATAAGCAGCTCAACTAATTTTTCTTTTCCCATCGAACCAGCGTGGCATTGATCAATGTCGATGTCAGTGAGCCCAGCTTGTTGTAGTCGCTGCTTTAGGTCCACTGGTCTGCCCTCATCATGTGTTTTCTCATGTTTGACTGTTTCAGGTTGACTGGTGCCCTGGAAAACCTCAAAATCTTCTACAGCTAAACAGGGAGACACGTCTGCCAGTTTACTGTTCCTCTTCAATGTAATAGGTTTGTCTGACATGTTGGTAACTTTCATGGGAATCCACCTATCACCCCACAAAGGTGTGATTACACGACCAATCATGATGTTACGGGGGAGGGACTTGGATGAGGTGGGCTCCACGATTACTGTGCTGCCTGGTGACATGGGAACATTATTTGGCAGTTTACCCCAGACTAGATGTTCTTGTCTTGCCAGCAGAGTGACTGACTGCTGGAGCTTGACAGTTCCTATCCTGTCCGGAAGCTCTTCACCTCTCCACCGGGAAGAATTCGCCATGAGGTCCAGGAACTGCTCACACTCAGGAAGAAGACTGCCACTAGAGACAAGACGCCAATAGTCATCGGTTACTTTCAGTTGATGCATAAGAAACTTGATGACATTTGTGCCGATGATCAAATCATCACGTTGGCCAGGCACTACGAGGACAGGCACAACACAGGTCTCTCCATACAGCTTCATTTCAACTTCATACATACACTTAGGTTTTGTTAATGTTCCTCCACACCCCACTAACACAACTTCTTGAGTCAAGGGAGAAGGTTCTGAAAGCACATTTTCACTCAACATCTTCTGCTCTACTTGCTCACTTAGTGTACAGGCCATGGAACCTGAATCTATCATCCCCTGCACCTGAAATGTGTTGTTTACTGTAACTGGGGTATAAAACAGTTCATCATAAGGACCCAGTCTTTGTGTACTTTGGACTATTACTTTAGCACCAACTGGTGCTGCCGCACATGCTTTTATGTAGTGCTGCTCGTCAACACTGTTGAGGGTTTCTTTTTCTTCACCCGCACATCCCCTCGCCAGATGCAGGCCCGCTAGTTTAAAGGCTGAGGGTTTTGTGGTGGAGAGGCACTCCGAGCTTGGTCAGACTTACGGTTAGGACAGTTTCTTCTTATGTGGTTCGGCTCGAAACATGCCAGGCACAGGCGCTTCTGCCTGCAATGCGCAAGCGTGGAGTGCTCTGTGGACTTACAGACCTTGCAGGGGCTTTGCTGAAACTGTCCTGGGGAGACTGGTTTGTGAGCAGCATTACTCTTCTGTGATAGTGCATTTTCAAAAAGGCTAACTAATACTTGAAGGCATTTCTCATTACAGGGGGGATTGGATGATGCAAGACTCTCATTCTGCGCAGGCGACTCTACTGAATGACAGCTTTTCCCAAGATCATCAAGTGCAGGAGTCTGAACCTGAGCTGTCACTGGCTTAAGGCGCTTTGATTTGGTGAGAGTGTGTTCCTTCATTTCAAGTTGGTAGCGATCAATGTGCTCTTGAATTTCACTAGCTGTCCACTTATCTGGTGCTTTAAGCTTGAAAATAGCAGTGAGAGTGGGATCAGGGCAGTATTTAACAAACATCATGGTTGCCTCCTGACAAGGATCTTCCATGTGTCTGCCTAACCTTCTCAAACCTTCCTCTGCTGCATCAACGGCCTTGTTCAGGCGGAGCCAATAATCTACAGGGGTCTCTCCTGGCACTGGGACGGTGCTATAAAAATCTGCCATAGGCATGCATGAAAAAGTTACATCACTAAAATGTCGCCCGAGAATGTCATAGATGATTTTTGGATCTTCTTGAGGTCTCATGGCTGGACTGCTCCTCAGAGTTATCCTTACTGTGTCTTTAGCTTTTCCCATGAGCTTGGACATTATTTCAAAGTACTGTTCGTGTGGAGGCGTGGCTCGTTTCTTGAGATAAACTCCCATCAACTCTTCCCACTCACAGACTGTGTTCTTGTCGGAGTCATCTCCTCTGAAGACTGGAGGCTCTCTGACGTCTGACTGTAGGACTAACTTGGTACCAGTCAAGTTGAGGTAAGTAGGGTCACTGGGTATCTGGCTAACACTGCTCTGAGCTTGTGTGCCTTTAACATCCCTCCCATCAGAATCAACCCTCAATTGATCTCTTATGGTCTGTCCTACTTGCTGAGCAATATGTGTTATCAAGTCATTTAACACTGGGTCTGTCGTGTCTGGAAGACCTGAAGGTGTGGCACCCTGACTGGAACTAGGTGCGACATTACCAGGTGCACGTGTGGAACAGTGAGCGGGTGAACCAACATTTGCTGCACCTCTGACTGGAGTACTGGCTAACTCACTGAGAAATCTTCCCCTCCCAACAGAAAGATTAAAAATGTCAGCTGAATTTTTGTCATCATCAACTTTCCCAGCTTTTTCCCAAAAGAATGCCATTTTAAATTTCTAAACAGCACCCAACTGTACGCAATAAAATACAGAAAAATATCAAATTTACCCTCAGAACAGGAAATACAAAATAGCTGAACAAAATCACTTTTCAATTTTTTTCTTTTTTTTCTATACCAAAAGATACATTAATGAAGATGGTTGGCGGGTAGCAACCCCATGTGACCAAGCTGGTGTTGATCCACAGCTCCAGAAGAAACGAAGAACCAGTCTGAAGCAGCGTGGATCCGGGTCACGGCACCACTGTAACCGGTCTGCGTTGTGTTGTGTTGTTGAGGAAAGAAGGACCACAGTTCTCTTTTTCGGCCAGCAGGGGGACATTTATTCTGCGTACAGCAATATTATTGTTAGTACAGCACAGCACTCTTCTTCTCAGTCTCACACACCTCTCTTCTCATCAGCCATTTTTCGGACTGGATGTGTAACTCCTAATCTCATTCTCATGGTCATAATACAATCACCAAACAACCCCCCCCAAGACCCACTGGCAATATTTTAGTAAGTAAATAAGAACACATATGAACATAAACACCAAAAGGGTGAATAAGAAACGTGAAATCATCACAAATGCAATAAAAGAAATACACAAAAGCAAATGGGAGCTCACCTGCGTACAGCAATATTATTGTTAGTACAGCACAGCACTCTTCTTCTCAGTCTCACACACCTCTAGAGGAGGGGAGGAATAACAACTGCATGAGAGACTAGCTTAGCTTAGACTCACGACCGTCACTCGGAGCACCGTGCAAAATACACTCACAACTGCACACATAACATTCCCATTCACTCAAGTTTAGCTCAAAAAACCATGGCATTAAAACCGCCTGGTTAAAACACAAAGAAAACATACATTTCACAGTATCAACAAATATTTTAAGCACTAGCACGTTTTACCCCTACCTCTTCTCATCAGCCATTTTTCGGACTGAGAGAAACGGCGCAACGTGCACAGGATGTTGACGGAAAGGAAAGGTTACGTTACCAAAATAAAACTAACAAAATAAAAGCCCCCAAAACCGAATATTAAAGAAAAACATGTATTAAAACTAAAAGTTGTAATATAAAGTGATTTTTGGTGAAATGAAATGAAAAGAACCCATCGGTTACACCTGCCAAGGTTCCCCAGCAGGAGGAGAGCTTTTGCTCTGGTGCCATGTTAACACAACTGACACATTTGGCTCCACTGGCTCACAGTCTTTAATGTGTTTCAGTGTGAACGCGCGGATGGATTTGAATAATGCAGCTTCTCCGCAAGTCATTCATCAGCATCTCCTGCTGCCAATTTTAATTTCTCATCTTAAAGACGGTATTATATAACATCAAGCTGGTGATCAGACATAATGCTGCTGAAATAATTGATGCACAGGAGGATAAATTCAAGGTGTGTGTGTGTGTGTGTGGAGGTGAACTACCTGACCTGAAACAAAGAACTGCTGTGAAGGCACCAAATATTTTCAAGTCTTTACTGTGTCGGCATGTTTAATGAGTAAGGTGTCATGTAGGAGCTACATTCATAATGATTCAGCATCTGCCTGATCTGCCTCATCTTGTCTTTTAGCCTGAGGTGCTGTTTTCAACATGTTACTTTGGACTTTGGGAAATTGTCACGGGACTTTTCCACTAATTCTGGCAAATAATCAACAGATTAAGCAGTAATAGAAGGAACTGTTAGTGTCAGTCCTGAATTTTATTTAAAATTGGGTTGAAGGGCAGTGTGCACTTGCATTAATCATTTAAGAAAGAGAAGATGTGTGCTCCCGATTTAGTAGGAAGCTACTTTCCATCTCAAGTCCTACAAACATAGAATACAGACAATGTACATATAGTCCATGATTCATTCATAGACACAGCATCATGCAACATAAAAGATCCTTTTTTTGGTACTCCTAATAAAATGCAAATTATAGCAGCAGGTCTAGCCTAATGAAAAACCTCAAAATTGCACTTAATAATAGTATGATAATTAAAACAGGATATAGATTATATAAGGTACCTGTATAAGGTGGTGCTCTCCAAGTAACAACAACAGTTAACAGGACACAACACTGGAAAAAAACCCATAGAAAGTGATGCTAGCCTGAAAACAGCAACAACAGATAAAGCAAACAAGAGGACAGAACAGAACAAAGTGACAAAAAAATAAAGGCAAAATACTACAAGTACAGGACAAGAATCATAGACAAGAAAATGTCACCCAGCATCTGATTCCATCAGTCATGTGGCAGCAGATGCCAGCACATTTTAAAACAGGATGGAATTCTGGTTCCGCCCCGGGAGAAGAATTGTGCTTATTATATTAAAGGTCTTCCCAAGTCAGAGCCCGTCCCCAGAGCCTGGTTCCAAAGGCCACAGCGTGAGGGACTGTGGACAGGCCGAAGTTCCCACATCCCTGCACCTGTTGTTTTATTGAAACAAAAGAGGGGCTGCCTCTACGCAGGGGGGGACAACACCCGCAGTGTTGACAAGTCCAGATTTTTAGACATAATCCACTCCACTATGCACTTCACTGCATAGGAAACCATGCCGCCGGATGCCAGGATATCATGTTCCATCCATACATCATCATCCATATATAATGTGCCAGCTATGGGCAGTGATTAGTCCAGATCTGGTGCCAGGGTGCAGGGTCTATTTAGAGGCTCTACTGTGAGTGGCTGTGGCTGGAAAGGACCCCCCCCCCACACACACACACACACACACACACCCCTCAAGCTCATCTCAGACATCTGTCTCACTGAAACTGAATACCTCTGAATGCTAATGCATGTTCAGACTTGTGCAGCATTAGTTTCAACCTTTTGGATTTGAGGTTTGATCTATGAACAGAATCAGTCATGGTCCATGTCAAAGATCTTCTCCTGCGAGTATGAATGAATGTCAAACTGGGACCTACTCGCTGTGGAAGTTTGCTGGTTGTAACGAGGAGGAAACAACATGTTTACATCATGGAGACTGGATATGTGTTGTTGTGTCGTATCATTACCTTATCATGTCCAGGGCAGCATGCTGCTGAGTCTGTGCTCTTGTTATCACCACGTTGCTGTGGAGATCACATGGCTGCCCAGTCATGCCGGTCATGAGTTGCTCCAAAGGTTCAGTGAGTGTATATGTGTGTATTTCCATTCCAGTACAGTGAAACCAGGGTAAACCCGTGCCGTCACACTAACAGGAAGTCAGGCATCCATTCACATCGCAATAAGATCATGGCATCCCCCAAGTTTATTCCAACTGACTCTCAAAGGCTCTATTCTTAGCACATGTGCATGATAAGAAGACAGTGTTGCTGTTAAGCCCTGTTATATCCACATGGTTCACATTACTGTAACTGAAGCTGGAATAATGAAGATGTCTCTTTAGTTTTCTTGGATTGTTTTTGGATTTTTATCAACCAAACAGTTAATTGGTTAAAACTAAAAATGAATCAATAGATGAGTCATTAAAGATAAAGCAAAAATCCAGCTTAGGCCAATCAGAATCAGGCTTGAGTAACATTGACTGTCACTGGGTTTAGTTGAGCGTCAGTGTATTCTTATGGAATTCTGATGCTCGGCGGACATTAAGGCAGGACGCTGAAGTCTCACCTGTTGTTTCTTATATTTGCCACATTGGCTCACATAGCTGGTATTGTTGCTTTTACCTAAGATTTGTTTCGTGTTTGTTAAAGGAAAACTATGATGCTTACCTTAATTAAACAGTTTCAGAGTAATTGTGATGGTTAAATGACTTGTTACAGGGAGAATGGAGGCTCTTTGTCTTCCAGTACAGTATATACCAGTGCCCAGTACAGAGCACACACAAAGCAGTTGTTCATCAATGCAAAAGTCTTCAAACTACATGATTTAATCAACTACAAAACTCTGCAGATTATGTACAGGCCCGCAAACAGAGACCTTCTGCATAACTTACAAGGTTTTTTCATAGACAGAGAAGTGACACACAATCTGAGAGGAAATATGTTATTTAGGCAGAGGAGAGTGAGAACTATGCTAAAATCCTTTTCTATCTCAGTCACTAGAGAAAGGGGTTTAACGTTATTCTGGACTGGCTGTCTGCAGTCCAGACCGCAGCTCTGCTGTTGTATCACGTATGCTAAGAAAGAAAAATTGTGATGAAATTAATGTATTCTGAATGGTAATTGGGGCGGGACCTGATAAGCTTTATGCTTCTCCCGTATTCCCTATGACAGTTTTCTGTGAAATTATAGGGGGAGAAAAAATTGAACATACAGCGAAAAAGCGACCGGACTCACACAGTTCCCCTTTAATGGGGGTTTTCTTTTGTCTAAGCTCCTTCAAACAGAACCATTTTCCATTTGGTTAAACTGCATTTAAGTGTCAGTTTAATTATGGTGTTATTTATTTGTACCAAGTTTGAATGTCCTGATTTAAGAAAAGATTGATTTATGTGCAGTGGGTTTGGATCTGGTTTTCCAAGGGCATCTTTTGACCTGGTTAACGTTTCCTAAGTGTTCTCTACAAAACACCCTTGATAGTGACTAGATGGATGTTTATATAATCCCAGAACCCAAATTCACTCATCAGACCCAGAAGCAGTATCATTCTCAAAGTGGAACATGTAGATACAAGTCATTATCTGGATTTATTGATCCTTCCATTATCATGTATTTATTGGCCAGTTTTTTTTTGATGAGTGTATGAATGATGTGTACTGTGTACTGACGTTTTCCACGGAAGCACTTTCTAAATTTCATTGTACTGCTTATGTGCAATGACAATAAACTGATTCTAATTCTGATCATGTACCCTGGATATATATTGGCCGTAATGCACTATTTTCTTGAAGTATCATTTGATCCTTCCTGCTATTTCCCTACATTTCCTTATTATTATGTTTTAAGATAATATTCTAAGATAGAAAGAGTGTAGGAGCCTGCAACGAATCAGCCTGAAGAGAAACAAAACCCTGATCTCCCTGAATGTGTAAAGTGTAAGAGCTTGAATTGGACAATATAATAAACATTACATCATACTATTCTGTACTCACCCTGACAAGAGATAAAAGAACCTCATCTTTTTTTTTTCCTTCTTCTTTTTTTTTTATTACCTGACTCCCAACATTTACACCAGTGGTCCAGTGCTGCGCAGCATCATCCAATCATGTCCCTTCACAACTCTTCTTCGCACTCTCTGTGCTGGTTACCAAGGAGACAGTGAAGTGAAGTCTGGGAAGTGGAGCAATGGTTTGGCATGAGTGTTTTTTTTGTTTTTTTTCATCTTTGCTTTCTCTTCTGACATCCTGGGAACGGAGTATTACCGCCAGGATTAATGATGTGTGTGTGTTTATCATAATACAAGTGCAGGGAGTGAGACGGTGGATACTGTACAGTGTGCTGTGGATATGCCTGCATGTAAAATAGTACCGTAGTCGTGTCACAGGCTCCGTCGCCCCGGCTCCCACCCTCCCACCTGTTCTCACCATTTCCTCTTGCAGGACGTGGCCACCTCCTCTTACAGGATTGTGTTTGCGGTGACGGACAAGCTTCAACTGGTGTGTGTGTGCGTGCGTGTGTGTGACTCCAGGGTTAAAGGTAGCTGATGGAAAAAATCAGCTGACAGAAGATGACATGAGCCGAGAGCTGACATGTCGGGCCTTGGAGGTGTTTCTATCCTTTCCACTTCATGCATCCGCCCATAACACGCACATACATACACACACACTTGTGTAGTAATAGCTGGCTAGCTTTAATTTTCGCCCAACCTAATATTTTAAATATGTGCTGCAAGTTCAGCATCTGCTCCTCCACTGTTTGTTCAGGTCTGTGCTTGTCTGTCCATCCATCACTAGTTGTGCTGTATTCAGCACAGCAGAGTTTTCCCTCTTCCTATAGGCAGCGCAGGCACCGAATGGCTGGGTCTGCTTTAAAGAGGACATATTATGGAAATATCACTTTTTGAAGGCTCTTTAACGTATTAGGTGTTTGTCATGCGTTTTGGCCCCCAAATTGTGAGAATTGTGTTGTTGAGAATTGACAAGAAAAATCTCTAATTTTCAGCTCCCTAGGTTGAAATCCATGTGGTTTTATGAGCTGCATAACACCACCCCTACCTTGTACCAGTAGAAGGGGCAGGGCGGGGCAAGCAGTGGTTCATTTGCATTAGGGCTGTACAGACAGTGCACTATTTGTATTCGGATTCGGATTCGGGCTTTTAAAAAAAACTTCGGATTCGGATTGGTACTCGGGAAGAAACCAGAACGTTACGGTGCATTACCGCCACCTACTGTGTTGGGAGTGTGAACCAGAATCACCTGGTTATATGCTGCTGCTGATCCAAACCTTTATTTTTCTTTAGACAAAAGCTCCCGAATAATGAGGAGAAACTTCAGACAGCAAAACTGTTCGGGATCAAAGCATTATTTGTGTACTTCCGAATACGGATTCGGGTTCGGGTGCACCCCTAATTTGCATTTAAAGGGACAGGCACTGAAACCAGCTGTTCTGAACAGGGCTGTTTAGAGAGGATGAAAGCTGTAATGTTTGATCCTTGGGGTATTTTGACCGAAGCATGTCACAGACATGTCTTTAAGGCACCTGGGACCTATTTTAATTTGTGTAAAAGGGACATTATATGTCTCCTTTAAGTTTTTGTTTTTGCTATAGCAGCAGTTATGCTAGCAGCTATGGTATGGTATGGATGCAAGAACCTGGCAGCTGGGAAAAAAAAAAAATCTCTCTCGCAGGGTTGCAATAGAAAAGATGAGTTCATTGGAAAGGTGTATGCAGATTGACGGACGATGTGTCAGGAGGTTGCACTGAGGATTTGAGTGCGTGTGTGTGTGTCTACACAGCCCTACCAAGCTGTTTGCTCACTTCCCAGCTCCCCAGGGTCTCCTCCAGCCTCCGGCCATCAGATACAGACACAATTGCTGTCTCTTCCTTCCTCCTTCCTTTAATTATATCCTTTCTGGACCTCCATTCACACTGTACGCGCACGCAGTCTTCGTCACCTCATCTCCATCTCTGATTACTGTATAGGAAACAGTTTGCTGCAGTGCTGTAGTGTACATCTGCTAACCCGCCGCATCTCTCCCCCTGCTTTGCTTTAGCTTTCGCTCTAATCTCTGTCTTGAATGATTTATTTGAAGGGTGGAACTGGGTAAACACAATAGGGCCGACACACTCACCCACACCCCCTGCCCTCTGCTTACCTCTCTCCTCTTTGTCTCTATATACCTTCCTTCTCTCTTTTCTTTCCATCCTCCCTTGCTCCCTTCCTTTCTACCCACACCTCCAACTCCAGTGTCAGCACTTCTCCCTCTCGGTGTGTTTGTGTCACCTGGCTTTATGAATAAATCGCTGCTCGTTTGACTCCTGCTCTGCTGCTCCTGGGACCAAAGATGTGTTGACAGGGGTGGATTTTTTTTTCGAGTGTGTGTGATATTTTCATGTGGGTTTGGGATCGAGGCCACATGAGAGAAAAGGAAAAAAAAGAAAAGAAATCGACTTCGAGGAGAAAAGATGACTTGACATAAAAAGACCTTTCCTGTTTGTGCACTAATTCAAGTGAAATGTTGAACAAAAAACTCATCATTTCTCATCTTCCTTCTACAGATGCAGATACTTGACAAGTTCCCAATTGAGGGAGGGCAGAAAGACCCAAAGAAGAGGATCATCCCATTTCTCCCAGGTAATAGCCTGCTCCTGAGCTGCAGTTATCTGAACAGGCTCACATATTAATAATGTATGGCTGGCACTCACAGGGCATCAATATGAGCTGGTTAGTGATGCCTGCCTGTGGTGCATGTGTATGTGTGCGTGTGTGTGTGTGTGTGTGTGTGTGTGTGTGTGTGTGTGTGTGTGTGTGTGTCTTTCCCACTCACTTGAATGGGAGAGTGGTCTCAGACTCTCGGACCCTGGATCCTGCTGACAAAGCGTCATCTTACATTTCAAATCTCAGCTAATTGCATGACTGTATTGTTGTGTTGTCATGGTGTTTCTGTATTTGTGGGGTTTTCCATGGGTGCAGATCCCGGAGGGGGGGGGGGGACAATTTCTGAAAAACATGAATTGTCCCCCCCGATAAAAATGCCCTAAATTATTAAAAATTGAACAAATTTATTTTCAGATTTCACAATTTTCACATTTTAGATTCACATCTAAAAAGAAATGATTGAAATGGTGGAACAAATAATGTTTAACAAATATATTTCCGACTCCACATTCCATCTCTGGTCTCCTCCACTACGATGCAAATGAATGGGTAGTTTCTTACACAGATCTTCGGGCTTCATTTATTGATATTCTTCCATAACAATTAATCATGCATAAAGTAGTCCCATACACTGGGAGAAAAGGAAGATGGGGAGAAGAATTGGGGATTCCTGTGCAGTACTTTGTGAATGATATGGCGAGCCTATATGTCGTGATTTATGGTGACATGGTATGAGCTGCATACGGGCAAAAAAAAAAAAAAAAATCACTTTTGTGTCCCCCCCAATCCTGACATCGGATCTGCACCCCTGGGTTTTTCTATTGAGTTTTATATGTATTTGACCATTTAACTACATGGATGTGTGTGTGTGTGTGTGTGTGTGTGTGTGTGGACCTCCTAGTATTTATTCACGTCATGCCACACACGTGCTCGTCTCTCTTGCTGTAAGTCGCCGTCTGACATTCAGGTTCACGGTGACCTACAGTGCACTGCGGCATTGATTGATGATGGTGTGTGTGGCGGTTCAGCCTGCAGGTTAGAGGGGCTGACAGTCATTCTGCTAATCACACTGATGTCTTGTGTGTGTAATGCATGTGTGTTGTTTGTCATGCAGACTTCTGTAGAGTCGTTTGTGCTGTCCATAATCCCTATAGTCTTAGCAGTAGGCTAATTACCTTTAATTGTCGGTGCAAGCTGTTTTGAGATTGGCGGGACAGAGACGTGAGCTGCTCAGTTAACGCAACTAAGGTGCACAGTATTTCTATGTTTTCCTCAGCAAACTAAATACACAATCAAATAATAACGTATAATTTAATAATGAAGCAAATACTCAGAACTACTTACTTTTGAAATCACTCCGCCCAGCAGCCGTGTCTGGGATGTAGTTCCAGCTACACATTTGCCTCAAAAACAACTCTGTCTTGTAACGTTCCATTATTATTTCATACTGTGGTGAATATGCAGGTCACAACTTGTCCACCAGAGTGTTTTGGAGTTGTTGGATTGTGTATTTAGTTTGATGAGGGGAAACGTGGAAATACCATGCAGTTTGCATCTCTGCCCCGCCAATCCAAAAACAGCTTGCACCGACAATTAAAAGAAATGAACCTACTCCTATGACTATAGGGATTATGGCAATAGGTAGATTTGTCAAAATGTTGAAATATCCCTTTAAGTCCTGCGGCCAACGTATGGTCTCAGCCTCTGCTGTAAATACTCTCTACACTCAAACCCTCGTCCTCCTTTGATTCTCTCTGTCTCTTGTTGACACACATTTACAGACAAAACCAATGTTTGACAAAACCAGACAAACATCTACCTTTATACCTCTGTAGTTTGTAGCTCCAGACACAAACAGACACAACCTCCCTCATCACCTCATGTGTGCGCAATCACCTTCTATCTTATGTTTATAGCATACTGTATGTTGGTACTGTGTGTGTGTGCACGCGCGAGAGTTTTGCTCTTTTATTTAATTTAAACGTTTTATATTGTATTTATTTATCACCTTTCCTTAGTTACTTTTGTCACAAGCTCCGTTTTATCTTGTGTCCTGAATTTCATTGTATTATTTACAATGACAATAAAGGAATCCATCTATTATGTATTGAATTTCCCCATTGGCTGTTGCTCTATTGAAATTATTCGACAAACATTTTCTGTGACATCATCAGCTCTATTAATGAAGCACCCTTTTTTTTTTCCAAAAAAAAGCACATAACAATAAATCTAATGAGTTGTTGCACAAACTGCTACCACAACACCACAACTCCTCTCCATGCACAGCTGTTGACACAGCTGTGACAGAGCTTCTAAGTGTCTATCATAATGACGTCTTATCAGTAAATATAACTGAAGTCAAAGCACAGCTGTTCTCCCTTACCTCTGTCAGTACTGATGCTGTCAAATGACATCACGGTTATGAAAAGACTTTGAAAAAAGGCTTGGAAAACAATGAACAATATTTGATACTGTATCTGTTATCTGTCAACAGAGACAGGAAAGTATCTAAAAAATTGCTTTATCAGAATTGTATATACGAGCATTGAGAGCAGGAGACAGCAAATGTGAATGTATGATTAATGTCCGTTATGAATATAGTGACATTTAGCAACTTTCTGAACAGGCCTCACTTACCTTTCTATGAAAGCAGCTGTTTGTTTGCTGCAGTTTTTCAACTGCATCCTGGATTTCAGACATTGATCATAGTGTTGCTTCAGGATCAACCCTCCCTACTCTTACAGTATGACACAGAGCAGGGTGTGAGGGAGTGGGTGAGTCACAGACCGACAACACATAATTGTGAAACTGAATCTCTACCTGAAATTGTTATATGGAAATTCACCGCATACATTATAGACAGTATTCAAATGAATGCTTTAAATTTGCTTATTTGTTTTTCAGTTTCATTTCAAATAAAAGATGTGACTATTAAAGTTCAACATTTTGGCAAATTGGCCCATTGCCAATATATAGTATATGACTATATATAGTCATAGCAGTAGGTTTGTTATCTTTATTTGTCGGTGTAAGCTGTTTTTAGAACGGCGGAGCAGAGCCGTGAGCTGATCAGAGCTATGCTACAGAGGCTAATGGGATTTCTTGGTTTCCTTCATCAAACTCATCAAATACACAATCCAATAACTGCAAAACACTCTGGTGAACAAATTGTGACCTGCACATTCACCACGCTATGAGATGAAATGTAACGTTACGAGACAGAGTTGTTTTAGAGGCAAATTCATGCAAAACCGCTGATGCGCGTTCCCGTCAGGGGCAGTTTTTCAGCAAGCAGTCTCTTACCTCGAAAACAAATCTGTCTCCTAGCGTTCCATAATTATCTTACAGCGTGGTGATTGTACAGGTCACAACTTGTCCAACAGAGCGTTTTGGAGTTGTTGGATTGTGTTATTTGATGAGTTTGATGAGGGAAACCAAGAAATCCCATTAGCCTCCATAGCATAGCTCCGAGCAGCCTGCTGCTCTGCTCCGCCGTTCTAAAAATAGATTACACCAACAAATAAAGGTAACGAACCTACTGCTATGACTATTGCAATTATGGCAATGGGCCAATTTGCCAAAAATGTTGAACTATCCCTTTAAACCCCTCTTTGCTTCAGTGTATGGTTGTGTATTAAACCTCAGTATTGTTTTTTTGTTTACTGTACCCAGCTGCGATGGGTTTGTCTTGCAGCTGATTGACTATCCTCTTTATTCATTATTTGATCAGACAGCCCTTGTTTCAATAACAGTATACCATTTCATTGAAGCAAGGTCTCTGAGTGTTGCCTTCTTTTGCTATTTTTTTTTAAGAATAACTGGCGAATATTCCTTGAAGTCATTTATGGAAATAGTTGTTATTCTGGTGTTGAAAACAGAAGATAGATATGTAATGATATAAAATCAGCTCAAACAACACATAAACCTGTTCTGGTCCAAACTGATCCAACTGATCGGACACTGAGACTCTTTTGTTGTCTGACCTTCATTCTACATATTAATTCAAAAGAGAGCAGTGATGCAGCTCCTTTAAGGCAGCAGGTTTAGATCACCTCTATTTGTTACAGTGTCATAAAAATGAATGTATTTGAGCAGTTTATGTATTGTCAGAAATTAACAAGATTAATATGTGCCGTTTATTTTGTAACCACTCAATAATAGAACTCCTTACAGTTCTTCCATGGAAGCAGTGCTCTTTGTTTTTACGCTTCTGAAACAGGCTCAAGTGCATGTAGTTAGTATAGGGACGGGGGTCCGTGGGGTTGGACTTTTATGTTCCCTGTGAGTGGGATGAGAGCAGGGCCGAAGCTCATGTGTGCATAAATCCTATTTGTTATTTAGAGAGAGCCATGTCACAGCAGAGGTCATGGAATCCATAGGGGCCAGCTGGGGCTCTGGCTGTGTGAGAGAGGTTGGTGTGTGGGCCCTGAAGGATCACCGCCGTTCATTACTGGCATCTGCTGGCAGGCTTTGGTATCACAGGGTCCAATGGGCTTCAATCTGTTGTATTTCCACAGTCTCAAATTCTCCTCTCCTCTTTGTACCTGTCATCATCGCTCCTTCTGTTTTCCTTCACCCTCTCATTTTTATTTATTATTTTTCTTTTTTTTTCTTCCTTCAGGCAAGATCCTGTTCCGGAGGAGTCATGTGCGAGATGTGGCCATGAAGCGACTGCGTTTCATCGACGACTACTGCAGGGTAAAGAGGCCTCACTGTAAACATCCTTCAACTCCCCATCTGACTCTGGGGAATGTTCCCCCGGCCTGTGATGGAGGTCACAAGTCACAGACCTATGCTGTCCTTTGCAAATGTTTGAAACATTTTGTCACAGTGAGGAACTGTTTATTAGTACGAGTACCGCTCTGGGAAATACTATGATCTTTACCATGGGTTTGTTTACATTCACATATGCCACTGTCAGAAAAGGACGGCAATCGAGGCGTGCATCAGTCCCCTCCCACTCACCAACGACCTTTAGCCCCCTTTTGATACAGCTAGGAAAGAAAGTTATCAACCAAGTTAGCGCCCCTCTCCCACATGCCAAACTAAGACCCTTGAAAGCAAAGGGCCTTTGTCGTTCTGTTGCCTTATCACTTCCTGTTCCCTCTCTTATTAGTTTTTTTTATTTATCGCCTCTCGTGCCTTTCAAACTTCCTTCCTTCCTTCCTCTTGGTACAAAGCCAGTGTGTTTGTTTCTGTACACACAGTTGTGTAGCAGTAGTGTTGGCCTGTGTTAGTAAAGTTCCAACTTGATAATTGAGATTTAGTTAAGCAACAAAAAGCAATTATATACATTTGAAATGAACCCAGTCCTTCAGTAAGTACATGCAGAGTTTTTTAATAGGTAGCCAGCTTCCTCATTACACCTAATGTGAACAGTTGCTATTGCGAGCTGTTTTTTTTTTTTTTGATCTGCACTGTTTCTTCCTACATCCTGTTTATGAGGCAAACATCAGAGAGGAGGAGGAATTACCCAGAGTTCTCAGAGGATTTTCTCTCTGGAGATTTGGAGGATACTGAGTCCAGTCAGCTGTGGGTGCAAGGCCAGATCCGTCTAACCACCGGGCGCTTTCAATAATACCGGATCCAGTGAATGAAATATGAAGCGAGCACGGACGTGTGCCGATTTGAATTAAAGGCTGGCACCGTTCATAAAATGTCTTTGCACACGTTCATGGTTTAGTACCCCGGAACTGTACATGAGATATGCCTTTGGTAAGTGTACCATTAAATATAGATGATAAGTCAGACACATGATCCTCCCTTAGTTTGGTCTGTGAACATACAGAGGGAGAACTGTGGTTGAAGGATGGCTGGATTTCTGTGGAATTTATTCTCTCTGATCAGTACTTTTATTACATGATGGTAGATATCCATCATCCATCCATCCATCCATCCATCCATCCATCCATCCATCCATCCATCCATCCATCCATCCATCCATCCATCCATCCATCCATCCATCCATCCATCCATCCATCCATTTTCTGACCGCCTATAATGCAGGGTTGCATGGGAATCAAACCCAGACCCTTCTTGCTGAGAAGCAACCACTGCATCACCGTGCCGCCCCCTTTTGGTAGAAACGTAAACTAATAACCATGCCGCTGAGCCACAGTTATTTGAAGAAAAAAAAAAATCACTTACTCATATATTCATACTCACAATTGCACAAATGCACAAGATACCTGTGTCTTTGGACGATAGAAGGAACAGTATCTGGACTTTTTTCCTCTGTATTCTATTGTATAATGTGAATTCATCTGGACTCCAAAAAATGTTGTATGTCCCCAATGTTCACTTAAAGAATCATTTTGATTTGTGGCTGTCGATATTTGACCCACCGTCCTCTCTCTGCTCCTCTCTGTAGGCACTGGTGCGACTCCCCCCTCAGATTTCCCAGAGTGAGGAGGTGCTGCGCTTCTTTGAGACAAAGGCCGAGGACCTCAATCCTCCAGTGGAGTGAGTGTCATACTGACTGTGCATGCTGAACACACAAACACCAAACTCCTGCACTGCATGTGTAGGGTCATCAGAGTGCAGATGAATGTGTCGCTGTCCTGTGACACCGTCTTTACTTTGGCAGCAGGATCTAAACTCAGTGTGACTGATGATGTGTACAGCTGCTTATGTGAATATATACATTTATATAAAATGCCTGCATTTTAGTTCAACATTTTGGCAAATTCGCCTATTGCCATAATCCCTATAGTTGGTTGGTTTCCCTCATCAAACTCATCAAATACACAATCCAACAACTACAAAACGCTCCGGTGGACAAGTTCTGCACATTCACCACGCTGAGCAGAGTGATTTCAAAAGCGCAAGTAGTTCTGAGTATTTGCTTCATGTGTTGTAATGTTATATATATTGTTTCATAGCATGGTGAATGTACAGGTCACAACTTGTCCACCAGAGCGTTTTGGAGTCGTTGGATTGCGTATTTAGTTTGATGAGGGAAACATGGAAACACCATGAGCCTCCGTAGCATTAGCTGAGCAGCTCACGTCTCTGCTTCGCCGATCTAAAACAGCTTGCACCGATAATTAAAGGTAATGAACCTACTGCTAAGACTATAGGGATTATGGCAATGGGCCAATTTGTCAAAATGTTGAAATATCCCTTTAAAATTGGGAGAGCGATAACATTAATGCCAATGCTACAATTCATTACTGGCGTAATTGCCACAAGCTTTCCTGTTGCAGCGGCTAATGCCAGCTTACATTTGATATCTATTGAAATATATACATTTTTAAAATTTAATTCAAAAACAACTTCATGCTGCAGGTTTGTGGAGTTTACACTTTGTAATTTCTTCCAAAGTTGAAACTTTTCACACTCATTGTGGGGTGACAGTTATTACTAGACTAAATTTGGTAGCAAAATACAAATATATTCTTTAGCTGTCGACATATAACCAGAATTCCAGTTGCGTTTTGATGATTATATTTGAACATTCTCTGCAGGATCTCTGATATATGTTACATGGTAGGCGCTGTACAAAAACAGCTAAAGATGAGGAAACACATATCACACAGTAACGAGAGTGTCCTGACACATGAGTTCACACATGGATGCACAACACGTGCATACAGTACAGTGTGTGAATTGGCTCATACTAATTACATGCACAAGATACAAACACAGTGTTTGTGTTATATTAGATGAAATCACTTTGTTGACTAATGAAGTTACTCAGCTCAGCTGTTGTTGATACACAAAGCACACCCGCCTCAACACCTGTGCATCAGCCTCTTTAAATGTCAGCTTCTTTTTGCACCCAATCCCAAAAATACTGCATGACAGTACAGTGGCTAAGCTCATTACCTCTATGTCTGTTCACACGTTTTAGTCTGTTCCAAAATCAGCTCTTTTTTCAGCTCAGTTTGTTAAAGCCCCCCCACCGGGCCAGGCGGAGGGGGGGGGGGCAGGGGGAGCGGGGGTGCAGAGAGAGCAGTTGATGGATGTGAGGGCAGGATGAGGAGAATGACTTGTTTCATAGCAGGAGAGAGCCCCTTTGGGTAGATTTTAATTAGAGAACGCTCTCCCCTCTCCAAACCTCAAATGCCAGTATCGTATTATTCATTTGTAATGTGTTCCTGTATCCTGTATGCACCCAGATAGCAGCAGCACAGACACTGCAACTCACTTCTCTTGTTAGACTCAGGCCATGTCTTCTTTTGTACTTTACATGTAATTACTCCTCCTCTCCTCTCCTCTCCTCTCCTCTCCTCTCCTCCTCTCCTCTCCTCCTCATCCTCTTCCTTTTCCTTCTCTTTCTCCTCTCCTCTCCTCTCCTCTCCTCTCCTCTCCTCTCCTCTCCTCTCCTCTCCTCTCCTCTCTTCCTCCTCTCCTCTCCTCCACTCCTCTTCCTCTCCTCTCCTCCTCATCCTCTTCCTTTTCCTTCTCTTCCTCATCTCATCTACTCTCCTCTGCTCTCCTCTCCTGTCCCCCTTTTCCCCCTCTCCCTTTTCCTTACCTTCCTCCTCTCCTCTCCTCTCCTCTCCTCTCCTCTCCTCTCCTCTCCTCTCCTCTCCTCTCCTCTCCTCTCCTCTCCTCTCCTCTCCTCTCCTCTCTGCCAGTGTTTTTCAGCACAACATAGCATGTTACTATACGTATTTCCCTCTTCCTCTGTCCTTTAATTCTTTGCGTGCAACCTGGCCTTATACATTTTAGTCTGTTTAATCGATACGGCAGCTCGAGGTTACAAACACCACTGCCAATCTCATCTCTGATCGAGAGCTATGCTTTCCTCACTGTCCGATACAGCTTTTCATTTTTTTTTCCATCTCCAGCTCTCTTTTTTCTCCCTACAGTACCTTTCCAACAGACTCTCTCTGTCCTGTATGCTGTTGTATTCTGGTGCAGGATGAAATAATAGCATTAATCGTCTTGTCAGGAGTTGTGGGAGATGAAGCCATCTACAGGAGTATGATAAAGTGTGTATACACTGCCCACACCTCTTCCAATCTGTTGGCTCCATCTGTGATACAAACACTGATGCAGTCATAGAAAATCAGTTCAGATGATCAAATGTAATCAGACCTTTAATGTTATACATTTAAGGATACTGTGCCATTACAAGACATTTCACTACATGGTCTCAAAGTTAGATTGTGCCTAGAATACAGAGAAGTCCTGTTCTTACTGTTAGTATAACCTAATGTAGTTAATGGTAATGTTCGCCTTGTTATTTGATTACTATGATTTACATTGAAGAAGTTGAGTTTGAGGTTTTGGTCACATTGAAAAACCCAGATTAGGTTTTAAAGAGCACAGTTTGTGTGTTTGTGCGTCATGTTGTTGTACTGGTGGTCCAGTTCAATCAGAGCTTGATCCTGAAATGTTGACTTGATGGTAACACACCACCACACACACTTTACCACATGATTCTACCACTCTCTGTGATTGGGCAACACAGCACATTGTGTCGAAGCAGTTGTGTATGTATCGCTATCAGGTATCACTACTTGTGAGTGCCTTTCTGAAAGCACCGTTCTTCCTGGTATTGATGGGACTGCAGCAGCCCGGCTGTGTGGCTGTGTGGTGGAAGTGGATGTAGTGGTTGTGGGGGTCTCGGCCTGAAGAGGTGCTGTACTCCAGTCAGCCTCAGATCAAACGCTATGCCAGAACCTGCGCTGGCCTCTGTAGATCCCTGAAGACATTCTCCCTGAACCGTCGGGGGAGTTAACTGCCCGGTCTGGTTAAAAAAAAAGAAAAGGACTGCTCAGTTAATGGTTAGTAAAACGTCCTGATCCTGAGGGCTCGGCATGCGTCACGCCTACATTGGATGGGTTCTTTTCTTCCCCTACCCATAATGCATCTGCTAAACGAAAATGAATCATGGGGGAGTTCACCAATGAGATTGGCCATTGATTTAAAGTTGTGATTGGAGAGTGTGTGTTAGCCTTGTGTGTACACACACATGTGTTCTAAGTGCAGTGGAGGAAGAAAAGCGATTTGAAGGGATGGACTGCTAAGAATAATATCACTCTATCATGAGGTGTGTGTGTGTGTGTGTCAGGTGATCTATTATGTTGCAGTGATGGAAGGTCCTCTCTTTGCTCTTTATGTTTTCTTGTTGTGTTGTGTGTTGTGTGTCTTCAACAGATGTTTTTTTACTGTAACCACACAAGGTGATTGAAGTCGTTTTATGTTGTCTGCCATTAATGCGTCTTGATATGGTGGTGATATGATAAACCGAAAATTAATTATGTAAGAGTTGATATTGCCAACAAATTGAAATGCATGGTTGAAAGCACCAGAAAAGACTCTTAGCTTATTTCCTCTTAAAGGGATATTTCAACATTTTGGCAAATTCGCCTATGGCCATAATCCCTATAGTTTTAGGAGTACGTTTATTACCTTTAATTGTCGGTGCAAGCTGTTTTTAGAACGGTGGAGCAGATACGCGAGGTGTGCAGTATTTCCACATTTCACTCATCAAACTCATCAAATACACAATCCAACAACTCCAAAACACCTGCACATTCACCACTCTATGAAATAATAATGGAACGTTACGAGACAGAGTTGTTGCTTGCAGAGTATTTGCTTCATGTGTCGTAATGTTACATAATTATACAGTACGTTAGCATGGTGAATGTGCAGGTCACAAGAGCGTTTTGGAGTTAGTTTGATGAGGGAAACGTAGAAATACAGTGCAGCTCACGTCTCTGCTCCGCCGATCTAAAAACAGCTTGCACCGACAATTCAAGGTAATGAACCTAAGACTATAGGGATTATGGCAATAGGAGAATTTGCCAACATGTTGAAATAGCCCTTTAAAGAACTACTGATAAGCTAGTAGTTCTTTAAAGGGATATTTCAACATGTTGGCAACATGTCTATTAGCGTATCAGTGGTTCTTTAAAGGGATATTTCAACATGTTGGCAAATTCTCCTATTGCCATAATCCCTATAGTTTTAGGAGTAGGTTCATTACCTTGAATTGACAATAAAGCAAAATGTGTTATAAAACTCTATAGTTTTATAACACATTTTGCTTTATTGTTACACAAAAGATCCATCCAAAGAATCAGTAAACCAGTTACAGGCTTGTCTCACAAGCATGATAGGCAGTCAACTACAGTCAAACATAAAGGTGTTATCTAAGCACATTGCTCGTGTTGAAAATAGCTCTTTCCTTAAACATCTGACAGGCTGCCAAAAGGTGCTGAGGATCTCTGCACACTCCACCAGTCTGCATTCATCACCTTTTCCACTCTTTTACCGTGTAATAGGACATCACCCTGATGAGTTGACATCATTTACCAGCAAAAGCTCTGATTAGGAAGCAGTTGAATGGCATCAAATTCTCATACACCTTAAAAGCGCAATTCCCAAAAGCAGAACCAGAGAAGTGTGGAAAGCTTCTAATAAGTGTTGATTGTCAACTTTGCCTGATGTGCTCACACTGTGAACAAGTAACAGAAGATGAATAGTGTTAACCTGCTAAACTGCTCAATAATCCCCCAAAACCTACTTAAATATCCCATATTTATACTTCCCTTGTGTTTTATTTGAAGTGTTGGTCCAGAAGATATATTTGTGCTTTTCACTTCTCTCTGCAGTAGCAACAGGACAGTGATAGGCTGACTCTTGTCTGAGTGATGGGATAAAAATACAGCAGCCTGCTTTGTTGTGACATCACAAAGTTACAGAAGTCCTGTCAGCAGGCTGTCAGGCTGCAGACTGTGTGAATTTCTCCGTTGACTGAGGCTTTGATACTTTACTATATTAATATAAACATGTAACTTAGACTTGATCTATAATCAAAGCACACATGGACATCTCACTGTTCACAATATATGGCCTTTAATGGGACATTTGTCATTATAATGGATGAAGACACTTCTTAAGAGCAGCTTGTTTTAATTTGCCTTTTTGCATATTATTTATTTATCATGTCCTTATATATGATGCTATTTTTACTCCACTCACTGTAGGTCTGTATTTTGTATCTGTCTCTGTGACCGTCTCCTCTTCAAAGGTGCTGAGTTACGTAATAAACCAGCCTCTTCCTCCCTCTCCACTTCCACAGTCTCTTTCATTTCTCCTACCTTTTTTTTAATGTTTTGTCTTAATGTAAAGCACATTGAGTCGCCTTGGTATGAAATGCGCTATATAAATAAAGATGCCTTGCCTTGCCTTACCTCATCTCCCCGTTTCCTCCCATCCTCCCATCCTGCCCTCCTACACCTCCACCTCTCTCCTCCCAGTCATCTGTCTGTTCCACTCTGTCTGCTGTGAGTATAGGAGACAGGCGACAGACTCACTCAACCTTAATGGATAAGATGCTCACTTCCCCCCAACAATTAGAATCAATAGCACTCACTGGAGACCACACGGCACAACATGAGCGGTGTGTATACACCACCGGCCTCAGAGGGGTTAAACACGTTCAGTGTGTCAGAGTGGTGAGGAGAGGTCAGCTGAAGCGTGTGTGTGTGTGTGTGCGTGTGCGTACATGTACTGTATGCTCTCATGTGTGAGCATTTAGCAGTTGTACACTTGCACTTACATTTCAAAGTGTGTTCACACCCAAAGAGATGCAGCAGCAGCAGCAGCAGGAGGAGAATAGCTGAGGACTAAATTAGTCTTTCTTAGGGTTGTAAGATTCCGGGAATTTTCAAAGTTGGAAACTTTCTATGGGAATTAATGGGAATATATGGGAATAAATGGAAATAAATCCGAAATTTAAAAAAAAATTGATGGTTGGCCCAATAGGGAACTTAAATATAGTTGGGGAAAATATATTGTAGTATAATCTTGGCTAAAACAACCAGATTTAGTGCAAGTACACTTGAATATCTATGCTTATTCCTCAATCACATGCACACAGAACACTGTCTATACTGCAGGGCTGTTGAGGCCACGCCCCCTACATGCACTGTGATCGTAACGTCCGACAGTGGTGGGGGGGTCGTGGCGGACATAATGAATGTATGGCAAACAAACACTGCATGTCTCCAAAACTTATCAGGGAGGTTTCCAGGATGCCAAGTACTCATTTCAATGATGAGAACCGGTGTCAAAAAGGAAAAAAAAAAAAAAAAATCGATCACGGACTTCATGATCGATTTTTTTTTTGGGTCAGCCCTAGTTGAAATATCATGTTGTTTAATTGTATTATTTTGCATGGATGTCTGCTTATGACAAAACAAAAATATTTACATTTATGTTTGGATATGATACAGTTTGTTTAAATTACCCCTGATTTCCAGTTAATTCCCATAAATTCCCAATATTTCCCATAAATTACTACTATTACTTTATTTTTCCCATTTGTAAGTTTAGATATCACAAGTTGACTATTATTCTGATATCTGGCCGTTTGTGGATTAGCTGGGGTTAGGAGAGCCTTGTCTGTGTGTGTGTGTGTGTGTGTGTATGTATGTAAGTCCTGTAATGCGTTTCAATGTATTTGTCCTTTTTTTATTTCTTTACCTGACATTGTATCATTGTATCTTTTTGCGGAAGGACCCCCTCGAAAATGAGATGATTCATCTCAAAGGGCTATCCTGAATAAATAAATTCAAATTCAAAAAAATAAATTCCCATAATTCCCATGGAAAGTTTCCAATTTTGAATATTTCCAAATTTCCCCAGTTTAACTCCCCATGGAAGGTTTCTGGAAATTTACCGGGAATTTACTGGACATTTTCCGCCCCTTTGCAACCCTATAGTCTTTCTTGATGTCAGGTCTTCTCTCTGTCCTCCATCCTCAGCTCAGTGTTTTTCCCTCTCTCACCATCACCTCCAATATATGCACTCAGTCACTGCCCAGCCGCCCAGCAGATGGACTGTCTGACTCACACATGTGCTCTCTCTCTCTCTCTTTCTCTCTCTCCTTGTGCACTTACTCACTGGGTGTTGTCAAGGTGGGGCTCTGCTTGCTACAGTAATAGCTGCATGTGAGTGTGATGAATAGAGCAGACCAGGAACAGAGTGATGAAATATATCCACATTATCATAACCCCCCCCCCCCCCTCCCCTCTGAAAAAGAGGAAGATGAGGAGAAAAGGGAGGAGGAATATGGGAGGGAGGGGTCCCAAAGGAGAGGAGGAGGGGGAGGAGGTCAAAATCAGGGGAAGTACAAGGCCAAGAATGTACTGACCATCCCTCACCGTCTCTGACAATCTGCTGAAGTCTTTACAGTTATCAATATACGAGGCAGCGGATGTAGTTTATTGGTATTTAGGTTAAAGGTGTGCAGTCTGACCTCGGTGTCATATTTATGACCGGGTCAAGCTGTGATGTCTTAGTTTTTTATTCTGGCTCCATAAACAGGAATCACGCCTTGACATCAGCCTCTCACCGCTCCCACTCCGCTGTGTAAGATTGAATTTTCGGACTATAATCTGATTGGAGGAAGGAGCCGTGTGCCTGGCGGTGCAGCGCAGGAATCAATCCCATCAATCAGAGCTGAGAAAAGCACACAGACCCCGAGCAGACCCGGCCGTCAGCTCCACTTTCCTCTCCTCTCCAGCGCTGCGTTGGGCTCACGTTGACCCCTGTCTGCAGAGCGCAGTACTGCACCTCGCTGGCAAGTGGGACCTGTGTGAGCTGATGTCACTCTTGTGCAATCAGCCGCGGCTCCTTTTATTTGAAGTTGAGTGGCCTTGAGGTTTCATGTATTTTGAATGGACCCTCAGATGGATCCCTGGGCTTTTTGTTTTTCTTGAGTGATGCATTCAGATGTCCTGCGGAATATGAATTACCTCCGTCTCTCTCTCTCTCATGTTAGTGCAACAGCCTGACATCCAAGGACTGAGTTTAACAGCGCCGCTTTTGGATAAAAACACATTCTTTCTTCTTGCAAACACACGGAAGTTTCTCAGTGTGTCTGCTCTGTAGCTTCTTTGTGATATCATAGCCGTCATGATTCCTAATCCTGTCAGGTGATTAATTTAAAGGGGACGTATTATGGAAATATCACTTTTTGAAGGCTCTTTAACTTAAAATGTGAGAATTGACAAAAGAAATCTGTAATTTTCAGACGAGCTGTTCCCTCAGTTGTCTTCCAGCGATGTAATTAGGTTTCGAATTTGTATAATACCTGGTTTTCAGTAGAAGGGATGGGGCGGGGCAAGCAGTGGTTCATTTGCATTTAAAGGGACAGACACTGGAAACAGCCGTTCTGAACAGGGCTGTTTAGAGAGGATGAAAAGAGCTGTGATGTTTGATCCTTCGGGTATTTTGACCAAAGCATGTCACAGACATGTCTTTAAGACACCTGGGAACTATTTTAATTTAATTTTTTTAATTTGCAAAGGAGGCATAATACGTCTCCTTTAAGAGAGTGGATCTAACGGTGGTGTGTGGGGAATCCACTGGGTCCTGGAGTGAGTTCCTGATGGTCCTCAGCCAAACAGGGGAATTTTGCATCCATAAGTAAGACTAGTTTGGTCAGGTGACTCGGACACTTTCTGTCAAAAAAGTCGGTCTGTTCAGGATAAACCCCATTTTTTGTGTCACTGTCATTTTCCTGCAGCTCATTAAATAATATTTTATTATCCTTGTTAACTATACAACAATCTCTTTTATTGTGAGTCAACTAGAGCTCACTGAGCTAAAAAAAAACTAAAAATCATGAATTATATCAGGATAATATTTAATATATGAAGTTTAATATGTTTCATTCATTTATTTATTCACATATCTATTAAAAGAACCAAGTGTAAAAACATTAAATTTTGCATTTACATTATGTGAAATGGGAAGAGCTCTTTTAGAGGGGCCCAGGCACAAAGAATAATAAATAATACAACAAGGCAAACCCAAAGATACCCACCCTTTTCAAGCACCCACACCCTCACACAGACATAAGAAAAGTAAATTGTGATATATTTCACCTTATGCAAACATCAAAATAATGAATACTGTCAATACTTAATGTTCAGGACATGGAGTGACTGCTGAAACACAACAAAAGCTGCGAGCGTGATTCTCAGTCACTTCCACTGGAGTCAGCCACCTTTAATATTTGACTCATGCACCAATAGGAGTATCGCTCAGACACAGTAGAGAAATGAGAATCTTTATACTATAAAGTTGAACCCACTGCTGCATCTGCATCAGAAAGGCAGCTTTCCACCCGACCACATGATCTCATTCCACTCTCCAGTATGTCTCCACATGGTGGCATACTTCACAATACAAACAAACACTAATGGAGTTCTCTGCACCGCTGCCTGCAGTATCCAGTTCAGCCACTGGTCCAACCTTGTTGTAAATGGATCCAGTGTCTGGACTCAACACTCGCGCATTTCTCTGACTATTTTTAGTCTCTCGTTCTGTGTTTATGTCCAGTTTGGCCCCTCCCTCTGCCTGTGTGAGACGTATTTTCACTCAATGGAATTTCTCACCCCTCCAAGTCTTCCTACACAACCCCCCCCCATCATGCCACCTCCTCACCCACCCATTTTCCCTTTTTTTGTGAGGCATTACTGTTTTCTTTCTCATGTTTGCATTTTTATTCAGTCAATTTGCATTGGGGGGCTTGACTTGTTTTATCTGTCTGGCGGTCATATTAATCAGCCTAAATGGTATCTGTCCTCTGCAGACCATAACGTTGACAAATTCCTCTGTTAATATGCACATACGGCATGATGAAAATATTGGTCACTGTCCTCTATAGGCTACCGTTGAGGTAGACATGGGTGATGTTATCATCATTCATCATGCCCCCTCACAGCCCTCGCCATGAATAACAACAGGGATCGACCTTGGCTCGTGCCTGGGAGAGAGAGAGATGCTGCAAGATTATCAGATTGTTCCTGGGATAAGTCGTGAACTCGTGTGATTGGTCAGTTTTGGGGCTACTCAATGGGGAATTGCTTAAGTAGCAGGGTTATCCTTGGTGACGATGTGGAGACAGATTGGGGAGTTTTGGGCTAATTAGACATAAGTGGGTGATAATGTGTTCAGTGAGGGTGGGGGGCTGGGGCATGTCACCGGTGACGACAGGAGGCCTCTCTCTTCACTTGTATTGTTTTTCAGTCCAGTTCTTTATTTTGCACAATTTAAAAGAATACACATAAAACACGATAATGAAGGTGAAATAATACGATAATGAAAGGTAATAATGAAACAGTGCAGAGAGGCAAAAAACCACGGTGGGCTTATTTGAAGCCTTCACCTTATAGTAATATTAATACTACAATTTCATGCACAAAAGCACAAGATATCAGAAAACATGAAAAAAGTAATAAGAATAATAGTGACTAACAACAATAATATAGAAAACCCCCCCAGAAAATACAGTATATTGTAGGCTGGCGTTTTTGTTGTTGACACCATTTGCACTTGTCAGTACTCTCAGAGGAGCTGGCTGAAGCTGGGCGGGAGGTTCATTCAGGATCTGTAATAACATTATTATTTATCAAACTTTGCAATTTCATGTTGTGCTACGTGATTCTGATTTTGGTTTTGGACCGTTGAGCTCTTAGAGGATGTGTTGGGCATTGTTCCTATCTTCTGACGCTCATAACAACTATGAGGTTAAAATGTAAAGAAGATAGTTGCAGCCCTGGTGGTTTTATTTATATATCTTTCATTTTATCCAGTTTAAAAGTCTTACTGAGATTAAAGTCTCTCTCTGCACCTCATTTATATAGTCTCATATTCTGAATAATAAAACTATAACAACAAACTAGGACCTATAGGATTAGATGAGGATTTATGGATCCACATGTAGCCGAGAGAAAAATATTGTTGTTGCTGTGGAGAAAAAAAAAACTGATAGAAGTTTACAATAATACTTAAGTGTGTGTTTGGAAGTAGTGGGGTTAATTGCTTCCTTGAGCCTCTGCAGTGTAAAAGCCACATTGGGCTTTAGCCTTTTATTGGTCATGAGGCTAAAGCACAGGGGACAACTAAGGGTGATTTGAGGCTCCTGAGGGGTTGAGATTACTGAATGTGTAGGGCTGTGGGTGGCAACTCAAGTGGTACTGTATATGGTGATGATGCTATGAGGTAGAGAGAGAGAGACTAAGGTGATAATCTCTGGGTGTATTTGTTGGTCCTGCAGGTGAGCCATTAGAGTCATTTAACTTGAAGCCACTATGCTAATACTAGTAAACAAACCGATCAGTAGGCTGCTTAATTTGTTGACCCACTCATATTCTATGCAAAGTAGTGAATCCACTGGTTTTAAATTGCCTTTACAATTTTAAGCTTCAGAAAGTTTATTATAAATAACTTTGTCAAGGTTTATCCGATGGCAATATGAGATAAACAGGAGTAAAAGTGTTTAAGCACCAAAAATGTTCACAAAAGCTCACTGGCCTGCAGGAAGTTATTTTCTAGTCTGATGACAGGCTTTTAAATATTTCAGTTTTTCAGTAAATATCAGGTCAGATCATATTTTTCAGTCCGGCACCCAGAACCCACAATCCCAACTCACACAGGGTATTTTTTTGTAATAAAAGAAAAATCAGGCAAACTTGGTGAGGAACAAATCCAAAAGTCGAAAATGACGCCAGATGTGACACCTTCATTTCACCGCTTTGTTTAAAATACACTATACACTGGCTGCTTCTATAACTAAAACATTAAATACAAAAGACACAATATAAATATCAAAAAAGTTCCAACTAAACTTCCAAAATATAAATACATTAACATGTTGGTGTATTAAAATAGTGGTTCTCAAAGTGTGGTCTGGGGACCCCCAGGGGACATTGAGAAGGTTCAAGGGGGTCCCCAACTTTTTCTCAAAATTTTACCACATTTCTTTTCCAGAAATAGCCTATTACATTTTTTTCCAGAAATTTCTCGAAATTTTCCCCCAAAGTTCATGCCATTGGCAGTAATTTGAACGTACTTTGACAAAAAAAAGTAACGTTATTCAGTCTCAGAACAAGTATTTGTGTATGTCCGTGGTCTACTTTGTGTCCGTTTAGGGGCCCTTGGTGTGTAAAAAAATTTGAGAACCAATGTAAAAGACAGCCTAAACATTAAATAAAAAAATGAGGGATACATGATGTTACACTACAAAATGCTCTCAAGTTTCCTGTACACATTGCCATTAGTAAAGGAATGGTTTAAACTTGTTTTGACTGCTCGTGGCCTCTCTGACCCCAGGACCACATGTGCTGCCTCAGGATAAACTCACTCACATCTGTTTTAGCTTGACAATCAATAGCGAGACCTGGGTTCAGTGGAACTGATAAGACATGCATGGAGGTGCTCCTGCTTCACAGAGCTGTGGTCAGTGAACACACCGTGACCAAACGTCAGTGTGTGATGAAAAGTGTGTGTGAGTGTGTTCTGTGGTCAATCTGTTGTGTTTTTGTTCATGTCTGGCAGATTTATACAGGAGGCACAGTCAACATTGGTCTGTGCAACATATTTTTCCAACTAAACATGGTTTTGTTTGTAATAGTTGTGCTCATAGCAGTTGAACAAATCTAAAACTCATGGTGGTATTAATGAAAGTAAATCACTTTACCACTGAAGTCCTTCAGTTCTTCACAGTGGATGTTTAATTTAACGCTGCAAAACATACTGAATCGCATTCCTTTATTGTCAGGAAATCTGCCCTCCATAACTGGCCTAACAACATAAAATACTCTTTTCTCCACCACTGCAGTATCTCCATGGCACTCCCTCCTCTGTGACACATTGGAGGAGAGTTGGCAGCCAGAGCTGGTTGTTTAGGCCTTGAGAGAAGAGTTTGATTTGACTCTCGGTGACTTGGGGCACTGGATGGAGCCTGGACCCGGTGTTTCTGCCCTTCTCTCGTGTTTTGCCCCAGTCTGCTCCTCCTTTGTGCCCTTAATGCTTTGCAGATGCTTCCAAAATCCATACCTCTAAAACATAAAGCTGATAGCTCGCTGCACTCCCACTGACATGCCTTTATTTTATTTGTTAAAGGGATAAGCCTAATCCCTATAGTTTTAGGAGTAGGTTCATTACCTTTAATTGTCGGTGCAAGCTGTTTTTAGATCGGCGGGGCAGAGACGTGAGCTGCTTATCCAACGCAACGGAGGCACATGGTATTTCTACGTTTCCCTCATCAAACTAAATACACAATTACAATAACATTACGACACATGAAGCAAATACTTGGAACTACTTTCGCTTTGAAGTCACTCTGCTGAGCAGAGTGTAGTTGAATGTAGTTCCGGTTACGTATTTACCTCGAAAACAACTCTGTCTAGTAACATTCCGTTATTATCTCATAGCGTGGTGAATGTGCAGGTCACAACTTGTCCAAGAGAGCGTTTTGGGGTTGTTGGATTGTGTACTTGATGAGTTTGATGAGGGACAGCCCGGAAATATGTTGCACCGTGCAGAGCTCACGTCTCTGCCCCACTGATCTAAAAACAACTTGCACCAACAATTACTGTAAGGGTAATGGATCTCCCAAAACTATAGGGAGAATGGCAATAGGCAAATTTGCCAAAATGTTGAAATATCCCTTTAAACGTTAAAAAAAAGTCTTTGTTTTTACAGAAGTAGTGGGACTTATGTTCAAAACTAATTTTTGTGCAAATAAGCTACAACTATAGCGTGGCTACCAGGCCCTGTGTATGGACTAATATTTACTTCCTGAGCCGTTTTAGTGGGTTAGTATCATGTAAGCATGTTGATCTTAAGCCCTTTGTGAATGTTTAATGCTATAACAACCAAGCACACGTGCTACAAGCTAACCTTTACTTTGACCTGCTTTCCATGACAACAGCAAAAGCACATGCTATTGATCCAGTCAGCGGCCACTCTCTGAGGATTAAGCAAGGCCTTCAGCAGCACCATCATCTGTGACCGTATGTGATCATTTATCAAGAACAAATTACACAGCAGAGCTTTGGTTCAGGCTTTCACTGGATGGCTGAGATTTGTCTAAACATATACAGTTGGACCACAGAAATGCTTACGCCTCTGCTTTTTCTTGACTGGGACTTGTTTATAGAGCGTTGAGGTCGTGTTTGCCTTTCAAACCATGCACAGCATGAATAGCTTAACAGGCTCCCTGGGAGTTGGCTAAAGCAAAGTACTTTTCATGCTGCTGTTGTTTTCCACCAAACAAAACTCATTCATTGGCCCCTGTCCTCAACTCGCTGATAAGTTACAACCAGCCATTAGTAGGTCCAACACTTATCACACCTACCACATTGTCATTCTGTGGAGCTCATTAGTGTCTGTAAAGTTAATCCAATATGCAATTTAAAGCTGCAAAGGTAGTTTTTTTCCCCAAATTTTTTTTTATTAATTGTCATCAGGTGATTACTCTTATTCATGCCAGATTCTGTACCTGCTTAAAAAAACACAAAAATCTTTTTTTTCCTTTTTTTTTTTTTTTTTACCACTGTCCATTTTTAATGCCAGTAAACCAGACAGGGTAGCAGGGTTGTAAAGGGGCAAATGGTGCTTTCTGCTGTGAAGCCTGCAGAAGCCTCTTGACCAGACAGCCTGAATACCTGCTGCCCTGCTGAGTTTCAAAGTCAGGTGGACCAGGACCAAGGCTTGAAGGCTATACTGGTCCAATGCACAGTGTTATGTTATTATGGGAAAATAAATGAATTACCAGGAATAGAGATAATTAAATTGTCTTCCTGCTAAGGTTGGGTTCAATGGCAGAGGGACTAATAATGCTATAAAATGACCTCATCTAATGATACATCTGAAATAATTATTTATTTTTTGTCTCACTTTGGAGCAAACCTGGATGTTTTATTTCTCACATTTCTTTGGATGAAATGTAAAAATGGAAATAGTAGAACAAGAGTTTACATTCCCTGGACATTTCCTTGTGCTTGAACATCTTTAATGACACCTTAACAAGCTCATCTTGGCAAACAACTTTGAGACGTGATTTGTCCGCTGATCCAGACACACGCTTCACTTAATATCATCCATTCCACATGTATTGGAGGTTGTGTGTCCAGCACGGCTTGAGATGGGAAGGGATGAGGCAAAGCGGGTCAAGTCCTGCTCTCCGTGCCCCACTTTGGTGACAATGAAGCATATTCATAGTGCCCTTGGTGGGGAGGTCGGTATAAAGGCTTTATTCATTTGCTGTGGCCGGTCACAAAGAGACAGATACATTAGATCACAGGGGAATGGATGAAGGGATGGAGGAAGAGAGTGCTAGGACAAGCACAGCGACACTGACAGGACAGAGCCGTTGTAGCTCCAATGAGCCGTGGCCGTCTGCTCATGCATGTGTCTGTCTGCTCTATGTTAGAATGTCACTGTGGCCACTGTACATGCAAAGTGCTGTCACAGTGAGAGCAAGTGCAGGTCGGTAGTGATCTCATGCAGTGAGAGCTAGGGCACTATCTTCACTTGTGGTCAGGAATACTTTCAGTTTGCTCTGCGGTCTTCTGGGTGTGTTTACTCTGACAAGATGAGAAGGCCCCTCATTTATGAAATGGGCTGCTTCACAGGGACCAATCAGATCATCTGTCCACATCAAGGATCCTCTTGCAGATGGGTTGTGGACTTTGGATGTTACAACACTTCTTACACCAACATTGGCACAATAAAGCGGTAAACCCCATAGAGAAAAGTAATATAAGACATTTATATATTTATCCCTGTATCAGGAGTGATGCTACCATACATGTCACATACATTATCATCACAGTACATCCTCAGTTTATGTGAAGATAAACATAGGTAACACTTTATAATAAGTACAGACTATTAAGCATTAGTTAAGCATTAATAAATACTGAATTCTTCATTTATAATGCATGAATACTCATTAGTATGTAGTTTATAAATACAGTTAGTGCTTATCAATGATGAGTCAAACATTTTTTACTATGAACTATATACTAATGAGTATTCATGTGTTATAAATGATGAATTCAGTATTTAATACTTTTTTTGTTATCAAATGTTTATTTAACAAGAATACAAGTTACAACCAAGAAACTCATTAATTGACAATAGAGACAGTACAAAATTGACTGTAACAACTAAATCGCAAAATAATAATAGTAATAGTGTAACCTTGCACTTCAATAAGGTGCAAGAAAAACCAAAACAAATGTGCATAAAAATGATAAATAAGAAAAAAAGATTAAAATAAAATAAATTTAAAAAAAAGAGAGAGAAAAAGAAAAGGAAAATGGGCAGTATTTAATACTTAACTAATGCTTAATAGTGTGTAGGTTTTTTTTTTTTTTTTAATAGTGTGTAGGTTTTTTTATTTTTTTTTATTGTAACTGGATCTGTGTATGTTTTGTAACTGGATCTGTGTATTATTATTTTATTTTGTACTTTTGAAAAGGACCCCAGGAAGACTAGCCTGGCGTTTGTTCGTCGGCTAATGGGGATCCTCAATAAACAATAAACAATAGTAGGTACTTCATACGTTGAGACCATTTATTTTTAATATACGTAAGTACATACATAATATACATATTGTATATACATGCTTTTTTAATACAGAATAAATACATATATATATATATGCTTATATTTGCTTTTCACACTTTCTCACTGAAGTTCACCTATCTTTACATCCTGAGATAGTGCTCTCGGACACGTATATGGTATTGATCTACACTGTCAGGCCTTGGGAGGGATATATGTATGTATGTATATATATACTGTATGTTTGTGCTCCCCTGTGAGACTCCCTGGTTTGTGATTTATTTTTTACAGAGTGCAGCAGAAGTTGTTGTCACATTGTTTCTCGTTTAACATAAAAGGAGTGAAACTAGATGTCTGTTTACAACACGGCACCGGAGCTGATAGATATGCGCCTGTGGCTGCTTCTTGTTCTAACCAGCAGTGAGTGTTGACTGTAACCCTACATACTGTCGACAAAAGCCAGATGTTAGTGGGTGTTAGTGTGTTTTTTGATGGGTGTAAAAGGGGCTTCAGGGAAACAATAATAACCATGCACATCCACTGCCATGCACTGTGGCCACTTCTCGTATTTCCTCTCTTACCCTGGAATGCACTGACAGTCATTAGTCGCCCTCTGGTACACCTCTTGAAAATGTTGAGTCATGTTGCAATCACTACGCTACTACACTCTCTGCTCTCTGTTTGTCTCAATCTTTTCTGGGGGTTGATGTTTCTACTCTATATGGTTGTTATTTTAAAACAGAAAAAGCTGCTTTTCACTTCAGCTTCATGTGTTACTGTAGTCTCACTGTCCTGCCCCTGACACACTCTCAGCTGTGCTGCAGCAGGATGATGCAGCGATGCTTGAGGTTAGATGAGAGTTTTGATTTGCCCTTGACAAACCTGAAAAGGGACAGACTGTGAGGAGCAAGGGAGAAGGGTGACTAGTGTCCAGGTCATCAGGTCTGCCTTTCTATAAATAGCACATTATGTCTTCACCTCATCTCTCCCTCCATCTGTCTCTTCTTAACTCAATTGCCACACCGCCTGGGTCCAAAAGTCATTATTGACAAGGGCAGGGACAGACATGCTCAGCACAGAGAACCTCACACACAACTGCATGTTACCCCCCGACTCTGTCTTAGCCTTGTGGCATAATCCCATTACAATCCATTAAGCAAGGCAACTTAAATTGATCCTCTTTCCTTCAAATGTGGGGAGAGGTCGCCTTCTACGAGGACAGGGAGAAGAGAGAGGGAGGGAAGGAGGGAGGGAGGGGGAGAGAACAAGTATAGGAAGAGGATGGTGGTGCCGCTTTAAAGTCACATGACTAATTTGTGTCTGTTGCGGGGAGTATGGGCAGCTGGCCCAAGTCATTCCTCCCCTCTATATCCATCCTTCACTTTCTGTCTCTCTCTCTCTCCCACAAACACATGCGTTTGTTAGTGTGCATGTGTTTCTTCTGTGCGAGCGCAGCGGCCCCTTCTTTGCCATTCAGGAGAATTTAAAGCCACATGCTGCATCCAGACTGCATGCTTGTTGACGGAGCTGCGTCGGTCTGCTCTCACTAACCATGTCCCTCTTGTGTTGTTTCTCCCTCAGGGACTATGGCTCCAAGCGCAAGACGGGTAAGTCATCTGTTTTTTGTTTTTTCCTTTACAAGCTAACGTCACCCTTTTTTCTTTCTCAACTTGTTGATCTTACACAATAAATCCGCTCCCTATAACATCCTAAGGCGGAACATTATGCTGAATCATGTATAACTTTTAAACCCCTCCCCGAGACGTTGTCTGTTGTATGTGTGATGTCAATGCATGGTTTGTTTACATGTCCTGCTGCGGGACGCCGACGCTGTATCTCGGGGTGTGTTCAGAGAGCTGTCAAGCTGTCTCTGCTTTTGGCCGTAGTGTATAGCTTTGCAGTCCAGGGTGGGGTCTCAGAACCGCCTGATCATTTTTCGTGATGTCAAAATAAAGTTGGTAGCAAACAGGCTGTAGACAGATAGACTTATTCCCTGTTGTGGCAGAGTCCATAGCCTCTGAGTCTTAACTGAGGTTCCAGATGTAGGTTTTGTGATAGTTTGATAAAGAAGACAGACTTCTTTTCTTCTAACAAACACACTCTGGATTTTTATATCAGGCTATTATACTGATCTGTGTGGTATATTTCTGGTAAATAGCTGTAATACATCAGCTGTGTGCCACACTTGCAAGTCAGTATAATAAAGATTAGATAACATCCAATGACAGGTCCTGGACTAGTTCCACTTCATCCACTATATGAATTCACAGACCAACAACCAGTTTATTTGACTGCAGGACTGTTCAGCCATTCCTCACTGTCACAGATTTTTAGCCTCATTATCCATCTTAGCAAATGTATGGCTCTTAGAGGGTATTAGCTACAGTATAGCAGCTTAACAAAGGCCATGTTCATGTGAGTCAGTAATGTATGCATATTGGAACCCTGTTTGTTTAGGGTTAGGTAGACTGAGGTGTCAGGAAATATCAGCCATACCTCTTTTAAATTATTGAAAGAGAAGGAAATGTGGAACGTATAGCTTGTGGTTAATGGAGAATATGATTCCCTGCTGGGCTAAAAGACTTCTTTGTCTTATATTTAAGTAGCTTAAAGGATGTGTATGTAGGGGTACAGCAGTGCAATAGCACTAGTTGTTTTAGCTGCGTTTTTTTTTGGGGGGGGGGGTGGGGTAAATGAGACCCTGCCATGGGGTTGGTATGACCCCGAAAAACTCCCAGGTGGGGCTTCAGGTTGACTCTGTGCTGACTGGGTGACACCAAGAGAAAGCCCCAAAATAAGCTGCATTTTAAAAACCCAGTGTTATTAAAGGGATATTTCAACATTTTGGCAAATCCGCCCATTGCCATAATCCCTATAGTCATAGCAGTAGGTTTGTTACCTTTAATTGTCGGTGCAAGCTGTTTTTAGATCGGCGGGGCAGAGACGCGAGCTGCTCAGCTACCGCTACGGAGGCTCGTGGTATTTCCGGGCTTTCCCTCAAAACTCATCAAATACACAATCCAACAACTCCAAAATGTTCTGGTGGACAAGCTGAGCTGAACATTCACCACGCTGTGAAATAATAATGGAACGTTACGAGACAAAGTTGTTTTCGAGGTAAATGCAAAGCTGGTGTTATGCCGAAAAGAGACTCCTTGCCAAAATGTACCTAGAAAACAACTCCGTCTCGTATCGTTCCATTATTAGTTTTTTTCTCCACATGCTCTTATTGCAACGCCTTATTAAACTTTAGAGCAGGTGGCTTCACCTCCACCTCCATCTTTGGCCTGTTGTCCAGTTAGATGCCACTCCACTGACCCTGTGACCTCAGCTCTTACCTCCACATCACTCTAAACAACTGCTGCACAAGAGAACATCACATCTCGTAGCTATGCTTTATGAAAAGCAAAGGTGTTTTCTTTGTGTTCAGTAGAAATCACTGTGATGCGTACACCTTCAGCCCCTTCAGAACCTTTAGTGACCATTACAACTCTTTCACTACCCACTCCTCTGAGAAAACACAGTATCCACTCATTGTGGTTGCTCCTGCACATTTTCTACCATATAATCATAGCTGTTGGTGTAGAGTTTAGTCTTGTTTTTCCTTTCACTGTCCACTGTTGTTCAAACTCTCCAGTACTTGTTCTCCAAATTGACATTTCAGTCTATTTGGAAGTCTGATGGGATAGTTCAGTGTTTTCAATCATGTAGGTCAAGTTTGGGACCTTGTGTGTGTAAAGACACATAAACCAAAACTTGTGTTCACTAACTACATCAGTCAGCCTTACAGTAGTTGTAGTCGGAGGTCCAACATGTACAACCTGAACTTCAGAGGTGTTTGTGTCAAGCTCGCTGTTTTCCTCCGCTCTGCATCTTCAGTTTTGTGCACAGAGTATGAGGCTGGTATCAATCAGGCAAAGTGACTCAGCTTCCAAAGCTGTTCCACTGTTGCTTTGAGTGCTGTTTCTTTATTTTAACGGTTCACTCTCAGTTCCAAACAAATTGTTGCAGCAGCTGGAAATTTGAAAAGCAACACTTCCACTGCATCAGAGCTCCGTTCTCAAGAAGAAGTTTTGAACGTCACATGTAAACTGACTCACTATTGTGTAACATCAAGTCCATGCTAGAGCCATGGACAAATAAGTAACAGATGAATATATTGTGATGTCGTGGGGGGGACCAGCATCATTTCTGGCTCGCATCCTTCCAAGGAATCCTTGTTATGTCATCTCCAATAAATGCCCAGTGTCTTATTGTGCTTTGGTGTGAGACAAGGTGTGAGACAATTGGTCCTGTATCACACCTGGTACAAAGCTGTGCTGAGTAGCTCAAAAACGCCAGAGTACAGTACTCCAGCAAAAAGAATGTGTTGTTAGCCCCAGAATAGACGGCATTTTAAAAACCCAGTGTTAGTAAAGGGATATTTCAACATTTTGGCAAATTCGCCTATTGCCAATCCCTATAGGTTCATTACCTTTAATTGTCGGTGCAAGATATTTTTAGATCGGCGGGGCAGAGATGGGAGCTGCTCAGTTAACCCTACTCATGGAATTTCAACTTTTCTCTCATCAAACTCATCAAATACACAATACCTCTAAAACAACTCCATCTCGTAACGTTCCGTTATTATCTCATAGCGTGGTGAATGTGCAGGTCACAACTTGTCCATGAGAACGTTTTTGTTTGATGAGTTTGATGAGAGAAAGCCTGGAAATACCGTGCGCCGTGCAGAGCTCCCATCTCTGCTCCGCCGATCTAAAAACAGCTTGCACCGAGAATTAGGTAATGAAGGTAATGCACCTACTCCTAAAACTCCAGGGATTATGGCAAATGCTAATTTCCCAAAATGTTGAAATATCCCTTGAACAAGCTATTGTTGGTTGGTGTAATGTCATGATTGACAGCTTTGATTGACTGCGACTTCACTGCTGTGTGGGTTCTTACTCTAATCAACATCACCAGTGGAAGATGGCAGCAGCTGCATCAGTGATATTTTGCTTTCATTTTTATTCAGAGGGAGGAAGTGGAGACTTGTCCTCCATCTGTATATACAGTCTTTAGTGGTGCCCCCCTGACAGAAAACACTGATTCATCTCACTTCATGTTAGCAGGGGACAAAGATGTCAGACATGTTTTTTTTAACGCAGGGTCAGGTCCAGGGAGTTTCAGGGGTCACAGCTCTGTACTACTCCTCTGCTCTGCGAAGTGCAGATGGAAGTCATATTCCTCCGTGTGAGGGCCAGATCCAGAGGGGAGGAGGGAGGGAGGGTGGTGTTTGGGCAGCACAGGCCACAGGGGTTGAGACTGTCAGACAGGCACCAGTTTGTTTACGTGGCACAGCGACGGAGAGGGGAGGGCTGTGTCTTTATAGTGTTTTTTTTAAACAAGTGTAGCTTTAGTGGACAGGAGCTTTGTGTGTGTGTGTGTGTGTGTAGATCTGTTAAGCTGTTAGTGCTAATTAGGATTTTACCATCAGGGGCTTTCCTGTCAATAGAAACATTTATATGGCACTTACACCTGCCTTCACAGAACAACCCACCAGAATAAAACTGTCTATGTCAACTCTTACACATCTACCATCACACTGAGAACTTAATTGGTGCAATTATAATGTCAGCTGAATTTTATCACAGCACATTTGGCCACACATTAAACTGAATATTCATTCTGGCTGAAAAATGGTCTGCTCCAGCTTTATCACCATATGAGATAACAATCTTACACTACAGTCAGCCAGTAAACCCGGAACTCCATTAGTGCTTTTAGCACTTCCGGTTCCCTTGTCTAAAAGTCAATACGTATTTTGAATGGGATTTACCTCAAATTAGGTCTGTGGTTAACAAAAGCTTAAGCGAGTTTCAGGTTTTATTCTATGACATAAAAAACATCAGTAAATACCCTACTTGTGAATTTTGAAGCGTTTACATGTGGTAAAAAAGGCGGTTGCCAACAAGTTGCTCAATACAACTACAAACCCTGTCAGGGATATTAAACATCATCACCCCCGAACTAAACAGGAGAGAGTGTTCTTATGGATGGGTAACACTTTATTTGATACTGTACCTATTTCTATAACGCATTATAACCATACTTATAATGAGTTATAATGCAGTTATAGCACTGTATAACTAGTTATAAACACTCATAAATGATCATAATGGTTTATAACAATAATCCTATAACACACTATAAAGCATTTTTTTCATGACTTATAAGGTCAGGTATTATAATACGTTATAATTGTTAGTAACTCTCTGACAAAGCCCACATCGATAATGCATTATAAATATATTTATAATGTGTTATAATTGGCTTGTGAACGTGTATACCTGTCATTATAAACACTCATAAATTATCATAAGGGTTTATAACAATAAGCATAACACATTAGAGCATTATAACTCTATTATAATACTTGACCTTATAAGTCATGATAAAATGCTTTATAGTGTGTTATGATTATTGTTATAAAGCATTATAATAATTTATGAGTGTTTATAATGATGGTTATACACGTTTATAAGACAATTATAACACATTATAACTATATTTATAATGCATTATCAACGTGGGCATTGTCAGCGAATTACTAACAATTATATCGTATTATAATACCTGACCTTATAAGCCATGATATAAAATGCTTTATAGTGTGTTATGCTTATTGTTATAAAGCATTATGATCATTTATGAGTGTTTATAACTATAGTTATGCAGGGCTATAACTGCATTATAACTCATTATAAGTATGGTTATAATGCGTTATAGAGATAGGCGTAAAATAAAGTGTTACCATCGCATTTAAGCTTCAAACACGCTATAAAAGGTGTTCATATGTGAAGATTATCTCGCTGAATAAAACTTGTAAGAATCATAAACTTGCGTTAGACACAGAGCTGATTTTCTGACATAATCCAAAAAAAATCCCATTCACTTCCTTTTCCGGGAACCAGCGCGATGCTAAACTTCCGGGTTTTGACGTCAGTCCTGTCACACTCTATATGAGCAGCAAGATTGATTCCCTATAGTGTCGTCCAAAGCAAGAGCTGCTGCGAGGTGACTCAGAGTGAAGCAGAGAGAGAGAGAGAGGGATCGGGGAGGAGGGAGGAGTGTCCGATGACTCGACCCCACCCATGCCGTGTCACTCTCCCAGCAGGCACTTGGAGGTGTTCGTCATCGCCGACAGCTACATTTTTGTCAGCATGGTGCCACAGAGGGCCCCATCACCGAGCTGTTCACACACACCAATGTCATTTGTCACCGCAAAACATTTGTGACACATCCAGAGATAAATTGTCACGTGCGTCTCTGCTCTCTCCTCCTCGCTCTAACCGCTGCATCAATACCGGTTAGCTGTGGCCATGTGCTTTTGACATTGTTAGTGTTGGTGTCAGCGTGCGCTTGCTGTGCTTTTTCACAAGTGCTACATCAATACTGGTTAGCTGTAATGTGTTATTGGTCACCTTTGTCTTGGTGTCAGTGAAGAGGGTTTATCATTGAAACTGCTTTGTGTGTGTGTGTGTGTGTGTGTGTGTGTGTGTGAGAGAGTGTGTCAGACACCTGCGTCTTTTTTCTAACACTTTCCTTATAATTCCCTGTCTTCACCCATCCTTCTCTTTCAGCCCTGCTTTTCATTTTCTTCATCTCTCACACCGCCTCCGATGATGTCACAGCCCTGCACACCCTCAGATCTGTGGATTTGGGGGGGGGGGGGGGGGGTGTATGGGACTTCCTTCTTAATCTGGATATTTTCACACTTGTTGAGCTGAATAAATGCCAGGCGCTGAAAGTTTTTGCTACGTTAGAACTGTAGCTTCAAGGATGACAATGCTGTTGGTCAGTCAGTGAGTTGGTGCATAATGGTCCAGGCTAATATATCTTATTCATCATATGTCAGCTCTTCCAAGACTTTGAGTTTCAAAAGTTATCTTTATTGTCCCTGTTGGGAAATTGATTTGCAGCCAGGAGGTCCAAAAACACATAAAGACATCCAATACCCATAAATACACATAAAACACACACAGAACAATCAACCTCTGTTAAGAGCAACAGCACATATAGCAACAGATAGTGGGCAGAGTAAGAGTAAACATGGAAAGCAGAATTTATTTCCATCAATGTGTTTCATGCTGGTTTGTAATTCATATTAGCATGCCAACACACTTTGATTGTGGACATGGTAAATTCAGAATTCAGATTCAATAATGAGAATAAGCAGAAATGACAGAGACATTTGGAAGTTAAACAAACAGTACAGTATATTGAACAGGTATATTTCTATAACCATAAACACATGACATAAATAACCTTCATATGGATTTCATAGATTTGTTTGGTTTGCTATTGCAACCACTTGTTACTTATCAGCTGACAATAAACAGATGTCAGCAAATGTATTTTATCTCAATCCATATGTAAATATTGTTCCTACTATTGGGTTCATTTTTCTACTGTATTGCCATAATCCCTATAGTCTTAGGTTCATTACTTTTAATTGTCAGTGCAATAGGCGAATTTGCCAAAATGTTGAAATATCCCTTTAACCTTGTTGCTGAAAAGTGGTTTGTTTTACTAAGTAAATAGTACAACTGAGATAGATGGCTAATAAGCCAAACCTAGAAACCAGGACATCATAGAAGCCATTTTTCTTGGCCCTTAATTGCAGGGTAATGTAGACGTCTGGGGTCAGGATTCAAGGAAGATTAGCCACAGCAGTAGAGGTCCTGAGAAAACACTGCTGCGTCATCACCCAAACCTGAAAGGAATTAAGCATCTATGCTTGTGTTTGTACGGAGGGGGGTGGTGGTGGTGAGTTAACGTAGAGAATAGCGGGGAGGAGAGCTAATATCAATCAGATGTGGAGCACTAAACTGAGAGCAGAGGGGCGAGTAGTAATCACGGTAGGGTGTTAGAGAGCGGGATTTGACCCTGGCTGACCTGGAACCAGCCAGTATCGCTCCCTCTGGGGCCAACATCAATCCAGCAAAAGCTCCAGAGGCTCTGATGAATAGCGAGGGGGGGGTTTGGCTTTTATTATCTCATGTGAGGCAAAGGAGAGGAGCTGTTGGCCTCTCAGCAGGGGCAGCACTCACCAGGATCCAGTACGGAACATGAAGTACAAAAACCTGGGCTCCTCAAAAGAAAATGGGATTTGAATGTTTTCATGCACACTAGAGAGTTGAAATGAGAAATATGTAGAGGAAACCATTAAACCTTCACTCTGAGTGTGCAAACAACACATAGGATGATAAGAACTTTTTGAAAAAAAAAACATGAACTGATTCAGATACAGCTACATTAACAATGTAGAGCATTTGGCAATGATTTGTGGACAATAACTTTGACTCAACAAATACATCACAGTTGTGTATGAAACTGGGCTGTAGCAGGGGCTGCACTGCAGATGTTTTTGACAGTGACTATTGTTTCTAAATAGCTGAAAAAGCAATAGAAATGCTAAATTAAAGACAAAAAAGAACTACAGTAAAGGATGTCTCAATGGGATGAGACTTGTATTGGCCTTTTTCAACCTTTTCATACAATTTACACATTATATGAAACTTAGTTAATGCGGAAACAGAGCAGGGTATTGAGACCTATTATGTTATAACCCTGTTAGCAAGTGGCATCACACATGGCAGCAGTGCTGAACAAAATACACTACCTGTTGTTGTTCACACATCCATGATCCTCAGACTTTTCCTTTAGCACCAACAGCAGAGCAGAGTTTTCACTAATCTGCTGTAGCTAATATCACCACAACACACACTACTGTAGCTCAGACATCCATGGAGCACAGAGAGAGACTTTCCCTCTGGTGCCACCAGCAGGTCACAGCTTGACCTTGGTTTATGACCAGTACTCTCAGCTAATTAGCTAATGTTAGCATCCCCAAGGAAAACTGAGATGGCAGATCAACATCAACATGTTAGTATTGTTATTATGAGTGTGTCTGCATGCTGACTTACTGTAGCATTTAGTTTACATTTACAACTTACAGTATGTGTCTTAGCACAGCCTCACAGAACCATTAGCATGGCTGTGAATCTTTAGCAAAAGGCTAACAGGTCATTTATGTCCAACACAGCATTATATTTAGTATAATTCTATTTTATGCAGCTGTAGTAGGCTCCTGAATACATTTTGTGAAATGAGGTTAGAGCTGCAACAATTAATAATCGATTATTAAATTAATGGTCAACTGTTTTGATAATTGAATAATCAGTTTGAGTAGTTTTTTAAAGAAAAAAAGTCCAAATTCTCTGATTTCAGCTTCTTAAGTGTGAATATTTCTGGTTTCTTTGTTCATTTATGACAATAAACTGAGTCTCCCTTTGGTTTGTGGACAAAACAAGACATTTGAGGACGTCATCTTGTATTTTGGGAAACACTGACTGATATTTTTCAACATTTTTTAACATTTTATTGACCAAACAACTAATTGATTAATCATTTAGATAATCAACAGACTAATCAATAATGAAAATAGTCATTAGTTGCAGCCCTAGATGAATTGTGTTTGCTTCTTCAGCAGCTTATGGTCAGCTAATGATCTTCTGCCATTAAAATGCTGAGACATTTTAGCTGATTCCATATATGAAACAAAGCTGATGCTCAAATTGATTTAATAAAAAGAAAGGCAAAGAGTCAAAGTCAAATACAGGCAAACATAATCATATAGATTTCTTGTGTTTGTCACAGCTCCAGCCTTGTTAGAGGACATTACTGCTTAGTCCCAGTAGCCTGCCCAGCCCAGCTCATGTTTACAGCTCCTGGTTCCAGCTCCTTCATATTATGGCCTGCTTCTGCAGCAGTGCTGTAGGCTGAATGCTGGCTCACTCCCAGGAAAAGATGACAGCCAGACACTAAAATCTTATTTTGATCTGATAGATCTTAAATCAAGCTTCAAATTGTGGCTTCTTTGAAATGTAGCAAGGAAGGCAGCTTCTGCGTTCACTCACAACCCAACCAGCTCCTCTGTTCTTCTCTTGTCTAATGCATGGGGTCTAATTTCCTGGTTGGGGGCTTAGATGTTTTTTTGTTTTTTTTGTCTTTGTCAAGATAGGGGGGTGGGCAGCCTTTAGTCTTTAGAAGTACAGTCAGAAAAGTGTCAGACATTCTGTGAGGTTGAGATATATATGGACAGATGAACAGCAGGGAGGTGAGACCAAAACATTTTCTCACACTCAGGTGAATTTCAGCATCGACAAAACAGTGATCTTAAGACACAGGCCATAACTTTGTGTAGCGTGAACAGAGGAGTGAAGGCCCCCTCCTTTGGGCCGAGTGCTAAATGTCTTAAGGTTTTGCTCTACCATACTTTTGCTTCTGCATGCTGTCAAACTGAATAATCTGTCTGCTTCTCCTCTTCCTTCTCTTCTTCTGCAGTATGGATGTACGGCTTTACAGACAGCCCAAGGAAAGAGGCCTCAGGTAGCCTTGTGTGTCTTTGTCAACATGTTCAATATGCATGGACTAGCTGTGTGTGTGTGTGTGTGTGCTTGAGAGCGACGTGCCAGCTGCATCGCGTTCGTTTTATTTTAGTTTTTTTTTTCCCTGTTTGTTTATTTTCACACTTCAGCTTTCCCCCCCTCGACATCTGCTTTGCATGCGCTGTCATCGTCCTCTCCTTCCACCCATCTGCTCCGATTCAGCCTTCCTTTTCTCTGCAGTCTTGTCCATCCATCTCTGCAGAGAGGTTTGGCCGACACAGCGGCTGGGCACGGTGCCAGAGAGCCAGAACGTGAGCTTTTCGGTTTAACATGTGGCAAGTGCCTCAGACTGGAATGAGGTGTCAAGTCTGGTACCTGTGACCTCATTCATATTTTTTTGGGGGGTGTGTAGCAATGATGAGACGACAGAGCAAGAGCTGAAATGATCTTTATAGCAAATAAACATCCCATTCCTTTCCCGCAGATATAATTACACACACTGACAAGAATAAATACAATACAAAAGACGGATCATCCTGTCCCACATTTAACTGGAATTGCGGCATTTCTGGGGAAAGGCACAGATATGTGGTTTCCCTCTAGCTGACACAGCTATCAGTGTGTTAGGAACAACAAAGACAAATTCCCATTTGAACATATTGGATAAAAGAAATGACCCTATTTCTTTCAGGAAAACTGGAACTTGGGGGGAAAAAAATCCATCATAATTTCAACAAGAAATGTTTTGCCATTGGAATGTGCACTGTTGAAATGTTCACCTGCTGCTAATATCCCACCCACTAACAGGAGCCATGATGAAATGTTATTCACTGTTATTCACTTCACCTGTCAGAATGTTAGGCCTGATCGGTGTAGAGATGCTCAGTATATTTTAATCCCTGTGCGGAATGCTTTTGCATTTGCATATTGAAAAAAATTGGGGGCAGTGTAAATGCATGAGTGTGCTGCAGCCTGTTTCATTCTCATAAATGTTTTACTCAGCCCCATTGAAGATAAAGCACCAAGCTGCATGATAGATCCTTATAGTTTGAATGTCTCTTGAACAACTTAGACAATAGACTTGATCTTCAAGGTCTGATTGGCTCTACGACAGCCACGATGTGATGCATAGGATATCCACAACTTGTAATGTAATAACTGAAGAGAATGGGTTATGTCAGATGCTGGTGTAAGCAGAGAGACTGAGGGATCTGCTGACAGAGTCTGGTATTTGCTTTTATTCTCAGCCACAGTAATTAGACAGAGCTTAATGACAGATGACTGTGTCACTGCTCCTGTCGTTTCCCCCTGGCCTCTCCCTGCCTAGTGTCATCTAAATACTCAGGAGGATCTCTGACCGTCTCCTCTGTCCTCTCTGCATGTTCTCTGTTTTCATCAGCTCTCCTATGCCCCACCCCCTCATCTAAACATCAGATCCAATCTCAGAAAACCTACAGGAGACTTTCTGCTAAGAAAACACACTGCAAGTCACCTGAGATGTTACACATTCTCCTTTCACTGCTAGTCTCATTTTGTACATGCTCAATTGACCATCAGTATATTTATTGCAGCAGATTGGCCTCTCTTTGGCTTAAGCCATACACTCAGTGTGATGATGGTATGTATTAGTTTTTAAATATGTGTCAGATTTTACATTCATAGCAACGTATCGCAGTGTTACAAGTACAAATATTTAGGCTTACTCAAGTTCAATTTTAAAAGTTGATATTCAATGTTCAACCCCTTAGGTAAATGTTTAGGCCAGTGGCTCTCAAACTGTTTCACATCAAAGACCCCTAAATTGACACAAATCAGACCACAGACCACCACTGGACAAAATGTTGATGTAAACACCAGAAATACACATATTTGACTGAAGAACATTACTTTTTTTAGTCAATGTATGTTCATAGTAGGGCCAATGGTGTGAATTTATAGAGACATTTCTGGAAAAAAGTGGTACAATTTCTCCAATTTTTTTTAAACATTTCTAGAAAGGAGTGTAAAGAGAGTTAAAATTCTCAAAAAAAGTAAAAAAAAAAAAAAAGAAATCTAGAAAAATGTGGTAAGATTTCAACAAAAAAAGGTAAAAAACAAAAAAAAAATCTAGAAAAAAGTGGTAAAATTTCTCCAAAAAAGAGTTGTTGTTTTTTTAAACAAATTCTAGAAAAAGTGTGTAAAATTTCTAATAAAAAAATAAAAAATACTTCATCCAAAAACAAAAAAAAAGTTAAAAAAATTCTAGAAAAAAGTGTTAAAATTTCAAGAAAAGGTTTGGGACCCCCTTGAACCCTCTCAAGGACGTCTGGGGGTCCCTGGACCCCACTTTGAGAACCACTGGTTTAGGCCAAATACGGTACCACATGGTCTCAAATTCCCTGAGCTAGTCAAACCATTTGCTGCATGTCATTCTAACTATTCTAACTAGTCTACTGGTTATAACTAACAAAGGCATAAAGAGTAGATAATCTGGCTTTTTAATGATTCAGCACATATTCTTCAGTCTGTGTTCATGACTCGTGTTTAGATCCAAACAAGCTGTTAAAGTATGTGAATGGATGTGTAAACACATTCCTCTTTTGACTCTGGAGACCTTGACTTAAACAAATCTTTCATGCTAACTTCCTTGTGATCTGTCAGGGCAGAGATTCCTACCAATGACTGTGGATTGTTGTTCATTTGTCTGTGTGAGACCTCCTGCCTAATGTTTCTGGCTATGCTGCATGTTGCCAGGCTGGATGGTACCACACCTAGCAACCTCACTTTGACCACATTAGACTGGCTGTTGTTCTAACTTTCAAAAATAAGCATATTTCCTGTTCTTTAAAAAAGCAACTCACTTCTTAACCTCCTCATATTTAGAATTATTGAAGCTCTGAACAAATTGTAGGACTGATATTAACATGTGGTTATTATAACCAGATTTTTTTTTACAGTGGTTGTTTGGCCCTGTTACACCCATGTATCTATTCTTAGTGCATTTTTCTTCTGTGCCTGATCACATCGCTGACAAACACACACACACACACACACACACACACACACACACACACACACACACACACACACACACACACACACACACACTGAGATAGTCAAACAACAGGATTAAAAGCGTGATCTGCTGAAATGTCCCTCTGAAACTACATGGGTCATTTCTCAGTGCAAAACAAGCAAACAAGCGTGTTTATGTGTGTGTGTGTGTGTGTGTGTGTGTGTGTGCAGATCAGATGTGGATCCCATGAGCTCGGGGGGGGTGAAATCACGGCTGGCGTTGAAAAGGTTAACCATCAGAGAGCAGGAGAGAGAGAAAACAGAGTGGCCTAACCCCAACCCAAATGCTTTCTTCTTTTGTTTCACATAAACATGGACCCAGCCTCCTTCCCTGTTTCCCTCTGTCTCTCTCTCTCTAGTCCACTCATATGTTTCTATTTAAGGCCAGCAGTGCCGACTACCATGATTGGTGTATCCACCCCCCCTCCCGACTCTCTGTCCAACGGCTGGCTCCCAGCGGCGGTGGAGGGGAGGCCTTTCCTCTCAACCGCACTGTTGATTTTCCACAGGGAAACTTCACCATTCTTCCACTCATTCTCTTCCCGTTGAGTCGTTAGCAGCTCTCTGTACTTCTCCTCTTTTTTTTCTTCTTTCTTTTTCCTCCACCCCCCCCTCCCCCTCTCTCTCCTCTCCATCTTTTCCTGTGGATCTTAAAAAAAAAAAATTTTACTCCTAGTCATGGATCCTCTTTAAGATGCACGATGCGGCCGCAACACGCGATTTCCACGGGCTCCCTCCTCCTCCTCCTCCTCCTCCTTCTGTTTTGATTCCTTCCGATGTTCCTCAGTCCTTCTTCGCTGTGGGCCGGGGGTCGACTCAGCTGTATGGCCAGACGTTTAGGACTATGCAGCCAAGTCGTGAGCTTGCGTTCTGATTGGTCAAGGAGGAGAGGGAACGGTGGTTTGCTGCAGGGAGGAGCGGGGGGGGTTGGCCGATGGCGGCGCACCGGGCGCACAGCAGCAGCAGCAGCAGCAGCAACAGCAACAGCAGCAGCAGTGTCGTGGGTTGCGGTGGTGGTGGGCGTTCGCGGGGCGCCACGGCGGGCAGGTGGTTGACAGCCTGTTTCTTCCCCTCAGGGACCGACAGCTCGGAGCCCATGGTGCTGGAGAAGTACGTGGCCGTGGCCAACTACGAGAGGCAGGAGAACTCAGAGATCAGCCTCAAGGCCGGCGAGACGGTGGACGTGATTGAGAAGAGCGAAAGCGGTGAGTGGATTCTTTTCTTTTGTTTTGTGCTCTTCTCCTGACCAGCCCATCACACACCTACTATACATGTAGATCCACAACAGGACCTTATTGTTAACATGTGTTGCGTTGAAAATGTGGCATCTTCATGCATTCATAGAGCCGCTTGACAGTTGTTTGTATTTGTGATTCGTCCTGTTTGTATCTTACCTCTTGAGTTCACATTAGCAGCATAAACACACACACACACAGCCATGCTCACTCAGCACCTCTATGTTTCCCCTCTCCCTCCTGTTTCTTGACTTTACTCCCTCCCTTTCTAACCCCCTTTGTCCCAGAGAGTCCCCCTACTCCAGCCTCCCTCTCCCTCACTCTCTCCCTCACTCTCTCCCCTTCTTCTCCCAATCTAACGATCACTGGGGCTTGGCACCACCTTCCGAGTGTGTCTGAGTGTGGAGGAAAGGCAGAGTTATGGCCGGGGGCCAGTCTCTTGCCTTTCGCGGCAAGAATGTCAAGTAAATTCAGAAGTCATTTTTCAGCTCTGTAAAGGTGAGAACTGAGGTGTTCCAGTGGTTACTTTCAGTTTTGAACATCTCTGAGGTTCAAGTGGTTGTGCGGCGTGTCCAGCCAACCACAAAAGACAGTCAGTCGTCCACCAAAGGGATGCAGCATTTCACTTTTTTTTTTTCACATTGCCTGCTGCCCCCACTGAGGAAATTCAGTTTAGCAATCCAGAGCTGAATCTTATTTTCCGTGCTAACAGGCAGCAGCTTGCACAACTCAGCAGAGAGCATGGGCTCCAACACACAGCATCCCTGTCGCTCTCCCCTGCTCTTATCTACATACTGATTAAACATGTGAATGTATTCTCTCTGAGACGTCTGGGCCTGCACATCACTCAGCCATAACCAGCCTGTTTTAGCATCCAAACATTCACAGAACGCTTGGTGCCTTTCCATCTAGTTGCTTTTGACTAAAATTAGATAAGTATTGAATTAAGTTCTGACTGAGCCATAAAAAAGTTGCATAGGAAAAGTTTGGTTTTTTTGATGGCAATTTCTGAAAGTTGCTGAAAGTCGATGTCTTTCTGAGAAGTTCCAACACATGTCTCGGTTTTGTTTGTGAGGTTGTGAAATCTCAACTGTTGTGGGGGAACTCCTGACTCAAGGGGGAAAATTTGTTTTTCCCGTGTACATTTTAATTTGCCAGAGACTGGAGTGAGTGAGCGTTGAATGTTTTGGTTTCATGAATGTTCATAAGTGTGCCTCAGCTGCTGCACTCTCGTTTTCTTTGATGATCCCGATTCTCTGGATGATCCGATTGGACAGCATCTGCTCACCAGACCCGATCTGGAAGCTTCATTCTGAACATTAACATTAAACATTTGAAGCTCTTACAGAAATAAGGGCATCTTCTGATCTCTGAGGAACTCTTGCCCAAGAGCTGGCTGTCTGTGTGTGTGAGTAAGTGTGTGTGTGTGTGTGTGTGTGTGTGTGTGTGTGTGTGCTGTCGTCATTCGCTGGGCCAAAGAAGTGGAGCAACAGCCATGATGATGAGGCTCATGATGACATCACTGTGGGGCTACGCCAAGACAAACACATCTGAGAGCTCGTATAATATCCCACAACCCCCTTCCTGCTTTCAAGGCTTTTTCTGCAGCCTCCTGGTCTGCGCGTGCTTCTTTTCTTTGAAGTTTTCAAATCAGACTCACTGATGATTCCACTTTTAATTACAGTTTATTCCCTGTAAGAAGTTTCAGTTCAGATCTCCTGCAGAGCATAGTTTATATGCTATTTTCCTCCGCATATTAAAGGGACATTGTGTAACTTCTCCTGTTATCTATTAACGAAAATCGATTATCTCGTTCAAAAGTCTGTTTTTCACTAATCAGTAATCCCCCCCATCAACAAACTGAAGTGTTCCTTTCAGCTCTGAATGAGCCGTTCATATCATTCATATCTACATGGAGCGGGTAAGCTCGGTGCTGGCTGCCATGTGGTGTCGCCATGTTTTTACGTTCAGTGGCAGCGTGACTGTAGGAAACCACGGAAACTCACCGGAGACACCGGAGCTGTCGGCTCAGGTGGAGGTGGCGTCTGTGAAAAGAAGGAATGGAGCGTTACACTGATGCTGCATTCACGTTCAGCCGGGCAGACGGTCGGTAACAAACCAGATGTCATTTTAGTTACAGAGGTCGAGAGAAAGCCGGTAAAATGTGGGTCAGGTAAACAATTCGACATCGCCATGACAACATATTGTCACGTGTATTGTTTTGTCTCGTGTTGACGGACCACTTGTTTACATAGAGGCTTGTTTATGCCGTTACTGCAGCGGCTGTCGTCTGTCTGCCGTCTGCCCAATTTCACGTGAATGCAACATGAAAAATACGATTGAGTTGCTTGCGATCTACGACCGCAATGCTAGATGGGAGTAATTCCTACACAATGTACCTTTAAGCATAGATGGAGTCGTGCATTAATGCTCTGCTAATCATTTTGGCTCAGAACATCTCAGTCGGTTCCTGACCTGATTTAATTACGGCTGCAGCTCTGAAGTCAGATGTTGTTATTATGCACCCGTGAAAAAGTTGTTGTCCTTGTAAATCTAGACCCAGTTGTTTCACAGAGCTGTGTCAACAAAATCCAGCCGGATTAAATCAACATATCACTGTACCGCTGTCCCACAGTGTAGGAGCTGCCATCAAGTAAAGTGACATTTATGGAGCACAGAGGGAGTTGGGGTTGGATGGATCGGAATCGTCCCCGAGAGAGGAGCAGAGGCCTCGTCTGGGCCACTGTCCTGGTTTTCTCCCTCTGGTTTCTCCTCAGACATGGGAACCATAGAGCGTCTGGAGAGAGGAATGTCCCAGCTGGAGAAAATAAATCTGCATATGTCACCAGTTAAAATTATATGGTGTGTCGGACTAAAGGAAGGCAGAGATGTGAAAGAGACCTAGAGGAAAGGTCAGTGTAGTTGAGAAACCACAGACCTGTGTGTCAGATAGTCTAGATGAGGACCCTGGGATCCCCCATCTGGAGGACTCACTTGGACACACGAAGCACTGTATTTTATACTAGAGGGCTGACTTGTATGTTTTTAAAGGCATTCTTAATTTGCTTTTGTTTGTCACAGTGTGCTGAACAAGAATACACTTCCATAAGGTAATAGAACAATAGGCAAAATAATTGAAATACGCACACGCTGAATTCTGGATGTTTCTAATAATAATAATAATAATATCACTTGACACAATTATTAGGAAGTGTTTCAGTAATTATTATTCATTTATTTACATAGGGCTGGAGTGAGACAGTAAATCCAGGGGGAGTGAGAGTAGGTCAGGGGGTCTTACTGTACAGTACAGTATGTGTGTGATTGGTTGCACTAATGAACTGGTTCCAATAGAATGAATGAGTTGTCACATTTTTACACATTACCACTCTTGTGTGGTTTACTAGTAGTTTATTAGTGGGCTGTTATATTGAAGAATTGTCCCACCTTTAAGGGGGAACTATGCAAGTCCGGTCGCTTTTCTGCTGTTTTGCTAACCCTCCCCCTAGCCATGTACATTGGTTTACAGTGAAGCCGGAGAGAGATCAATCAATATAGCCGTAACGTTATATACAGTATGATGTACGATGTTACGACGTGCATATCTGTGTAGTCTTATATGTCATACACAAGAGATTATGGGTTACGGGGGCGCATTTGTGTCGCAGTGCTGCAGAGACAGAGTCAGAGACTCTGGTCTTATAAGGTTGGTTTTCAGCCAAGAGACACTAGGTGGAAGGCAGAGAGCCTCCATTCTCCCTGGAACAAGTTACATGACATACTAAACCATCACAATTACTCCAAAGCTGTTTAATTAAGGTAAAAATGTAGCATAGTCAAGCTGAAAATCCTGCAGAGTTCCTCTTTAAGTGTGTCCTGTAGACAGCTGACCCAAGCTGACTCCTCCCCCATTCCTTTAATTCATTTCTCTGACATTAACACTAACATCAGACTTCAGTCTCTCTGAACTCATCCTGTGTGGCAGATGTCATTCTTGGCTGTTTGACAGAGTTCCTCTCTGATTTATTTCTGCTGTAAAGACTTGTTTTCACTCGTCATGAAGTTATTTCCTCTGGATCAGCAAAACACATGACCAGAGTCCTCAGAAACCCCTGCAGGTTCAACTGCATGAATGAACTACTTTAGTGGCTCATTGAGTCTGAAAGACTCGCTATAAACAGACATTAAAACACTCGTCGGCCTAGCAACGTTACCGTTACAAAACAACCCTCTAATGTAATAAAAAATCCATAAAGCCATACAAACCCATAAAGAGCATAGATACTCTCTTCCTTCTAATGAATGAAATCATAATTGTGCCATGCTCAGACATAAAACAACCCATCAGACGATACAGAGAAAGAAAAGAAAAACCTCGTAATTGCTCCTGTTGTGTGGTAACATAGATTCAGGGAGACTGTTAAGACAGTTGACACAATAAAAGAAAATAAGTGAATCATTGTCACATTGTATAAAATGTCAGACAATGTTGAAGAAATCCAAAGTACCATATACTTAGTTTGCTCACAAATTATATTCTATATTATTCAAAAAATACATTAAAGGTTTAATATGTAGGAATTCCCCCCATCTAGAGGTGCGGTTGCATATTGGAACGTATTCTTGATGTTGCATTCACGTGAAATCGGGCAGATGTCAGACAGACAACAGACGCTGCATGTAACAGGATAAACAAGCATCTATGTAAACAAGTGGTCCACCAGCATGAGAAAGCTTTCATTTGTATGCGGGTGTGATTCGACTTCAGTGAAATACGTATTTATGAAAGCAATATTTGATTTTTGCTAATAAAAAGCCAAATAAGTTACATACTGGGGCTTTAAAAGATGAACAACAACATTCTAGTGAGGAAGAAGTGATGGAGTTTGTGTGTAGAAAAAGACAAGGTTGTAGGTATGAGATAAAACATAAAATATTTTATGAAGACACTGCAATATCCATGAGACATTGGTGTTATTGTGAAGATTTCGGAGTGTGCTACAGTTTCAGTGTAAACCCACAGTTATATTAAATATTGTATCACTGCAGAGGCGTCTGTGAGCCAGTCTGTCTGACTGACTGTGACAGGTCTTCTGCTCCGCGGCCACACTGACAGAGGAGGATATAGAAGTGGAAAACAGCTTTTGTTTCTCTGCTTCATCAGCTGGGTCTAATGGATCTGCCAGGAGTATCTTGACACTAAACTGCAAACAGGATCTCGGGGTTAGTGTGCCGCCAGAGTCACAGCGGCAGCCAGAGAAGCCATTTGCTCAAAAATCTTGGCCGTCAGCGCTGCCAGCTTTCAGGGGGCATTTTCTCACAGTTGATTTACAGCGATGAGACAGATTTGCTCTCTCCGTACTTGACTCTACACACCTTGCATGAAACGCCTCCTGCTGTGTTGCCTGATAATAGGGATTCTCTAAAATGAATGTTTTTGTGGTCTTCGGTCGTAAATCGCCACAGTCCACACAGGAGCATGACAGACGTCCTCATAGATGGGACATGACAGGTACAGTGCTGCTTGGAGGGGCCGATCGGTGCCAGGAGCTTTGGCAACATTTTCCCACCACACCTCTCCAGGTGGCTGTGTGGTCTGGTGATGCTGACAGCCGGCACTGTTTCAAACCTGGAACTCCCTTCTTATGGTCTGTCCTCAGTCTGCTTCAAGACAGTGTCCTATGGAGCTCAGTTTCAGTTAGTATCAGATCATCACATTACATTATAATTCAAGCCCCACTTACCTTATGGTACGACTTACCTTTAAGCCACAAAATAATTCTAGCAGTTGTGTGTTGTTGTGGCTGGAAGATGCCAAGAAGAAATACTTGACAAATTCAGCAGTAACTGGCATTTAGGTTCATTCTGTTCACTTTGAATATAGTTGTTTACTGACTTTCTATTTTCTATTTCTATTTTTCTATTTTATTTGATCAGCTAATGTCAATAAGATGAAGATGTTAGACAATTAATGAGCCAGTTGTTTCAGGGCAACGTTAATATCTTCAATGGAAATCTCCAACAAAGATATAGCCAAACATATCCAATGATGTAATATGAAGTATACGACTAACACATCATTGTTTTATAGTGATGTATGTATTGTATTTCAAAATGCAAAGTGGATTGTTGCGGGCTGAATGATCACAGCTCCAGAATGTGAGAAAATGTGACATTTCCCTTAACAGCCTTTTGTGGAGGGACCTTTAAAGGGATATTTTAACATTCTGCAAGCTGTTTTGAGATTGGGGCAGACATGAGCTCTGCTCTCCACTGTATTAGCTGAGCAGCTCACGTCTCTGCCCCGCTGATCTCAAAACAGCTTGCACCGACAATTAAAGGTAATGAACCTACTCCTAAGACTATATGGATTATGGCAATACTGTAGAATTCGCCAAAATGTTGAACTATCCCTTTAAAGGGCTTTACATAAGACGCTACCCTGCATGCCCTCGGCCTCGGGCTGACAAATGTTGCACATGTCTTTAATCAAGGTGTGCTGAGGAGGGGCTTAAAGGATGTTTTGGACAGAGTTGACACGAGAGCCTGGAGGGGAGCATGAGTGTTTCCTCTGAGCAAGAACAGAGACTGGCAGCATTAGTCAGGGTGAGACGTCTTGAGCCCTCAGATGGCTGACTATCACTCCTGCAACACCCTAGCTTAGCTGCATTAGCCAGCTCCACCCTGAGGCAGGGAGAAAATACAGTAAACAGTTGAGCTCAGACAATGTGGGATAGTTGAGTTGAGAACTTTATTTGTCAGAATCTCTTCTGAGATTTTTCTTGCGTCCAAGACACTTGTTTCTCATATAAACAACAATGCACGATTTGTATCTTAACTATGCTACATTTTTACCTTAAAGCAGAAGTAAGCGATCCGGTCGTTTTGGCCAACTTCCTGTCAGCCGATGGAGTTAGCAGTCCCCGCCCTCGTCCCTACGTCACCACATTCACGCGCATCCCTTGGCTGCACACACAGAGAGGACCGCCCCTTTATGCCGTTCTCTCTCCTCATTGGATAAAGGTTGTAGGATACAAGGAAAGTTTTCTCCTCGGCTTACAGCAGAGCAGAGTGACTGACAGACCCGTGTTTCAGACCAAACACTCTATATAAGTGATTGCTGTCGGAAGATATAACTATTTAAGACTTATTTTAACACAATATATCTTTCTTGGATATGTGTGCCATACTGTTGCTACTGCTGTTACTACTGTAGTGTATGTATTGTGTATGTATGTATTACAAGTACAAAGCAGCTGATACGCCACTTGCCCAAGACAAATTTCCCTTCCGGGACAAATACAGTTTATTTGATTTGATTGATTGACACTTCTGCTTTAATTAAACAGCTTTGGAGTAATTGTGATGGCTTAATAAATGGCTTAACTTGTTACGAGGGACAACGGAGGCTCTCTGCCTTCCACATGCGTGTCACTTTGCGTCTCTTGGCTGAAAAACAACCTTGCAAGAGCAGCCCCGGTGTAGCAGCACTGTGACACAAACGCGCCCTGTAACCCACAATCTTAAACTACACAAATACACACATGGTAACATCGTATATGATATATGACATTATATACCACTCTATTGATTGATTTCTGATTTGCTTTGTGGTAAACAAATTCACATGACCAGGATGAGGGTTAGCGAAACAGAGGAAAAGCGAACAGACTTACATAGTTCATGTGTTTCAATAAGCAAACATGTACAGAGATACTGACAGAGAGCTGACAGACCGCTGGAAACTCTGCATTCCTGAAAGGTTGGCCATCTTTAATGAGCATGATGATATTAACAGAGAGTGTGTGCGTGTGTGAGTCTGTGTGTGTGCCACCCCACCACCAGCTATCCTCTTTCACTTGTAACAAGTGTGACTCGGTAACCGACCAAACCCCGGCTTTATGAAAACTTGAGCCCAGTAACACGAGCTTCAAACTGGGAAGTAATGCCTTCATCTTACTGTCAATAAAGACCACAACCTTGAAATTGACTCAGACTCTCTAGGAAGAAACAGCACGGACGGGGTTGGATGCCCCCTCGCTCACTCTTTGAGATGAGCTTTGAAGTTTTTGAACATGAGACTCTACCTCTAAGCATAAAATCAACCCCTGTACTTTTGAGGTGTAGTGAACAGAGGCTGGGGTCATTTAAAGGAGGATTTAGTTACACAGCAGGAAAAGGTACCGGCCTATTTAAACCTCCCATGCTCATAGATCACTGATGTTTGTATGGGTCTTTTCATATCTTTTAATATCTTTCTCCCCTTCACTCTCATGTTGTCTCTCTCTCACCTCGGTCCTATTTTCATTAGCCTTACTTTTCTATTCCAACATCACCTCATACATCTCTAATTCTGCTGTGCTCAATTGGCGCTCCACTGTGTCCACTATGACCTCCACTTTCTCTCTGCGGGAAAAAGCAAGCAATTACTGCCTGCAGAGACATGGTGTAGCTAGAAAGTCCAATTAGAGCTGAGCACTGTAAGAAAAGCCAATTACAGCCCCTCCACTGTCTTACATATTCATATTTTGTGCTGTGTGTGTGTGTTTGAAAGTGGGAGAGAGCAGGTGTTGCTGCATAACCTTTCTGGATATTAGTCATTAGTAGCTGAGCGCTTCATAAATCCTCCAGAACAGTTGGGTATGTTATGTCAGACAAACTAGCAGGAGAATGTAAATCAATTTAGAAAAAAACAAAAAAAGAAAAACAAGAGGATTGTTGGGCATGTTTTATTTTAGGGCTTGCTCAAGGCAAAGAGAGAGAGGGTTCAATATCACCAAGTACAACAGAAGACTTGACACGTAACAGGAAATGAGCCCTTGTGTTCTCATCCTATGGAACACCACACATTATAGCTGCAGCTGCTGTTGAGAGGGTTCACAGAGCTCAGCGGGTGCTTTGCTCATCCGTGTGACTCGCTCAAACACACATCTCTGGTTTATTAGATTGAAGATCTGTGAATAAAGTATGACAGCTGACCTCACATAGATGTCAGAAATGCTGTGCTGGATGATCCAGTCAGTCCTGAGGCTGACAGGTGGTATTTATAAGGGTCTGGGAATTAACAGGAATGTCCATGATTGCATGCAGCAAGGTGCAGGTTTTTTTTTTTTTAGATCTAGAGATAAGTTGTGTTCAAAATGTAGCTCAAGCATGGCTACGTCAGTGAATGACATGACAATGCATGTGCTGAATTTTGGTATTTTGGCTTTATACTGTATTTAGATGATAGGGCCCCATCTCTATATAGAGATCTAGAGATGTTAATTAGCCGTGTGGCTGTAATCTCACATATTTACATGCTAAATGGTCATCAATATGTATTCTACCATTTTTAGAAATTAATAAATCATTAATTCATGTATAAATTAATAATTTCAATTTGGCCTTTTTGTTGTTGAGCTAGATTGATCTTTATCAGTGGTGGTGCAGAGAACTCAAAAGGCGACACAATTACTGAGTCTGGGGTTTCTGGCTGAATCAAAGTCTGTTTATTCACAAAAGGCCAAATACCGGGAAGTCAAAAAATCAAGCAACAGTACAGGCTCAAAGGTCGAGAACACGAGGAACAGGTCACACATGAAGAACACTCAGGGAGATAAAAGGTTGGAACGCTCAGGACATTGCAACAAGACGATCTGGCACAGGAGGAATGGAGAGCATAGCACAGTGAGACACAGGTGAAACACATTGGGGCAGGGAAGACAATCACACAAGCGGGGAACTTGACAGGAAGACAGGGGCAGGACACAGGCTTCAGAAATAAACAGAAAAGGTGATATAAGATATAGATCTAAACACTTCTCAGTGGTTTGCAATCAAAGTGACCAATCCTTTAAGACCCACACTGTATTACTGGAGAGGTCTCACTGAGGAGAGAGGAGCTGCATTTTTTCCTGCAGTGCTGATATTGGTTGAAGCTTTGCCTGAAGTGATCAGTGTGTTCAAACTGAGCTCTGGTCAGATTATTAAACAGGACCTGGAGACGCCCCACACCACATCTTCCTCATGTCAGAACTGGAAATACATTCAGCATTTTTTGTCGTTGTAATTTTTTCACCTTCCCCTTCAGCGACTGGCCAGAGGGGAAAAGTAATGAGGATTTCAACTTTTCACCCATTTTTTAATTACTTAACACAACTACTTCTGTGACTGTCTGCTGTAAAACAAAACTGTTGGAAGCTGTTAATAATTTGCCTCCATTTGCATGGCATCACAATCATCAGATAAAGTGTTATATGAATGTGTGGTGAAAACAATGTTTTTCAGACTTTTTATTAATTACAATTAATGAAGACTTACTTTGGCACCCTTTGATTCTTATCTTTTTGAGCCTTGCACTCTAGCTATTTGACAACGTGACTGTGTGAAGAGATTGAACAAACTGGTGGTGTTGTGCTTAGTTGTTGAAATAGTTTTTCTACAGCAGACCGGGGCATTTAACAGCCCGCCAGCTGGTTCTGGCCCATCCAACTCTTCCATCCAGCCCATGAGATCAAAGACAAACCAGACTGATGAGGCTTATTTTATGGCTGCATGAAATGATTCCAACTTGCTTTTATTTTTAAATGCCTAGCGCAACTGTGCTTCCCTTCCATGTTTGTGTAATAATTGTTGTTAATAAGAAGCTGTTTGGATCGTTTTGGTTTTCTATATTTGATCTTAAAGGGATATTTCAACATTTTGGCAAATTGGCCTATTGCCATAATCCCTATAGTTTTAGGAGTAGGTTCATTACCTTTAATTGTTGGTGCAAGCTGTTTTTAGATCGGCGGAGCAGTGACGCCAAGTGCACGGTGTTTCCACGTTTCCCTCATCAAACCAAATACACAATTTAACAACTCTAAAACACTCTCATGGACAAGTTGTGACCTGCACTTTCACCACACTATGAAATAATTATGTATAATTATGTAACATTACAACACATGAAGCAAATACTACTTCCATACTTTTGAAATCACTCCGCCAAGCAGCCATGTCTGGAATGTAGTTCCAGCTATGCATTTACCTCAAAAACAACTCAGTCTCATAACATTCAATTATTATCTCATGGCGTGGTGAATGTGCAGGTCACAACTTGTCCACGAGAGCGTTTTGGCGTTGTTGGATTGTGTACAGTATTTGGTGAGATTGATGAGGGAAAGCTGGACATACCACGAGCCTCCGTAGCGTTAGCCGAGCAGCTCACGTCTCTGCCCTGCTGATCTAAAAACAGCTTGCACCGACAATTAAAGGTAATGAACCTACTGCTAAGACTATAGGGGTTATGGCAATAGGCGAATTTGCCAAAATGTTGAAATATCCCTTTAACATTTGCGTTGCCCCCAGCAACAATCTGCATGTACTGTATGCCCTTCTAGGGAAAATAAGTGCCCACCCATGTTCTACAGTGTTTACTGCTGGAGTTGAGGCCGTTTGTCATCCTCATGTCTTCCATACTTACAGATTCACTTTGAGTGAACGCTGACTCACAGGAGTTGGACGGGGTGGAGACATGTGACTGAACATGTATGCATCAGGGAAAGTGCTGACAGGACAGAGAGCTGGCCTTTTGCCGTTGTCGTTAAAAGGTTAATGATGGTTAATGTCCATATAGTCATTCTCTTTGCATGTGAGCACATTTCGCTCTTTAGGCCTATACCACCACACCCATGCTGAACTTCACTGGTCAGTTTATGCATCATTCCAAACATATGCCCAGCCAAGTTATGCTTTGCTTTAATTGACTGTGAGTAATTTTTCTCCATCTGGCTGCCAATCTCTGGCCCAGATCTCCTCCTACGGGACAGATTTTCTGTGAAAACTCTAATCTGTCTACAGGCTTCTCACACATGATGGCCAGCCCACTTCTCTCAGGGCCCAGGTCTGCCTTGCTGCCATCTGCCTATTACACTGGAACTCACTGCTTTTGTATCTTTCTCATTCTATCTCTTGTACCCATATCTGTGTTTCCATTTGGTTCTTCTTCCCCCCTCCTGTCTCCAGTCCATTCTGGCCCCTGTGAGGGTAGAAAGTGTGTATATCTGAAGCGGGCAGCCGTTTTTCTGGTCCTCATTTATCTGCATTTACTGTGCCCACTTTCTCTAGAGATGGATTTATAGGAGAACTGGGTCCTGTCAAAACCTTGCCATGAGTGCACATGTTGTTTTCTGCAGCTTCTCTTTTGATAGAGAGGCTACTTGGTTGTTTCTGGCCTTTGGGATGTTTAGCTTCAGTGTGCATGTGTGAAGAAGACTGGAAAAAAAAAGAAAAAAGACAGCCGCCATGTGTTATTGTTAATTTTTCTGCAAACATACAACTCTCTTTTTCCCAAAACACTTGAAAACATGTGAATAATCGATCAGTTTTAATCAGCAGTGCAGCTAAAAAGAGTTGTGCGGTCAATATCTCGTCCATCAAGAACAATTTAAACTTCAGCTAAAACATTTTGTTATTATTAAGAGGTCTGATGAAAGCCCTTCACATATGGACGTCTGCAGCCCTCATCACTTTGGCATCAATCACAACCTTCTACAATGTCTTCATTGTGGACAGTGCAGCAGCTGTGATTTTAAGCAGCACAAATAGATGAAGTCACGTCATTCCTGATTTAGAATTTCAGCATAGTGGAGTAGGATCATGTCTAGAAATAACCACTGTTGTTATGTTTTTGGCTCATGCTGATCAGATTTTAGATTTGTCATTACTGTTAGGATGTTGTTGTTTTTTCTGTCTATACAAACTCACGTGTTAGGATGAACCATGCAGCAGCTGGGGGGCGCAGTCGTCAGCACAGGAGATTTATGATTCTGTTTTTCCATGCTGTGCCAGGTGGGCTGAAGAAAAGGAAGATCTCCTCCGTTTGTCTCGGTGAGGAGGGCGCGCTCTCCCCTGTACAGGTGGCTCCAATTCCTCTTTAGCTTTTTGAGTAGTTGCAATGAATCAGGCTATGAAGCTCCTAATGTGTTTCACGTGGAATCAGCCATCCTTACAGCTGGGAAGACCTTTTTATTCTGCAGCGAAGCAGAAAAGAAATGAAAACCATCAGTTATGAAAACACAAACTCTCCACTAAACCGCTGAAAGCTGCTTGAACATTTCACAAAGAACACATACAGTACAGTAAAATACATTCGCAGTTTAAAGCTGATCGATGCAGCAGAAGAGCTGCCAAAGTGAAAGTCCTCTGGATGCCCAGGTTTACTACAAGACTGAGCACTGTACTGAAGACCGGCCTTCTTAAACCAGGAACCATGGTCATTATGCAATTATTGTGGTGTCAAATACATTTAAAGACAGCATGAAACCACTACTGTACAGATCCTGATCCTGAAGGGTCTGAAATGAACTGCACTGACCTCTCCTGGAGTGCAGCGTGAATACCTGCAGGAGTCAGACAGCAGCCGGCTGACAGGCTCAGGCTGGAGCAGCTACACTGACTGCAGCTACTGTGCAGAACGCTGTGTGTGTGTGTGTGTGTGTGTGTGTGTGTGTAGGCTCTTAGGTTGAATCAACTCCTGTGTTGACAGTGAGACATGACCCACTGTGGAGAGTTCCAGTGCAGACAGGGTTGCAGTCTGGTTATATGTGTGAACTTGTGTGTGTGTGTGCACTGTTGTTCCTATCTAAGAGGGGACATCGGCGTCGTTACACATTCACCAACAGGGGACCAAGCAGCCAACAGGGGACTTTTTTTAGGTCCCCTGTTGGACATGCTTTAAATCAACTTAAAATCATGTGAAAAACCTTCTGGTTAATTTTTTTAACTTTAGCCAAGAGGGGACCTGAGTGTGTGTGTGTGTAAAATATCATATTCAGCAGTGCCCCGGCAGGCTGGAGCAGGGGTTTTAACGACTCATTCACACACGTCGTTTCTTACACTCCTCCATAGTGTGAACGACTTGCAGCCCCGGCAGCCTTTCAGACTGTAGAGAGGCTATCAAACAGGCTCCTTAGTGAACAAACCAGTACCTTGAAACATAATTTGTTATTCTTTGTAACAAAATATAAAGGTTCCGTTTTCATGGATGTCTTAAGTTTAAACTCAACACTGTATTAGGTATAATAGAAATTTTAAAATATTGAAAAAATTGATCACCCATAACAAAATTTTAAATAAAATGGTCATTTAGATCATTTCTGTTGAATTCTGATTAAACATTAAAAATAATTGACCTTGTTATTGTTGCTTGTCCAGTTTTTTTAAGCACAGGGTTTCAATTTTACAATATACATGTGTTCTCAATCTGTATAGGAATTATTAGTTGACTTACATTGCAGAAAAAGGTCCACACTTGGTTTATATGGAATGACAGGGGTCCACTGTTGGTTGGTGCATAATGACACAGGTTCCCACTTAGTTAGCATGGAGTGAAATACACACTCCATCATGTATGAATAAGAAAGAAATAAGCAAAAGTGATAGTTTTTAAGAGAAAACTTTCATCAAAACTTAAAACAAACATTTCTAATAAAGTAGCACCAATAATGTTGTAATAATTTTTTTTACTGTAGGGTGTACTACTGCAACACACATTTCTACAGTCTATTCATTTTTTTAATAGAGGGTTTTAGGATTTAGGGTAATCTTAATGTACTTGCATCATAAATCTGTATTCATAAGGATGTATTTTATTTACAGAAAACTCAATGGCAACCTATGATGATATATTATGTAGAAGTAAACCATCAAAGAGTAACTGATATTAAAGTATTGGCACGGCAATTTGTTATCTTTGGGGAAAATACAGAGGGTTTGGGAGATCATCAGTTTGTCAGAGATACAAGGGATAATTCATTGAGAGGATTAATCTCACAAAGTCCCTATTTTAAACTATTGCCAGACACATTTCTACAGTCTATTAATTTTTCACTGTACTGGTGTTTTATACTACTTAACTGCATTGTTGTCATGGGAAAATACTTAAACTACTCACAGTTTGACATGGCCTGATGGCTCAGAGCCACAAAAAGTTACTTTTTGGCCACGTACATCTCATATAGATGAAGCTCTGTTGGGGCCACCTATGGTCAGACTTTTACTTTTTAAATGCATGTGATTTCAATTAATTTTAATGTATTTGCGTCATAAATCTGTATAGGAATGATTCGTTGATTTACGTTTTAGAAAAAGGTCCACACTTGGTTTATATGGAATGACAGGGGTCCACTGTTGGTTGGTGCATAATGATACAAGTGCCCACTTAGTTAGCATGGAGTGAAATACACACTCCATCATGTATGAATAAGAAAGAAATAAGCATAAGTGATCATCCGTAAGAGAAATTTTTCATCAAAACTGAACACAAACATTTCTAATAAAGTAGCACCAATAATGTTGTAATTATTTTTTAAATGTAGGGTGTACTACTGCAACACACATTTCTACAGTCTATTCATTTTTTAATAGAGGGTTTTAGGATTTAGGGTAATCTTAATGTACTTGCATCATAAATCTGTATTCATAAGGATGTATTTTATTTACAGAAAACTCAATGGCAACCTATGATGATATATTATGTAGAAGTAAACCATCAAAGAGTAACTGATATTAAAGTATTGGCACGGCAATTTGTTATCTTTGGGGAAAATACAGAGGGTTTGGGAGATCATCAGTTTGTCAGAGATACAAGGGATAATTCATTGAGAGGATTAATCTCACAAAGTCCCTATGTTAAACTATTGCCAGACACATTTCTACAGTCTATTAATTTTTCACTGTACTGGTGTTTTATACTACTTAACTGCATTGTTGTCATGGGAAAATACTTAAACTACTCACAGTTTGACATGGCCTGATGGCTCAGAGCCACAAAAAGTTACTTTTTGGCCACGTACATCTCATATAGATGAAGCTCTGTTGGGGCCACCTATGGTCAGACTTTTACTTTTTAAATACATGTGAATTCAATTAATTTTAATGTATTTGCGTCATAAATCTGTATAGGAATTATTCGTTGATTTACGTTTTAGAAAAAGGTCCACACTTGGTTTATATGGAATGACAGGGGTCCACTGTTGGTTGGTGCATAATGATACAAGTGCCCACTTAGTTAGCATGGAGTGAAATACACACTCCACACAGACACACAAACACATGCAAACACACATATTTCAACTTAAGTAGCACTGGTAAAGTTGTAATTGTAGTTTTGTTTTTAAACATGGGGTTAGGGTTAGTTACTGTGAAAACTCAATGGCAACCTATCATGATACTTAAGGGAATATTTCAGTTATTGACATTCATGGATCAACAATAAAACATGTATGGGAAAATAAAAGAGGAGCTGGGGGGTCATCAGTTTGTCTGAGATACAAGGGATAATTCTTCTAGAGGATGGATTAACCTCAAAAGCTCAAAACTTTCATCAAAACTTAATACAAACATTTATAATGAAGTAGCAACGGTAATGTTGTGTTTTTTTATGTAGGGTGTACTGTGAAAACTCAATGGCAACCTACGATGATATATTATGTACAAGTAAACCATCAAAGAGGTACTGATATACGACAATTTGATATGGGAAAATACAGAGGGAATGGGGGATCATCAGTTTGTCAGAGATACAAGGGATAATTCATTGAGAGGATCCCTATGTTAAACTATTGCCACACACATTCACACAGTCAAAATGTTTTTAAACTGCCACGACCACGAGAAAGCCATCCATGTGTTGCAGTAATCAGTTCTAGATTGGACTATTGCAATGCACTTTATGTTGGCGTCTCCCAGTCTTCGCTCAGTCGCCTCCAACTTGTCCAAAACGCTGCTGCCTGTCTTTTAACTAACACTAATAGACATGAGCACATTACTCCTGTTCTTAACTCCCTTCACTGGTTCCCTGTCCCTTACAGAATTGATTTTAAACTTTTAATGTTTGTTTTTAAAGCACTTAACGGCCTGGCCCCACTGTATTTATCTGAGCTACTTTATTAGAAATGTTTGTGTTAAGTTTTGATGAAAAATTTCTCTTAAGGATGATCACTTTTGCTTATTTCTTTCTTATTCATACATGATGGAGTGTGCATTTCACTCCACGTACTTATATTCAAAACAGACTGACTGAAACATGGGTACATGCAATATACAGTCACAGAGCATTTTTATGAGCTACCATTCTCTGCCAGAAATGTTGTCTGGGAACAACATCTTACTTAACATGGCACAAGAAATTAGGATTCATCATATTGTCAGAGATACAAGAGATAAGGCATTGTGTGGATGGAATAACCCCAAATAGCTCAATGTTGAACTGCTGCAACACAACTAAAAAAAGTTAACAGTGGTGTGGACCGTGTCTGAGGAATATAGTTCTTGCTGTGTCCTAATTGTCCTTTACAAGGCTTTGTAAGGCTTTGCATGTGTTTTTATATTTATGCGTTCCTTTGTTCCCCTTGATTTTCTAAATACCTTTTAATGAGTAGTTTAACGGGGGTTTTTGGGGTTATTCCGTCCACACACTGACATATTCCCTGTATCCATGACAATCTGATGAATCCTAATTTCTTATTCCAAGTTAATTGTTGTTCTCAGACAGCATTACTACTAGCAGACAACAGTGGCTCATATAAAGGCCCTGTCACAGAATATTATAACAGGTAATTACACACCTTCACAAAACTCATCAAAGAACTGACAATTCTTTAGACAAAATGGAATATTGCTGGTACACCCACTCTTTACAGTTGCCACAGAAGTTGAGTCACCAAAGGCCATAGGTGCGTATGTAGCACATGGCCAACCTAAGACCTGGGACGGTCTGATTTGGATATAAGATATTGGCTGAAAGAAGGTAGAAACTCTGAAGCCCAACCTGAAAATACCTAACGACCATCGTCAGCTACGACAAACCATCCCCCACACTGCCCACACTCAAGGACTGACACAGGTCATCTGGCACTCACTCCGCTCTCACTCCATTCACTCACTTCTCAGATCCCAGTTCAACAACTCTACCTTAAAGTTAGGATCTGTGAAATACATGAGTGCTGGTGACTTAACTACTTCAATGTAGAGGAATGTTTTGTGCCCACATAGACTGAAACCCCATTAAAAATGTTCAACTCTACTTAGAAAACTGTGTGTAAATGTAATGAAGTCGCATTGCTTACTTCAACATGCACAAGGTTATACCTAGATAATAAGGAATATACACACTTGTGTTTAGCTGGGTACTGAAACGAAAGAAAATCATTAGGAAACAACCAAAATAGATAACAAATTAATTACTTAAAAATATAAATAAATTAGATAACGTTTTACCATCTTCTGAACACAATTAATTGAATTTGTTTATAATTCACTTCAGATGCTATGAATAAGGTAATATGGGATTGTTGAATGTACAATCCACACATCCTGAAAGCAACCAGACCCATTTCTGCTGAGCACCAGTGTGAACTGAATACAGCTTTTATTGTGTACTTCCCACTTAATGTAAACTCTCTGATCCTGTGCCAATCCTGTACCTTTTGACAACTTTAAATTAGGTTTCAATTTATACACCAATTTCATCTATAGATGTGTATGACTATGTGATACAGTGTGTAATATACTAGTGTGTAAAAAAAACACAAATTTAGTTTTAGTTTTCATTTTTGTTGTGGACCAAAAATATTCAGACAGGTATACATGAACTCCAGTAGAGCTAATAGTTTGGTAAGTAAAAATGTGTGTTGCAGTAGTTCAACAGTGGGTATTTTGGAGTTATTCCATCCACTATAGCTGATTTATCCCCTGTATCTCTGGAAATCTGATTATACCTAATTTCAGACAACATTTCTACTGGCACACAATGGTAGACCATATAAAGGCTGACAAAATATTATACTGATCACAAGGCATCACACACCTTTACAAAACTCATCAAAGACTTGACAGGGTGGATTATTGCTGGGACACCCACTCTTTACAGTTGCCACAGAAGTCCATAGGTGTGTAGCACATGGCCAACCTAGGACTGGGGAATTCCATTGTCTGTTAGTCTGATTTGGATATAAGATCTTGGCTGAAGGATGTTAGTCTTTTCCAGGTTGCCCTTCAGAGTTGCTAACGACCATCGTCAGCTACAAGAAACCATCCCCCACACTGCTGACAGTCAAGGACTGACACAAGTCGTCTGGCACAGATTTAAAGCCCTCACTCACTTCTCAGAAGCCAGTTCCACATTTAGAGTGGAGAGTGGAGGTAAGCCTACCACACACATAAAGATAATCGGGCTGATTTTGCCCCGATTTTCCCCCTCCGACCAAAGACAAAAATCAGCCGATTATCCTAAAGTCTTAAGATTATTTTATGAGATTCTCTTGTAGTGTGTGGTATGTTAAGAGTCAAAATTCTCACAACAATCGCCTCGGAAAACGTTCGGCGCCGATAATCGTAAATATTAAACATGTTCAATATTTCCGAATCAAAAGTCATCTTGCGTGTGGAAAGCCGGTGTTGTGCTGAGAAGTGCCTGCTTGCCAAGCTCTGCATGCTGCTCGCGGCAAGCCACTTCTCGACACAACACCGGCAATCCCACAGAGAGCCACGGTGCAGCCCTGGCATTACATGAGGTTCACACAGACATTCACGCATACACGGGAGATTTCCTGATAGCCGATAGCAAAGACGGTAGCGATCATAGCCAGCAACAGCCGGCAATAGAGCAACCATGTTTAAACGATCATGTGGCCGCCGCTCACAGCCGCTTTACTGCTCGGCGTCTGAAGCCACAGACACACAGACACACAGAGATGGTATCGTTGTAAAGGCTGAAGTGTCCCGCTTTCATTTTTAAAAAATGACATCGCTCTCATTGTCCATTCCGGAAATAGACCGAAAGAGTAGCTACAACAATACTGATCTCTTTCTGAGTTTTCTGACCGGAGGGTCAAGATTCTGAAAAATCTTAATGTGTGTGGTGCGCTGTGTTTGGAATATCACAGCTCACCACACACAATACGATCAAAACTGTTCAATCACAGATTTTTTATCTTCATGTGTGGGGTCTTTCACAGATAAAAAAATTGGTTGAAATTTAGAGAATCTTTATGTGTGTACCAGGTTTTAGGATCTGTGAAATACATGAGTGTTGATGACTTCACTACTTCAATGTAGAGGAATGCTTTTGTGTCCACATCATAGACTGAAGTCTATGGGTGGGAATTGAGAACCGGTTCCTCTTCAGAACTGGTTCCCACGTGATCATTTCCTTGGGATTGTGTGCGTGCATGCTTAATGATTCCGCTAATCAATTTTGCTTTTTCCTTTGCAAATGTGCATGTTTCTAACCCAAACAACACATGCTGTATTCGGGTCAGAACGAAGGCAAACACGGCGTCGAGACAGAAGCGCTCTAAAGTGTTGGGGTAGATGTGATGTGACAAAAAATATTCAGATTTATAAAACACTGCATACACACACTTGCAAGTAAAGTGCCTACAAGGCACATACATACTGTAGATATTAAGGAATACACACTTGTGTTTAGCTGGGTACTAAAACATCAAAAAATCATTAGGAAGCAACCCAAATGTGTAACAAATTAATCACTGAATCAGATTGCCATTCTACTATTTGTTTTCAAAATAAATTTGATTAGAATTAGATTTATTGTGTACCTCCCACTTAACTCATTGAGTGCCATTGACGTACATATACGTCAAACGCAGTTTTCTGCGGCTGGTAAATGGGGACGCTGTCGCCCACACTGTGAGTAATTTTGGGGATTCTGGGATGTGTAGAACGAATGAGACTGTAGATCAGAGCAAGAAGTGAAGAAGAAGGAGAAGACGAGTGCGATCGCTACGGAGATAAAAAAGTTGGAAAAGTTTCTATTTCTTGAGAAAAACGACGGGCAGAGCCTGGAACAAGTGTAACGTGGAGCTGTGATGAAAAATTTCTCTTACGGATGATCACTTTTGCTTATTTCTTTCTTATTCATACATGATGGAGTGTGTATTTCACTTCATGCTAACTAAGTGGGCACTTGTATCATTATGCACCAACCAACAGTGGACCCCTGTCATTCCATATAAACCAAGTTTATTGTTGAGCCATAAATGTCAATAACTGAAATATTCACTTAAGTATCTTGATAGGTTGCCATTGAATTTTCACAGTACATCCCATGTTTTAAAAAAACTACAATGAAAACTTTACCAGTGCTACTTTAGTTTAAATATGTGTGTTTGCATGTGTTTGTGCGTGTGTGTTGTGTGTATTAATAGTTACAAATGTTTGTATTAAATTTAGATTAAAAATGTATCTTAAAGGGACAATATGTGACATTTACCCCCATCTAGCGGTGCGGTTGCATGTCGGCACGTATTCTTGCTGTTGCGTTTACGTAAACTCGGGCAGAAGTCAGAAAAACAACACAAGCTGCATGTATCAGGATAAACAAGCCTCTATGTAAACAAACGGTCCGCCAGCACGAGGCAAAACAATACAGGCGTGACAATATGTTGTCATGGCGATGTCGTATTGTTTACCTGACCCACGTTTTACCGGCTTTCTCTCGTCGAGTAAAATAACATCCAGTCGGTTTGCCGACGGCGTCACTCAGGTGTCTGACTGCACCTGAAGGCAACACCAGTGCCTCCGTCCTTCCTCACACTAGCTACACGGTGGTGACAGTTTTAACAGGCGCTGTCTGGAAAACTTTCTCCCCGAGCCGAGAAGCTCCGGCGGCCCGAGTTTGTGGTTACTTACAGCCACGGTGACGCTGAACGTAAAACATGGCGATTCAACATGGCAGAGAAGGTTCGGTGAACCCCCCCCTGTATGTTTGTAACGACTTGTAACATCTCATTCTAAGGTACGAGAAAGCGCTCGTTTGTATGCGGGCGCGATTCCACTTCAGTGAAATACGTATTTATGAAAGCGATATTTGATTTTTGTCAATAAAAAGCCAATAAAGTCCCATACTGTCCCTTTAAAACTTAGCAATTTCTCTCATTTCTGCTTATCCACCCATGCTGGAGTGTGTATGTCGCTCCGTGCTATCTCAGTGGGAGCTTGTGTCATTATGCCCCAACCAACAGTGGACCCCTGTCATTCCATATAAACCAAGTGTGGACCTTTTTCTGTAATGTAAAACAGTAAATAAAATACATCCTCATAAATACAGATTCATGATGCAAGTACATTAAATGTGACCTAAAACCCTGAGTTTTAATTCAAATATTTTTCCTATAACAACAATGCAGTCAAGGAGTATAAAACTCTTGTAGGGGAAAAATTAATAGACTGTAGAAATGTGTGTTGCAGTAGTACACCCTACATTTAAAAATAATTACAACATTATTGGTGCTACTTTATTAGAAATGTTTGTGTTCAGTTTTGATGAAAAATTTCTCTTACGGATGATCACTTTTGCTTATTTCGTTCTTATTCATACATGATGGAGTGTGTATTTCACTCCATGCTAACTAAGTGGGAACCTGTGTCATTATGCACCAACCAACAGTGGACCCCTGTCATTCCATATAAACCAAGTGTGGACCTTTTTCTGTAATGTAAAACAGTAAATAAAATACATCCTCATAAATACAGATTCATGATGGAAGTACATTAAATGTGACCTAAAACCCTGAGTTTTAATTCAAATATTTTTCCTATAACAACAATGCAGTCAAGGAATATAAAACTCTTGTAGGGGAAAAATTAATAGACTAGATATGTGTGTTGCAGTAGTACACTCAACATTTAAAAATAATTACAACATTATTGGTGCTACTTTATTAGAAATGTTTGTGTTAAGTTTTGATGAAAAACTTCTCTTACGGATGATCACTTTTGCTTATTTCTTTCTTATTCATACATGATGGAGTGTGTATTTCACTTCATGCTAACTAAGTGGGCACTTGTATCATTATGCACCAACCAACAGTGGACCCCTGTCATTCCATATAAACCAAGTGTGGACCTTTTTCTGTAATGTAAAACAGTAAATAAAATACATCCTCATAAATACAGATTCATTATGGATGAGTAAAGACAGACAAGCAAATTATCTTTGTTAAGAAAAAAGGAATTCATTCATTAAAGCTGGTTTTAAGTAAATGTTGTTGCTTATACTGCAGAACTTGATATTAGTGCATGCAGCCATGTTACTTCTGAATTGCATGCAATTCAATAAAAAAATATTTACTCTCAAATGTGGCCATGATTATTTAAATATATAATTTGTATTACAGAGACTTTAAAATAAGTAATGATAACTCTCAAGTTATATTATTCATTCTTGAAAGAAACTGAGAAAGTCATTGTTGTAAACAAAGACTCATTAGGTGAATGGGTCGTTAGATGAATGAATGGGTGCAGACAGCTCCACTGCAGTATGTGGAGGTCCACTCTTTGATAGGTAAATGTCGCTCAGAGATCCAAGTCCCCTCTTGGCAATTTCTTTAAAAATAATTAAAAGTCACATTTTCAGTAATATTATGGTAAAACACCTTAAAAGTCAATTTTATATTCCATTTTTGGTTTTTCAAAATAAGCAGAAACATAAGACCCCTCTTGGCAGCTTGGGATGACAGGTCCCCTCTTACCCCTATTGGTGTGTATGTGTGTGTGTGTGTGTGTGTGTGTGTGTGTGTGCATTGGAAGAAGGTGTATTTATGTATAGGTTGCACATAAGCTTTCAATCAGGGCGCCTCAGGCCTCTCTGTGCCTATACACAGTAGGTACAGTACTGTATAAGGAAGGAGGAGCTGGGCTGGCTCCTCCACTGTGTCTGCTCAGTGATAATTGAATGATTGTTGGTAGGGATGCACTGATGCAATATTAAAGCCCCAGTATGTAACTTATTTGGCTTTTTATTAGCAAAAATCAAATATTGCTTTAATAAATACGTATTTGAAGTTGAATCACACCCGCATACAAATGAAAGCTTTCTCGTACCTTAGAATGAGTTGTTACAAGTCGTTACAAATACATAAGTGGGTGACGCACCAAACCGAGGCGGCCATGTTGCATCGCCATTTTTTACGTTGAGTGGCAGCGTGACCGTAGGTAACCACGGAAACTCAGCGGAGCTGTCGGCTCGGGGAGAAAGTTTTCCAGGTAGCGCCTGTTAAAACTGTCACCACTGTGTAGTGTGAGGAAGGACGGAGGCACTAATGTTGCATTCAGGTACAGTCAGGCAGACGGCCATCGGCAAACCAACCGGATATAATTTTACTCGACGAGGGAAAGACTGTAAAACGTGGGTCAGGTAAACAATACGACATCACCATGACAACATATTGTTTTGTCTCGTGCTGGCGGACCACTTGTTTACATAGATACTTGTTTATCCTGTTACATGCAGCGTCTGTTGTCTGTCTGACGTCTGCCCGATTTCACGTGAATGCAACATCAAGAATATGTTCCGATATGCAACCGCACCGCTAGATGGGGGGAATTCCTACATATTATCAGATATCGGCCCAGATATCGACTAAATATGGACCAGGTATTGGATAATGGGTCTGATCCATGACACTGATCCATTCACTTCAGTTCTATTTGTGAGGCGTGCAGCATGCAATAACAAACAAACACAGAGCAACAACATTTTAGAAAATTACTGTAGAGAGGTAATGTAAAAGTGAAGCCTGATGCCTTCACTGTCTGCCATATGGCAAATACACAGTTCATTAATTCACCAGTGGTATCAGATAAGTATCAGGTATTGGCAGTGGGATTGAAAAGACAGATCGGTATTGGTGAATTTTTTGTTTTGTTTATTGTCACTAAATCTAGAATGAATATTCAATTTTAATGTATTACTGTTTAGACTGCAGACTGACTTTGTAGATGGGTGACTGTACATCACACCAGTCTGACACACATGCAATGTGGGAGGTGGGACTACACAGCACAGCACACATAGAGCTTCTCTGGAAAACGCTTTATCTTTAATGGATAGCACATGTCAACAGCACTGAAAATTTACTTTCTGAGTATGTCAGTGATTAAATTGTTAAAAGTTAAATAGATAATGAACATAACCAAATTATCAATACTTCAAAAATATTCCCTTTCAGTGCTAAAACCAAGTTAATCTGAAGTAAATGGATTACCATTGTAACTGCACTGGATTATGCTGCTACTGTAAATCAAATTTTTTAAAAGACACATGTTCTATATTCCTGTCAGATTTCACCGTCTTTGTGGCTCTGCTGTACACTTGGCTACACTGTGACTGATTAACAAAGTGAGAATATACTTTCTCTTGTTCCTCTTTCATTCTCTGTGATACAGCACCAAGTTATACAGGCATAGTTTCCACACCATTCATGATCCCTGTTTATGTGATTAGTGTCTGACTGGGTAATTAAAAAGGGCGTGATGTGTTGATTCACCCAGGCTTCTCCAACCGCAGCACAGAGCTGAGCCACATGGTTGTAAATACGCTGGATGACCTCATTTGCTGCTGGAGTCAGTTTGAAAAGAAAAAGTATAATATTCAGTTTTCATTTTTGTTTCACTTTTCTGTGTGGTTCCACTCACTCTTTTGCTATACTGTAACACTCACTGGGATAATGCTGTGTATTACATTATACATGCTCACAAACAAGGCATTACACCACTTATTTTGGTTGAGCTGCAGTGTGCTCATAAAGATGTTCCTCTAGGCTGCTGTAAACAGAAATATGTCTTTTATCAGTTTCCCGTGGTAAAAAGAAAAATACAATGATACATGCAGTAATATCACTGCAGCCTCAGGCAGAGCCAGCTGTCAACCCAGGTGCAATACTGTAAAATACTGCAAAACAATGTGACTTAATAACTGATGTGCTTTTGTGACTAACAATACTACCGAATACTGTAACAGAAAAGTGTAGGTGTGACAAGAAACAGGACTAATCAGTGCTCTGTACACGGTTTGGTCAGGGTGTGGATGAGAAGGCAAACTGAAACGTAAATGTGCACCAGTGTAATGTTATACCATGACATTTGATTCATTCCTGAGCGGAAAGACTTTCTGCTCCATCAGACTCCCTCAAGTCAGATTAGTCAGATTTGGGAAAAGAAACAAAGGATAGGTAGTCTGGGAAAATGTGGACCGGACTGAAATATCTTGGCAACTACTGGATCGATTGCAGTGGAATTTTGAATAAACACTGAGAAAAAAGCTTAATTACCTTGGTGAGCCCTGGACGTTTTTCTTTAGCGCTATACGCTGAGGTGGCAGTTTTTGGTCCAGAGTGAAATATCTCAGAATCTATTGAATGGATAAACTTTTTAAAACATTTTAAAGCCTCTACAGGAGGGATTGGCAGATGACTGGCCTTTCATGTTCTTGTCTTGCATTTCTTTCACTTTATTTTGTACAGACATGTGCCACATCTGATGCAGTGATCAGACCGTACAGGTTCTCAAACCTTTTCACATAAAGGACCCCTAACCGGACACAAATCAGACCACAGACCCCCACTGGACAAAATGTTGATGCAAACACCACAAATATTTGTTCTGAGTCTGAAGAACATAACTTTTTTAGTCAATGTACGTTCATATTAGGGCCAATGGTGTGATTTTTTGTAAATATTATAGAGACATTTCTGGAAAAAAGTGGTAGGCTACAATTTCTCCAAAAATGTTTTAAACATTTCTAGAAAAGAGTGGTTAAAATTCTCAAAAACAAACACAAAAATCTACAAAAAAGTGGTAAGATTTCAAAAAAAAGGTAAAAATAAATTCTACACTGTGTCATGTGCCTGGCCCAATATGTCAGTCCAATGTCAGTGGTGGTTTTGGTCAATATGATGTTGTAATATGAAGAACTGCAGTGGAAGATGCTCCCCAGAAAACAAACCTGCTGTACTGGTAACGACATTAACATGGACACAGCTTACAAATCAGATTTTGGGGGAAATTCTCCATCATCCCTCATCCATTTTTAATTTCCTTTTTCCAAATGTTGTAAATATAAACTATGTGGAGGGACTGTCAAACAACACTTTTTTTTATTCAGATGAAGATCAGTTAGACTCTGCACAGCCAGCACCATCTGTCGTCTCTCATCCACACAAGTGCTGTCTGACGCAGTCCTTCAAACAGGACATGCTGAAATATCTTCAAACCGTGCCAAAAAATCTAAAAACAAATTCATATCTAAATGAAATTGTTGATTGGCATGCACGCTCTCTGCAGGTGCCAGATACAGTAATGATATGCTGCATGCATTTAGCAACCTTTACTTAGCATGTTTTATAATATAGATGTTGATGGAGAAATACTTCTTGCAGATTAGGAATAGAAATACATCAGAGGAAAGTTCTTTAATGCAGATGAGTACAGTCTGTTGCTCCAATGATGTTGGGTAACCTGGGTGATAATGCGATGAAGGCGCATGATTCACAGTAGACTGGAACAGATGTGATCTGTCTCCTATCTCCCTTTGGAAAGATTCTGTGGCCAGGAATCAGGTTGTGGTGAACACCTGGACATGTTGGTCTGTTATGTGGAGTACAGGCTGTGGTACAGTACCTGCTAATCAGTGCATAATTAAGTCTCTTTCCAAGATGTATGTAGGGTTTTTAAAGTCAGAATGGCTCGAAAGTAATAAAATATCCATCGACTGATTGATTATACTGATTGATAAACCACAGAACTCCTTTGACAGGTCTGGATCAAACCACCAAAGTGTGGTCATGCCTAAGATTGGTGAATGTGGAAAGTTCTCTCAGAATAAATGTGCTGAGGGTGGCACAGTGGTGGTTATAGCTTCTCACCTCTCAGCAACAAGGTTTATTCTCGGGCCTGGGGCCATTCTGAGTTTGCATGTAGAGCTACAACAATAATTGATTATTATATTAAAGGAATAGTTCACTCAAAATTGAAATTTCACTCATTATCTACTCACCCTCATGTCGACTAAGGGCTGGGAGAAGTTTCAGAGTTATCCGTGGCTTCTCTGAGTTACAGGGGGTCTCAGCGTAGCAGTACATGTCCATATAACGGTTGCAAATGGATACCAACTGTCTTCGTAACAAAACGACACACGAAAAAACATCCAAATACCTCCATGCTGCTCGTATGTAATGTCCGTCTTGTATTGAAGCCCCGAAATGCGAAATTGTCCCGAAAAAAATTAAATAAGTCTATATTTCAAGCTTGTTTGTAGCGGAAGCTCCTGTTCCCAGTTCGTCCAAATTTGACGAACCGGGAAGAGGAGCTTCAAGAAGCTTCCGCTACAAACAAACAAACATTTTTTCAGTCCAAAGACATGCACACTAGTTCGACTGGTTAAATTGCCTGTATTGTGTGTGTGTGTTTGTGTGTGTTGTTTTTCATTCATGCCCCCTGTTATTATCTGGTGATGTCCTAACTAATGTCTTGTAAGACTTAACATCTGGTCAGAATTTTAGTTATGCTCAATTTATGGTGAGACTGTGAGCATGGTAAACATGTATCTGCTGAACATCATCACTATGAGTGTGTTGCCATGCTGACAGCAGCCTCTCCCTGGCAGCACCGTGCTGCCACCCTGTCATACTGCACCAGGCTGATCTCTGCAGCTTGGAGGATAACAGCAACACACCAGCCCAAAATATTAGGCATGCATTTTTTTTTTACACAAGCTGAATGTGCAGTAGTAGTGCCAATGCACGCTCATTTACAGTCAGTGCATCCTGCTACATCTGACAGACAATAGCAAAAGATGATGATGAGTAATTTCCATTGTTTGCTGTAAATCATTTTTGGAATGACGCTCAGTGCCGTCCCTGAGGACTTGGTGTTTATTAGCAGCACTAAAATGTTCATCTCTCTCTTTCCCCATCTTTCTTTCTCTCTCTATCTCTCTCTTTCTAGGTTGGTGGTTTGTCAGCACAGCAGAAGAGCAGGGCTGGGTGCCGGCCACATACCTGGACTCCCAGAATGGAACTAGAGATGATTTGGATCTTGGCACTTCCAGGACTGGAGAGGGTTAGCACAGACACGAACACACACACACACACACACACACACACACACACACACACACACACACACACACACACACACACACACAAACACAACATCATTAGATTCATAAAACACAAAGACATAAATGTCATTCTGGTTGTTATTTGAGAAGAACAGGACATGTTTTCTCAATAACAGCTTATAGGGTTTGCTCACATTTCAGTCCAAACACAGTAAACAAAATTGACTTGCACACACTCACAAACACACTCCCAGTCACGTATTAGGAACCTCCTAGACCTGTCGCAGCTCACAATGGTGAAATGGTACCACACTGCAGCCAAGGGGTTTGCAATATTTTGGCACCGCAGAAAATTCCTTTGTCCTCCCCTGGGAGGCTGCAGCTCTTGCAGGAGTCTTGTTTTGTTGTGACCCTTTCCTTCCAAATGTTTAGTCTGTCTAACTGCTGGAGTTTAGCGTTTCATCACTGTGCCATCAGCTCCTATGTGCTCTCAGACAAAGGAATCAAGGAGAGATAAATAAAAGTATGACCACATGCCTGTTTAGAAATACTTACAAAATCCTGTCTGTTAATACACACATGCATAATTTATGTGCAGGAGTGTGTTGTAATGGAACAAGGTAGGGCAGTTCTCTTCAGTCCTAATTCTAACCTTAACCACCACAAGTGAATAACACCAGCATAAAGTCATGAGCCTCAAACAGCCATTTGAAACTGGTAATGATACGACAGGGTGACCGCGGGTCCTTAAAAAGTCTTAAAGACAAATTTACTAATAAAAGACCTTAAAAAGTATTAAACTGTCTTAAGCTCAGTTTGTTTACGTCTTAAACATTGCTGTCTTTAAATGGACGTCATTAATTATATTCACGATATTCACGTCATCGCAAGAATTTCTGGTATGTAGGTACTCTGCCCTACTAAGCCAGACCGCAGTAACTACGCAAACAGTGAAACTGAGAAAAATGGCTTTAAAGTTTTTTGATTTGCCTTCCAAATGTGTTATAGGTCGATTAGTGAAAATACACAGATTTGACAGGTTTTCATTAAGTAATATTCATGCAATTAAATATATGACCACATATTTTACATTTTACCCCTAAAAAGCAGATACTGTGCTCTGGTGCCAGGTTTCCTTAAACAGATAGACAGATGGACGCATCACATGACTAATGACAAACCTCTGACCCTAATCCAATAAATATCATTTAGGACAATAATATTTTTGTTCTTTTTTCACATCAGCAAACACATTTGAAAAATGTTCTTGAACTCAACTGATTATTTTCATTTGACCTCACCTCACTCAGTGCCTTTAATTGGAAAGAGTATATTTTGACTTTTGGTCTCTATTTCCATCAGAGGTTAGATTTTAAATTTTGTGGAACTATGCTACATTTTTACATTAATGAAACAGCTCAAGAGTTAATTGTGATGGTTAAATAAATGATTTGTAACTTGTTCCAGGCTTTGTTGAAAACAAATGCACATGGCCAGGAGGAGGGTTAGCAAAACAAAGCAACAGACCTGCATAGTTCCCCTTTAAAATGGTATTAAAAAGGTCTTAAAAAGTTTTCAATTTAACTGAAGTAAGTAGTATAAAAGAAAGAATTTCCCACTGTTCTTGTCTATACTAAAACATACTCAAAAGAGTCTCCATAATAATAACTCCAACAGCAAAACAGCACATAGCAACATCACTCCAGCATGGTAACAACAGTTACCTCTCAACATTCTCAAATAAAGACTCATGTAATCAACAAAGGTGCTTTGCTTCTACAGTAGCATTAGCTGCTACTGCATGATTAAACAACAGAATCTCTTCCTGAACTATCCAGTTTTATATTATGGTTATTATATCATAAATACTGTATATTGTGAGTGGAGTGCTCAGTGAATTGCTGAGATTTTGAGGAACACAGCAGCAGTGATACAGAGAAACAGGGCAAGAAACACAAGCAGTGAAGCATTAAGATACTTTATTCACACCGCTGTGTAATAAAGTGGAGTCATTCTTAAAGTGTGGCTGGATCTGACAGCGATGTTAAAAGGTTTTCTCACTGTCCTCCTTCACTGTTACACAATGCACTCAAGTGAATTTATGTGGGAAGTGCCCAAGCTCCCGCTCTCACACACACACACACACACACACACACACACACACACACACACACACCCACACACACACATAGACATACACACACACATGCCTCTTTCTTTGTGATGACACTTGTTGACACTCAGCAAAACTTAGTCCTTCTAACTCGACCCTAAATCTGACTCTGTTCCTGACACTAAAACTGTGGCTTTGAAGATGAGAGCCCAGAGCCCCTAACACATGAAAACACACACAATAATACACACACACTCTTTCTCCTCTTCCCCTGACACCCCCCACCCCCCCAATCCTCTGTCCCATTAGGCCTGGTGTCTTTGTGTTTGCACACATCGTCACTTCTTATTTCTGATCTCCCCCTTCTCACTTCCTGTTGTCTCTTACATTTCATTATCTCGGCGTGGTCTGTAACCTAATTCCACTGACAGCTCGGCTCGCTGGAGAGGAACCGACAGGCGCTGCCCGGGCCTCGCTGAAATTACCTCGGAATAACATTTCCCTTTGTGCCTTCCCCCTTAGCTGATATTTCAATTAGGAGGTCAACAGGATTAGGGTGGTGCTTAGTGGAATGGATGGAAGCAGAGAGGAAATCAAAAGGGAGAGGAAATGACAAGGAGCAGACGCACACAAAGAGAGAGGGCAGATGTCAAGCAGGAGGAGAAGATGGAGCGATAAGGGTGGACAGAAGATGGAGAAACTTGACAGAAGGAATGAGATTACCATGGTTTATAGACAGAGAGAAGATAAGAGTCATTTATGTCTGGGTGTTTGCTCTTACGTATATGGCCTCAGGGATCGCAGCAACATAGGCAGATTGCACATCATGTTATAACTGCTACTTTACTGTATAAGGGGAGACACTACAGGTGAATAGGGTAAACATTTTAAATAACAGATATCACCATGAAACTTCCCAAGTTTATCACTTACTTTAAGACAAATATTTTTAGTATTACAAGTTTTGTCAAATTTTATGTTTAAATATGTAAATGAGGCAACATCTGATGAAATATGTGCTAATTTGCATACATTTCCAGAACCAAAATCTGAAAAATGGATATAGCCAATTCTTGTTTTATTTTATTGACATATTAGAGTCAGAAGTTTTTACAGAGGGGATTTTGGATATCTCTTTTTATCACTTTGTAAATGAGAAAATTCTGTCACCAGCCCTAAAAAATCTAATTCTGCCCTGTTTTTAGGAATAGATTGTTGTATAAATCAGGCTGTGAATGATATATTAACAATCCCCTTTGTAAAAACCTTCAGAATATAGACAGGAATAAAACTGGAAGGTTTGGTGTCTCTAAGTGCTGCTGAAGTGGAGATTTCAGGTCCAGAGTCTGAGGAAAGACTCATTTTGAGAAAACGGCCTTTAAAGACTTGTACTGTAAAATTCCATAGATTGTTAATGTAAATGGTACTTTTACGATTGGTTGCGGATACGGAGGAGGTGACAATTTTTGGAGCATACAGAATTGTTCAGGAGAGAGTGAGCTTTACAATGATACCTGACATGACATGGGTCAAACAGGAACAGCACAGTAGCTGCTAACTTTTGGTGAATTTAGGAGAAATCTACCAACAAAAGAGACAAAATGAAGTAAAATAACCACCTTAATGTGGATTTTCTACCATTTTGTTTGACTTTTATGAAAGAATATGTTAAGGAAGAAAAATAGCCAGTGTGTTTTTTCCTGTAGTGTCTCACCTTAACAATGTCAGAACTAATAAGGAGTGGATGCACAAAATAGCTACAGACTATAGAACAGTAGATCCTGTTGACATAATATTATGTAGACCAGGGGTTCTCAGCTACTCTCACCCTGGGACACACATTTATCAAGATTATTAAATTGCAACCCACTTTCATAGGATTCAATCCAAGCCAATTTATTTTTCAAAAATAGCCTTCGAAAAACTCCAAAGTACGTCATCTTTCTCAACATAAATAAGCATATTTTCATGTGCAAAGTGCATGTCAGAGCATATTAATAAGAAACCGAGGAGGACCATGACAACTGTATGTACAAAAGTGAATAAGATGAATATAAAAACTACACAAAAAAAGAAAAGACCCGCAACAGGAGATGTTTTCACATCTCCAAGCATTGATACAAATTTAAAGAGAACAATCAAATGACAGTTACCATTGCTACCGTGCTGCACGTTTCTGACGCATGCCTGTCGAAATACGTTTTTTCAGAATAAAAGTCCAACATGCATGTCGAATATATATACGTATATATATATTTTTTCCAACGAGCTGTTCATGACTCACCCGACTCTTGGGTCCCGACTCACCAGTTTAGAATCTATGATGTAGATCTCATCAGGTCACAGTTCATATCAGCACAGTCTGAACACATCAGGGTAGAATGTAGTATGCTGCCAAAATTCTCAACCTCCCTAATTTCTTCTGAGACTGTTTTCTAAAAATAATCTTGAAATACATTGAAATTTTCTCACTGGAATGGCAGATTTTTTTTTTCTTTTTTGTGGTTTCAGACTTCATTCGAAATGGAACATCATGCTTAATAGATTTGTGTCATGGAGTGAAGAAACCACAACAAATGCAGTGTGTTTGCTCCTTTTCTCCATTTTATATCATTGTAAACTGAACCGTTGGTCAGAGAAAACTAGTGATTAAAAGATGCCACCGAGGATTCTGGGGTATTGTAAAAGACGTTTTACCCCCGTTTTAAACATTTCACAGTCCAAACTAATTATAGTTTTATGAGGGAAAAATTCCTTTGACTTAGCTTAGGTTTGTGGTTGGACAGCACAGCGTGAAACTGCTCTTTTTGTCACTTTGTGTGACTCGGAGGCAGCGAGTGTGTTTATGACAATCTTGGTGTAGCTGTCCATTTACTTCCATTTACTGAAACCTAACACTGGACCCAGATGCCCACTAGCTGACTGTGATGATGTGTGAGGGGGAGAAAATGGAAAAAGTAAGCTGATGACTTCAGTCAGCTGTGACTTTTGTTTTTCTTTACAGTCAGGGGGGAGGGGGTTAGAAAGGAGGGGTGAAGTATGTAAATGGTAAATGTACTAACAGCACTCTGTCACCACCAAAAGTCAACTTTAGGTATACAGTGATGGGATTTATTGCAGCTGCTGTGAAGCTTTACAATCTATTAACAACTCAAAGTCCATTCTCCTGTCCCTGAACAACACTAAGTCGAAACTTAGGATATGGATTGAGCTGATAATGTGGCTTATCTCTCAATAAGGCTGTTCTCAAATCTGTGTTGAAGTGTGAAATAATGACTGAAATTGGGCCAATTAAGACTCAGAAATCATTAAATGCATCTGAAATGTCAATATAAATGAAGCTCATTTTGTAAAAGAGCAAACACCACTAATGATGTCAGTTCATTGCGTTTGTGTTTATAGGGCTGACCCCACTGTTGCAGTTCAGCCAATAGAATGACACAAATACAATAACTGCAGATCAGATGGTACAGAACTGTAAGCACTGGTTAGCCTCAATCCACAGTAAATATTATAAATAACACTTTACATTCACTGACTTGACCATGTTAAACAAATAGAATTAATTGGGTGTTATTTGCCTTGCAGCTGTTTATTTGTCCCTTAGAAACCTTTCCTCTGCTACTGACAACAGCTTTGTTCACTTTTCTAATTTATGCTTCTCACACTAACTCCATGTTTGTTTTTCTTTTTTTTTGTTTTGTTTTCTCTTTTGGTTTGCTCCTCATCCTCATCAGTTACTAAGAGACGCAAGGCACATCTGAAGAGGCTGGACCGCCGCTGGACCCTCGGGGGTATAGTCAACCGTCAGCAGAGCAGAGGTGAACATAGAGATCAGGAGCACACACACACACACAAAAAAAAGTCTGATTTCCGCATTTGTCGGGACATGTCGAGAAAAAGCGGGAGCAGCTAAATGGCGGCTTCCTGAATGCTTATACGTTGCTTGAATTATGGGGACACTGGGGGTGTCTTCATAATTCCATGGTGTCCTTCCTATGTGAGTGCCTAGTCCGACAAAATGTCCTCATAATTACCTACACACACACACAGAATCTGGCTGCTTGTTCTCGTTCCATGAGCTCAGCAGTTGAGAGCCCGGACTCAGGTATATCCATCCATCCGTTTTCTCCGGCGTATCCCAGCCGGGTCACGGTGGCAGCAGGTGAAGAGAGGTTTTCCAGACGTCCCTCTGTCCTGCAGCACTTACCAGCTCCTCCTGGGGGATCCTGAGGCGTTCCTAGGTTAGGACAGATATATAATCCCATCAGCGAGTTCTGGGTCTGACCTTTGTTCTCCTCCCAGTTGGACATGCCCAGGAAAACCTCCAGGGGACGGTGCACAGGAGCAGTGTTGTGCCTGAATGCGTTCAATGAACGATCGTTCATGAACTCGTTCATATTTTGGGCAAACGTGAACTGAATGTACTGTATTTCCGCTTGATGAGCGTTATTGTGAACGCGTTCATTCTGGCGTTTGTGAACGGTGCTCTCTCAGTGTGCCAGATTTCCATAGAGCCTTCCGGGCAAAAACCTAGCTAAAACACACTGTAATCAGGTGTTAATATGTAGCAGAAAAAGCACTCAATCTGGCAACACCTATCAGCTGTTTGGATCAGAGTGATACAGTGCGTCGCGGAGCCTGTCTGTGTGGAGGAATACTGACCCAGTTGGTTAGTAAAAGATAAACGGGGTTAGAGAGGGAAGTCCAAGTCATTTGACATATTTGAGAATTTTATAAAATAGTAACGCAATAGTTACTTTTCCTGGGAATTACTTTAATTAGGTTCTAACTCAGTTGGGGAAAGTAAAGTAGTAACTATAACTAATACTGATTAAAACTGCTAAAATAATTGCTGTCTGTGGTTCGATATGGGCTGAGGCAATAATTTTGAAAAATAATAGCTTGTAGCAACATATTGAAAAAAAAAGAAAAGAAAAAAGACTTCACTTCACTGTATCTATGGCTGATCCATTCCAGCTGCGTGTATCTGTAATCTCAACTGGTCCCAGCTCAACTCCATCTTTACCACAGCCGTCCAGTATTCAGTGTCCACATCACTGCTGATGAAGCACCTTGTTACTCTTGTTAGTTTCACCTTGTTGAATATCACTTTAGTACATTATAACCATATTAACCCGCAGGTATCAGCATTTCTTCTCATGGTACTCAGGATGCTGCTATAATTAACAAGCTCTTTCACATGAACAAGCTTAATGAGGCCAGTTGATAACCAGCTGTTCACACACAGACACAGCACTTGAACCCAAAGATGCATGACTCTCTGGAAAAGTTCAGTTTATTGGATGCAGTCGGACAGTAACCCAGGCAACTGTTCCAAATCAGCAGGTGAAAAGTGTAATCCAGCCAAAACACTGGTCAAACACAGCGATCACATCACAGATTTTTGTTTTGTCAATTCTCGCATTTGGGGGTCAGGAAGGCAAGACAAACACCTAAATAAAGAGCCTTCAAAAAGTGATATTGCCATAATATGCCCCCTTTAAATCCTGTGAATGGAACATAATTTATTCTGCCTTTAGCTGGCTGTGAAGAGAATCACCAGAGTCAAGTAAAACCATGTGGTCTGGGAGTTGTACATCAAACAGAATGACCCACTGGGACTATTTTAACTTTGTGATGTCACAACAAACAAGTGACCACTTGCAACCATACGCCAAAGCCCCGCCCACCTGAACCCACCTTATGGAATTCAGTTTCTCTGGATTTTCATCCAAAATCTGCTGTATTTTTATGCCACCAGTTCAAAAGAGAGACTCTTTTCTGATTGGCTGAACAACTTGTTGTTGCCGGAGCTCAAGAAAGAAGTTCTTAAAACTACTAATACATCTTTTAATGGAACAACAGCCCAAATAAAACTGATTTGGATAGGTGTAAGATAAGGGGCCTTTAAGTGATAAAATGTGGACAATAATTCCCCCTGAAAAAAATGATAGATAGTAATCACAGTGTGTGAACTCATGCACCCGCCCCATTCTCTAAAAAACAAACATGCAACACCAGTGCCAAACCCCTCCTGTGGCCCCATTGTTCTGTTCTTTCACATATTTTGCAGCCACGTGGTAAACAATCGTATTTATATAGTCAGCCAACAACAGCTGACCCTGACTATCTATGAGGAGCAGCATATTGGGTGGCCATGAGTCAGCTCCGACAGTAAAACCTCAAATCTCACTCCATCAAACTTGGACACTGCTCAGCTCACACTGAAAAACAAAGTAATTGGACTGAATGTAACAGATCTGGATGATTACGACTATTCAGCTCCCACGGCACAATAGCAACAACCTTGACGACCACTGAGCCCCATGAACAAATGATTGTATAACGGCGTTGCTGCTTAATTAAGGCAAGCTCCCTAAGGTTTAAGATGATGTTAATGACTTTTTCATTTTGCTTGTAGTTCTTCAGAAAAGAGGGCAGACATGTAAATGTTATTGCATGCTTTTATAGCAAAGTATTTGCTTGGTTACCTGCAGTTTTGTTGAGTCACTGTTGCTGTAGTGCTGAGGGAGAGACTATGTGTCACTTCTCTTGAGGCGCATGTCTGGGTGCAGGATTAGTCAGGCTCTTGAATAAACACCTTGTATTTACACTTTGTTTATAGTAGCCTTCCCTGGACCTGTGCAACCTCTAAATGCTCTAACAGCAATTTGGGTTTCTGGTTATCATAATAAAGCCTGGCTGTGGCCCGGATGGTGTTATCACCCTCTCCCAGGTGCTGACCAGTTGGGCAGCAGTGCAGCAGATTAGAGATTAATCAGAGGGAGAAGGAGCAGGACAGACCCAGGTGGAACGGTGTGTGCTTCTACTTCTAGAAACTGGTGCTGAACAGGAGAGAAAGGCGTTGAGATAAAAAAAACAACAACTTGGGCCCCTGCTCCCTGGTTTTCAAGTCACTGAAACAGAATCAGCAGCTCAGGCGGTTGATGAAAGGTTGGCTGCACATTTGTCTAAAATGTGGTTTTGTGGAGCACAACACTGGCAGCCGTTGTCGTCCCTGACACAGTTGATTTGGGAATTCTAACCAGTAACCTCGCTCACAGGTTCAAGTGACTAAGTCTCACCATTTACAGTATGCCGTCATATGGAGCGGAATCAAAGCACATGAAGCATACAGTGAATCGGGGTCGGTGTTGGAGCCACGTCTCCTCCGGCGTTACCTAACCAGACGTGTCTCCCAGCACTGCACAGTGAGAAAAGGAGGAACGGGGAGGAAGTGTGAAGTGGGGCAGCAGCCCAATCTGCCCACTGTATTTAATCACACAGACCTCAGCGTCTGCAGAGTGTACATGAGTCACCTGACTGGCTGTCACCAGCACGGAATAAGGCCATGAACGCTTCTGGAGGCCGATCACTGCACCTAGTTTTTTAAAGGATAATTTCAGTTTTTTACAACCTGGACCTTATTTCTAGCATAAAATACAATCATTTACTCACCCAGACAACTTTGGTGTCATTTGGAGTCGTTTTGACGAAATTAGCCCCAGTGGAGCGGCGCGTATATCCGTTTAGAACACGGCTCTCTTGAATACTCGATTCTGATTGGTCAATCACCAATATTCTGCGGTGTTTATTTCTCGATAGACCACCGCTGAGCGGACCGTTGCTAGGGACTCCATAGCAACGGCCGACTCTGCATGTCCGGTCACGGCCGCTGTTTTGCTGAGCCTCCTCCCGTTCGTGCATTTGAAGCCTTTGATAATCAATCAGTGGATCGATGGATTACCATACACGTTACGATGTATTTTGTGTAGTCGTACCTGTCATAAACAAGAGATTATGGGGTGCGTTTGTGTCGCGGAGCTACAGAGAGGAGAGGAGCTGTGACACGGTCAGAAGTTCTGATGCAAGTTTACTTTTCAGCCACGATGTGGAAATAAGGAGCCTCCACTCTCCCTGTAACAGGTTACAAGTCATTTATCTAACATCACTATTAGTCCGAAGCTGTTTAATGACGGTAAAAATGAAACATAAAGTAAATATCCTGCATACTTTCTCTTTTCTGTGCTGCGCTGGTCAGAGCGGCGTCCCGAGCAACGGTCTAATTTTACATGAATAAAATCTCTTTTTATCATTATTTTGTGTTACATTATTGAATGATTTAGTTGTAGGCCGTGTTCTAAGCGGGATAATGTAGAACACGGCCTCCGCTTCGCGTCGGGGTTCCATACAACCTGTCGGGGTTTATTTCTCCATAACAACCTCCGAACTATACATTATCCCTTACATAATGCGAGAACACAGGGCACGCAATGCAGCCTCTAAATAACACATTATCCGCCGCAAAACTCGTTCATTTCGCCAATATTTTGTTATGATACACTAGTGCTATTCCCCTCCGAGCCCGTGGTGGCATGTTATCAACATCCGGCGTCTGTAGGTTGACTACTAACCTCTGATGATGTCATCTCCGACCGCTGCCCAGCTCATTCTGATAATAATGATTCCGCTTCGGCATGGGTCCATTTTTAGCTCAATTAGCCGGAGCTTTAGTGAGTCCAGGCTGCGGAGAGGAAGCCTGTGGAAGCTGAGCTTCATCCAGCTGCTCATTTTGTTCTGACAAGTCAGAAACACGCAGAAACAAACCATAGCATTAGCGGTAGCAAGTTAGCTGCGCCGCACCACGGTCGGAGATGACATCATCCAGATCAGAGGTTAGTAGTCAACCTACAGGCGCAGGATGTTGATAACATGCCACCACGGGCTCGGAGGGGAATAGCACTAGTGTATCATAACAAAATATTGTCAAAATGAACGAGTTTTGCGGCAGATAATGTGTTATTTAGAGGCTGCATTGCGTGCCCCATGTTCTCGCATTATACGGATATACGCGCCGCTCCACTGGGGCTAATTTCGTCAAAACGACTCCAAATGACTCCAAAGTTGTCTGGGTGAGTAAATGGTCGTATTTTATGCTAGAAATAAGGTCCAGGTTGTAAAAAACAGAAATTATCCTTTAAGATGCATTAGGGTGATTTTAATCCACACTTTTTTATATCTGATTTTTAACAGTCATCTATCTATCTATCTATCTATCTATCTATCTATCTATCTATCTATCTATCTATCTATCTATCTATCTATCTATCTATCTATCTATCTATCTATCTGTCTATCTGTCTGTCTATCTATCTATCTATCTATCTATCTATCTATCTATCTGTCTGTCTGTCTGTCTGTCTGTCTGTCTGTCTGTCTGTCTGTCTGTCTGTCTGTCTGTCTGTCTGTCTGTCTGTCTGTCTGTCTTCTGTCTGTCTGTCTTGTCTGTCTGTCTATCTATCTATCTATCTATCTATCTATCTATCTATCTATCTATCTATCTATCTATCTATCTATCTATCTATCTATCTATCTATCTATCTATCTATCTATCTATCTATCTATCTATCTACCTTACAGCACTTTGGAATCCTACACAGGAGCAGTGAAGCATTACTGTTACAGTAAAAATGACAAAAGCTTCTAGGCGGATATGAGGAGAGTATATCATGAGGCTAAACCTGTCACACAGTATGAAGTACTGCCCCACTTAGCATAACACTGGCCCCTGTGATTATACACTAGAATCCTAACTGCAACATGTTACTGCCTTTACTGTAAAAGCGATACATGCTTTTACACTCCTATCTGTCCAATTCATTTGCCAAAAAAACGGTAAAGCAAAGAGAAATTTGACTGATAGTGTAATTACTTTCATTCTTAGCTGTTATCTCAATTTTTTTTTTTTATATAGATGTCACTCTAATGTCATTACAGTAAGTGTGTACTGCATATTGTGACATTGTTACACACTGACAACCAGAGAAGCTGCACACTTCCTGGAGCGATTGGCTCTGTGTTTGGGGTGAACGAGGACACCCGGATTGGAATTTCCTTTTTAATTCATCATTGGTTGCAAAATGTAGGCCAGTATTTCTCTTCATGGGACTTGACATGATGCGTTGGATGTGCTATCATCAGGTGTTGCCATTCAGAACAGTTCAACACTGTTTTTCTTTAGATGTCATCTTCCACATTTTATGTTTTAAAGATATCTGACAATTAAACTCACCATCAACTGACATTATAAGGGTTTCTATGCCGATAAATGCTTTATAAACTCAAAACTCTGTTGAGGAGATGCTCCCTGTGTCAAAATTAAAAGCATGTTCAGTATCTTCCACCCTAACACCTCTGGGCCCAGGGTGTATCTTTCACATTACACAGAGAGAGCAAGGATCAGTGACTCAGCAGCTTCCCTTTGCCCCATGGCCTGTTCCCAGGTTAAAACCACCATGCTGCCATGCAACCGCCTCCTCTTCTGTACATTTAATAAATGTCACTGCCTCCCTCTCAGGCACTTGTGTGATGTAGCCAAATTGCAGTGTTCACAGTTGATCACTATGGCCAGGGGTGCAGATCCGATGTCAGGATTGGGGGGGGCACAAAAGTGATTTTTTTTTTTTGCCGGTATATGCAACTCATATTGCCACCATAAATCACAACTTCATAACCATATCATTCAAAAAGTACTGCATAGGGAATCATTTATTGTGCTTACTTTTCTTGTTTATTTGTCCTAAACAGCCAACTTCACTGCTTACTCAACTGTTATATTAGTAAATCATAATTTTAAGGGTCTCAGGCATGTAATGTCTAGTACCTTGTAGTTCCTTGTCTCCCAGTGTATGGGACTACTTTTTGCATTATTAATTGATATGGATGAATATCAATAAATGAAGCCCTAAGATTGAGGGGGTTGTTTCTTTAAAGTCTGCTGATTTCATCGGCGTCTGTGTAAGAAACTATTGCATTGTAGTGGAGGAGACCAGAGATGGAATGTGGAGTCAGAAATATATTTGTCAAACATTGTTTCACCATTTCAATCATTTATTTTTAGATGTGAATCTAAAATGTGAAAAATGTGAAATCTGAAAATACATTTGATCAATTTTTAATAAATTGATCAAGGATCTGCACCCATGACTATGGCTGTTGTTATACAGGTATAACATCCTCACAGGTAACCAGAAATACAAAATAGCATCATGCTGGAACACTGCACATCCATGCTTTGATGCAGGTCCGTTCTCATGTTTTTGATTGAAAGCCATGTGATCAGAAATGAGAGGCAGCTGTATTGTAAATGATCCAGATCTTTTCACCAATGGCAGTCGGATTTCAGCTGGTTAAAAAAAAAAATCAGCAAATAGAGTCATTTTTATTTGTGTGGGTCTGTGACTGTAACTGTGTGACATATTCACTGAGGCAAACTTGTCTTTGCTGAGATGGGGTTAGAGAGACTTTGAAAACCCACTGGGTGCCTTAATGATTTATCAGTTGGAGGAAAACACACTGATGAAGCTACATGAACTGTTAGGGAGGATTTCTAACCACTGGCCGGTTTGCAAACAAGTTGAGCTGCTGGACAAATAAGTTCTTTTTCCACCATCAAAAAGAGTCTGAGCATGAAAAGTGCAGCTGCTGCTGACTGGAGTTGTGTCAAACTCAGAGTCTGTGGATTTTCCAGTTCTTCACCACAACTTTCTGTCTGTGTTTCATGCCTGTCGACATGTTGTTAAATTTCTCTGTCAGCCTGACCTTGCCTCAACTTGGTTCTCCTGTGCCTCCATCAGACCTGTTAACAAACACTAGGTGCAGATGGTGTTTTGTGCTTGAGTGTTAGGAAGTTAGGACAACCTCACCTCTGCTCTGATTAAATGTATGTTATCTTGAAAGTTGTAGCAGAAAATAAGACTTGCAGTTAGTGTTCGACCGACCAAATTTTTAGTCTTTCCACCCTCTCCTCCTCTTCTCCTGCACTCTTTCTGTTCTCTGAATGGAGGTGCCACTGCCCCTGCCTGATAATGTATTGCTGAGCAGGCAATAAGAAATGGGTGAGTGAGATTTTACAGCTCTGCACAGACACTTGCAGCTTCCCCGCAGCTTGATTTAGTAGCGCTGGCAAAGGACAAAAACGCTGATCATGTAGGACTTATGTTCTCAGAGAATGCAGCGTAGTGATGGAGGAACGCCGGTGTGTGTGTGTGTGCTGACAGGTTTCTCAGATGCTTTATGCGGATGACAAGGATGTGATCATAAGATCTGGATGATAAATTGCGGCTTGTTTGGAATTCAGATTAAACTTCTGAACTTTCTTTTTGTTAGCTCTGACACACACAAAGTCAGGTGTGGGCGTCGTGACCTCTCCGGGGGGTCTGACAGCAGCGTGACCTCACTGTGTTTTCAGTCGGGGTCGTGACTCCGTTCCTCCCTGTCCCGCCCTGGTGACGGCAGGCTGCACCATCACTTCCAGTCCAGCAGCTCCCTAATCTGATTTATAAAGTCCAACTGACTACACACTCATCTTACTGTCCTGTCCCCTGCAGTGAGACGCTGGGGCCAACACACACAGACAGACAGGGACCCTGAGGCACACGCACCGCCAGCTACAGACTCACACATACCGATGTGATTAATTAAAGGAATAGTTCAACATTTTGTCAAATTCGCCTATTGCCATAATCCCTTACTGTAGTATTAGGAGTAAATTCATTACTTTTAATTGTCGGTGCAAGCTGTTTTTAGATTGGCGGAGCAGAGACGTAACGTTCCATTATTATTTCATAGCGTGGTGAATGTGCAGGTCACAACTTGTCCATGAGAGAGTTTTGGAGTTGTTGGATTGATGTGTTTGATGAGGAAAAGCCCGGAAATACAGCTCACGTCTCTGCCCCGCTGTTCTAAAAACAGCTTGTACCGACAATTAAAGGTAATGAACCTACTACTACCTAAGACTATAGGGATTATGGCAATAGGTGAATATCCCAAAATGTTGAAATATCCCTTTAAGTCTTCCATTGTGTTATTCTGCTCAGCTGGGAGCTAAAAGCAACAACATGACAGTCTGCAACAAGCTCACACAGTTAGATGCTCCAGATTCCTCCTTAAGCCACCCCATTTGTTATTCCCTGACCATCTGCAAGTACTCGCCCCAAAATCTTAGCACAAAACACACACACACACACACACAGACCTGTACACACACCCCATGCTTGGCAAACCCAGGTTCACTGCCAGACATTCCACTCTGCTCCATGTTATTGACCTCGTCTGATCTGAAATGACGGGCAGGAGGAGTTGAATCCCTAGCTGTCTGGACGTACCCCACCTATTGGAAGCATGCATCTACATGAATAAACACATACACACATACTGTAGTACCTCTCATAGAGTCATTCTGCCTTTCAGCCCCCCGAGGTCACATTCCCTCTGCTCTAAGTCAGCTCTCATTTATTCTGTACGTGTTTGGATCTCATCCAATAACAGTTTATCTCTCCCTCCTGTCACATTTTCTGCCACCAAAGGGCATATGTAGATGTTTTTCCTCCTCCGCACGCCAAACTTATTCACTATCCAATGAAATGAGCCAATGTATTGTCCACTGATCACCTCCCCCCTTTGCTAGAAAGCACTGGGTCTGATCCATGCACTAATCTTTCATCTCCTTCTCTGCTCCCTTCTTCTGCCTTGGTGTCTGTAAATCCCCTAACCTTCTTCTGCTTCTCCCACTAAGCCCATTGTAGGATTTCCTTTCCTACAGGATTCTGGGAACTCGAGCAGAGCGTGAGAGAGGAGTGGTAGTCAGTTAGGGATCTGAGGAGGGAGATCTCAGTCCAAATATCTTATCTCCTTGAGGGAGGCCTGCTGTTAGAAGAAGAATCTCCTTCTGGAGAGACAAACGCTGCATCAGGGTCCAAGCAGCTTGAATGAGGTCTTGTGGGGATAAGAGAGCAGCAGCCAGTGGGAGAGGTTGAGCCACTAGGAGGAGCTGTTTGGTATTATTGTGTAGGACAAGGAGGAGGGGGGGTTGTGTTTGTGTTGGTATGGAAATAGTATTTTAAGTAGGTCACACTCCCATAAGGCTCTGTGGAACAATCCAAACTATGCAGTGGGTTAACCTAACAATGTAAGACTAGCCGATAACAAGTTTTCACTCACACACTTTGTCTCTTTTCTTTTAATCTCCAGAGGAGAAATACGTGACAATACAGCCGTACACCAGTCAGGGGAAGGATGAAGTCAGCTTCGAGAAAGGGGTCACCGTGGAGGTCATCCAAAAGAACCTGGAGGGCTGGTGGTACATCAGGTGAGTCGATGGGAAAAAGAATTGGACATCATGATAACAGAGGACAGTGCCTGGGAAACACAGTCATCCTCCACCAACTCCTTCGTTGGTCTTGCCCCTCCCACCCCATCCAGATTTTCTGGAGGGAAGTGACAAAAATTATTTCAAAGGTTCTGTGTTTCAATATCAATGTATCATTCACAACTCTCTATCTTGGAAATATGCCGGATGGATTGAGTAAAACTGATATCTATCTTCTGAAGCCTGGTTTATGCTTCTGCGTCGCGGCGACGGCGTAGCTACGCCATTGATGCGGACCCCTACGTGGACCCTACGTCGTAGCCTGACGTGCACCTCCAAAAAATCCTGACTACGCGTCGCTTCAACGCAACGTGACGCGAACCACAAGGGCCGTGATTGGTCCACTCAGAACGTCAGTGTGGTAATTCACCCGTTCAGCCTCGACTGGTCAGACAGACCACCTCCGCAAACGTCTTCTCCATCACCTGCGCTTCAACATTTGCAATAAAAGCGTTTGTTTTTCAGTTGCCATTGTTTACTGTGACCGGAAGCAACGCGTTCCCTCGACGCAGAACTTTGAATGCTCAACGACGGCGTTGGGTCTACGCCGTAGGTACGCCGTCGCTGCGACGCAGAAGCATAAACCAGGCTTTAGGGTCTTGCTGGCTGCAAGTAAAAAAAAAGTAAAAAGAAAGTGTTTTACCTTCTGTGTTAAAGAGTTTAAAAAATCAATTAATTAATTAATTAATTGCTGCTTGAGCATCGGAAAAATGGAACCTGTCTAATTTTATCCACTTTCAAAGCGAAGGAGTTCTCAGAGAGCGCTGACATGGTTCAGAGGAGTCACTGCCTAGTGCTGTGATTAAGGCAGTGGTTTCCTGCAGATCTTATTTTCTACATGATATTGAGAAGAACCCATCAACACATGGCACTCTCTGCAGATCACCTGTTTGTTCTTGCCTGCCTCTCCTTATGGCACATGTGTGTGTTGTTTACCCAACTAGCGTGTGTGAAATTTCCTGTTGGTTGTTTGTTTCCTTGTGTCCCTGGGACCCTAGGAGTCGAGCTCCACTGCTGATAGTTATCACATGCTGCCTCGTGGAATCTCAAACACACACACGCACTGTGACTGTATATGTATGAAGAGAGGGAGAGGGAGGGGGGAGTTTGTCTCTCCTCAACCCTCTCTCACACCAAAGAATAACAAATCATTTTAGAGCATTTTGTAGTTATAGTGACTCCTTGTGGTCACATCTGATGTCCTGGCATGATCACATCTCTTTTGAACTGAAAATGTTTCACCCCAGAGGCAAATGACTCAAAGTTGCATTTGCAACATTACTTATTGTTTCACAGAGCAGTCTAAAATTACTCATTTACAAATAATTATAACAATGAACTGTGTGAAATGTGGGAACCCAATGTCCCCTTGCCTCTGGCTACCTCTACTTCACTACTTCGACTCGGATACAGAATGAGCAACTCTTCAGTTGTTTGTTTATTTGAGGTTTAGATCCACCAGAGTCACTGGGGCACACTTAAAGGGGTACCCCAGATTCTAGTTTAAGAACTCAGCTGGACTCTAAATGGTGAAAAATCAGTTTGATCAAAAACATGCAACAAAACGAAGGTATTTTTAATACCCATATTTTGACTACATTTCCCATAATGCAGCCAATTTGATTTGGTTTTAGATGGCAATGCCAACCTTCAAAGTCAACCTAAGATAACCCCAAAGACATACAGTATGGAGACAGACTGTGTGTAAAATCTGTTACAAAGAGTACATACAAAGAGTATATAAATAGTATAAAACTATATACATATCATGAAGGCCCAGTCCAGGTTTGTGTTGAACCCAGTGCCCTACATGTCCTCCCTTGTCTCTCTTCCCACCTTCTCACTCTCTCTCTTTCTTTCACACCACAATTTACTCACTTATTTATTCTTATTTGTCTTCCAGACACTTAGGAAAAGAGGGCTGGGCTCCTGCCTCATACTTGAAAAAGGTGAAAGAGGATTTCTCACCTCGCAAGAAGACCTTGACAGGCCCTGTAGAGATTATCGGCAACATCATGGAAATCAGCAACCTTCTGCAAAAAAAGTCGGTCAGCGAGAAGGACATTCAGACGGACGGGGAATGTACTACCACACCGGAGCGCCACATCTCCAAGAGCGAGATCAGCCTGCCAATGCCCTATAGCTCTGAAATCAATGCTGAGACAGGCAGGAGGCTGAGCGCAGGCCGTGACACCAACAGCCCATGTCTAGGAATAGCAGCAAGCGCTGCTCTAAATGAGAATAAAGGGAGAGGCGAGCCCGGGTCCCCAGCTGTTGCCAGAGTGGCACCGCATAGAGTGGAAATTGGTGAGTATTTGTGGTGTGTTAAGAGACAATGCAGCTTTCTGTACAAAGGAATAAAGCAGTAAATGCACTATTGCTAAGAGGAGGAGGATTTTTCCGAGACATTAAGAGTTGTTATTTCCCATCTGTGTAGATTTCAATGCAGTTGGTAAGTTCCATGGCTGGTGCATCTAATGGTGGTGGCGGTGATACTGTAATAACACACTTGTCACACTAACCCATGAAGCTACTTAATATGGGATTTAAAAACATTTGGTGTGTGGATTTCCTTTTAACTCTATTTTTGTTTCCTTGTATTAACTTATTGTTGTTTTAACTTATGAACGATGAGTACATTGCAGTAACATTTTCATAAACTGTCATTTTCTTCATCAGGGTCTCCAAATCTGAGACAAAAACCTCCTCCAAGGAGAGACGCCAACTTGGTAAGACATATAATAAGCTATGTCATCTTAACAATCCTCCTTTAAGTGCCTGAGAAAAGCGCTATATGAATCTTATGAATAATTTTTTTTTTTTTTCCCAAGCAAGTATAAATACAGCAAATAAGAGCAACATTAAACAAAAGATGAATAATTACTTTGCAGGTTACTGCAAGAGTTACCATAGAAACCATTGAAAGACAATAACAGCAACATGAATTACAAGTACAATTTTAGTCAGTCTTTTATTACAATTCTAAAGCTGCTCATACTTAAGATACATATTGTGCATATTTATTTGTATTATGTGCTGTAATCACACTCATCTTGAAATGATTGACAGTGTCAGTGTCATTGTGTCTTTATTGTGACTTATTATAAAGTTATAAAAAGATGCATCTATATAATGTCTAAATATGATGTCAGCTGTTCATATCTCTCCTCTTTTTCTGTTTTAGGGATTCCAGTTACCTAAGCCACCAGAGCCCCCTGCTGTGGAAGCAGAGTATTACACTATAGCAGATTTCCAGTCCTCCATCTCTGATGGCATCAGTTTCCGTGGAGGACAAAAGGCTGATGTAAGAGGCCAGATCTACATTGTTGTCAGTGTGATGAGACAGTCAGGGCTCATTGAATATGTATGCCGACCGAGTGCTCCCCTGACAGACAGGAAAGCTGAGGCAATAGAGATACGACCTTGAGATTTGTGTTTGAACATGATGATGTAGACAGAATTCACTCTGCAGAGACTCAGGTGGAGATAACAACATAGAATCATTCATTGTTTTTCTTCCAGTCAGGTTCTGTTGAGCTGTCACTTCTAGACAATGTGCTTTCCCCCTGCCATTCATGTTTGTGAAAGAACACTGTAATTAATGTAATATCGACCTTCATATTGTTAAATCATGCTGTGAGTCAGCGTTCCTTTTCATTCAGCATGTGGTTGATCATCTAATCATCTAACTCATAATGGTTACCTTCGGCCTCGTACTTGTCCTCGTCCTTGTCCTAATCCTTACCCATTTCAGTCTTAAGTCAGTTTGAGAAATGTATCAAAAATAATCCTTTAAATAGCTTTTTCCCCTGTTGTGCAGGTAATAGAAAAGAACCCCGGAGGCTGGTGGTATGTGCAGATTGGAGAGATGGAGGGATGGGCTCCCTGCTCATACATCGACAAACGCAAGAAACCCAACCTTAGCCGTCGTACCAGCACCCTGACTCGACCCAAAGTCCCGCCGCCCGCTCCACCTGTCACTGTCAAAAAACAAGACTCTGAGGAGGCTCCTCCACCGTCATCCTCCAAAGCCTCAGAGCCACCGAAAAGGCCTGTGTACGAGGAACCTGAATATGATATTCCTGCAATCGGATGCGAAGGTGAATCTGACACAGATTCTTTGAAGGAAGACCGCTGCCTGGATGTGAAGATCAGCAGCGTAGTCAGCGACAAGTACCGCAGTTCCCCTCCTTCCTGCAAGGCCTCCCCTCCTGTCTGCAAGGCGTCTCCTGTGTTCACTCATCGAAGGTCCTCCTTCAGATCGGTAGAAGAGGTTACTAAGGAAGAGTGTATTTATGAGAACGATGGCTTCAGGCCAAGCAGTGGCATTGAAGGACGCTCAGCCAAAGGTTCCAGTGAGCCCAACTCCCCCAGGAGTTACCACTCCTCTACAGTCCCACGAAAACCCTCTGGATCCTCACCTTTGGCTGGTAGGCCCATGAAGACCATGACACCAGAAATGAATCGAAGAAGTCAGACCCTGGGCAGACACATAGACATCAGACTCAGGTCCCAGGACAACAGCCCCCTTTCTTCATCAGATGAACTGAGCAGAGGCCCCAAGAAAGGCCCTGCCTTTACCCGGGATGTGGAGCAGAGAATAGGTTTAAGTCCATCCACCAGGCCCAAGCCTTCCGTCAGACCTAAACCACTCCTGACCAAATCAGAGCCCCAGAGTCCTGAAAGGATGGACATCGGTTCTTTGAGACGGCAGCTGAGGCCCACAAGTCAGTTTAGGCATAGCATTAAACCTTCTCGAGGGGATGACTCTGAAACGGCATCCGTTATCTCTTCAGAGGACTCAATGTGTTCACGCAGCACCTCAGATCTCTCCTCAGTTTACTCTAAAGGGAGCCGTGGAGACTCGGACGTGGAGGGCCCCATTCTCTACCGCGCACTGGATGCTTACAAGAAAGTCCAGGACTCCGAGCTCAGTTTCCCAGCTGGAGTGGAGGTCGAGGTTCTAGAGAAGCAGGGGAGTGGTTGGTGGTATGTCCGATGGGGCTCAGAGGAGGGATGGGCCCCTTCGTATTACCTTGAACCTGTGAGACAAGTGGGTGATGCTGGTGGGTTAGACTCAGATGGACATGTGAGTGGTGGGAGTAAGTCCAACAGCCTGGAGAAAAACGAGCAGCATGTCATGGCTCTGAATAATATTAATATTCAGGGTATGACCCAGCAACATCAAGGCCATAGAAGGAATACCCCACCTATTCCTTCCAAGCCCCCTGGTGGCTTTTCAAAGCCATCTGGGATAGTTAATGGAGGTGTACGTATGAGGAACGGGGTGCGTCAAGTGGCTGTTAGGCCTCAGTCTGTATTTGTTACCACAACACAACCAGCCAAGGACGCACACTACATGACAGGGTCTCTGAGACGAAATGACTCACTTGGAAGAAGTGATCACTATGGCTCTGGCTCTGCCACTCTTGGTGTCCGCCGAAATGCCTCCTTCAGCACTGTGCGGCCTCATGTAGTCGTTGAAAGTCAGACGAGGCCTGCTGAACGCTCCAGCCTTGGGTCCTCAGGGAGCGCATTCAGCACAAGCAACACCCAGGACACCCTCAGCAGAGTTAACCAACGCAACGGCATCCCTGTGTCCACAGTCCGGCCCAAGCCCGTAGAAAAGAGCCAACTGATCCACGGCAACCTTGGCAGGGATGTGTACGTGTCCATCGCTGATTATCGCGGTGATGAGGAGACTATGGGTTTCACTGAGGGCACCTGTCTAGAGGTATTGGAGAGAAACCCAAATGGATGGTGGTACTGCCAGGTGCAGGACAGCCTGCTCCCTCGCAAGGGCTGGGTCCCCTCCAACTACCTAGAACGGAAAAAGTAGAACCAACCCCAAATCCTTCCCATCCCTTTCATCCCACCTCCCTCTTTTGATGTCTCCAAGGATGTGGGGGGCGTCACTCCTCAAGAATGTTAACTGCAATCTCCTGTAAGCAATATGTCCTTGAAAATGTACATTTATGAAAAGGCTATGTGTAAAAAGAAAGATGTTTTAATCTGATAAGGAAAGACACTTTTAGTGCTGGTTTACTAAAATGTATACAAAGAGGAGTGTAAAGATTTTAACTACTTTGGCTGGGAATGAGAGACAAAAATATGGGATCGGTCACCTTTTTTGAGGAGGTGTTTTTTGAGATATGAATTGGTATGAATGGGAGTGATAACCTCTTAAAGAGGTTTGCATCATGTAATACAGAAGTTGAGCAGGGTAATGGCTATGCTTATTCCTGCCCACCACTTACAATGATGGCCAATAAGTGCCTTTTGTATTTGATCACCTAAATGGAGGTCCTAAATGGTGGATGGCAACATTAAACATTAAAATCAACCAAATCTCTCAAGAGTGCCATAGGCCCATGAACGCCACCAAGAATATTTCCATGACCAATTACAAGCTACAATACAAGTGCAGAGACAAAGTGCAACTTCTTGAATGCTCTAATTGGTCCAATGCACAGATTACAGAAAGAATAACAGAGATTTATGGAACTCAGTTCACCAGAGAATTTACTCATTTCTAGTCATCAAGCAAACTAAACATGTAAGTCTCATTATCAGTACTTTTTCCTTGGTTCCATTGTTCATGTATTATGTCTTGTGTTGCAAGTCTTCCTTAGAGAATTATTTCTGCTTTCTTGTGACATCTGTTCTCCACCAACAGCCTAGAAATTGAAGTGTCAAAGCTCCTGCCTTCTGCCATAAACTACCTTTCACTGGCAGTAGGTGCTTCATTTTGATAGATTGGCCTGGTTTTGTCATACATCTTCAAGCAAGCCCCTCAAAAATACATTAATATTCATGTTTTAATCCCATCCCTATCTTGGACAACAAATGTAAAAAAAAAAAAAAAAAGAAAAAAAAACCTGTGAAACTTGAAATAAAAGTAGATAACTTTTAGAAACAAAGTCAAAGGAACAACTTGGAGTAACCTGAGTGCTCTCCAGAACAAAACCACCTCATATCTGGGTAGCTAATAACCTCAAAAGATGACAGCAATTAGTTTACAATTATTTAGGTTTACTGTAGAGTTCTAAGCTCCAGGAACGATTGATTTTGTATGTATATATTTTTTGTATTCATATAATAATACCACTGTTTGGGTGTTGTATTAAATAAGTACTGGAAGCGTGGTGAAATAATTGAATCCCAGGGACATATTTGCATAGCATTTAACCCAAAATGTGATCAGACCAAACTGAAATATCATTGGCTGTTTATTTTATATTTTACTATTTATTTATGGTACAGATGATACAGTGTATTCATCAAATTGCCTAAAACATTGGTTTCTGAGCTGTAAAAATCAGTATTGATCAGTATTCCTATCAACACTGAGCCACTGAAACAAGAAAATTGTAATAGTAGATATTGCTGTGCAGTATAGGTTTTGATATTAGACAACAACATTGCTTCAAAGTTGAGGTGATAACATTTTTTTCAGATCTTTTAATTTGTTTGGTGTCATAATAGCATATGAATTAAAACTTAGCCAACTAAAATGATCAAGATGGTAATAATCCTCCCCGTTTACAGAAGTTAAGTTTGAGAATTTGAAATTCTTATTAGAATTCAACAACCTTTGAAATTCAAATGGCTGATGTTCAAGACCGCTGAAATACATTTTCTAACGAATGGTGTAAGCTGTTGTAATGAGGCTGAACACTTAACTTTTGATTATGTTTCTGCTGGACAGTATCATATTAAACAAAGTGCAGTACCTGCTAGATTGCAGTTATCTATTTTAGCAAAGTCATATTTGTTTTTGTTTGTTAATCTGTTAGGTTGTGATCACATGGTGACAATAATGAGGAACGAAGTGGTTCTGTTTTGTGAATTAGTGCACTTTAAAATTGTTTTTATGGTGCATTAATGTAAAGATGCAGTAAATACTCAGCATATTATTTATTGAATACATTTTTTTCATATTTTTTCCCCTCACCTCAAACGAGGGACTGCTCTCTTAAATGACTTCTCTGCATGACAGTGAACATGCCAAAGTTTCTTTGAGTAGAATTGGAGAAATAATGACCTCTTGTGGAAGAGGAATGGTACTACAACTCGATTTTAACCCAATCGACAAAGCTTATTTACTGGCCGTTCTACCTCAGTGCAATAAGAAATGCACTGCTGGTCAGTGAGTCTCCTAAAAACTGTACAGAAATGTTTCTCTCTATTTCTCTCTTTTTTTTAATCTCAGTGCAGCTAAAAGATTTTTTGTATTGGGCAATAATTTATTATTTTTTTAAATTGTATTTAAAAAGTTTTTTTTTCTATGCTGTGCTGCAACTTAAGCAAATCATGGGCACTTCCTTCATCTTTATTGTGCTTTACATAATGCCTGATTTTAAGTATATTTATTATGAACAGTTTTCTATTTTAGCACGATTTGACAATCACCTTATCACCCATTCAAAATATTGCTGCAGAGTTTTATGCAGATTATTTTGTTAATGAAAATTGGACACCAGACTCACTTAAAATATGCAAAATACAGACTGAGCAGTCAAGGCAAATTAGAAGAGACCAGTCTGAAATACCATAGTCAAGAACATGTATTTACATATATTTTAATATATGAAAATTAAGGACACATAAATATTAAAATAAAGAATTAAGCCGTTCATTTTTGCTGTAAGGCAAAAAGCCCCTTCCCACCCAGACGAAGGCATTATGTAAATGTGTTGAATCACTTTTAACATTTTGCTCCAGCACATATTATTATTATTATAATTATTGCATATTGCTTTGTTTGATTGAGCTGAATTTACTTGCAAGGGAATCGTTCTGTGTTGAACATATATTTAGCTGTGTAGCAACTATCTTTATTCATGCTTGTACTTTTGTTTCTTATTTCCTGTCTGCCCCATTTTGTCAAATTCTGAAATGTACCTGCAAGGAAATGTGCAATAGATTTAAAAAGAAATGCATCATGCTTCAACAAGAGGAAAAATAGGTAAAGAAAATAATGAACAATGCCATTACATCCATTGAGGGTAATTATTCCCTGTCAAACTGCCAGTCATGAGCTTTTACCATCATTTGAAGTCATATACGTCTGCCCTAAAGAGCAATGTGTGAAGCTCTCAAAGCATCAGAAAACTCATTGGACCAAAGCGTTGTTTCTGACACCTCATTATCTCCTGACGTGATAGACTTTTATAATAACTTACATGAGAATCTCTGCTCCTCCTTGGATCAGCAGTGGACTGTGACTTGTGAATGGCATGGCAAAAACCCACTGACCCATTCTATGTTGACATTACAGCCATCTGGGGTCTTCTCCACAGATAGAGAGTCATGCCCCCCCCGCTCCCCCCATCAGAGGCCTCCGTGGCCCCGCTCTGAGCTGTCACGTTCGTGCCTGAATGGAATTTTGATAGTTTCTTGTTTTTGTGTCATAGTTCTCCTCCTTTTTTTTGTTTTGTTTTTCCCTGCGGAGTGTGCCCACTCTCTACCTACGTGGATGCCTCTTTTGACATTTACCCCACCCTTGTCAAACCGAGACAGACTTTTTCCTCACCAATCACAATGGCAAAGGTGACATTTGGAACAGACAAGAGAGCCTCAGTGGTAAACAAGAGACCAGGGAGACGAACGCTCCTTCAGGCCATTTCAGTTCAATCCATCAACTTCCAGGATGTACGCCAAAAATAGAAAAACCTTTATTTTTCTCTTTGCTGAGCCCTGCAGGCCTTATCGATGTGCTACAGATGAATATGTTGTTGTGCTAAACAGTTCCTGTACGTATAGGCTAATACATGGAGTTCCCTGTGTTGTCATGGGGCTTGTTTCCACAGGTCCTTTGGTTTTGATGGTTTGTAGTTAATCTCCACCTTCAAAGAGTAGTTCAGTTTTTGGGAAATAGCTTTATTTGTTTTTTTGCTGAGAATTAACTTGAATGCTTCGGAACAAGTTCCATAATATTTAGTGAGGGAATTGGAGTAGACAAATATTAGCCTATTTGAAAGCATTTTATTACGTTATGAAACATGACTTATCTTTAAATATGGAGCTAAAGCCCAGAGTCAGGTAGCTTAGCTTAGCATTAAACCAGAAGCAGGTGGGAACTGCTGGCAGGTGCAGTCAAAGTAAAAAACAACACAAAAACACTTACCAGGGTTACCAGGGAGTTAACTGCAACCGCAACGCTAATTTTTAAAGTTTTTGAAATGTGCTGTTGTCGTTAGATACTTTTCCACCCTGTTAGCTTAGCTTAGCATCCAGTTCATGCCAAACTTAGCTAACAGCCTGAGTGTAGCTTCATATTTACCATGCAGATGTGAATGCGGAATCAATTTTCCTGACTAACTCTCCACAACAAAACAAATAAACATATTTCCCAGAATCATATATTATTTATAGCCTAATGCATTTCCTATTTCAGTCATGGCCTATTTTAGCTTGTTTCAGCTAGACTGCTGTTCAACCTGTGTGCATCCACACAGCAGAACTGAAAAAAGGAATTGGTGGGGATATTATTTTTGCACATGCCAACACACGCTCACCGTGATGAGGAATCGTTCATGCCAGAGGAAATATATGAGTTTCCCGATATGTTCCCCCGAGGTCAGCTGGGTGAAACAGCTCCGCTACGCTGACGCCCTGTGTTATTCCTCGCTCTCTTTTTTTATTTTAACAAATGGACAGCACCTCTCAAGCGTGAAGCACCCTAAGCTCTGTACTCCCAGACACTATAGCTGCTGCCATTGCATTTTCCTCATGGCAGCTCTTCCTTTCTGCTCCCTGGTTCTTTCTCTCTGCCCTCACCACATATATCCATCTCTTGTTCCTCAACACAGTCCAGCAGTCTATTCCAGGTAAAGTGACTGAGGTAGTTTGGAGGTGTTTTTTTGTTGTTGTTTTTTTTGGGTGGGGCTGTGTGTGTGTATGCAGGGGTTGGGGTGCTGCATAAGTGCGGTTTTTGCATGATGAGATGGATTGTTTGCACGTGTGTTTAGGAGGAGTGAAGGTAGAGGTCGTGGAGGAGATTGGTGAGAGCAGGATGCAGGGAGACAGAAGATGGATCAAATAGTAGATTCTAGGAGACGAGGTGAGAGCAAGGTGAGAGCAGCCCTGCACTGATAGGAGAGAGATGAAAGTCTAGTGGGCACTGCTCCACTCTGAAACCCGGGAAATAACAGGAGCCCTTTTTTTATTTTATTTTTTTTTTTATCAAACTTCGTTGCCGACCTTTGTAAAAAAACAAAAAAGAAAAAAAAAACACACACACACACAAAAAAAAGCATCCTGTACCTAATGAGCTCTCAGCGTCTAAACCTCAGCTGTGAAACCTCATTTCTCTAAACAATGTTTTAATTGCAGCGCTTGAAGTTTTTGAAGCCGCTTTGCAAGAAACTGCAAGTCAATGAAAGACAAATGAGTCCACACTACATCAGCTTCTCTTAGCCTCGCTGTCCATCCGTTTAAAAAGAAAAAAAAAAGTAGAACTGATCCTACGTCTGGTTTCACTTCTTTTACTGTCAGTGTCTTCAGATCTTACATAGCCCTGAGGATGTGAGAGTTGAGCTGGGTGTGGGAAAAAGTTTTTTGCAGTAAGACAAAAAATGGCTTCAAATGTTAGATTCCTTGTGGCTTTTTTTTTTTTTTTTTTTTTTTGCCTTATTCCTTTTGTGTTTTTGTTGAGAAAATAATTGAATGTTGTAAAAGTGCAACGGAGGATTTCAAAGGGGTCTTCACATCCAGTGGGAAAAAAAGGTTTATTTCATAATGGAAAGAAATAGAAAACAGTCAACAAGACCTAATTTTAGAATGAAGTGATTGCTGAGTTAATGAAAGCAGTTGTTTGATAGAGGGAGGGGTAGGTTCGATTGGAAAGTTTAAGTAAGTGTGTTGGAGCTGGTGGGAGGAATTTAGTGGGGATGATTTTGTAGGTTTTTTAATTATCTAGTTTTTGTTTGCGTGCAAGAGAAGAAAGAAAAGAACAAGCAAAGCTGCGGGGCTTTTCTCAAAGAGTTGGAGTATAAGAAAAAGAAAAAAAAAGGAGAGAGAGGAAAAGAAAAAAAAAACTCCAGGCTTGTGAATAAGGGAACGCTGATTATTTATGTCACTCTGAAAACTTCCTCACAGAATTGCAGTTGTTTGACGCGCCAGCAGGCATCAGTGGGAGCTGTCTCCGAGCTCCGGAGAGGAGGCTGTGTCGAGGAACCAGACACGCCGCTGTGTCTCTGTGGTACTTTTCTTTGTCTCTGTTTGAATCCCCGTTTCTAATTAGCACAACAGTGTGTCTTAATTAACCTCAGCCAGTCAGACGATATTCCAGTGCTAACAACTTCCTAATCAGAAGCGCTGCGGCTGGTGCTTTTCTGCATGGGAGCCTCTGGTGCCAGTAGGAGGTCAGACATATTTTTTTGTGGTGGAGGTGGTGGTGGTGGTGGTGGGGGGGGGCTGTCAGAAGTGATTGATGCTGAGTGACAGCTGAGGTAGATTCATGGGAAGGTGAAGCCTGTTTTTAACCTCAATGTTGCATTCATAGAATAGGATTTGTCACCATCCTGCTGTGGAAAGCAGTGTGCCAAAAAACGCGGAAGCCTGATGCCATCGAGCTCTTGATCTGCAAGTTCTGAGAAAAACAGTCTGTTACCAGCACATCAACCACACTAATAAACACAATAACAACTGCAGGCCTTGAGTTGGACCAAAGGAGGTGCTATTCTTTTATTTTCTGGTTTCTTTCTGTTTCTTATTACCATTGTTGTTATGCAAATTGTGTTTAACTCTTGCGAACTCCTTGTTTTCAAAGGACATGCCATGAGAAGGCTTAGGAGGCTTTCTACAACTGTAAATGTCAGTGAGTCATCCATCGATGAGTCATCTGGCCACCAAAATCGAACACGACGACAAGGCCACTCTGATCTGCTCAAAACATCATCATACAGTACATTAGTGCACCAGCACAAAGTCAAAAGAAATCAAATAGAGTCCAAATTCCTGTGTGATTGACGGTCAGCACATGTGCATTCCTTTTGAAAACAGGGCATTTTCTTATCTACCGTCTCATTTTGACAAGTCTTGTTCCTTTTTTTGTATCTTGTACATGTTTACATTGTATCTTCCATTGCCCAAAAGAGAAACAACATTAAATATATTATCTTTGTTGTTTTACACCGGCTCCTTTTGCTCTTGTCTCTCACATCGGGTCATATTGTGGCTGCCGCAGATAAAAAGCAACAAACCCCGCCTTCCCACTCCTGCTATATCTAGATGATATGTGACAGTAATATTACAGATTGAGGCATTTATCTTTATTCGGCTTATTGTGCAGGCCAGATAAAGTGAGTTTAGATGTGGAGGAGCAGAACAATGCAGCTGGTTATATATAGCAAGGCATGAGTTATGGGAGAAAAGTGTTAGGAGGTTGAGAGCGATGAATGAAGACAAACGAGCTCTCGGAGCCCCAGTTCCCCACTAAAGAGGAGAGACAAGAATTTTTTGCTCTCTTGTATCCAAACGTGTACGGAAACATTTATCACTTGTGTCTGCAATTGTGTGAAATGGACTGGACTAAACCACCACAAACCCTCACACCTTGAAGGAGATCACAGCTTTCAGGAGGTGTCAGTCATGTTATCAAGTCAGTCTTTTTGAAGACAACTATCTGTATGGAGATGAATTTTTTTTTTTTTTTTTTTAAGTTACTAGTTTTCTCTCTTCATAAACTGTAACAATCTAGATGACTTGAAATTTAAAGCCATCAACTCTCCTTTTAGCTGGCCTGTTCTCCACAAGCTCCTGTGAACAGATATTGGGTTAACTTTGGAATGAATGAATGCTCTACTTTCAAACTTCTTGTTTGGTGGCGGGGAGTCACTCAGAGTACAGTGAGATTTTAGAGTTTTGCAACAAGACTTTTCTGGAGTTGGAAACAAGGTCGAGTCAGAAGCAAAACAGTGATTTTCAGACTTTTAGATCAAAACAACACAGCGAAACAGGGTAAAACATCCCAGAGTTGGGGGGAACTATTATTTTACGCATTGCTGTTATACAAATATGAATTAGTGCAGTTTTAGCCAGCTGGATGTAATAACACTTAATATTTCTCACAATCGTGCCTTTGTCAAACGATCACTCTGCCTTTTTGATGACAGATTGACATATACTGTTCAATATGGTCTTTATACCTGAAAGTAAGACTGTAAAGATGTGGTTGCCATATATAAAAGCATGGCAACAGATCCATCATTGTCTCATTATCTTCTACAAAGTTTTCTAGAGAGACCAAAGTAATTTGATGTGGATTTTTAATGAAGGAGTAATTTCTTGTTAAGCAACGCTCCATTTAAACCTCAGCAAACATTTTTAATTGGTAACTTCATTTTAAATTAATTCATTCAAATCATACCAATTAAGCACTGTCATTTGTTTTAAGATAATTTCCACAAAATTACATAAATAGAAACTTATTGGAAATTTATAAAATGAAACTTTGTTTTATTGTGTCCAGTGGGTAAAAGCACAGACATAATGGAGCATATCAACACATCTCCACTAGATGGCTGTGTTGAACCATTTGCCGGCCGTCTCACAGACAGCATCACTGCTTACATGGCCAACGAGGAGCAGAGACATTTCATACATATAGATGCACACATTACAAACTCAATATGTACAGTGACACTGATTCTTGAAATGATATTCTATTATGATCGCCCCTTTCATTCATTTTATACAGCATAACTAATGATATTGGATGTTAACACTGAAGGATGATGATCTCCCACACAGTTATGACTGCTCGGTTGAACAGTGATAAGTATTTGATACACTCGTCTGGATTATTCTTTTCATGACATTATTACTCATCTTATTCTTATTCATATCCCTCATTCTGTTCTTTTATCTGCAGATGCTGTAAATCAGTCTATTGCAGACACAGATAGGCAGATGGCTACCATCTGCTATTGAAGAGACATACGGGCGAGGTGCCTCATGAATATATAGTGCTGTCCTTTTAGTACGAGCACATTTACAACTTTGCTTTTTATGTCGGGTGCAAGTATTTCCACTGATCTCCTACCTGTCACTGTGAAACCCCCCGGCAGCTGTGGCTGAGAGGCAGAGGCCGTGGCACATGATGTAACAAGGGACCAGGGCCCCCAGATGACTTAGCATTGTGTTTCATCCCCACCTTTAGAGTGCACAGCTCATTGTGCATGTCAGTCTCTATAGGTCTCAGCCTCAAAGATCAAGTGTACGGTACACAAATAACACCAAAACTGAATTTCGTGATAGAACCTAATTAGATGTGGAAGCATTGCTGCAGAAATTTGAAGTAAATGTGCTATAGTTAGAAATATACTGTACAATACACTGCAAAAACTCTTTCCAAGAATATTTGTCTTATTTCTTGTCAAAATGTCTCATTTCCAGTCAAAACTAATCTCTTTCCACTTACACAAGACTCTAGATAATTTTCACTTGTTTCAAACAAAATTTCACTTGAAATAAGTAGAAAAATCTACCAGAGAAAGCCAGTTTTTTTGTGCTTGTAATAAGGAAGAAAAACTTGCCCCACTATCAGATTATTTTGAGTGAAAATATGCTTGAAAGACGTAAAAAGTGTCTTAATTTTTAATGATGAGTCTTTTAAGTATAATGAGATTTGTTTTTGACTAGAAATAAGACAAATATTATTGGTAAGATTTTGAGTTTTTGCAGTGTACTATTGTAAAACATGCATATTGGCCTACAAAGTGTTACAGAGTGCTATGTTGCATCCCAAGAGTTCCAATAAAATACTACATTTGTAAACCAAATGCTTTTTTTAGTCGATCTTAACAGTTCACAGGTGAAAACGTGCAAGAAGTGTCTAACAACACTTCACCAGCTGAAGAAGACGATGCTAAAACTGAGATCTCGTTATCATGCAAAAGAGTTAGACAGAGATGCTGCCAGCCAGGGTTTCACCACATTTGAGGTAGGATGGAAAATGAGCTGCACATACCTGTTTGTTTTCCCGCTCCTGTCGCAGTGACTGGAGCTTTATTGATGGCCGTTCAAGGATGCAATGATTAGCTTTTGTTCCCCTTCGAGCCTTGTTTAATACAACAGCAGCTAATGACCACTTGTGTGACTGGCAATTTGAAATGAGCCCCTGCAGAGGCTGTGTTGGTGATGTTAGGATTTAAAAAGAAAACCTTCAGTAAAAGCTGCACCCATGTTTTCTTATTGCAGTATAAGTGTGAAAAATGTCCTGGTGTCACATGGACCAACCTATACAGTATGTCATTGGCTTCCCACAACATGCACCTATAGAGCGCTATACTTTGTTAACTCTTTAACATCCACTGGCCCGTGGGTGGGCTATATTTTCCAACCTCTATCCGATGAACTCATCAAATATCTCACCTTGTTATGATGTGATCTAGTCAAATCAGTTCCTCGCTAACGTGCCAAAACAACTTTATTGGGTGACAGTCTTACAAATTGTTGGCAGAGAGGATAATTTAATGCAGCTTCACGATACCCAGCCGACCAACGCGTTCTGTCTCATAGTCCAGAAAATGTGTATTTTATTTTCTCTCTGTGAAAGAGAATTTTGTTCAGCCATGTGTAATGTGCAAATGTTATTTCTATTATGAGGTAAACAGCTTTGGCTCAAACACATCTGGAAAGTTTATTAACCACAATCATCCAACTCGCACTGAACAGAGCTCACAAACAATCACTTGTTGTCTCAAATGAAAAAGACAGAAAAATACAGAATTACAAAGTAGTTCAGCTTCGGTGTCATAACAACAGCCAAACTGAGCTCTAAGATATCACATATCTGACCACTGGTTCTCGTCTACGTGAACACTATAACAGCGTTCCACTCGGATGCTCGTCTACTGTTGGTCCCAGTGTTCACGCTGGGTGAACAGACAACTCATGCATGACAAAAAAGCACTAAGATCTGCAGAAAGAATCTCTAAATGTGCTGCTGCTGTGTGCGATTGGCCAGACACAGAAGAGTCGCAACAGTTTAGTGGCATTGAAGAATAAAGCAAACACACTAACACACAAGAAAAGCAGGTTGGAAAGGAATCGGTCCACACATCAGTGATGGACAAATAAATAATACATTACAGGATCAGCAACATTCAAGGAGCCTGTGGAGACAAACACAAGATAACAAAAATAAACAAAATGGCAGAGCAGCCTTGATTAAAAGGTGTGCATAACATAATTTACGGATGAAAACCTTCATCCAATGCCAAATGCTTACTTGACGTGGTATGAACTGAAACTTGATTGATGTCAGTGTAAAAAGAAAAACCCAAATAAACACAGAGCTTTGCACAAGGGAATTACATTTATACAATGAATTTTAGAAAAATGAATCAATCCTTTTCTCATTTGGTCGGAATGTCTGCACACAATAAAAAACATTCCACGTTGAATCTCAGAGAGCAACGCCGGCCAAAACATTTACAAGGTTACAATCAGTAGCTTTATAAAGTGACATTTATCGTAACCATACAGCGATGGCTTCCAGACTATAATAACCACAGGAGCTATAAATACAAGTGGGTGGAGGGCTTCCTGACCTGGGCTTACATACAAGAAGATAAATTAAAAGAAAAAACACCTGAAATTCTTAATATAACCAAGGGTTTATACCTTGCACCCCAAAGCAATGAGGTTTTGATTGTGCACTGCAATAAAAAGATTTATTGCTGAAAGGTACAAGAAACCCTCGATGTTGTCACTATTAGAAAAGAAGAATACATTTGATTCTCATGGTTTTGGATAAACAAGAAAAAAAAAAATCTTAGAAGGATGATTATCAATTCAAACAAAACAAAACACACAAGAAAAAAACTATAAACCCCCAAAAAAAGACAAAAATATATTTTTTTTCTTTTTTGTTTCAACTCAAGCACTGACCAAACTCATTTCTTTCTCTAAAATGCATAAGTTAACATTCATAATGTGAATTAACACTTAAAGCAGTAGCGTCATCAAAGTGTAATCTGGGAGGAGGGAGGTGTGAAACATTAGTTCCAGCGTTGACCCAGTAAAGGACAGCTGGCAAAAACCGTAGCAGCATCGGTGTGAGCCCCGTTGGTTGATTATCGACAAAATGAAGCACAACGTCATTCCAAAAAAACAACAACAACAACAAAAAAAACCCAGCAACAACAAAAAAGAAAGCCTCTCAGCTTCGAGTGGTATCTTGTAATAAGCTATGGCTTAATGCTGATCTGGAGTATTTACAGGTGAAATTTGAGAGGGATGTTATCAGGACGTTTTATTCTGAAAATTCAGAGGATAGGAATCATACAAATGTTTTAAAATACGAGCTTTTTATAACTCTTCCTCCAGACCTGATTTCTGTAAAGGATCTCCGCTGCTGGTGAAAGATTTCTTTATTTTTTAAATATAGATTTTAATAGTTAAATAGTGGAAATGTCATGGTTTTATATTACAAAAATAGCTTTAAATGTGTGTGCTTTTTCTCCTCTGAGTGAATGCTGTTCTGAGGCAGTTTGTGCCACACAACTTATTATTTGGTAATTTGTCAGGGGTTTGGGAAAACGTCAGAAAACACAAAGCGTGGTACATTTGCATGAAGCAAATTCAACTTCTGTGTATTAAGGCAGGAGGCTGTGTTGTGTGTATTGGTTTTCAGATACCATGCCAACAATCCATTTGACTTAACGTGTTGTTATTGGAGCTATTTTTGAAGATCTGTCGTTTCAAGACGAGTGCTCACAGTGTATTAGGCATGGTTTTAGGTAGAGCTGGGAAAATATTCACATCATCTTAAAAAATAAAATAAAATAAAAAAAATAAAAACGAAAAATCATTGGCCCTGAGGAGAATCCAAATTACTGTTTTGTTCCACTTCCTGTTTTCTTTCAAGAATTCTGAGCTGCTTGGTCTGCTGGACACAGGTCTGTAGATTGTATGAACAGATGGATGTCTTTGTCTTTGTCCTTTCTGTCAGTTTCGGGGCATTTCAGAGAGGACGATTCTGATTTCAGTGCAACATAACCACATTGCAGAGCAAGCAGCTAGCTAGCACAACAATATAGCAACCACTGACGTTTGCAATATAACTACCATAAAGGTACATTAGATTATACGATTACAAGAGGTGTTACAATCCTACTTAATATACTCAGCACCGTTTTGCATCTCTAAACACATCACTCACTGATAATCACCACGACGATTACAGAAATCCATCACTTCATGGTTAGCGTCGCCAAGCTGACTTCTCATTTCCGGCTGCTCAGTAACACACAGACACAAGTTGTGACATACTGAGCTGACTACCTGCTGTGCTTTTATATTGACTGGTTAAATCAGCAATATCCGTCAGGTTGACAGCATGTTCCAGAGCGTCAGTCATCCTTCAGCCCCAAAAAAGGCTCATTTGCTTCGGTGCAAATGGGCGTTCTTCCCTAATTCTTGCGACATGGCTCAACATATGAGAGAAGTTTGGAATCAGTTCAGTTTTCTTCCTTTCTCTTTCAAAGTGTTCCAAGTTCCCAGGAGATGAGCAAACACTTCTGGCAAGAATAAAGTTTTCAGTGGAACCCCTGCCACCTCAAGTGCTGCCTCCGCGAGCAGGCTGTGACAACGACCCTAAAGTGAAAAAAGCCCCTCCCAACAAAGCGGTACCGGCTTTGGAAAAGGTCATGAGCGCAAACCAAGCGACATTAACTGTATGAAAATACCAAATCAAGGTACTAGAGTTCAGATTCACTGACCATGTATCTTTCCCCTGACTCCCGTCGGTCTGTTTGCCGGCTTCACCTTACGTGCTACGATAGGTCTTGATGATGTCTTTGATCTGTCTCCTACAGATGGGACAGCAGGCGTTGGACATCTTCTTGAGTTTGACACCGCAGGTGTAGCACAGACACATGTGCCCACAGGCGTAGATGACCGTGTCCACCGTGTTCTCGTAACAGATGGAGCACTCATCGGACCAAGGCCCGCGGCCTGCGGGGAACGTAGGAGACTTAGGGAGGCTGACAGGTGAGCTTGGGGTCGTACCTGTGGCAAAACAGACATGAAATATTCAATTAGAAAAGACAGAGGAAGAAAAGGAGACAAATAACTCTTGATAGCACATAGAATTCTACACAACTACATGCAGTTGGAATTAAATTGTTGTGACAGTTTATATATATTTTTCAATTGTTACATTGTGTTTGTACTGCCCTCAAAGGAGAATTGCGGCCATTTTTGACCCCTAAATCGTTGTCCTGATGGTCATCCAGTGTTGGGGGGGAGCAAAAAACGCAACTAAAATTGATACAGGCAAAACCAAACCATGGCTACCCGGCGCTCGGGATAGCGACAACGCTAACCCATGGGGGCAATTCTTTCAACCACAACAAACACTCAAAAAATATCTATGGTACATGACTTGAATCCTTACGAGACACCACTGAACTCATATAGTGTACAGTATAAACAGTATAAACTTTGTGTTTTTGCATGTAATCACTCACCAACTCTGAAACAGCAAAAACACAAAGTTTATACTGTTTATACACTGTCTGTACACTATATGAGTTCAGTGGTGTCTCGTAAGGATTTGAATCATGTACCATAGATATTTTATTGTTTTTTGAGTGTTTGTTGTGGTTGAAAGAACGATGGGTTAGCGTTGTTGCTATCCCTAATGCCGTCTAGCCATGGTGTAACTCCGGTTTTCCTGCATCACGTTTTTTGCTCCCCCCCAACACTGGGTGACCATCAGGACAACGATTTAGGGGTCAAAAATGGCTGGGATTCTCCTTTAACCACTCCTCTACTATCTTTATTACTACATTTCACTACTTTGTTATAGAACATTTAGGGTTTATGCCAGAAAAGTTATGAGGCTCTGCAGCTGGACTTATCTATAGGGGGCGGGGGCGGGGGGGGGCTACTCAGCTCTGCCCTAGATCAGGCCAGTACACTCAGAAAGAGGCGCAGTGAGAGGGCAGGTAGTCTGCCTGACAAGGCCAGTGGAACCTTTATGGATTTTTTGACCACTGGGGAGGCCCATCAGGATTTGTCCCACTGGCAGCGGCCCCAATGGCTGTGGCTGCTGCTCTAATGGTATTACAGAAGATGAGGTGCACGCTGGCTGCGCCTCATCGACCTGAGGCTGGGGGGTACTCGGAGTGTTTTAACCAATGCTTTGGCCCAGACGTGGCTCAGCTAATGCCCAGTCGGCTGCCAGACTCGGAGCGTCCTGATGGAAACACTATCGATACCTCCCTCCACCCACTGAGAAAATTGGCTAAACATGGAAACAACATCCAGCTTAATAAATAAAGTGAATCTAAATTGCAATTCAGTCCGACTATTAGGAAAACAACCTCCAAAAGCAGAGCCACGGTGCATCAGGCCCATTGCCACTGTATGTGACATAATAGCACGTGCTAAACACTTTCCATGCTGCAGCTGCAGCAGCGGTGGCACCGCAAAGTGTTGGCCATTGTTCCTCACTACTGCAGGATGACATCTGCTCACTGTCCCATAATGACTCCCATTCAGTCCCCTGTGGGGTGATTGATTCTCTGCCTCTGTAGCAGCAGCTCCTTATCGGTGTGTACCTACCCCCTGCTGAGCTGCAGTAAGCGGCAGAGCACAGACCTCCGTTCAGGACCGGGTCGGAACTCCCACTGCCCAGGACACTGGGGTTGTGTGGGGAGGAGGAGGGGGAGCTGGGGTTGGATGCGGCCCGCGGGTCCCCAGCATGAGTGGAACCTAGTCAGAGCAGATAAAAGCAAATTTGTAAAAAAAAGTTAAGATAGTACTGGAATTACAGCAGAATTAGCCATTACTGGTCGACTTCAATGATCATCAAAATACAGACAGACTTACATGGTGCCAGTATAACATGGTCCAACTCTATACAGATAAGAGGAGAGTAGCAAATGAGGGAGAGGGTATTAAAAATGCAGGAAGTGGCCTTTAATGGCCGTGGCACAGCATCAGCTGCCTCCTGCTACAGGACCATTAAGAGGATCCTTCATTACGCCAGCTTTAAACTGCGCCCAACAAAGCCAGCATAACGTTCCCCCTGTGAATGACTTTCAGATAGCATACTATCAGAATTGAAGCACCATGGGTCCCCCGTTTCTACGGTGATACCACATAAAGGTGCAACATTCCCACCATGAGCATACAGTATACAAGAGATAAAACCGCACAAGTTTTTACAGGCTTTTCTCATAGAGGTGTCTTTTTTCCATTTTGTATCATGATACTATCTCAGTTAACAGTGGGACAGACGATGAACTAGAACATGATTTGTATTTTTTTTTCTTTCGCTTTCCAGGCATTACATTTATAGCCAAACGAGCAGAGTGAGCACTCCAATTTGGGAGAGCACAGTCATTTTATCCCATGCGTACATATTCATCACTACCAGACGAGCTCTTCCCTCTCCTTTTTTTTTTAAGGAAAGAGTATTTCAAAAGAACGTAGCTCCTCCATTCTCTCCACAGCCTATCTTTACACAGTGTTCACGGAAATGGAAACAGGAATTCCAAGGACACGTTCAGGAAACGTGGGTTAGACACTTAGAGGCTGCTATGACTAACTAGACTTTGAGTCATTCATGTCACTTCAGTTGAAGGTGTGACTGTTAATCAGTATAGTTTTTAATATTAAAAATGCATAAAATAAAATGAACTTTTTTTTGCTTTTTAAACTCTGATTTTTTTTAATCATCAATCAATGTCAATATATTTTCAATTGAAGTAAAGGATGAGAAAATTAGTTATATTATATTAAGTTATATTTCAAATGAAGTCATTTTGTCCATTCATTTGAATTCTCGAACACTGTGAAATTTTTTACATTACCATGCCATTGGGTTTTCTGCCTCCCCGTCCTTGTCATTTTCTTTATATTCCTATTTTAACTCAAATAAAACTACTACAACTAATAACACAAAGACGGAGCAAAACTAATTAGTGCAGCTTCAAAACCTCCATATTATTAGAAAATGCAGTAGCAGCAAAGCTATGCAATATTTTGTGTTTATTAAATAAAAGACTAAAGCTTTATAAGTTGTTTCCTGAAGCCAAGTCACACTAATGCTTATTGAATGCTCGGCCATTTGAAATAGCTTTAATAGTTTACTATCACCAGTTCAGCACAGACACCAAAATATCCAACAAATTAAGATGCAAATTAGCTGTCTTGCAGTGCAAGCATATAACCATCCACCCATCAAATGTTTTGCTGCTTCTCAATGTAAATGCAGATTACTTTAATTACCTTCCCTGAAGCCTGCTCTCAAAAAGTAGCACACTAACAACTGCAACAGAAATAGCTGCTGCGTGCGCATTAGATATTAAACGGTCCTATTTTGGGAGCTGCATGGTTCCACTGTGGTGAATCTTACTGAGAATCTCACATTTCATGGTGCATCTGATGTATAAACCGGGGTCATCTGGTGTGGCGGAGCCAGCGTCAACACTGACCAGCAACATCATGATGACAGCCCCCTGCACTAATGATGTCCCAGCAGTCTGCCAGGCTGCAGCTCTCTATTGCCATCTGCACCAGCAGTCTGATCAATCCATCTGATGCCCTGGGCCGACAACCAGAGCCCCCGTGTCACCGTATAGGGCCCAGCCCGTAAATGTGTTATTGGAAACTGCCCCACAAATTCCGGGTCGTGCACCGCACCAGTGTTTTTGTCGGTGTTGATGTGCCGTCATGTCACTGCTACTCACCACCGCTCTATATCAAGAACTGCTTTTGTTTGCAGAGCAGGGGTTGCCCCGGTGCTCCCAAGCCCCTTGGTGCCTTGAAGTGTATGCGTGTGTTGTGCATGATCTATAATTAATATACAGGGTGTAACATGATGTAACAGGTCACCGTGAGTGGAGACATTTTTAGCAGAGGAGGCCCCATTACAGTATACTTATGCACATAGTATGTCTAAGCATGAAATAGGCAACTCAGTCTTTATGTATACTGTAGCTACAACACCAGCAACAAGTGTACATGTAAGTAAACAGAATAAACAGACTTAAAGGGATAGTTCAACATTTTGGTAAATTAGCCTATTGTCATAATCCCTATAGTCATAGCAGTAGGTTTGTTACCTTTAATTGTTGGTGCAAGCTGTTTTTAGAACGGCGGAGCAGAGCCGTGAGCTGCTCAGAGCTACGCTACGGAGGCTCATGGGATTTCTTGGTTTCCCTCATCAAGCTCATCAAATACACAATCCAACAACTCCAATACGCTCTGGTGGACAAGTTGTGACCTGCACATTCACCACGCTATGAGATAATAACTGAACATTATGAGACAGAGTTGTTTTCAAGGTAAATTCATGCAAAACCGCTGATGCAAGCAGTCTCTGAATTTGCCTCTAAAACAACTCTGTCTCGTAACATTCCGTTATTATCTCATAGCGTGGTGAATGTGCAGGTCACAAAATGAACTATATCCCTTTAGAGAAATCACAGAATACCCTGACTACCAACGCCAAAGAATGACTTTGTGTTTATGAGAAAATATATTTTCTATGGTTTGGCTGATCATCTAACCACTCTGTTTAGAGGAGAAGCCCACAGTAAACACACACACGGTGATGCCAGTCATCTCAGAGCACAGGGAAACCAACAACACACACAATAGACAAAAGCTGAAACTGTGAGGGGATGTTTACAACTAACAGTTTCTTCATTTGACTTCATTCTCTCCTCCAGGTCTAAACATTGCATATTTGTTATGTACATACAGCTCACCTGCTATGAAACCATATACGCAAGGCAAGGCAATTTTATTTGTATAGCCCACAGTTTGTCTCAAAGGGCTTTACACAGCATCACAACAACATCCTCTGCTCTTAGACCCTCACATCCACTGAGGAAAAACTCCTAAAGGAAAGACCTAAGAGGGGAAAAATTATAGTATAACAAATTCTTTCCAGCTATTGCACTGTTTCCATCGTGTTCTATCAGTTTTCTTTCCTGTGTATTATTTTCTGTGTGTGTGTGTGTGTCTACATCAGTTCAGTCTAGTGCACTGACCTACTGGGAACCCATTAAAATGGAACAATATCTTTTTGTTTTCATCTTCTAGTCTTGTCCACTTCAACATAGACTGACTTATTTGCTCTGTACCTTGTTTTATTGTAAAGATTTTAAGGAATAAACCGGGATGGTTACAACTAGATGTCAACTCGTTTGTTTTTCCTGCTTTTAGGATTTAAGCTGTGACCACTTATGGGGGTTCTAATGCTGCACAAACACACAATACTGTAATAAGATATCCTAGCAGCCAAGAGATATAACCCTGTATGGACTACACATCATTCCATGATAATCATGGGCCCTGTTGTAGCCTGAGTGGTTCCACTGTAGAGCTGAAACCATCTCTCCCTGCTAATCCCCCTGGCAGGCGGGGCAGCTCCCACCCAGGGCAGCTGAGGCAGGATCTGTGGTGCCCAGCCCTGATCCCGCCTGTTCCCCACTAGATTAAATCGACCTGTGTGAACAGCTGTGAGAGCCGTGGCTCGCAGCTCTGATGCCCTGCTATCCACTTCTATCCATTTGTCTAATCATCCGCCCATCTACTCTGCACATCTATGGAGGGAGCCTCTTCCTTTTAAAGCATGGGAGCTATGTGGAATATGTGACAAGGCCAGATGGGTGGGGCCGGGGCTGGGGAGTGTGTTTGAGTGTGTGAGGATCCCCTTTTTTTTTTTTACAGCCCCCGCAGGCTTGTGTGAGTCATAGGTTTTGGTCGTTGGTCACAGTACAACTTAAAGGACAATTCCGGGCAAATTCAACTCGGGGCTGTATTTTCCTAACATTTTAGGTCTAAAAGAAGGAATCTGAAGATTTTCAGTTTAATTGCTCCTGTTTTGCGGTAGTTGTGTCTGTCCCCGCATCGCCACGGCAGCGATGAATGGGAGCTGATGGAAGTTCCGCTGCTTAGGCTGTTTACATACTGCGTCAGATGGCTACTCAAACATGCACCCAAAAGTTTATTTACTTCAAGCAAGTCAAGAGTTGATATTCCTGTTTGTGACACAAACGGGAGCTTCCGACTGCACGTGAACACATAGAGTGCGTTAACTTGGGTCTCGCGCGAGACTTTGAATTATAGTTTTACAAACATGTCGGCTTGCTTGAAGTAAACAAACTTCTCGGTGCATGTTTGAGTCGCCATCTGACGCTGTCTGTGGGAAAAAAAATGCGGCTTTGAGGGCTGGAAACAGCCTAAGCAGCGGAACTTGCATCCACTCCCATTCATTTCTGCCGTACCAATGCGGGGACAGACACAACTACCGCAAAACAGGAGCAGATTCCTTCTTTTAGACCTAAAATTTTAGGAAAATATAGCCCGAGTTGAATTTGCCTGGAATTGTCCTTTAAAGAAGCAATTGAAAGAAAGAATGGAGAGGAGGGAACGGGCCTTTACAAATGGTTTACATCTACATGTCCTTGGTTAAACGCCATCCTCCAACACAAACCATTTCAAAATGGGTGGCTGTTAATTAGATTACAATCTCTTTTGCTGGGGGCTATCACAACAAAAGCGCACTTGGGCTGTGTTGTTGTGTGTTTAGATGGGATGAGAGGAGAAGCAGCCCAGACAGGTTGTAGTTTAAGATCAGAGCCGCTGTGCTGCATTAAAAGCTAATTGTCTCTTTTTTGCCTGTGGTGGAGATATTATCATAAGAGACTAAAGAGCTTGTTTGGAGAGAGGACATGAGCTGGTTATCTTTTCACCAGTGTATGTATGCTTCCACGTACGGGCGGCACAGAAAGGTAGGAGGGGGAAAAGATAAATAGCTTGAATATTTAGAAAATAGCTCTGAAAATAGAGGCAATGATTAGGAGAAACTCGATTTTCATTATTTACCTGTGCAGCAGCAGCAGAAAATGTCAACCCCCTTACAAATCAATGCAGTAAAGAAATAATAAAAACCGAAATATGATGAGCACAAATCAACAACCAGAGTGTGAAATATTATGGTCTGTCTCTTCTGTAAGGTTTCCCGTGACTGTGAAATTATTTAAACCTTAGAACAGACTCACAGCCAATATGCTGAGTTCATCATTCAGTTCACACAGCTCACAGGGATAAACAGCCATATCTGAAAGTTCTTTTTCTTTTTTCTTTTTTTGTTTTTTAACCAATGGCATCATTTTCTCCTTGACAATCGTATTTAAAATCTTTTTTTTAAAATCTCTCTCTTACTTGTTTTGGCTTTATTGTGACACTAGAAGCTCTTTGGCTACATGACAGCAGCAGTGCCTTCTACCTTACACCTTAGATGTGCCATAACAAATCCCCTGATGTGTTGTTTTCTACATATATTAACGCAGGGTAGAGCACTCCATGTATATATTTTTTTGTTTTCTTTTTTCTTTGAACCTCTGAGTTCATGTCTCTCTCTCTCTCTCTCTCTCTCTTGCACACACACACAAACAAACACACACACAGTTCTGAACACAAAGACTCAGAGAAAGTTAAGTGGAGCATACACATGAGAGAGAATAGGCAATTATTACTATATAGCGCAGAGATATGATCGTGTCATCGCACGCTACCTTTTATACTTATTGCAGATGACTAGCGTATCTGTGTGTGTGTGGGCTTGTATGGATGTCAGTGTGTATGCTTGTGTGTCAGACGCTGCAGCAGGAATACATATGTGATAATTGGGGGGATAGAAACAAAGAGAGGAGCTGAGATGAGAGAGGACGAGGAGAGGAGAGGAGTGTGGCAGCTGCATTGTCTGAGGATGTGGGTGGTGAGATGCTTCACTTGAGCATGAGTGCGCTGACATTTTAATGGAATACATGCAAAGTGGGTCAGTGGATGGGTGTCCTACTTCCGTACCACGAGGCACAAGGTCCTCTCAATATCTCACTTTCAAAGTTCAAGTGTCAGCTATACTGTTTTCAGTTTTTTTTAAAATTCTTTTTCTTTTTTTTTCATTAATCTTCATTTATTAACAGGATAGATTGCTCTAAAAGTCATTGGTCCTCCACAGAAAAAATCAAATCCTGTGACTTCGTGTCACTGAAATGTCAAAATTATAATTGACCACTTTTACTTTAGGTCATAACTGCAGACTAATGATCTAATTGATCTCTTATAATCACCCACTTCTCCTTTAGATGAAGGTAACGACCTTATCATCACTTTTCTACCTGCTTCACCTGCACATTGAGATTAATCCAAGAGATATACTTTACATTAAAGGGCCCATAGACGTGAGTATGCTATGGTGAAAGATTTTAGGGATACTCATAATGATGACTCTGTCTCTTTTACAGATATTGGTATAGATAATATCCTTTAACCTCTGGGAGAGGAGACAGACAGAGAACACTCAACCAAAAAGAGAGCTGCTGGATCCATAAGATCCAGGCTTTGGTGTTTCCGAATCCGAGTGACACTATTGGCTGTAAATGTTTCCTATGTTTCAGCATATGATTGGCAGGATATGTGTGTTTTTTCGGAGACTGGTTGATTTGGAAGTCCTCACCTGGCGGTCTAATGGCCTGAAGCTGCTTCCCTCACCAGCTGTTTGTCATCTGAATAATTGTCAATCTGTATTATTTGTGTTGTGATGTTCTGTCAGTGTTAAGCCCTGATGAGGTTGGCTGATTTGATCTGTTCCATTATGAACTAGCATTTTGATTAAAGCTTTTTTAACCTTGGGTTCACCCTTTTTCCTATTCTTGTGATTCTTTTTATCTGAAGAGCATCTTCTCATTTTTTTCATTAACTGGTGAACGCTGCTGACCTACTGTTGTTTTTCTTATTCTTTCATAAAAAATGTATTTGGGATTTTAAGAACCAAAAACCACCTCAGTGTAGTTTTACATCTCTCTCGGGCTTCTCTCTGGAGCTTGAAGAACAACAGGTCAGTGAGGCGGTCCTATGAACCTACAGAACATACAGTAACTGTTCACCTTGCATATAGACATACAATACTGATCCTGAGACAATGAAGTCTTTGTATCGTATAGAACAGTGGTTCTCAACTGGTGGGTCGGGACCCAAAAGTGGGTCGCGGACCCGTTCTGGATGGGTCGCGGACAGCTGGTCAAAAAAGTAAATAATATTTAATGCACATCTAATGTTGGACATGTCTTTTATTTAGAAAAATAACTTATTTTGAAAGGCACACGAGACACATGAACACATGCAGTTGTAATGGTCCTCCTCAGTTTCTTATTATTTGCTCTGAATGCAAAGATATCAGTTTCTTATTAATGCCTGAATGCAGTGAATCTTGTTTTGTTTTGTGGGTCTTTATTTTGTGCAATTTGATATTTATTCACTTTTGTGAATATGCTCTGAATGCAGAGATGCATTAGAAATCAAATATATCGTTTTGTTGGTCTCCATTTTGTGCAGTTTGATATTTTTTTATTCACTTCCGTACATGCAGTTGTCATGGTCCTCCTCAGTTTCATTCATGTGCTCTGAAATGCACTTTGCTCAATAAAGAGCAAAATGAGTTTTTAAAGGCTTTAAAAAAAAATTCTTGGTTTGAATTCTATAAAAGTGGGCCGCGACTTAATGACCATGGGAAAATGTGGGTCCCAGAGTGAGACTAGTTGAGAACCCCTGGTATAGAAGACATCTTTTGAAATAGATTTAACATACTATAAGAATTATTTCCCCTGTCACTGCCACTAATAGAGCTGATGCAGTATCAATTCCATCCCATGCCCTGACTCTGTTAGCTGACCTGAGCTACCCTGCTGTATATGTTTAAGCATGCTTGTTCCCATTAGAAAGCCCCATTACTTCCTTCTTTGTTTGTAGTGAGAGGCCTCTGTGATGACTGCTTTATCTCACCATCCTTTCGAGCAGGAGCCCAGTGGGAGAGCCATGCAGGCTTTCAAGTTTAACATCCCTCACTCCAAGTGGAAGGCACGGCTCATGTTCGCTTTAATTGAAAGCTAAATTGGTCTCCAGTCAACACAAAGCAATAGATTACGAGTTGCTACGGCGAGATAAGAGGCCGCTTCCTAATTCGAAGCAGCTGGAATGTAAAGATGATTCACACCTCAGTTGGAATTCCAAGATGTGCTCCGATAAGGAAGACGGGCCCTCGGACCTGCTTCATTGTTCTGCTATTCCTGTTTTGTTGTGCGGTCAAGGCTCTCTGGTTTCAGTAAATAATTGTTAGAAACATACACACTGTCCCTGGGCGGTCTGTTCTGCACAGCTGTGGAGCACTAAAGGTAATTTAATGGTAAATTAAGTGATAACACAGGATCTGCTCACTGCACCATCAAGACTTCAGGGCTTGCCAATCTGAAGGTAAGGAGGTACAGTAAACCCAAGCTCTGTCATTTTGGCATTTTCATGAACTGATCACTGACAACTTCTATAAACATGTCAGCACTTTATTGAGGCTCAGTGTGATTTGTATTGACATGGCTGTCATGGTTTGCTTGTTGGTTGATGTTAAGTAGGTCATGCTGTGAGAGCACACATGATGAGCCCTGGTCTGACAGGCAGAGAGGTCACTTGAGGGATATATGAATTTAAAATGAGTATAGTGTAACTTTATGTATCTATGTATGTGATAAGAGACAGGTAGAGAGCCTTGTATTAAAGGTACCATCCCGGGCGGCTCATTTTGTGGCAAAAATATAAAAATCGGAGTATATCGGTTAAGTATTAGACAGTAATTGATGACATAAGTGATTTGACATATCAATGACGAAATTTGGTCATCTGTGTAAGGAGTAGCGGCTTAAATTTGGCCGACCAATCAAATTAGTCTCAGACAACTTTGGTTGGATGGCTCGTCTGTCAGTCAACATGCACGCTGTTCTGCGCATGCACTCGTATGCAAGCACTTTGATTGTAGCTACACTTTTTGACAGCACATCACAGCCAGCCAGCCAGCTCGCAGCTAGCAAGCTAGGCATTCGTCATCATGGCACAGCCGAAGGACCAGCCGGTTTCCCGACCTCCAACTGCACCTCCTAGTCAACCACCACTCAAAAAACCTAAAACTTTTATTGAAAGTGTGAAAGACTGTCAGAACTATGTAAAAATTGCAAATGCTACACGAGTTTCCCTGGGCAGAGTAGAATTTGACAGCTGGAGAGAACTAAAGAAGCTTAAAGGTTTTAAAACCGACGCACAAGTAGCGGAGTTTCTGTTAGACTGGTAAGTTTTCTTTCTTGTCTTTCTTTTTGTGTGAATGCTGTAACCTTATTGACAGAAAGTAACGTTAGTCCATGGCAGTAACTGTTAACGTAACGTATTTTCCGACCGTGTAGCAGTAACGTTAGCCTAACGTTAGCTTTTTACTTCTGGTGATTCCTGATTGGATAGAGGGGCGGGTGTGCAATTCGAAAAAAAAAAAAAAAATCATTAGTCCAGTAAATCCAGCTGCCCAGGATTGTACCTTTAAATCTGTCCCTCTCTCTCTCTCTTTCTTGCGTGTCTAGTCACAGCTGATGTTGTTTCCCCTTTAACCTCTTTTAACCTGCACTTCCCTTTTCCGCTGCTGTCTCTGAAGAAAAGCAGGATGTATTTATAGATGCTCCTTCCTCCATGGACAAACACTTGTGACACCTTTGAAAGGCTGCTGCTGTTTTGCCTGTTAAGTGCTGTGTTAACATAAGAAAACCTTTACTGCTGCATTATACGGGCTGACAGAGATGGTGTCTTTTTGCTGTCAGGCCTCCGCTGTACCTGAGCGAATGTAGAATAATAACTTGTTTTTCAAAAATGACAGTTTTAATAACATCTTGTCTGCTCTGGTGCATTCGTGTGGCCTTGTGTTTTAAAAATCTTTTGCCAATTTTCATTGACACATGTGGGAGCAAGTGCCAGTCAGAGTGGCATTCATGAAGACAGCCACTTGCCGAGCTGTCTTCCACTATTCATGCTCTTAAGTGCAGCCCCCCCCTCTCACCCCCGCCCCTCCTCTACAGCTGCCTGCACTTTGTAGCAAGGCAATACATTTGGCAGGGCAAAATGAAGTGCAACGCCAGAAGTGCCACACCATCTTCTCCGCTCCCCTATCATTATCACTATTTAGGAAAGGGTAAACAAACCTCAGGTGTCCCAGCACACCGCTGGTAGGCAAAGTGTCCACCCCACAGAGACATCATGTCGTCCCTGCTGTGTGCAGGTCACGGCCTCTCAGCCTCCCCTCCGCCTCTGCTTTCTCACTTCCTGTTTTTCATCCACAGTAAGCGGGGTCGGGACAGAGCATCTACATTTTCTTGCTAACACACAACCTCCTGCGCCACAGCACCTGGTCTAACATACAGACAGTAAGTACAGAGCTCTTTTGCTTTCTCTCTGTGATGGCCGGCCGCAGCCACACATGTTACCTGGCTGGTGGGGTGGTGACTCCGGGAGGACAAAGGCACGGCCAAGAGCTGAACTGGGCCAAACCACCTGCTCTAATGTCATGGGGAGGGTTTGGGGTTGAGTTATTTGTGTTTTGTATTAGTTTAATGCGTTGCCTATTTTGTTCATCCCTTGTGTTTTACTTTAGTTTGCCCAAGCCATTATTTAAGGTCCCTTTGTCTCTCATTTAGGAGGTCTGTTGTTTCAGTTGCACCGTATTGCCAGTTTATTTGTAGTTATATTAAGTTGATCTCTTTTAGGAGCCCTTGTCTTGAGTTGTAAGTTTGATTTTGCAGTTTCTTTGGGTAAAATAAAAACCCACTTTTCTTTGAAATTGACTGTGTTCTGCTCCCTACTGCTTGGTCCCTGACACTCTCCCTTGACCCTTTGAATTTGGTCACAACTGTGCCTCTAATTTCCATACGGGGCAAGGCAAGGCAGTTTTATCAGTATAGCCCATTTTTACAAACAGTTTGTCTCAAAGGTCTTTACACAGCATCATAACAACATCCTCTGCCCTTAGACCCTCACATCCACTGAGGAAAAACTCCAGGAAACTCTTTTAACAGGGGAAAATTGGAGAAACCTCAGGGTGAGCAACAGAGGAGGGATCCCTCACCCCATGGTTTGTCTAAACTGCTCAAGCATTAGCACAAATACATTTCAACCCCAGGGAGTAGGTGAATTAAGCACGGGGGTCAGAGCTCTGACCAGCGCTGCACCCTGCCAGATGAAGATCATTACCCTGATGTGTAGGTTCCTGACCCTGGACTCAACACAGCGCTGGAAGAATGCTTATTTCCACTAATTAATTACTCAGTCAAGTGGGAAAACATGTGGTCACAGAGAAAGTGACAGTCATTATCATGAATTACGAGGTCAAGGTGTAATGCACGATAGAACTGCAAAATAAATGTACCCATAACATCCTATGGATGAGTTTTACACTGTCAACACTTCAACACAGACTAACACTGTGTTGTGTATATACTGCTTATACATGTTTAAAGGTAGGGGAGGAGGAGATCTTTTTCTGGAGCATTTTTTACTGTATTGATTGAAATCCTCTTCACATCCCGATTGCAACCAAGTTTTTTTTTTACAAAAATGAAAAATGTCAGTCACCCGTGGAACGGACAATCCTGTAAAAACGCCATCCAATCATTTTGAACGCCACAAACGAATTCATTAGACCACAATGCGTCTATCAAACTGCCACCTGCCCCTCCCGTCCCCCTCTGCATGTACCCCTTTATTAATCATGCGAATGCTCAGAGTCTTAAAAGATATACAACGCCAGAGCCAGAGCTAGTGCCAGCTTGCTAAATTCAACGAAACAGTTGCAGCGATCTGGATGATGATCTGGAGGAAGAGAGAAGTCTGAAGAAAGGGGCTCGGACTTTTGAATTGTGTATTTTCAAAATGCAGCCTGCTTGAACCGTTTTTCCATGATCTCCTACTCCACCTTTCATAAGAAATATTAAAGGAATATTTCAACATTTTGGCAAATTCGCCCATTGCCATAATCCCTATAGTTTTAGGAGTAGGTTTGTTACCTTTAATTGTCGGTGCAAGCTATTTTTAGAACGACAGAGCAGAGCCGCGAGCTGCTCAGAGCTACGCTACGGAGGCTAATTGGATTTCTTGGTTTCCCTCATTAAACTCATCAAATACATAATCCAACAACTCCAAAACACTCTCGTGGACAAGTTGTGACCTGCACATTCACCACGCTATGAGATAATAACAGAACGTTATGAGACAGAGTTGTTTTAGAGACAAATGCAGAGACTGCCCGCCAAAAAACTGCCCCTGACTGGAATGTGCATCAGTGGTTTTGCATGATTTTACGTTGTTTTTTGTCAAAAACAACTCCATCTGGTAATGTTCCGTTATTATCTTATAGCATGGTGAATGTGCACGTCACAACTTGTCCACCAGAGAGTTTTGGAGTTGTTGGATTGTGTATTTGATGAGTTTGATGGGGGAAACCCAAAAATACCATGAGCCATAGTGTTAGCTGAGCAGTTTGTATGTCAACCAGGCCGATCTAAAAACAGCTTGCACCGACAATTAAAGGCAACAAACCTACCCCTATGCCTATAGGGATTATGACAATGGGCAAATTGTTGAAATATCCCTTTAAAATAAAATGCTACAGGTAAGGTTACATCTAGCGCTGTTCCTGTGATTCTATTAACTCTGCATTCAGACCAAACGTAGCTGTTGATCTCCTGTTTTCACATAGTTTGTCGACCCCCTTTCATTCAATATGCTGTCAAGTGGTGCTTCCTTACCCAGGATCCTCAGCTGAGTCACAGCCCCATGAAGACCGAAGAACATCCAGAGTGGGCGGGAGTTGTCCACACACACCTGCATGCCCACATTGGTGCCGTTGTGGCTGAGGATGACCTCCCCTTCCTGGTTGACCAAGAAGCCCAGGATGTCGCTGCTCTGGAGAGGGGTGGGCACCCGACACACCGCCCAGAACTCCTTCCGGTCCACCAGAGCCTCTGGGTTGTAGGGCAGGTCGCTGGGGCGGAGCACCGCCGGGTCGCAGGACGTCACGCCGTAGGACAGGGAGCCGGAGCGCGCCGGGCTGGACTTGGTGACTTTGATGAAGACGGTCTCTCCGGTGCGCAGGGGCCGGTCGGTGAAGACCAGCGTGCGCTCCTCGCGCGCGTGCTCGGACCGCGCCACCGTCTGCTCGTCCAGCGTCTTGATGTGGGCGCCTCGCAGCTGGTGGAAGTGGAGGTCGCTCTCCAGGGCGGACGGCAGGAGAGAGGACTGCTGGGAGTTGAGGGAGTTCTGGGGGATGGGGCAGGCGGAGGAGGAGGAGGCCGAGGCCAGGTGGAGGGTGTGGCGGTGGTGGGAGTGGTTGTGAGCGTTGCCTCCGTCCTCCTGCTGCAGGTTGAGGTCACACAGGCTGACGGACAGGCGCGAGTCGTCCACCTCGTGGCGCAGGGAGGAGGAGCGCACCGTGGTGAAGGAGCGTGGGCGCAGGCAGTCGGGAGGAACGATCTCACTGCCTGTCGGGGGGAGAGAGGGAGAGAGGAGGAGAGATGGAGAGAGAACAGTGCTTAATGGTGGTCTTACTCTGTTTTGCTTTGATTAGCAATTTGCCCGAGGCCTGTGGAGATGACGTTTACACTCAACTGAATCTCGATTGTGAGAACACAGTTCTAAGAAGGGCTGAATCTGCAGCTTGTCTGACAGCATGATAATGATATAAGTGAGAGAGCAATTTATCTTCAAATGCACAAGTTAGCTCTAATTACACAACTCTGTGGAAAACGGGTGTCAGGGAGAGAGAGTGTAAAATAAAATACAATGAAGAAGGTCGTTCCTTCCTTCCATGTCTGTTCCTGCGGTAGCTCAACCATTATGCCATAATATTCTATGGTGTCAGCTGAGTCAAGTCAAATCAGTGTTTTTTTTTATATGGAACAAAATCATAGCAGAAGTTATCTTAGGGCACTTTTCAAGCAGGTCCAGACTGTTTACTCTAACTCTCTATAATATTATTTACAGAGAATGGACATTCCCCCATGAGCAAACCCTCTCTTTTAACAGGTAGAAACCTGCGGCTCTGTGTGGACAGCTGTCTGTCTCCACTTACTGCTTTGAGAGAAGAGTGATAGAGAGAGACAGAGCCATACTCTACATGTGTGGTAAAAAGCTTGAGTGAGAATTATAATGAAATAATTTTTAAAAAATCCAGGGTGATGTCCTGTTGGTAGGAGACTGAAACAGGATGTGAACAGTGGATCCTCAGTTCTCCCTACACCCCATTCCACCACTAACCACATGTTGGCATGGCCTGAAGCAGTGAACGCCGGTTCAACTCCCAACTGAGACAGTCTCTACCATGTATCTTTCCCTAGTCTCTCTCCCTTTTTATGCCTTTATTCTGTTGAATAAAGGCATAAAATGACCAGCAAAATAACTTTAAAATAACCAAAACAATGTAAGCAGAGTATGTGTACTGTAGACCACCCTATTAGATCACTGCAAGGTTAATTGTTCATAGAAAACAAACTGTCTGTGAACAGCTGCTATACAGTACAGGTCTGCAGGACAGAAACTGAAAGAAGGTCGGTTTAAATGACAAGTAGATCAGAATCCACTGGAAGATGAACAGTCTATTGATTGCACAGTAATGTGGCAACATTTTGGAGAAATAATTTTAAAAAGAGTTTATGAGGAACTTTTATCTCACACATGGACAGAAACCAATTCAATAGAAATTGAAAATCCTTGTACGTATAATCAAAAATGAAATTACAATGAAATTAGAAACAGCATAAGAAGGAAATGTGGACCTGATGACATCAGGACAGATGTGATGAAACACAGCAGCTCACAGCTGTGGCTCAGGCCCAGATCCAGTTGCTCAATCTCATTTTTCATTTCCCTAATATATGGGGACTTTTTCAGCTGCATTGATACCCAGATGATGGCCTTCCTTGGAATGGTGTCTCTCAGGGCAAAAGGTCAACTCCAGCTACGTTTATTTATCTATTGGAGCAATAAGGAAGTTCGTGTCCTGCTCTGTGTTGATATCCTAGTGTGACTGTCACGTGCAAAACCAGGATCTCCTGGAGCAGCCTCATGAGAACTGGGACCTGGCAGTCACCTTATAAAAAGCCCAGATCTCCCACAATGCTTTGAGAGCTGAGCCAGGCTGTTTGCCACTAATTCTTAACATTTAAAAAAGAACAATTTTGGTTACATCGCTGACTGAGATTTCAGGCACAATAAACCCAGGAATTGAACCCACAATAGGATTCCTGTTCCTAAGACTTACTGTTCAAATATCACCCAACACAGCTGAACATCAGAGCAGCGCTGCTTTCCAACCACTAATCAGACTAAACCGAATGATTAAATTAAGAAACGATGCCTAGAACCTGCCTGGAACACTGGATGAATCGAATTACAAGTCAAAACAAACTTAATTGCTATCTGGCTGTCAACCATAAATATAAACCAGCAGAGTGTCTCTTCATTGTCAAGATACAAAGCAGAGACAGATCCTGACCAGATACAGACTCACAGAGAGAGTTCACCCTGTGAACCCATGGCTACAGAGGAAAGAGCTTATTGTACCTATGAAATGTTGTGATGCTCCTTCTCAATATTAATATTTTTTGTTTTGTTTTATTCTCATTTCATTATTGAATTATATATATCTTAACATACTGGCCACAATCTTCACCTCACACTCACGGTCAGACAGGACACTGAGTGGAAGGAATCTGAATTTAATTGACCTGAGTAAGAGGAGAGATACCAGGTTTCTGAAATTAAATTCAAAGCAGCTACTCAGAGTCTGCATCAAATATGATTCCTTTCCTCAACAACATTTTCTTGTCTTCTAGATGGTTAGCATTCTAACCCTCCGGCTAATGGCTGAAGGGAAGGCAGGTTTATTTGTATAGCCAATATTTTACAAACAGTTTGTCTCAAAGGGCTTTACACAGCATCATGACAACATCCTCTGAACCCAAACTGTCACATGAAGCTGTAAAAAAAGCTATATATCCTATGTAGCAATAGCAAAACTTGCCAATAGAATGCTGCATAAAACTGCTTTAAAACAAATTACAAGACACAGATAAAAAAAAACAAAAAAACATCTGCCACAATAGACAGATGGAAAGACACAGTTCAATAGATACACCAAATGGAATATTTAATGTACAAAATGAGGGGCAACATGAAACTAGAGAATGCATTTCCTGAAGGAAATACGGGTTAAATGTATTTGTATTTTGTAGTATATGAATATGTAATTGTTTCATTTTTCTTGTGTGTGTATGTATAGTATTAAAAGTAGGAATATAAAAAAACGTACCTATGGCTGCTTTCAATACATGCTGTAGCCTACAGTATCTCTATGGATACATGTGTATGTGTATGTGTGTGTGTGTGTGTGTTGCTGTCTTGTACACCATAGTATTACTGTACATAACCACTGATGTCTGCACAGTGTCTTCAGTAGCAGGAATACAGGTCACATGCACACAAATACACAAATAACTCCACCTCTGATAAGCTGCCCTCAGGTTGCGTACTGTCTCATCCTACGCTTCGACACAGCTGTTCCAAATAACACCTCTAAATGTGCCCTCCCCCTCCCTCCCTCCCCCTCCCTCCCTGCCCCCTCCAACCCCTCCTGGTCTGGTGCGGCATGGGTGTAAAATTAGCCTGGCATCCAGAGAGACCTCCTCTGTTACTCTGTGTGGGCTGGCGTTTGGCTTGTTTTGTGTGTGACGTATAGGCTACACACACTGAGAGACCCTCCTCAGTCGAATGAAGAGGTGGAGGAGTGGTGGAGTGGTGGAGGAGGGGGGGCGATGGAAGATGAAAGACAGCGACCAGCCGTCTCTGGAGAGTTTCTCCAGTGCCGGTCAGCTACAGGCCTCTCTATCTGACCACAACCTGGTAGCCTGACTCCAGATAAACCTCTTAGCTTCAATTACCAGGACTGCGGGACAGGCTGCTCACTATACTGACTGACTGCAAACTGCAGCAAGTGAAAACAGAGCAGCCAAGCCTCTTATGAAGCCCTCCCACAGCTCACAGGCCAAATGGAGATAGATTCATGGCTGCTCTAAAGTGAAGAGACAGTTTGCTGGCTGAGATACAGTAGGACTGTTGTGACGTTTGCATTTCGTTCCTCAACATACTCTGAGCTGGATTGTGTTGTTAAGTAATAGTGGTGACGTGGTAGAGGTATATGGTGAGATTTGTGTTTTATCAAGGGATCGATTTCATACCAGGATTGATACCAAGGTGGTCAATATTTAGCACAAGGAGTCAATTTTCTAGAATGTTGCAAACTAAAAAACAAAAAACAAACCGAAATGAACCAGTGTTCCAGGCCAGGGTTCAAAAGGAAAAAAAAGAAATTCTGCATTGACAATGGAAAATGAGGGAGAAGACACAGATAATATATACTGCACTTTGATCAAAGAGCAAGCCTACTAGCAGTATGTTTATGAAAACTTATAATGGGGAGTAGTGACTTCAACTAGAACAACTACAACAAGATGTCTTTCAGTAATTAACGTTCAACCAGTTTGAAGAGTAAGTTAACACCGGATGTCTATTCCACTCTGGATGGAAGTTTCAGTCTTGTTTCACCACGGGTGGGTGTGGCCTAGTGGGGAGGCCATCCATCCATCCATCCATCCATCCATCCATCCATCCATCCATCCATCCATCCATCCATCCATCCATCCATCCATCCATCCATCCATCCATCACAGGGCTGACACAGAGATGAAGATGAACAATGCACACACACCCACATTCACACCTATTGGTGATACAGTCACAGATCAACCTGATGTGCATGTCTTTGGAGTGTGGGAGGAAGTCAGAGAAACTGGAGAGAACAAATAGGCACAGGGAGAACATGTAAGCTAAACTGATAAAGGCCTAAGGCCCGGGAATCGATCCTACTTTTCTTACAACTTTGGTTTCAATTAGTTGCAATGCATTAAATTCTATAGAATAAGAATGAACAGTCATGATCTGAGAGCTATGAATGACTTACAGTAAGGTTGAGTGTGTTATGAGTGGGACCTTGATACTAACAGCTCTCTGCCTCTAAATCAAGCCACTGGTGGAGGAGGCCCCACTCATATCATCATGGTTTCATTTGTTTCAGTGGGAGGAAGTGAAGATGCATTGTCCATCTTTTAAAAACATACTTCAGGTAGATCTATACATCACTAGTGAGACCGTATATCAGCAGAAGCAAGATATTCTAGGAGTTTTGAGCTTCCATTTAAAATTCAGTTGTTCACAGTGTTGCTCTGCTTTTGCATGATAATGAACACTGCCACTGAAATCACCTCATTTTGAGTCACATACATTCATTTGTCAAAGGTACAAGCTTGCATACATAAACATAACAAGTTAGTGACCTCTACAGTTTCATTTCTGTTATAGAAGCCATTGCTGCAGTGCAGAGGCTAAAGATGACAATATAGTTTTCATCTAGGATCAGTTCATTTTTGGATTTTGGGGCACTTTTGGATGAATTCGGGAACTATAGCACGTATTTCACCTCCAAAAACAACAACAAACCTAACAAGGACCAAAGTTCATTGATATATAGCCTATATTTTTTAGTACTATCTTGGAGGAGTGTTAACATCCTTCCAGAACCAAAGGCTTTCTCTGTGATAGTTTCCGATACTTGGTGCTACAGAAACATTTTTGGTTGGTACCAAAAAACTAGTAACGCGATAATCAAAAAAAAAACCTCAAAATGTATAACCCATTCCAGTATTCAAGATCTTAAAGACGTCATGAAACAGCAGATGAAGAGCAGATTTATAGTTTTGGGGAGGAACGCAAACAATTTTAACTGGATGAAAATTAGGAGCACTACTTTATGAGCCACCAAACATTTGAAATCATTTAACAGGAAGAGAAAATACGATTTGATGTAAGAATACTCAGATAATAAAACTTTTTTTGACACAAATTTGGCAAAACTCGAGAGATAACAATTAACATGGGGATAGAGGATTAAAGCCCAGGGAAATATATTTTCCATTTCAGGAGGCCTTTAACTATATCAACCTCTATGAAGTTGTATACCTCAGTCATCTTCAAAGACGGCGGCTGACATCAAGTACCGTGCTGCAAATGTGTTGATCTGAACTGGAGACGACAGCGATCTCCTCTGTGTCTGATCTCCTGAGAGTGACATGTCTGATTTTCTGCATCATCAGTGCGATGCTGTCTGATGAGCCCTCGTACACTGTAAAGCTCAGATAGTATCGCCGCTGCCTCAAAGTGATGTCAGCCATCAATTAACGTTAGCTGCTAACCCACAATGTGCCACTTTGTGATTAATGTTTAATGGAACTTAGGGCTCTGTAATTGTGCTAATTGATTTTTCAGAGAGGCATAAAAGTGGGGAGGACAATGCCTTTGGTGTATGAGCTACAGTAGCTCCCAGAGACTGCTAATCAACCATTAAACACCTCTCTGCTCAGAAGTGTGCAGCAGTTAACAGTGAGTCCCCAGGCTAGCTGAGAACGACTAGCATGCCAACTCGGATTTCATCTCCTATTTGCTTGTGTTGTTGAATCCCCCTGACGGACTCTTGGCCTCCGCAAAACCCTCAACCAGAACTCCGGGGACAGGCTGTGGGAACGAACTTAAGTTGTAATTTAACAGCTCAATCTGCCATGTAGTCCATTTCCTGACTTTATGGCATTTCCTCAGCCATTTGCTGAGGGAAGGCCTCTAATGAAGCAGAGAAACCTTAATGTGGCTCAAGGCCTAAATGTGGCTCTCGGATGACTGGGGAAGGCCTTTGCTTTGCCCGTTGAATGCGAAGCAGTCATGCTAACTGCTCAACCACAAACCGATTGCTATGCCAAACCGCCAGCGACCCGCTCGTCCTGAATTATTGAGGGATTTGAATGACATCACCGAATGAAATTGTGTGTGTGTGCCTTCCAGAACCGGCCATTTCTCCGCTGCCCATCACTCCCCATCCAAAATTGGATTACGCCGGGACCGACTTTGTTGCAAGACCTCCGGGACATGCAGGGAGGACTGGAGCTGCAGAGAGGATGATGACATGTCTTCGGGGGGGATAACAGCGGATGGAGCAGGAACAGAGAGGAGAGGTAAAGCCGGGAAGGAAAGGATGGCTGCCTGTGACAATGGCTGGATTTATGTTGAAAGGAGTTCGACGGAGCCTTCCAAAGAGCCACAAATCATCTTCCTCTCTCTCTCTCTGTCAGTCCGACTCTAACTCAAATGCAGAATGTGTGAACACAAACTCATACACACGGTAAATTGATTCCTCTAAAAAATATAGTCTTTTATCAGCGATTTTCAAAAGGCTTCTCTGAGGGTTTATATTCCTTTTTATATCCTCTCTCTCTTCCTCTGCCTCTCTCACTTTTCAAAGAGGAGTCATTTCAAACCTATATTGGCTTGTGTGCCATGTATTCTTCTTTTTGCTTCTTCATTCATCAAAGGCTGGTGAGATGGGGGGCCGCAGCTGAACTGTATGTGCTCCTAATGCTCGTTGTTAGCTCGGAGGAATGAAAGGAGTGTGGAGCATTTACAGTGCATTTGAAAAAAAAAAAAAAAAAAAGAAGAAGCTTGTGTGTGTGCACTCAGTGTGTATGTGTGTATCTGCATGCGTCCGTTTGTGACCTCACCAGCTGCTTCCCGCTAATTGTGGTGCACCTGCGTTTTTTTTAGTTGATACAGTCCCTTTGTCCTATTGGTCCCTTTCAAATCCACCAGTCACAGATGCTCTGTCCCATTGGCCAGGATGTTTTTTTGCACTTTCACAGCAGCGTTAAGCCGTTCTTGTGTGTGTTTGTGTGTCTGTTTGTGCTAAGTGTGTTTGCTTGCTTTGCTTTTTTTTTTTTTTTTGTAATGGGGCCATGCAAGATGCAGCTGCTGACACTGTGAGCCTGGAGGGGTTGAGGAGAGGTGGGGGTTAGGTGGGGGGCATACGTCACCTGATTCCTCATTCTGATTGAATTTCAAATCAAATGTAGCACCTGTTGGGCTAAACCATTAATTAATTCATGCAGGAGGGGTGTGTGTGTGTGTGTGTGTGTGTGTGTGTGTGTGTGTGTGTGTGTGTGTGTGTGTGTGTGCACTGCATTGTTTTCTCAGTTCCTTATTGGAGCATATTCAATCAGAATAATGAAGCACCTGTTGGGCTAATCCAGCGTAAATAGGTGCACGAGAGTGGCAGGTAGTGGGAGGGAGGAGGGCAGTGTACCTATTTTGGCCCACGTAGGCTTTGGCTCACACTGTAAATGTTTTTGATTAGGGAACAGCACAAAGCAGGTTAGCTAATGCTGTGCAGGGGGGGTGAGGGTGGGGGGGTGGATAGAGGGAGAGGCTGGCTTAATGGCTTTGCTAGCCTGAGCAGATGGAACGTGCCAGGGGTTTGAGCCAGTGTTGTCGAAGTAGGGGGGTGGGGTGGTGGTGGGAGGGATTTACTCTACCTCAAGCACACAGGGTTTTATCTTTATCCATACTCTCTAGAGGGTTTCATCTGATGTCAGCAAAGGTGAAGAGAGAGCTGGAGCCGAGAGGAGACATGTGAAGAGAACTCTTATTGAGAATTGAAAGAGAGACAGGAGGAGGGAGAGGAGAGGAGAGGAGAGGAGGGGAGAGGAGAGGAGAGGAGGGGAGAGGAGAGGAGAGGAGAGGAGAGGAGAGGAGAGGAGAGAAAAGGAGGAGAGAAGAGGAGAGTGGATAAGAGGACATGAGATGAATATAAGATGTAAAGGGAACTGGTCAGCTCGGATCATCTGATTGAGGGAAGAAGGTAGAGCTGGATATCCAGGGAGGTTTTGCCATGAACAGATAAACGTTGGTTCGTTGAGGGAGACAGAGGCAGCGTACGCGTCAGTGACTGACTGAGGGATTAAGACACGAAGACTGAAGAGACCAAGATATAAAACAACTGACAGAGAGAGAGAAAGAGAGAGAGAGAGGGATTGTAGGGGAGAGAGATTGAGTCAGAGGGTCTTTGTGCTAGATGTTTGGGATGTTCTTTATTCCCTGGCACAGGCCCAATCCCTAGTCCCTGATCAGGCTGGGCAGCTTTGAACCCGGGGCTTTTGGAAAGAGCAGCAGGCTCCCAGGGCGACACATGGCCATAACAAAGAGTCAGGCAAAACACACACTAAGTCACAAAAGCCCTGTCCCTTAGGTCATCGCCATAATTCAAAATGTGCCGCCCCTTCTCTGCCAATCAGCATGCCAGCACCTCAGTGTTAATAACCTCCATCATAAGGTTCTTATATTAAAGCCGCCTATTTTATTCTTGTGCTCGAGCATGAGGAAGGGTGATAATAGGCTAATTTATTACTGGGAGAGGGCTAACACTCTCAGCACACGCACATCAATCCCTTTCAATCATTCATATTTATAGAAAACTGGTACAAGACTTAAAGCTGCACTACTTCGGTTTTCATATTAGCAGTAGGTCAAGTCACTGTGTATAGTGTGTGCAGCAGGAGGCGTTTTTCAATAAATAATATACACTACTGGCTCAGCACAATACAGCAGACAGTCAGTCACTAGGTCCTAAACACAGTGGAGCATTCAGATGACTCTCCTGTGGAAATATTGGACATTTACTGGATGTTCAAATACACTACATCATGTGGATGTATTAATATGCTTACATGTAAACCACTGTATAAAGCGATAATGTTGATCTTGTAGACTCCAAGAAGTGCTTTCTCCTTGTGAGAACTGTTGGCTTTCTCTCAAGAATAAAGTAAGATCTTGAACTTGTGTGCCTTGATATACTGTATATTATGAATTGGAACTATAGGGATTTACAGGGACCATTATAAAATATCCTTCTTGCCAAATGCAACAAGGGTTTATAACTATATAATCTTTGTCCAATAGAGAACACACTGAACTCTAGGTTTTTGGCACAGTTCTTACAGCATTACACCATTATTTATTTATCTATTTATTCATCTATTTATGGATATTTTTAATGGATATAGGCTTTTGCTATATATCTTGTTTTCTATTGCAGCAATTGCACTTATTTTCTATTGCACTAATGTGAATGCTATCACAATAATTTCCCAGCCTGGGATGAAGACTGTCTGTCTGTCTGTCTGTCTGTCTGTCTGTCTGAGTTTTATAACATTATGTGTTATTATGTTTTTTCAAAATTTGTATAAATTTGTATAAATTTATATTCATGTCTTTTAGTTTTACAACATTGCTTTCACCAAAGTTATTACTGAAATTTGTTAACAAAGCCTGATTGAAATCCAACTGGACAGCTGAACAACCAGAGATTGGACGCATTATCTAAATGTAGGCTGACACTAAAGATTATTGTTATTATTGAAAGCAGTGAGAACAATGTTTTGGCAACTAATGATTTAAAGGTAAAGGTAAAGGTAAAGGTACTTTATTTGTCACATATACAGCTAGTACAGTGAAATTCTTTCTCTGCATTTAACCCATCCCTGAGGAGCAGTGGGCAGCCGCGGTGCAGCGCCCGGGGACCAACTCCAGATTATGAGCCAGTGCCTTTGGTCAGGGGCACTGGCTGGAGGATTAACCTAGCCGACATGTTTTTAGTGGTGGGGGAAACCGGAGCACCCGGAGGAAACCCACGCAGACACGGGGAGAACATGCAAACTCCACACAGAAAGGACCTGGGCGGCCGGGGATTCGAACCCAGGACCTTCTTGCTGTGAGGCAACAGTGCTAACCACTGTGCCACCGTGCCGCCCCCGTAATGTAATCTTGGAACTGTGTAAACGCCATAGTCATTTATTTTACTTACTATGATTCTAAAACTTTAAAACATTCAAATTAAATGACAGTTTTGTTTAGAAACTGACTGAAATGATTAGTTCAGTCTTTAACAGTTGTTGACTGATTGATCAGTCACTTGTTTCAGCTCTAATTCAATTACTGTACCTTTATTTGGAGGTGAAACCAAAAGAGCAACCAAAGAAAGTCTTTATCAGGAAAGTTAAGCCAGGGACTTGGCCTGGGCTGCTTCCAACATGCAGCTTCACTCGTACCATCTGGCTCCTTGTCCAAGTGCGTTTGGCTAACCTCTGCTTTGTTTACAGCCGGCTCCTTTATATTCACCTCACTGGGTTCACCCATCACAGCTCTCACTCAGTGCAGCATTGATATCACTGATAAGATTGATGGGCAAAACTGCAGAAATGTGACCAAAGCAGTAACCACAGCACATGACAAACATGGCTGCCCAGTTTGGGAACATTATTTATGATGTACTTGCTTGAACTGTGCCATAAAAAAGACATTCATGTAATTATTAACTTATCTCAGTCTAAAAAGTGTATGATGAGAGATAGTGCAGGGTGTTTACTGTCCTGGCACTGCTTCAGAAGGAGTCATGCATTATGGAGGGTCTTTGAAAAGCAAAGGGGACTTGAGAGCTAAGTTGACAGCCCAGTTACAACTAGTTTACCTCCAGTAAAAGTTATCTGTCTAATTACTCACTGCTGTTACAGTTCAAAACCAAATGATTTTACTAATATCATCTAATGTACCGTAGAAGTGAGTGTACTGGAGTGTCCAGCAGAGGTAGGTACAGCGATTCAAAACTGAATCTAAAAGCCAAACCCCATGAATGTGGTTTGCTCTTTGCCCTCTGAACTGTCTGACCGACAACCATCAACCACACTCAAGTGGAGAAACACAACATCGGAGGGGTCGCTGCGCTTGATGTCTAGAGGTCTCTGCAAAGCTAAACCCACTACAGACCCCGAACCAGCACCAAAAAGGTCAGATTTACACCGTCTTCTCTGCTCTGTGTGTTTTTGTTGGAGGGTCTGTGTGAAGCATGAGGATTTGTAAGTGCTGCTATTAACTGGGAGGCCGAGTCCTGCCAAGTCAAACACCAGCGCCAGACAAGTGCTCGCAATAATCAAATTATCATTTCTCCCAGAAGTATGGGAACCTTTGTCTATCCCTCTCTCCATCTTCCTCTTGCTGATACGCTGTACTTTGGTCACTGCAGACGATTTAGCAGAAGTAGAAGTAGCCGAGCCCAGACAACAGTGGGGGAATTAAACATTTAAAAACGTTTAATAAGTGTTTGTTTGTCTAAACACTTTTGGACTTTTACAATTAAGTCTGAATTTTAGATGAGCCTATTCTGATCCCTCGGTGAGTTCAACTTGTTGTCATTAGATATGCAATAAATTTTTCATGTTAATTAGTCTCCCACTTGCCATGGGCGTAAGAAAACATTTTCAACTGACACGAGAGGAGAAAAGCAAACTGGATTATAGCACTGAGCTAACCCACTTCTCTTCATTACCTCTCACTCCTCATAAATTCACCCCTATGTACAGTACATTCATCAAATTTGGAATTTTATATTTTTATTATTACTTATTTGAAATTCCTTTGAAACACCTCTGTATTGAGCATTTATAAAATAAAAAAGACTAAGATTTGTTGCGATAAGGCTTTATATATCCTTTGTCTTGTGTTAGCTTTCTACTGCCATCTATGGTGTTCGGGTCAGTTTTGACCCGTGTTTTAAATCAGCTGTAAAATACACTAAAAACATTTTTTTTCATCCAATTTGTTTTTCTTCCCTTGGTTACATTGTTAGGCTCCTGATCCATGAAAATATTGGTTTTAATATTTTTTGGTGTGGGCCCCTGGGCCTTTTTTGTCAGTATGCCCCTTGGCTTCAATTGAACCTTCCTCTTGTCAGCTTTCTGCTACCATCTATGTTGTTAGGGTCAGTTTTGACCCAAGTCTTAAATCAGCTGTAAAACACACTAAAACTATTATTTATCATCCCATTTGTTTCTCATCTCTTGGTTACATTGTTAGGCTTCCTTATCCATGAAAAGGTTGGTTTTGCACTTATGATTTCAGTTTCAACTCTCATTATTGTTCTTATCATTATAACCGGGTCAAAATTGACCCTAACACCACAAATGTCATAATTGTAACCAGAGCAGTTTAGAATTTTGTGACATTTTTTTTGTTTTGTTTTATTTTGTTTAAATTGAAGTTCCTGGCAAAGTCAAAAAGCCTTGATGCTATAAACAAATTTATGTGGTACTTGTATGCATTTAAAACCTGAAAACGGGTCACTGAACGTCAGAGAAAGGATATGTAGCACTAAATGATCCCAGACAAGGCCTTCGAGTCATTTTGACACCTAGAAGATTTGTGCTTTATCACCACTTCCCACACCTGTAAATTAAAAGGGAAACCTCATTGACACAACAGGGTTTAAGCCACTCTCCCACCTGCATCTGGCCCAACCAGCTGGAGAGGTACACATGCTTTTTCCATTAGAGATGACATATTGTACTTTGTTTTAGCCTCGTCAACACTGACATGTTGTGAAAGCTTCAAAACTGGGCGACCCTTCCCCTTGAGATGATCTGCTGTCAGAAATGTGCTGGCTCTTGTGACACAGCTTGTGAAAGACAAAAAAACGAAACAAAAGAAAACAAAGAGCCAGGCCGGCCACAACCTCATCCATCAAACATTCACACATTGTTTCAGTCTAACTGAAACACTTTAGTTTCCAGGATAAGTTTTTCTTTCACCTAGCCCACATCTGTCATGTTTACCCAGAGCACATTTCTGCAATCACTGGTGATTCGTCCTGCAAAATAAACAACGCATGCTACCATAAAAGAGAAGGTGGGGTGGATTGTGGTTCCATACAGGAGATGCATTACAGAAAGAGGAGCTTTTTTTTTGGCATCACATTTCCTAAGTTACTTCACAAAAACAGGCCATTTTCAGAATGTTTCATTCCAACAGCTGCTGTGCCCTTCATCTAGAGTGACAGCCAATACCGCTTCTTTCTGATGCCACAATGCGCCGTGTAATTCGATCCATCACCTGTGGACAATCTGGCATAACACGGCAGATGTCAGAGGCTCTTTTAGTGTTTCCACCACAGGCGTAACCGCACTTCTCCTGACGGACAACACGGACCGGCCTCTGTTCCAGGACACCATGTGGGCTGATTTGTGTCTTTTGGGTTGACGGCGAGATTGGCCCGACTCCTTCTCTGTGACTCAGCCCTGGTTGAGAGGTGTTAGAAGCCTTGTGGCTCTGCAATCAGACTTTATTCTCTTTTCCTTCAGGGAAGTCCCGCAGATGGCCCCTTTTGATTAAAGCTCCTCTGTGACTGACTCATACAATCTGAGTCCTGCAGCCCTCACAACAGCTGGAATTACTCAGTTACTCAGCCTCCTTCCTCGTGTCAAGTAGAGTCCTGCTGTGTGCGTGCACGCGCGCGTATATGAGAGTGACAGCAAAACCTTAGGACCGCGGACATGGCTATATATTAAACAACCTTTGTGGCTTTTTGGATTTCAAGCCTGTGGGGACAGTTTCTGTCCGCCCCACAGATTATCCTGAGAAACTCACATCAGACGCAGGTAATCACCTGCTACCTCAGGCACCTACGCAGGGATGTCACAGATCTTATCCCACACCTTTTCCCTACCTATCAGAAGCCTTATATATTACATAGGTTGCTAAGCAGCAACAGGAAGAAATCAGCTCATGACAAAAGCATGTCTTTACGTAGGTGCGTGTCACACAAGTATTTGTTTGTGGTCCTGAGACCCAGCAATGTATTTTTGTACACTGTAGTGCACATCACATTCAAGCTCATTTCTCTTATATGTTATCAATATGTTATCCTGTTGTTCACTACAGAGGACAACTGGCCCTTTACAATGATATCTTGTGTGTGGGGGTGTGACCTTACAAACTTCCTGGGTCTCTCTTTTAAAAATGGCCGATAACAAGCACATTTTATGGGAAAGAGTAAATGTGAGCATGATATTTTAAGACCGTTTTAAGTATTTTGAGTCCTATCTCAGCAATATTTAAGTGATTTTTCAGAACTGGATTGTTTACTTTTCACATGAAAAAAAGCTAATTTTACTAATGTACACTGTAGTGGACATCGGGACTCTGTAGCCTACTTGTGTTTCGGTCACATGTTTTTCAGGGACAGTTTTTGACAGAGGCTGAGTGAATTATTTACAAAATCATTGGGGGAGATTCAGAAATAGATTTATTGGAGGATGAGAGTCAAAGGAAAGATGATGACCCTGTAGAGTGTAAAAGTCCAGATGAGGAAGAGCCAGATGAGGGAGATCAAGACACAGAGCTGATGAGGTGCACCATCGGCTTCTATGGGCCAAAACCAAAACATAGGATTTTGCGGTTTTAAATCAGTGCAGAATGAATGGCTATAGAAATATGCTCCAGAAAACAGATCCCATGATTTTATTCTTGACTCTTAATAATGATTAATCAATGGAAACTGTTCATGGATGGACAACAAGCTTTTTGTTAAGGTATTAAGCATAGGAGCATAAGAAGCAGCCTGTTTCTCTTTTGCTCTAAAACGTCTAAATGATCAATGAAATACCATCTCAGGAAGAATGTCTAATGATGAAATCACAATGATAATGTAGTTGATAAAAAATAATGAAAACCCCATAGTTGACATTAGTTTTTTTGATATATTACTGTACTTTACAAGATAATTCTAGTCTCTCCATGTACATTATAAGCATCAAAATATTGCACGTTATATAGTCCTGTTGTCCACTACAGTGCACATGTTGTAAAATTAAAATGAAATTCAATTTTCGTATTTTTTTCCTTGCAATTTGTTCTTTACCACCCCAACACTTAATTAATGTAAAAAAAATCAAAAAATCAAAATCAGAATTGTTTTTTTTCTGGGTCTCAGGAGGCATACTGTAAGGGCTGTGCTGTAATGTTCTATTATTTTCTGTCTTAGCTTCATTAGCAGGCTGCAAGTTGGGCCAGGAAAATCTGAAAATTCCTGTCGTGGCGCTTGCAGAGGTGTGAAACCAGCCCTTGTTCCTGTCATGTACGATGTATCCCAGTGGTGATTGCTGCAGGGCGGATTATCACGACGCAGCTTCTATTTCAATCTTTCTACATCAAAGGCGTCCAAAATGTCGCCCGCAGTCATCCTTCGCTTTCTGCTGCCGCAGTGACCTCAGAACAGCCTGGGGATGGTGAAGAGATGATACATCTCAAGACACAAAGGCATGCGCATAAGAAGTCGCTCTGAACGTGTGCAAAGACATTTTTAAAAAGTGAAGTGCTATATACTGTGGAAGGCATTCAGGATGGAGTGTAATTACTACAGCAACTGACTGAGTAAAGCTCAACTGTTTGTTGTTTTCAAATTGTAGAAATACTTTCCACTGACTGACCGTTCATCACTTAATGCAGATATCTATTCAATTTCAGATATTTGAAGGCTCCATATTTTACACTTTTCCAGTGTTTATCTGAAGTGTTTACATCCATAATAAGATGTCAGCTATTTGTACTTTTAAGAACCAAAAGCCATCTCTCTCTGGAACTCTAGTGAGAAAGAGGAGAGGTAGAGAGGCTCTGAACTTTCTTTCCTGGCTCACTGCGTTCTGTGTGATCAAGGAAAAATATAATTGAGATTTTAAACGAGCACTGCAGAGAAAACAAATCTTGTGACGCTATGCAGGCGGGGGCTCCAGGGGGGCGGGGCTTAGAGCATGGCTGTTAGGCAGTAGGTATGAGCCTAGACCTGCTTTATCAATCAATATCAATCAATCAGTGAATGAAAAACATTGAAACATGGAAATCTACCTTTCTGCTACATGCAACCTTTTAAGACAGTATCAGAAATATAGTCAAATCAAGTTGTCTACATTTATGTTTGGGTTATCATAAGATCCAGATTAATTAATTATTTCATAAAGGACAAAAGAGGATGAAATTAATTTTCTGTTGATTATTAGAGCAGGATCCTGTGACCCTGCACAGATAAACAGTGTAGACAAGTGGCACAATCACAGCCTGCAGGCCCGCGTGACAGAGCCTGAATTGCACATGTCTTACTATTAGTCATGATAAAGCAATGCAGCCACCTGTGAGCACAAAGAGCCTTTAAATAAAATGGATAACATAATGTAACAGCTGGAAAGAGAGACATATATATACATACAGTGGTATGGAAACAGGTAGATGTGCTGATGTGATTTGGCAGAGTGAGCAGGAAGTGCAGGCACTGGATTGTGTTTGGAACTGAATGGAGACACCACTGGAGGCCCCCCTGTTCATTTACATTATGAAAGGGCTGCATACACTAGCTGTACAAAATGTCTTTGAGTGAAAAAAAAAAACTTAATCCACCATAGAATTTTAATTCAATCTTTATGTAGGGAGGATTATAGTATTTAGAAAGGAGGCACAATGAATAATCTCACTTGCTGCTGAAAAATGGAGAGAATCTACTGTAAATGTTATGGATCCTAGAGGGGAAATGTGGATATCAAAGCAGCAGAGAAGAGGATGGTAGAGTGGAGAGAGATGGGGATATTGAGAGTGAAGAAAAGGGATTTGAGACAAAATGTCTGCAGTTGTAAGAACACCTTTTTCAGCCACAGCTAAAACCAAATTTGTTCAAATAGGGCGATTTACATGCAGAAAATGGCTGTTTACCACTTCTGCTGCTTTATCTGTGCGTTTCCCGAGCTACAAAGGCTTTAATTGAGAACCCAAGCTCGGGGAAAGAAAAATAAAAGCTCCTCAAATGCCAGATAAAATAAGGAGTGAAAGCAAGGGAAAGGCCTCAGATGTGAAAGCCCTAGGGCTTATCTGAGGAGAGTGAAAAGTTCACGCAGCATTGCGCGCAGAAATGTGATGCACAGAGACGGCACAATTTACCACTGAGTGGCACACAGGCTCTGTCTGGTTTAGATGATGTATTTCTATGTCGACCTTCGGTGGTGTTCTAGCCCTCTGAACTGGCCCCTGTTTGTGAGGGCAAGTGTCATTCATTCGGCCCGCCCCGAGGACCAGAAGCCCCTGCATATGGTCCGATTATAAAAAAAAAAGACAGTAAATGGATAACTTAAGTAGGGCAGAGGAGATTCTTGGTTCTTGATTCAGATGGTGCTGTAGGCAGTGTTTTAAAGGGATCTGCCATTTTTTTTAGAACTACAAAACCTTGGTGGTAAGCTCAGCACGAGGGCTGCTGTGATTTCTTAACTGAATCATTTTCTGCATGTTTATTTTCTTCTGATAAGCCACTGTTATTTCCATTGCACAAACTCATTTATTTTGAGTTTGAGTTATGCCACTTGCCATCAAGAGAAAGTCAAATACAGGAAGGAGACAACAAAGGATATGGATCCCCTTGTACTCAAGACACTGAATTTCTCTCCACATCAGCCTGGGGACACTGTGTCAATCAACACGGCACACAATCACAATCAAATGTGCTATCTATGGGACATTTGACCCCTGGTCTATTTTTACAACATGCAGAGGGGATGACAGCAGTGAATCTCCAGGCAAAACAAGAATGCATATACATTCTCTCACATCAAAGCCTTGGCCATACTATCCTGTGCTATGCTTTCGTGGTATGTAAGCTACAGTAAGCCACATATTCCACATTGATAATACACAACAGTGCATTACTCATAGTGGCCCCCCTTACCCCCCCCAACTGTCGTGCTGCTTTCGTGTAAACACGGGGCCAAATCTTGGTCAGATATAGATAGCCCCTGTTCATTGTTATTCTCTTACTTCATGCATGGCTTTACTGTAAACAGGGACAGGAAGGTAACAGACCTGTTTACAGTAAACACATGGACACAACTACTCCTGCTCATCATCCACAGATATGTGGAAAGTGAAAGCACCAAAGTGTGAAGGTCATCTACCTTAAAGGGCAACTACAGTATGCAAGTCTGGTTGCTTTTCCCTTGTTTTGCTAACCCTCCTCCCAGCCATGTGCATTTGTTTACAACGAAGCCGGCAAGAAATCAATCAATAGAGCGGTACATAACGTTATTTATCATATACGATGTTACCATTTGTTTAGTCTTATCTGTCATAAACAAGAGATTACGGGTTACGGGGCACATTTGTGCCGCAGAGACGAGAGCTGGGACACCGGGGCAGTGGCTCTGATCTTGCATGGTTGGTTTTCAGCCAAAAGACGCTAAGTGGAAGGCAGAGAGTCTCCGTTCTCCCTCATAGCAAGTTACAAGTTATTTATTAAACCATCACATTACTCCGAAGCTGTTTCATTAAGGTAAAAATGTAGCATAGTTAAGATAAAAATCCTGCATAGTTCCTCTTTAACTACTTACACCGGTACAGAATAAACACTGATGACAATGGAGGATGCTTTGATAAGAGTTTTAGGTGGTTTCAGATCATACAGGACACATGCAGCCTTCACACAAACAGGAGCAGCACAGGTTCTATCCATGTGTTTGTTTATCTAAATGAAAACCAATGGAAACACTATTTATACGCATGGTTTTACAGAGTGTTATATGGAGGACTGTTTCATGGCTGGGAGCAGTGAGTCACCACAAGGTTGCCAGGCAATCAGAGGAGCCTCCAGGACGCAATTATGCCTGGCCAAGAAACCATATTATTTTCTACTATATACTCTAAATACTCTACTGTTCTTATAAAACTCTTTTCTATTTCACTTTATAATCACTTCATCAAATTACTGTCAACTAATTGCAAATTATCATGAGGCCTTTGGGGCCCTTGAGGGTGTGGGTCCAGCCCCTAGAGGGTTTTTTTGGGTTGTAATTCAGCCCTGCACCTTACTCCTCTTTAGCAAGCTTACCTAGCAGCTGCACTCCGCGGGTCAGACCGTAAACATCAATGAGGGCCCAGAGGGGCTCAGCTGTGCGAATTCCGCTGAAGAACAACATGGGGCTGGACTCATTTATGCGGTAGAAGACTCTGCCCTTCTTGTCGACCCAAAAGGCGATAACGTTGCCTTCGTTAGCGAACTCCTCGGGCAGGGCCTTGGCCCAGAAGCCGGTCTGAGACACCAGGTCGGGGCAGGCGTACTTGGGCAGGTTGTCTGGGTTTATCCTGGATGGGTCTTTGGAGGTGAAGCCCAGGCGCAGAGCTCCACTCCAGCAGCACTGCTTTTTAGTTATCTGGAAAGAAGCAGAGCAAAAGGAGGTTTGCTGAAGAAAAATAAGATCACTTCCCAGAAATTAGTAACATAATGTTGACGTTTGCAAAAGAAGCTCCAAATCACACCGACTCTCAATTTGTTCATGACTCTACAAAGTTGCTTTTTTTAATTCTGAAACAGTGTAGCTACGGCTCTGAACATTCAAAGTGTCAACCTAACATAAAAAACAGCCCAATGGTTTTGACAGCTTAACAGCTCTCAGACCTCAGAGCTCAAGTGCTCCACTCTGACATAACAAAATACCTTGAGGCGGACTTGCTCGTACAGCGCGATGGGCCTGTTGCTGAAAGTGATCGCGTTGCAGAAGCTGGCCTGCCTCTTGACTGTCTTCTGGGCAACGTCCATAACAATTTGGGAACCCTTGGCATTGGGATGGAACAGAAGTGGGCTGGTGGGAAGGGGCCCACTGACGCTGCCACACTGGATGGGCAGGCACCTCTTGGGTTTGTGGTGGCATCTGTGCGACGTGGATGGGAACGGGCCACCGAGGGAGTCTGTGGGCAGGAGAAGAATAAAACAAAGATGAGTTTCTTTGTCCTAATGAGAAGAAGGAGGGTTAGGGTTAGTCTGACGTCTTTGTTTCCATTTAATGAAAAGCTTTGCATTGCAGAAAATGTGATCAGATATTCACTGTACTGTACTTGGGTCTGTGTTGATTATTTGTGAGCAATGGAGTAATAAGCTGATCAGTGATAATCACACTCTGGGTCATGCAGGGTGACAATCAAATCTCCATTCAGGAGAAGACATCCATCATCATCAAAGCAGAGTCTATTGTATCCACAAGTTTCAGAACGTCATCTATGGTCAAAACCAGAAGCCGGTTTTGCCGGTTTGGTGGAATTGTACGTTTACGTTTCCATGGTTTTCAGTCGTTGTCATAGTTGCGGTAAACACATGGATCTATTAACGCTGGCTTTTAACACGGATGTCAATTTGTGTGATATCCACTGTTAAAAGCTGGTGTGATGATCCATGCGTTTTACAGATTTTCATTGAAAAAACAAAAAAAAATCCATGCATTTACCGCGACTACCGAAACTATGGAAACGTAAACATAAAATTCCACCAGAAAAGAGCAAAACCGGCTTACGTTTTTGACGTTCGGAAAAAGGTGGATATGTCGATATGACCAGTGTTGTGCCTGAACGTGTTCAATGAACGATTGTTCATGAACTAGTTCATATTTTGGGCGAATGTGAACTGAACGGACTGTATTTCCGCTTGATGAACGTTATTGTGAATGCGTTCATTCTGGCGTTTGTGAACGGCGCTCTCTCAAAGTATGACTTTGTTCAGGAGTGTGCCAGAATTCCATAGAGCCTTCCGGGCAAAAACTGTAGCGGAAAAACCAGCCAATCTGGCAACACCTATCAGCTGTTTGGATCAGCGGTGCATGGAAGAGGCGGAGTGATACAGCGCGTCGCGGAGCCTGTCTGTGTGGAGGAATACTGACCCAGTTGGTTAGTAAAAGATGAACGGGGGTTAGAGAGGGAAGTCCAAGTAATTTGACATTTTTGAGAATTTTATAAAATAGTAACGCAATAGTTACTTTTCCTGGGAATTACTTTCATCACGTTGTAACTCAGTTACTGTTTGGGGAAAGCAAAGTAGTAACTATAACTAATACTACTGGTTAAAACTGCTAAAATAATTGCTGTCTGTGGTTCGATATGGGCTGAAGCAATCATTTTGAAAAATAATAGTTTGTAGCAACATATTGAAAAAAAAGAAAAGAAAAAAAAAACTATGAACTAGTTCAGTTTTGGAACCGTGAACTTAGTTCAAAATTTTGAATTATGAACTATGAACTGAACTAGTTCATTTTGAACATTTGTGAATTGAACTTTGAACTAGTTCATCTAGAAAGTGAACTTTCCCAACACTGGACATGACAGTATAGTGCACCCATATTTATACAATTTAAGTATAATACTTCCACATGCTATCATTTGGATGAATTAAAAAATATAATGAAGACATGATTTTTGTTTTTTTGAAGGAACCCAAAAACTACCATCCAGCCAAATATTACACTCAGTCACGGGCCTCATCCCAAAAACCCAGCAGCTCTCTGGCTGCTTGCCAAGAGTTGGGAAGACATGCAGAGGAAGACTTGAGTGACTTGATAATTACATGCATGGGTAGCAAAAGTGTCTGAATTGAGTCTGGCTGAGAGAGGCTGGAGGGGGTACGACCACAGCACTTGAGCGGCTACAAGAATCAACATGTGCTGGGGCAATCTCACAGAGCTGCTAACTGCCAGATTAAAATGACTGAATTAGTATTCTGAGGCTCAACTGTGTTGAATCGTTTGGCTCCGACAGAGACAACCTGATACTCCTCCAATACGTTATATATTAGTGTTCGGAGATGGCAAATGATTTGCAGAAGTCTCAGTATTTTGTGTTTGCACATTCCTGCATTTTGTGGTGAAGTGGTCTAATTTATCATTTCGTTGTGCCCACTTTCTCACAGCTTGTCTGGTGTTACTTTTACATCAGCTAGTCTAGTGTGATTCACATTTTCCCCCAGAGTTCTCACCTGGATTTTTTGCGTGTATTAGAGTTGTACTTGATGACTCAGAAAGCAATAACGCTAGCAACAGCAACGGTGATTGCAGGATAAGTCCCATTAAAGATTCAGTGGGGTGGGTAGTGTAGTGCACTAGATGTCCTGCAGCTGTGATGCATTATGGACTATACTCAGGCTACTGTCACTGAAGGAATCGGTGTGTCTGATTGATTTTCTGCCTGGAAAAAAAAACATCTGCATAAACATCAGCAAACCCTGTTGTTTACTCTTGGTGTATCAGTTATTTATTTGTTTTTTTCCTCCGGTCCAATTCCAGTCAGTTGAGCTGGAGAGTGGAAACATTTCAACACCAAATGTTTGGCCCCCTATCTGTGGGAATAAGAAAAGGCAGACCATCAATCAGTAAGATGATATATGAGACATGGTCCTGTTTCTAACAGCGTTACAGTGTTTATAAGCATGCTGTGGCGTTTCATTCCACCCTGTGGCAGTTGCCTGCTCACGAAAATAAGAGGCTATAATTGAAAATGTCAAAGCGATATTTTGGTTAATATTCAGTTTATGCTGCTTTGGAGTCTGTAATAATCGCAGGGAATAGTCTCATTTGAACAAAACCTCTTGATTCTTGGACCAAACAGATGAAAGCTAACACTGCAGCAGCAGATGTCCTGTGGCGTCCTGATAAGACCATGCAGCTCGTCTTAGAAAACAACACGCTTTTGTCCCGCCACTCTTTCTTTGTCTCCCTCTTCTCCCTCTTGTCTGTTTTTATCTAGTAATGGCCCATCCAGTTTTTCACCCAGCACACGTGTCTACTGTTCAATCTGGCCACAACCTAAGAGCATCGTTGAGGCCTTTTGTCTTTAAGCAGAGCCACGGGAGAGCGGTTGTTGAATGTGGCGCACATGCTCCCTGGCACACTGAGCTGAATGCATTACTGGGGTTCCAAAGAGGCGCAGCTGCTGTAGAGGGAAACAGGCAATGTGTGAATTCATGTTCCTTAGCAACCCCTCGTATCTAAAGGTCTCGATCAGCACACTCTTTCACTCAGCGGCTATCAGCTCCGATACAACAGATGCCTTTTGTTTACTCAGACACAACAACATGATATATATAGTGGGAGATTCTTGCTTTCTGCAGCTCCACTTGTGTCTGTGTTTTAGTCCATTCAAACTAAAAGGGGGCAAGAGTTTACATAGCAAAATTTATTCATTTGTACTGCTCCAATAGATCTTTTAATCAAACGCATTTAAGCATCTAATTTGGTTAAGTGATTTTCTCTTTCCAAGCTAGTACCTCGTCAGTCAAATCATGTACCATCAAACATAATAAGACATCTATAATTATGTTGTTTATTTATTGTCATGTTTTTTTCTTCTCAGTATTACATGTATCATTATTGTTTTACATTATTCATTCATCTATGTATTTTTCCTTCTTTTTCTATATTCACTGTATAATCACTAACTTTTTTCTACTTATTTTTCGTTATCATCTTATCATTGTTATCGATGTAACAAATTTGGTTTTTCAATAGTTCTTCATGGTGTGAGGTTTTCATATAAGCACTTATGGGTTTCATACCTCCATTTTGCACATCCCAATCATAATGACTGTTAAATGATATGTTTGTGCAAAATAAATAAAATAAAATAAAAAATAAAAAAGCTAAGCCGTCAAAATATGACAGTAAATCACACCCACCCACACATACACACCTGACTATTACTGACCACTCTTCTAATGTGTAAGTGAGGTGTAAGAAAACATTCAATTTCTTAAAGGCTGATCTCATCCATTTCAATAGCAAACAGCAGTCAAAGCTCAGTTGTTTAGTCATTTGTACTGAATGTGCAAAAACTGCACCTGGTTAGTGATTTGTATACTTCCTATGTCAATTATTCAATGTTTACCCAAATTTAGCATTTCACTGATAAAAAAAGAGGACATCCCCTCCAGTGAGCTTAATATGATAAAGTTGATGTGCTTCAATTAAAGTGCTCAAATGTACTCTTTTGGTTCAATTTCAACCTCAATTGTGAGCAGCTATAGCAAGTGAACATAGTGGGAGAGAGACTGAAACACAGCATAGCAGATACACACAGCATGGCTCAAATGTATTTATATACTGCTTTAATTGTTGAGGTAATTATTTCCTACTATGAAATCAGTTAAAATAGTCATACAGGCTAAAGCTGCCTTGCTAGCATGTACCACCTTGTAGAACACCTACTGTCCAGCTGTATGAAAACTCTCCATAGTCCCACCTGAGGTTTATACACTGAGAGCCTGTCTTAAAGGGATATTTCAACATTTTGGCAAATTCGCCTATTGCCATAATCCCTATAGTTTAAGGAGTAGGGTCATTACCTGTAATTGTCGGTGCAAGCTCAGCGGGGCAGAGACACAAGCTGCTCAGCTAAGGCTACGGAGGCTCATGGTATTTCTACGTTTCCCTCATCAAACTAAATACACAATCCAACAACTCCAAAACACTCTGGTGGACAAGTTGTGACCTGCACATTCGCCACACTATGAAATGATAACGTATAATTATGTAATATTACAACACATGAAGCAAATACTCTGAACTACTGCCACTTTTGAAGTCACTCTGCCGATGTAGTTCCAGTTACGTATTTACTTTGAAAACAACTCTTGTAACGTTTCATTATTATCTCATAGCATGGTGAATGTGCAGGTCACAACTTGTCCACCAGAGCATTTTGGAGTTGTTGGATTGTGTATTTAATGAGTTTGATGAGGGCAAGCCCGAAATTTATGTTTTATGTGTACTGTAGCTCGTGTCTCTGCCCAGCTTATGGCAATAGGGGAATTTGCCAAAATGTTGAAATATCCCTTTAACTTCCTGGGTTGTATTTTATTTCTACACTGTAGCGTCACGCCAGCGCCATCCCATATGGTGTTTGGCCTGAGGTCTGTAGCCTATATGTGAGCATGTGTTATGAAGTGTGTGACAGCAGCATTGTATGTACTGTACTTTGTATACATTTAAACAAAATGTTTTTCGGGCACACAGTAGCCCTAGCGGTTATGTTTCATCACACACTCTTACATCCCATTGTGTAGTTTTAAGCTATTAGACGGACCGCAGCAGCCTCGGGCCTGACGGCTGGTTTCAAGACACCAATTACCTCAGCAACACTCTGGAGTATGCTCATGTCCTGGGAGCCTGAGATGTGACCCCTTCATGTAAACAGCTCCAAACTGGCCCCTGTTAACATCAATCTGACAGCTCTTGTAAACTCCTGTTTGTGCACACAGCTTTATGCTTGTGTTATCTGGGCAAAAGCAGTTTTTAACGGCCTCACAGGAGCCATTTTTGCCAAAGGTCAAGGATTTCTTATTATGAACAAACAGGGCGAAAAGCTTGTATTCCTCTTCCCCGGAGTTAGAGGTCTTTATCCCACTAATAACAACACAGACACACAGACACACACACAAAACAGCCCTCATCACAATACACAGGCTTGTGTGCAGCTAATACCCGTCATACCTCAGTGAACATCTTTGTGGAACATTGAGCTAATCTCTTGCCATTTCATTTGGCTGATGATGATGAATGAGAGGTGAGCTTTGTGTTCTTGGAGGAGCACATGTTTTCCTGCATGCGTACATTACACACAGACTTCAGTTGCTCTTCAGCCGTAAGCCAGGAAGGCAAATAGGATTTTATAGGCGGGAGAAAACTATTCAAATATTTGCTCAGTATCAGGTATAGGCAAATGATTTCCTGGTTCTATTCATCTGTTCTCCAAATGCACCATTCCTTATGGAATTGGAACCTGAAACTCTCATCACACACTATCTCTCTTAGCAGAAAACACCTTGGTATGCTGAAATAAACATGGACATGCAGACACTGTTGACCCACATCTACAGTACCATATACATACATACTGGGTCTCATTCATGAAACGTGAGTAAATCTGTGTGTAGATTTGCACATAAAAGCTCACTCTACTAAAACTCTACTCCGGATTCATGAACGGTGCGGGAAACTCAGATTTGATCGTAAACACGTGTGTAATTTCATGAATGCCAACCCATCGTAAACTAACAACACGCCCCCGGTGATCAGCAATTAGCATAGATCTCCATACATGAATAGCCATATAAGGAGATCCTGACCACCATATTAGGAGGTAGGTGCATCCTGCTCACCTGCGGCCATGACGCAAACGAGGAAAGAGGGAGAGAGAGAAAAAAAGAGATCACGGATCGAAGTCATTTTGGGCAAAGTGGAGTCCAGAACAAATATTTAATTCTCTTCTGTTAGTAGTGGTGTGACTGGGACAGGTCAAAGGCGTGGAGGGAAGAAACAGATTTAGTGAATTAAGTAGGCCTATCCTTGTTTGATTAAAGAACCGTTTAAGAAGTAAAGCCAGAATAGTTCGATATGAAACATGAAAAAAAAAAAAGAAAATACACGTAACTACAGAGCTACAGCAGCGACGGGAGGAGGAGGCTCTTCACAGCCTCAGCTGTAGAGGAGCATGGTTGTATCAACACATGAAGTTATATAGGCAGGTTATATTGTTACAGATGCACCAGCCGTCTGTCACAGCTTCATCCAAACCGGTGCAGACTGCGCTGCTGCGCAGGGTCAAGTGTGCGTCCACCGAGCGTGTAGCAACACAAAAAAGTTTTTTCCGGTTTTATATCAGATTATTATCATCATTAGATGGAGCCTTGACGTGTTTGTGCGTGTCCGATCCCTAAAACGTCTCTCTCTCCAAATATTTCTAATTGTTTGTCATGTTTAAATTACGTGTTTCAAAGGCGTTGGCGTATTTTGAACATGAGAGAGAGTAATACGGATTAAAATTGTAATTTTCAACAGTGACAAGCAGTATTTATTTGCATTCCTACATTTACACAAGCGCTGCACACAGTCCGGAGCAGGTGTAGATTTTGTGAGTAGCTACGAAAAAATCAGCACTACTAAAAGATTGATGAATGCGGAAATCCGCGGAAATTTGCGCTGCTCAGGGTTTACACACAAATCCGTGCTGCTCACGTTTCATGAATGAGACCCACTGTATATATAACCTGTGCCTAATTTTAGCACCATGAAAATATGGATGAGTCTGTAGCATCCAGTCACAGCACCACACTATCAGTACAGCACAGGTAGCCCCATCCAGGCAGAGCCAATCCTTGTACTTGTTGCTATGTAAAGACCGGCTTAACAAATCCTCTGAGACGTTAGCAGAAACAAAGGCGCACGCACGCACACACACACAGCCTATGTGGATCTGAGATGGCCTCAGATGTCAAATCTTTAAAGGGACAGTTCAACACTTTGTCAAATTCGCCCATTACCATAACCCCTATAGTCATAGGGGTAGGTTCATTGTCTTTGATTGTCGATGCATGTTGTTCTGAGATCGGTGGGGCAGAGACGCGAGCTGTTCAGGTAACGGTAGATGCAGTAGGTCCCCCGTCACTCATCAAACTCATCAAATACACAATCCAACAACTCCAAAACGCTCTCCTGGAGAAGTTGTGACCTGCACATTCACCACACTATGAGATAATCATATATGTAAACACACGAAGCAAATACTCTGAACTACTTGCGCTTTTGAAATCACTCTGCCCAGCAGTGTCTGGAATGTAGTTTCTGTTTCTGTTTCTGCATTTGCCTTGAAAACAACTCTGTCTCGTATCGTTTTGGAGTTGCTGGATTGTGCATTTGATGAGTTTAATGAGGGACAGGGGACTACTGTATCTACCGTTAGCTGAGCAGCTCATGTCTCTGAAAACAAATCTGAAAACAACATGCACTGACAATTAAAGGTGATTAACCTACTCCTAGTATTATTGTGATTATGGCAATGGGTGAATTTGACAAACTGTTGAACTATCCCTTTAAGCCATCAGCCATGAAAATATCCAGGCATACAGGCTAATGCGAGAAGAAGTAAAATGGGCCAAACAACAAATTCTCCCATGTGTACATATCGAGCAAAACCTGTCATGTGCTTTCTGTTACAAACACATTCTGCCTCATTTTCACATCAGGTGGACTGTTAAAGTCTAAAATTCAGTTATTCTATTCTAAAGATAAAAAAACAAGCAGCTGGTCTAAGGTGTAAAATATCTCTCTTCCAGCTTCAGTTCTTTATTTGATTTTGCTCAGTAAGTCTGTTGACAGTGTCATTTACAACGCCGCCAACAAGCCTGGAGGGCAGTGACAAACAATATCTTAATGATGTTTACATAGCAGTGTCTGGATGATGTATTCAACCCCAATGACTCATGACAAAAAAGCATTTCAGCCTGATGTAACACCAACTGTGAAATGAATCACGCAATAATAGTGATGATTAATTACCCACATTAACATTTAGCTTAGATGCTTAAAAGCACAGCTCAACCAAGATGGCTTTATGTGCTGCACACTCCTACATAAGCTTGTGTAACGGTTCCTTTTACAGTGGAGTTCACGGGGTGTTACATTTCCTCCTCTTGCTGATGTCCAGAGTCCCTTGCATATGCATTTACAGTATACATGTGTGACAGATGCAACACAGTGTGTGTGTGTGTGTGTGTGTGTGTGTGTGTGTGTGTGTGTGTGTGTGTGTGTGTGTGTGTGTGTGTGTGTGTGTGTGAGAGAAACCAAATAGTCTGTGTGGTGCTCAGTAACAGGGAGGCTACTACTGCAGCAGTACTGATAGAAACCATAGCTGTGGCTAGTATTCTACCTGGGGACAGATATACCAGGAAGTCATACAGGTCATCACTCATTAGACGGGCTGTAATGAAAGGCCCTGACATCCTGCAAATCAACTGCTTCAGTTTTGATGAACTGAGCTAGACTTTCAGTCGTGGTAACATTTCATGGTGGGGGTTTCCACTATGACACCAATCAGACCAGCCTCAGGCGACCCTGTTATTTAAAACTCTTTACTCTAGACTGGCTATGATACACTTTTTGCCTTATGGCAAAACGGCTTCTCTTTTTTTTTGCAGTGCACGTCTGTAACTTTTCTTTCACCTTCAGCAAGTGATGTTATTTCTTTGAATCTGCTAAGAAACTAATATAGTCACCAATCTGCTTCGGTCAGTTTATCTTTACTAGTTTTCATTCATCAATTAGCTCTGGTCTCTCCATTCTGCTGCTGTTTCTTCGTCAATCTATGGTAAGTTACAGTAGCACATAAAACTCAACTGTTCCTGTTGATATTTCACATTAAAAGCTTACAATTGAATGGTAGGATGTACAGCATTTCATCTGAAAATTGTGCAGGAAGCAATGGACCAAGGGACAGCATGAGCAGAATGCTTGAAAATCATTAGGCCCTACTGAACGCAAACAGTAGAAGAGAAATGTATATGTTTGAATATTTATGGTACGTAGACAGATGACGCCCCTAGTCTCAACTGACCTATTTGAATTACTAAACAATTCAGAGATACTGCTGATGATTCAGAGGTCTGGCACAGAGCTGAACTTGTAAATCTAGGGCTGCAGTAAACAATCATTTGCACTATCAATTAACGCATTGAGCGTCTTTATGATCACAGTGGAAGGGTTAAAGAAATGTCTATCACACCTCTCACCACTCATGGGAATACTATCACATTAGTTTCTTTGTCCATGCAACTGCAGAAAACCAAAACGTGTTCTTTTTGCGAAAATACAAATTTGACAAAAGAGGCAAATAAGTGATTCTTCAGATATGAAAACGCTCTACTTTCTGCATGAGGAGGCGTTTTGGTATTCATTAAAAATGATCCAGTCTGCACAAGCTAAACCAATATGCTCTAGTTTCCTATCCTGTGCTTACCATAGGCTACTGTAGAGACACTCTGTTATCAATAATTCACACCCTACTGACATGGCAGAGAAAGGTGAGACAGCAAAGATGATCAAGTCTGACTGACGTCACCCACTACAGTCCGCTCCTCATCCTACTCTTACCACATGTTCTTCACAAACGGGATTACACAACAGCAATCAATAAGTAATAATATCACATGACTGAATGCAGTGCATTTTCTTTTGGCTGTGGAAGAGGGGAGGCTGGTGGAGAGGCTTAAGTGTATATTGACTGAGAGATGCTATTCAGTACTGGTTGGGAGTCATTATGTGGTGCTTCCTGGAAGGGAACCTATCATAATGGCTGCTACAGACACAAACACATTTTGCATGTATACTGGACAAATAGAAAGATTAGGGTTACACATGAGGGGATCTGTGCCCTGTGTCTTATTGAAGACAAAGACAGTTGTCCCAGATCATGCTTCCTTAAATCAGAAGAAGTGAGAATTACATGCATGATGCTGAAACACCCTCTTAAAGGGATATTTCAACATTTTGGCAAATTTGGTAAATGCATGGGTAAATGCAAAGCCACCGATGCGCGTTCCCGTCGGGGGCAGTCGTTTTTCAGGAAAGGCGTCTCTTTTCGGCACAACACCGGCTATGCATTCACCTCGAAAACAACTCTTTCTCATAACGTTCCGTTATTATCGCAGAGCATGTGCAGGTCACAACTTGTCCACCAGAGCGTTTTGGAGTTGTTGGATTTTTATTTGATGAGTTTTGAGGGAAAGCCCGGAAACACCACGAGCCTCTGTGGTGTTAGCTGAGCAGCTTGCGTCTCTGCCCCGCAGATCTAAAAACAGCTTGCACTGACAATTAAAGGCAACGATCCTACCCCTAAAACTATAGGGATTATGACAAAATGTTGAAATATCCCTTTAACTATGACAAATACAATGTTCGTGTCATTCTATAGCGACCGCCGAGGCTTGATTAAAAGCTCTGTGTAAACTCAGCATGAAAGAAAATGATAAATATTTTCAATGGTGGCTGACGCCTTGCATGAGTTATTTACTGTATATTTCATTTATTTGCTACTCAATAAGCCGAGGCATATCCAGTGACGTTCCTGAGATCCGATCTGTTCTGAGAAGTTAAGAAGCTTGACTTTTTAAATGGCATCTGTGCAGCTCTGTATAACTTCACATTTGGATACTGAATCAAATTCAGTTCGAATGGAGCCAGACGCTCTATCGAATGAGCCTGTGCAGCCTCAGACACTGGCCCACTTTCAGTCAATCGGGAGCACAGAAGTGGCGCTCCCACACACTCGGCAGACTCAATTATGCAACCGACTCAGCAAACACTGTTTGGATGTGCTCTGGTGCTTCCCACCTGAGAACAGCCTGCAGAAGCGCAACTTTAGAAAGCATAATCTGCTCCTCGGTAACAAACACCTCTGGTAATGTAAATGTTAACAATGAGTATGTAATTGTGACAATTTTCTGGGTAATACATTTCAATTTAGGAATGCTTAGTTCTTTCAAAGAGTGAACTGAATTTCCCCAAAGCGCACACATATACAGGAACACATCAGTGGAGGAGTTCAAAAATGATTCTCTTAAATTTAGATCAAAGAAAGAAGCAGAGCAGGCAATCAAGTGCTTTCTATCAATGGCTGTGGGTTGCCATAGCAACAACTGTACTTCAATATTAGCATCGGTTTAACCCTCTTACATCCACACTGGAATTAAAAAGTAATACTTTTTCTTCACCTGAAACTTTTCTGAATGTAAGTTAGCAGTGGCTGTCAAGCAGCAGCTTTGTTGAATATCTGTCACTAACTGGTTTAAGCAGCTGAACAGCCCGTTGCTATCCATTCATTATACTTTAGAAAAGGAAGTCAGCTAAATGTTGCTGATTTGATGACATCATCTTTCAATAGTTGAATGTTATTTATGTGTAATGTTAATTGTGCAGTGGGCCATCACTTAAAGAATCAGGATACTGTATTCACACACAACAGAGAGTCATTTTACGAGGTGTTTGACCTTGATCCCAGGAGAAGGTGCTATAGCCTTCTCTTCCTGCTGTCTTAGTCTGTCCCTCTTAGACTAATTGGATTAATCTTGGAGCTTTAATTAGAATGATCAGGTGGTCAAAACCAGGAGAGGCTGTAGGAGCAGGGACTTAGCTCCCACAGCTTCACCTCAATAAAATCACTATCTTGTGTTAACAATGTTTCTGTAGGTAGAGTTAGAATGAGAAAGAATATCATACTTTTTGGCATTATTTATCTGCTATGTTGCAGTTCTTCAGTTGTAGCTGTAGAGAGGAAAAGGGGAGCAGGGAGGGCCTCTAATGTAGTGCTAAATACATATAGACTAGTGTTTGTAAAAATCATTATGGCATCCCTGTCTGTTCAAACAAGCTACAAGGCCTGAAGCAGACACACATTTACCCACAAACCCACACAGTAGCACCACAAAGCTCCTCAATACAGCTAAAACTCATGCTAAATTGTGTTCAGACACACAATCCTGCATAAAAACAAATATGTTAAAATATCACCACCACCTCACATCAGTTTGAAATACATACTCAGCTGTTTTTCTCATAGGCACCAATAATCACGTGAGATGGATGCTCTGACCTTACTGTGTGCATGAAAGGAGAATGCAATGGGTAATGGAGATCAATGTATTGATTTCCTGGAACCCAGCTGCACAATGTGTCTGTCTATTAATGAGGGGAAACCACAGCACCGCTCAGAGCACAGGGAAACTCCACAACTTCCCATCCATCACCGAAATGCGCCGCACGCTCCTGCTCCTCAGCCCCAGACAATGTAAACAGTTGATTATGGGATATACAGTCTAGGTGTCCGTTTGAGCGCTAGGAGCTGCTGACATCCTGTGTGCTATATACGGCGAATTAATCACAACACAAGTGGACACAGCTGCGCGTCACGACACCTCTATATTCTAATTAACGGAGTGACGTAACTGTGACCGAAGAATAGGCTATAGTAGCAATATGGTACCTGATAATAACAGCCTGTACTGGCTGTCGTCTCTCAATTTAACATCGAAGATCCATATTTACATCATAGCCTATAGTTAAATACACACCCCACACACACACAACCACAACACTATATAGGCTACCTTACCGTAAAAGGCATTTCTTGTTATCTGGCCACCCATTGCTTTATTCCTTTACAGTCCGCTTATTGCCTGAATGGATTATTCAGACGCTCCGGTTGCACAGCCCATGCGCCCGTGACATGATTGCACGTTCGCAGCCAAAGGCAGCCTATCACTTCTCTCCTCCGGATAGATGCAAACGCTGGAAAGACAGACCTACACCTCCGTCTCGAGAGCGTAAGGACCATACAGTCTATGATAGGGACATAGCAACACCCCCCCCATTCACTGAGCGCTCTCTCCGCCCGGGTCCCACTCACTCACACTAGCATTTACATAAAGGGCGGAGACTGTGAGCGCTTTTTAACGCTGTCACTGCCGCCAGGAGCTGCCAAGACACGAGGCTGCTGCTTAGTGACTGATAGAGATGGACAGAATATTATTGTGCACCATAAATATATAATCATCTTTGTTATCCTCATGGAGTTATAGCAATAATAATAAAAAGAAAGAATAGCCTATATGTGGGAATGTTGCTTAAAAAATGAAAGAGGTAGGCCTACAATGTGAGGCTAAGTATGGATCCAGAGCCTCAGGAGTAAGTGGTCACATTCTTTGCTCTCAGCACTCACTCATTCACCTACGTCCTTCCCAATGTGCCCCAGGCCCCTGGCAGACAGACTGGGTGACCCCTTCAGAGTAAGGCCTCTGACTTGAGTTGTCATCACGTATCCACAGTGACCTCACAGCCCTCAATCACGGACACAGAGTAACTCTGGGTCAGGATGGAATGGTTCATGAAAATAATCTGTAGCTGGGGGTAGCTACATGGGGGAACATGTGTATCGTTTGGTTCAGGGAAAAGACAAGACAGCCCCACCCTATAGTGAGTTAGAGGTTTTCTCATTTGGCTCAGAGTGGTGAAGTGAAACACACAACCTGAAGTTGGCTTACATTTACTCTAAGTGCAATAAAACCTGCACAAGTAAAAAGCCAAAACTTCATCAACACGTGTTCAGCCTGAAAAAACATAAACATGGGGAGAGTGATATCATCATTCTCACTGCACGTATTAAAAATTAATTTTAACATTGTATTATATCGCAGAGAATGATAGCTATCTTTCCTTTGAATAAAATTGGGTTAAGTCTTATGGTAGACAATTCTTGCATGACTTAATGACAAATCTGGAGACATTTTTTGAAAACTGTAAATGGTGGATTATTGACTTTAAATCATGACTGTTGATTAGATAAAGACTTCCTCCTATGCTGATGTCTCGTATTTCTGGAGTGTTAAAAAATGAAAATGACCCCAAAACCATGGATTTTGTTCACCATTCCACTCCTACCTCTGGGCCTGAAGCTGCAGGCTGATCAAATATTGTTAATTAATTTCAAAAAGTGAAACTGAAAGACTGAAGGGCTGGGTGATACAGCAAAACTGTTTGGTTTTTTTTTGGATGGGCATTTTCCTTAAAGGGATAGTTCACCCTAGAATGATATTTCGCTCATTATCTACTCACCCTCATGTTGACTAAGGGCTGGAAGAAGTTTCAGATTCCTCCGTGGCTTCTCTGAGTTACAGGGGGTCTCGGCATAGCAGTGCATGTCCATATAACGGTTGCAAAGGGACACCGGAGCTCTTCATAAAAAAACACACACAAAAAAACATCCAAATACCTCCATGATGCTCGTATGTAATGTCCGTCTTGTGCTGAAGCCCCAAATTGCGTAATTGTCCCGAAAAAAATTAAATAAGTCTATATTTTAAGCTTGTTTGTAGCGGAAGCTTCTCAAAGCTCCTCTTCCTGGTCCGTCCAAATCTCGCGTGATTCGCAGTAACCGCACTGACGCATGCTGACGCCGGCGCAAATCACGCGAGATTTGGACGGACCAGGAAGAGGAGCTTCGAGAAGCTTCCGCTACAAACAAGCTTAAAATATAGACTTATTTAATTTTTTTCGGGACAATTACGCAATTTGGGGCTTCAGCACAAGACGGACATTACATACGAGCATCATGGAGGTATTTGGATGTTTTTTTGTGTGTGTTTTTTTACGAAGAGCTCCGGTGTCCCTTTGCAACCGTTATATGGACATGCACTGCTATGCCGAGACCCCCTGTAACTCAGAGAAGCCACGGTGGACTCTGAAACTTCTTCCAGCCCTTAGTCAACATGAGGGTGAGTAGATAATGAGCGAAATATCATTCTAGGGTGAACTATCCCTTTAAGCGGCTTAAAGTCGAGCCTACTGCAGGTAATACACTGATTATGGAGGATTGACACTTATACACTGGGTCTATGTTCAGTCTATTCAATGAAGAGGGTCAGAACTCTGTCACAGTCAGCTGGAGAAGAAGCATCTGCTGTAGTGGGAGGGAGTTCAAAAGCTGATTGCTGTTATTAAAGAGGACTGTACTGTGGTAGTAGGCAGGATAAGCTGTGAGAAACACTTTCCCTGGTTTCATTTGACTAGTTGTAGTTTGAACAGGTATCTTACCTTTCAACTCTTTTTTATCCACTTTGCAATTTTGACAATGGACCTTTCAGCAGAGCAACCAAGATTGTATGAATGATTAAAGTTTATTAACTGGTTGTTTGCAATGGGAAAACAAATGAGCAAACTGAAAATGGGCTGTTAATAACTGAAAAGAGAGGCTTTACTGACAGCATGGACCTGGACCTTTACCTGTCATGGTTTTATCATATGGATATGGTGAAATAAAGGGGCAATGAATGTCAATTACACACACACACACACACACACACAAAAATTGCATATCAATGTCACTGCTCATATCAACTGTTCACATGTCACATTCTGTATCATGAACGAGTTACCTGAATGTAATGAGAGACATTAGACTTTTATATTAAAAGAGAGGTGATTCTGATTGTTAGAATTTAAATGTCATTTTGGAATATGCTGAAATTACACAGACATCATCCTTCCAACAGGACATAGCGCTTGAGTGAATATAAAACAAGTGTCTGCATGATATTGCATACAGTATAAGCCTTTGTATTTAAAATTCTGCAGGTAAAATATCAGCATGTCCACATTTCCCCACCACATCTAATGATAGAGAGCATTCAACCATAACAAACACTCCAGCCTGCCTGGGATGCTGATCAAAATGAAATCAGGGCCACAACCTCAAGGTTTAGTAAGCTACATGAGACAATGTAGAGACACACACATGGTGCACACATTGGTGAACACAGTTGATGGGAAGTGCTCATAGCACAATGTGAGGCTAACCACATTTGGTTTCATGTATCACCTCTGCAGACAATTGTGGGAAAAAAAAAAAAAAAAAAATCCGGGTTGAGGATTTTAGAGAAGCTGGGATGACTTCATTCTCAAATTAGCATTCTTGTTGAATTTACAAGTTGATAAATCAATTCAGGTCAAGACAAACATATAAATCAAAAATCTTTCAAAAACAACAAGATTCAATTTCATTTGAATAAATTAGCTGAAGGGTGTGAGAGAATGACCTCAGGTCAACAGGTAGCCCACATCTTTTATATGGTCGGACAAAACCAAAAGTAAAACAAACACCAGCAAATAATTGATTCTTAACTCTCCCTAGGGATGAAGACAATACAGTTCTATTTGTCACGCAAGTAAGAGCCAGATACATTTCAGGAAGATCACCAGGCCCAGTATCAACATGGCCATGTCATGTAACCTTCAGATACACACTACAGGAAAGGCCTGAAGTGCACTTCCTTGCCTGTTTTGACATTGGCACTGTACATGAATACAGTGCTAGAACATCCTTCCTTTGTACAGTACTTTTTACTTCCTGTCTTAAGAATGCAGCTATCACTCTATTGGTCTTAACCTTTAAACAAAAAAGTCTCCTTCGGCCCCGGAGTCTTGATTGAAATTCATGACTCAGTCGGTGCTACAGTATAAAGCAGCATTGCATTACCTACTCAGATAATGCAGTGAGGCTCATGGTGTTCTGCTCTTCAGCTGGTGTCAAACGGGACTATGAAACTCAAGATGATAAACTGCCTGTCCGACAGGTTACATGTTTCGTATTGATTCCATCCATATTTTTTTTGTCTTAAGGGGACAGCCCAGTCTAAAGCCTGAAGCATCATCAACACATGTTTATTCTGCTCCATGCTGTTTAGGTTTGCTAAACCATCAATGCTTAACATTTTTGAGGCCCCTCATGAATAATCCTGTTTGCACATGAATAAAGGCTGCAGCTATTTGGATAGACACCAAGCATTAATGTGGTATTCTGACAGCACATGTGCTTCTGATACATGTGGGGTTTTCTCAAAACCGTCGTCACTGGAAAAACTACTGCATGGGTGTTTTTCTGAACCACAAATTAACTTATACTATGTTTTAATAAAACAAGTATGCTCTTGTGTCTATCTGACAGTTCTTTCATTAGCAAAGGTGGGAGTGAAGTTCTGTGGGCTAAATCTGGCCCTCCAACAAAAATATTTGGCTCATTAAAATCTCAAATTTTGCTTATTTTTTCTTGACTCTACTGCAAAGACAAGTGTAAGTCAGTAGCAGATACAAACTTGGTGTTTGTCAGGAAAAATAATGACCCTTCAACAAACATAGTTGGTGACCCCTGCTGTACAGTACACCCTTGTTTGTCTGAAAACACTACTGGATAGGTAAAGTGAATTGTTATCGGAACACAATAAAAACTGCAGAGTTTTTTGTGGAGAGATGTCAAGGTCTGGACCTCTTCTCTCACACTTAAATTTTGTAAGGTGAAGAATTAAAGGAGTCCCCAAAAGAATTTCATTTGTGATTATAATAGTTCAATCCCATACAGTAGATTATTTTCTTTGGCAAAACCCAAGTAAACTCTGGAGACTAACTTATATTTTGTTGATTGAACAGGTGTAAAATATGAACCACTCTTTTTTTTCTGGCCTCAGTCTCTCAGGCTAACACCCTCCCAGCTGCAAGCCCTTATAGCCATGGCTACATGTCTCTTAGGGCAGTTACACAGAGCCACTCGTCCTCCAAGGCCGCACGTCTCTCTGGTCTCCAGAGCCTGCTTTTTCCTGCCTATTACTTCCTAAGCAGCTCTTGTTATATATACTTAAACGTATATGTTTCCACGCTAAGGGTCATTGCTAAGTCTAATGATCAAATGATTTTCAGTAATGTATAACACACAAAGTATATTCTCGTGACACTACACATACTGTAATATATTGCTGGATATTTTACTCAAGTCCAGGTGAATGGCTGTGTGTATAAAGTGTCAAGTATCTAGACACCAGATGCCACTGTCCATATCCTGTTCCAGTAGTCAGCAGGGTCTACCCCTAAACCTGCTGTTTAAAGGGACATTGTGTAACCTCTCCTGTTAGCTATTCACGAAAATCGATTATTTCGTTCAAAATTATGTTTTTCATTAATCAGTAATCCCCCCCATCAACAAACTGAAGTGTTCCTTTCAGCTCTGAATTTGCCGTTCATATCATTCATATCTACATGGAGCGGGTAAGCTCGGTGCTGGCTGCCATGTGGTGTCGCCATGTTTTTACGTTCAGTGGCAGCGTGACGGTAGGAAACCACGGAAACTCAGCGGAGACACCGGAGCTGTCGGCTCAGGTGGAGGTGGCATCTGGGATAACGGTAACGCAGTGAGGAGGAATGGAGCGTTACACTGATGCTGCATTCACCTGCAGTCGGGCAGACGGCCGTCGGTAACAAACCAGATGTCATTTTAGTCACAGAAGTCGAGAGAAAGCCGGTAAAACGTGGGTCAGGTAAACAGTACGACATCGCCATGACAACAACACAGCTGGACCACTTGTTTACATAGACGCTTGTCTGCCGTCTTCCCAATTTCACGTGAATGCAGCATGAAAAATACGACTGAGTTGCTTGTGATATACAACCGCAACGCTAGATGGGAGTAATTCCTACACAATGCACCTTTAACCCTGACCACAGTATATCCCTACATCCACCAGACAGTTGAACTTGACTAAACCTGATCAACCCTGCACCATAGAGATGAACAATCAGAATTGTATTTTTGTGGATTATATTTTTGTTGACAGTGGGTTTAGAAGATGCAGAGAAGCCAGGTCATCTTATATTCCTCTGTTTGGAGGGAGTGGGTTTTATGTTGTTTATTCTGAAGGTCTTTGTTACAATGAGCTCCACAGCATGAGTTTGTGGTCGATCTCTGGCTCTGTCATTGTTTCACTATCCCCTGGAAACATTTCAACAGTGCAGCAGCTTGTTCTTAGTGCAGCTTTTTTCTGACATACAAATACACGTTTTCATTCCATGTGATAACAGATTATTTGAGTATGGCAATATTTTTGCGTTTTTGTGATCCCTCAGAAGTCACATATCTGGTGTCATTATTTTATTCATGAAAATATCATGATGATTAAGTAAGAGCCAGAGAATCCGTAGAGAAACAGAAAAATACATTATAGCCTACCTTTGGCTCCATTACAACAAACAAGTTCAGAGACCATACAGTGTGTGTGTGTCCCTGTGCCCATGGATATGACCCATATGAGCGTGCCAGCAGCCCGTCTAACAGACCTCTGTGGTCATGGTGAGAATAATTAACACTCTGTTAAGGTTGTGTGAATGGTCACGGTTTGCTCAGGTCTAGGCACCAACACTACCTAGGTTGTTTTAGGAAAAGATTATGGTTACAGTTTCAGGACCGTTGTTGTCACGGTTACAATAATAAACACGGGGCTACAGAAGAGACAAGGGGAAAAACATCAGTCACCATGTGTGAAAGTCCTGTGCCATACTGTACACTCCAACTACTAATGTTACTCTATTCTGTTTAAGGTCACTTTACAATAGGATAGAATGTAAGAGGTGGTTGCTTAGACAACCTGATGGACATTCACAGTGCATTGGTCATAGAAGGTAGAAGGGGTCTGTCCGTCCATCCATCCATCCATCCATCCATCCATCCATCCATCCATCCATCCATCCATCCATCCATCCATCCATCCATCCATCCATCCATCCATCCATCCATCCATCCATCCATCCTTCCATCCTCAGTTGAGGATTCAGTTGTCCTGTGTGTTTTAGCCAATAAAGGTGAATCTTACTCCAACCCTACTTATCTATTCTACTCTATTCCAGGTAAAAGAATGACAATAAGGCAACAAAACAGTGGAAATCCTCATTATGTGTCCTGTATACAGGGTTGTGTTTTAACAAAAACAAAAAACAAAAAACTTTTTAGTAATTTCAAGTTATAGCACATAATTGCATGCTATATTTACTCAGTTCTACTCTTTCATTTGGTAATTACTTTAATAATGAAAAGCACCAGCTACCAGAGTTGCTGGCATGTGTTATTCTTACACCCACAGACTTTCATCTCAGTTTCAACACAATAAAGTAAGTGCTTAATAATGTACTAATTTACATATATATTTCACATGTCTGTTCGATTTTCAAAAAAAAAAAAATCTTGGACAGATTTTTCTTTCTCTGCATAAAGATCAATGTTTTTTAATGGTTTCTTAAATCACCAGACTGCAGCCCTCAGCCGTCCAGTGGCTGCAGATCTGACATGGTGGCTGATGATTAACCAGTCCTAATAGCCACATGTCCCAGCATGCTTCAGTGTTTGACAGCAGCTGGAGACCAGACCTGACCGAGGTTTCCACGACAACCACTGTTTGAAAGGAATTACGTACGTCTAACACTGATGCATATGTAAGCACACACAAACACTCACAGCCCATTAGTCCAATGAGGCAATGTCCATGAATGCAGGCAATAAAGAGAGACAAAGAGAAACAACAAGCAGCAGTCTGGCAGAGCCCGGGCATGGGTATCCCAGTACACAGGGCAGGATGGTGCCAGCAGAGTGGGGCCTGCTATCTCTTTCTAAGTTATTTGTATGGAGGTGAAAGCAAATCTGGCAGCAGATGCCGAGTGGCAGGGCGGTCAACAGCGTGGGTCTCCCACAGCTGCTATTGTCTGGAGTACTGCTCGGCACGTGTGTGCAAACAAAACCTCCCATTCAGCGGGGCCGCAGGAGTCCCGTCACCAGGCCATTTGCAATATGAGTAAGAGCAGACTCTCAGACAGGTCCAGGAACCAGAGAGAAAAAGGAGGAGAGGTGAGAAACTGTCAGAAACTCTGACCCTGTCAAATGTTAGAAATAAAATGACTGGATTCTTCTAATGTAAAGAAGAGAAAATGAGAAATATGGAAAAAAAGTAGTGGGGGTGTGAGGGACAAGGGGAATTTGCACAGCTACTGCAGCAAGCACTGGAGTAATGATGATCTCCTCCTTTCATAAATCCAGCCTTATTGCAAATCCCTTTCTGTCTATTCTGAGACATGCCCTCAGCAGGTATTCCAGATAACTACACTCTTAGTTATTAGCAAAGGTGAAAGTTAGTTTGAGGGCAAAGGATGTCTGGTGTAATGCAGTACTTTTCATCAGAGTTGGAGCAGAAAAAGTGGGGAGGTGATAATTAGATCTGTCACTCTGCTTTAATATCTCTCAGAGCTGCTGGGCTCTGCGCTGGATTGTTGCAAAGAAACGCCTTATTGTCTCTGCTGCTCAGGAACTGAAAATACTATTTCCATGTCTGATAGGCGGCAGCAAAATGTGCTGGTGAGGAGTGATGGACTTCAATAGTGTATCGCTGTGGATATCAAAGGACCCGAGCTGGTCATTCCGTAAGGTGCACAAGTTGTCCAGTGTATACAGCACCCTATTCTCTGTATTGAAATGTCTGCAATGTCAACCATCCAAGTTCAACATTTCAACATTTCAACATTAACATTGTTGATGTACATTTAAATTAGGTTAACCAATAAAATGTCCAATTGCTAATTGTAGTCTTGTTTATTTTTCTCTAGATCAACGTTGCATAACTCACAGATGGAGAATCTCTACAGCTTGTATTGGAATAATTTCCCCCTCGTTGAGGTCATCAATCCAAATGATGAGTTTTGTTAGACAACATCAGGTTGCATGATAAGAAATTGAAGTCACAAGCTAACAGATGAGCAAAACAAGCAAAAGCACAGCAATTAGGCAAAAAAAAAGAAAGCTTATTCTGATCTCTGAACAGCTCCCCAATTACAGTCTGGACAATGAACCAGAAAATATCAAAAATCAATATTGACACATTGAATTCATAAAATGTGTAAGAACCCTCTGGACCTCCAAGGCATTCAGTGGACCATTGGTGATTCAGTGACACTCCTGCAGGCCTGTGTAATCCAAGTAATGGTGGACATGAATGGTGTTTTAGCCATCATATTTTGTTGAATTATGGGTGGGATAATTTGGAGGCACCAGTGAGTGAGTGAGCAAGGAGAAAAGAGACAGAAAGGGGGAAAAAAGGAAAATGTAGAGAAATGGAGGAAATTAGTGAAGAAGACTGAGTAGTTTCTGGGTTTCGTTTAAACTTCTTTTTGGATTATCACTTCAGGAAAAAACGTGAAATCATCGAAAAAGGTCAACCATCAACCAGTTTAGCAGGATTAATGCAAGTTAGCAAGAGCCAGAGTCATTTCAAGCTAGCTGCTACAGCTGCTATCCATGGCTAACTGGTAGCACGCAGTAATAAACTGTACTGCTGGGATTGTTCGCTTTTCAATCCCGATAATCCCTGGTCCAGCAGGGATTCAATCATTTGAGTTGCTTAACTAAATCAGCTCTGAAACATCAGTCCATGTCCAAACTATTCCACAAAGGCCCATGTGGCTGCAGGCTTTTGTTCTAACCAATCAAGAGCACACAGTTTGACCAATCAACTGCCTGAAGACAGCACGGCCCTTTTTGGTATAATTTAGAGGCCTTCTGTTTACATCTGCCGAGCCCATGTCTCTGGCAGGGGGGAGTCTCACCATAAATTTGATAAGATCACCGCAGCATATTTGGTAAACGATGTTTCTGAAACTCTATATCTTTGCTTCACCTGCCCTGAGCAGCATTGTTTGACTGCTTCATGGGAACTATTTGCTGGTTGGTCTCATTGTGGTTGATTTTGGCATTTGTTCAGTTTTGTGTCTTATTTTTTTCTCTTTGAATTTATGTTGGGTATAGCAGTGTTCAGTCACAGGAGTCAGTATGAACTAAATACATTTCATACTGAAACACCTTTAATATGCTGAACTTCCATGTGACATACGTAGGGCTCTGGCTGTTGTTTTTATTGCTTTGTTTGTTTGTTGCCATGTTAGGTCATATGGTCCTATTGAAGGGCCACAGCTGGAGCAACTGAATTTATGTGTCATTTCAAAGCAATAATAATGCATATTCAACCAGAAAGAAGCACAGAAGGATGATGTCCGGGCAGAGAGTTGCAAGATGAAAAAGAAGGGCTTTCAGCCAGCACACAAAACAAGAGACAAGCCAGGCCCTGAATTTAAAGTAGCTGTTTGTAAGATTTGCAATTGCCAGACACAGTGTTTCAGGTTTGACAGAAGTCAGCAGGTAATGATGACACATTGTGTTAACAACTGAAATGACAAAGCACTTTAAATCCCCTGTTCTGCACTGTTATCTCTGGCCTCTGACTGGCTTCGTGTTCATTACAGTGACACCCCAGGCTCATGGCTGTTATACTATTTAGACTGATCTGCCATACCATAATAACCGAGAGTAACTATACAGTGCCCAAAAGTATTCACACTCCTTGAACTTTTCCACATTTTGTCACGTTACAAATACAACCTTGTATTTTATTGTGATTTTATGTGATAGACCAACACAAAGTACAGCATAATTGTGAAGTGGAAGGAAAATGGTGTTCGAGATTTTTTATAAATAGAAATCTGAAAAGTGTGGCGAGTATTCAGCCCCCCTGATTCCAATTACAACTGCAAGTCTTTTAGGGTTTGTCTCTACCAGCTTAGCACATCTACACACTGCAGCTTTTGCCCGTTCTTCTTTGCCAAATAGCTCCAGTTCAGTCAGATTGGATGGAGAGCGTCTGTGAACAGAGGTTTTCATGTCTTTACCACAGATTCTCAGTAGGATATAGGTCTAGACTTTGACTGGGACATTCTAACACATGGATGCTTTGAATTAAACTGTTCTATTGTAGCTCTGGCTGTGTGTTTAGGGTGGTCGTCCTGCTGGAAGTTCAAGTCTTTTTCTGCCTCTAACAGTTTTTCCTCCAGGACTGTCCTGTATTTATCTCCATCCATTTTCCAATCAACTCTGAGCAGCTTCCCTGTCCCTGCTGAAGAAAAGCCTCCCCACAGCATGATACTGCCACCACCATGTGTCACCGTGGGGATGGTGTGTTCAGGTTCATGTGCAGTGCCGCCATGCATAGCATTTTGCATGGAGGCCAGTTAAATTTTGGTCTTTGATTTGTAAAAAAACATCTTGAACATGTACACACCAAAAAACATCCAAATACCTCCATAGTGCTCGTTTGTAATGTCCCTCTTGTATTGAAGCCCCGACATGAGAAATTGTTCCGCCAGTCAAATCACGCGAGATTTGCACTGACACAGGAAGAGCAGTGAACTGAGACACTGGGAGCTTCTGCTACAAACAAGCTTAAAATATAGACTTATTTAATTTTTTTCTGAACAATTTCTCATGTCGGGGCTTCAATACAAGAGGGACATTACAAACGAGCACTATGGAGGTATTTGGATGTTTTTTGGTGTGTCTTTTTGGATGAAGAAAAGTGGTATCCATTCACAACCATTATATGGACAAATACTGCTGCGCGGACCCCCCCGTAACTCAGAGAAGGCATGGAGGACTCTGAAAATTCTCACAGCTCTTAGTTGACATGAGAGTGAGTAGATAATGAGAAATCTGAATTTTGGGTGAACTGTCCCTTTAAGGATACAATGGTACAGCCTTTACTTTCCTGTGCCTGAGGCTTGGGCCGTGCAACCTTCCATGTTTTATTACCTGTCTTGTACCTGTGCCTACCATTACTTTCGTCTGCCACCTGTGATATGGCCTGATGTAAACCAGATGTACAAACAAGCACAAACACACCGGCCCCTACAGTAATAGGTATTGGGGATATTTGGCGCCCCAACTGACTGACCACTGAACTGACAGTCTGGCATCTCTGGGGCAACGGCGTGACAAAAACATATGCCCCCCCCAAAAAATCCCCAAAAGATTTTATGGGGAAACTCACTGTTTCCTGTAGCTCTCCCCTCTCTTACAGGCAGGGGCACATGTGGTTGTAATTCGTCCCAGAACAGATCACTGAGACTTTTAAATTGCAATTCCGATCATGATGGGGTGTTTATTGTTCATTACATTAGATTAATATGGGGCAGCTGCTGCGTGGGGAAGCATGTGAATGTGTTTGCATGGATTTTCGGCGCCATCAATCAGCGGCCCTGCTGGTTTAGTGATTTCCAAACCATGCCCTCTGTGAATCAGCACTCCCTCTTGACACCCACTGGCTCATGTCACTAACGGAAAGGTGGTAAAAGGATACTTACAGACACTGAGATAAATTACCAGGGCTTTCTTTTATCCATTTACGTGGCCCTCACTTTATCTTTCCTCCATTTATCACATTTACAACCTGTGTTCATCTTCTCTCTCTAGGTTTTTACGCTGTGTTAAGATCCTTGAGGAGCTGGGATGAAGTGAAATGAGATCAAAAGGAAATGGAGTTCTTGAAAGTGTTGTGATTGTCCCATAGAGCAGGCACAGCTCAGAATGAAAATCACCTCAGTCGCTGCTTTTTATGTACTCACTAAAACGATAACCTTTTTAATTAGACACAGGAGAGGCCATCAAAGATATTACCCTGGGCTAATCTGTTCCTCTTCTCAGTTGGGAGCCTAACAGAGATAAGCAGATCGAGGTGCTGTTTTCAGAGCATCATTTCCTCTTGTTCACACAGGTCAGACCTGAGCAGCAGTTTCGATCTCGCAAGGCTGAAAAACACACGGATATGTCTCCTGCTTTAGTCTGAGCCTGAGAGCACAGCAGAGATAACTCATAGTGTAAGATGTGAGGTTGGAGCCACACTCTCTTCCACTCAATTAACGTTACACTATTTTCCACTACTGGAAAGAAAGAAAGGAAGAAGATTTAAATGTCATTTTCCAATGCTGGGAACCAGGGCCGTTGTATAGGGGAGAAAGGTGATGATAATTCTAGGAGCCCAGCGCCCAGTGGGGCCCACAAAAAACCCCAGTAGTCTAATCTTTGTATGACTGATTTATTCTGCATATGACCCTGACTAATACTCACAGTAATGCTGCATTAGCATCAGAACAAAGTAGGCTAAATAAAAAAAAAGATAATACATAATAGCTAGTCTAAGAAAAAATACTGGAAAAGTTTGGGGGTAGGGGCCCACTTTAGTATTCTTTAAGGGGGCCCAGAATTCCTAGCAACGGCCCTGCTGGGAGCACACTGAATACATTTCGGTTCAGCTTCAATGCATTCTTCATTGCAGACTCACAACTAACAAGACCACATGTAAAAAAGTAGATCAGTGAGTAAGACAATGACACTTTATGGAATAAAAAATAATAAGAACAACATCTTGGTCTCACTTCAGTCAGTTCAGGGCTGCTTTATGTGAGAAGAGAAGATCATGTGTTGTCTATATGACTTGGCTGTGGCACAGTACAGGAACTAATCAAGCATCCACAAAATGCTAAGCTAACAAACTGAGCTCACTTTGTAAACTGCATTGGTGAAAGCTCCCTCTGCAGTAAGTTCAGTTGGATGTTTGAGGAGTGTGGAGTGCAGCATCACTGTGAAGAGTAATACATGCACAGAGATTGTTTTCAAATTCATCTGCAGGAGGAGGAAAGTTTCTCGGTGCTCACTTTAAATCTCTGATGTTTAAAGAAATTTTAATGTAAAAACATGCAGTCCCCAGTGCATGTACTCTGAAAATAGGCTATTCAGTGAAGTGGGAGACATCTTATGTCAAGTACATTTGCATATTCATAGATTCTGGACTGGATTTGAATGAGGGTGTTTGGTTTTATCTTGGCAGAGACACTTTTTTGTCAAACAGCTGAAATTAAAAAAAAATGCACACTTGTATGCACACTTGATCTCTACTGTTCTTTTTCATTCATATGCGCACATGGACACAACATTTGAGGTGAGTATCGGCTTATATAACAACCCACAACTGGACTTTATTTTCACTCTTATTTAAAATTGATTTAAATTGATTACACTGATTACAAATCTGTGCCAAAGCTTGGACATTGAAACAAATATATTTTCCAAAAGAAAAAAAAAAGTTTTACAAGAAAATACAAAATATAAGAAATGCTAACATTATTGACATCAATTAATGAGTTGAACAATCTGTGGCTAAAAACCATTGTGAAAATTAATGGATCATTTTTCATAATTTGGGTAAATTGATCCTGTAAAAGTCTCTGTGTTTCGGTTTCTGGTAGCGTTAGATGCAGCATCAGTAAAACAATTTGTCTTTGGCTGTAAAGCAACTCCATGGGACACAAAGTAATATTCAGTCTGTAGACGTGAGTGAGCTGAAGGTCTGAGATGAACGATGACAGTGATGAATCATGTAAATCAACCGTAGGTGAGCCGAGGACAAGTGGACATAAATGAACAGTCCTGTGCTGATATCTGGTTATTATAGCCACATCAACATGGAGGATGAAGTTGAAAAATAACAGTATAATCATGGCCTGTAGTTCAAGGCTCTAGCAAAGCAGAATATAGATGAATGCAAGTTTGAATGTTTTAATTTACTGTGTGATGGGAAAATGACTCACACATCCATTCTGAGGAGATGTTAAAGTGCAGGCGGAGCTTCATCATAAAGGCCGGGCTATGAAACATAGCTAAACAGGAATTCATTTCCAGCAGACACTGTTCAAGTTGTTGTTGCTGTTCCACATTTAATCGCTCATGTTTTAATGTTCCCTCACAAATGCTTCACAAAAAACGAAACAGAGTAAAAGGAAGTTTTCATCTCCATTTGTTAACGATTCACCATGCTACTCAAAAGCTAAGCTACGGACAGCTTATAAAATAGATTTCTTTCTTGCATGTAACTCATTAGGTGCATACATTATAATAATTTTGACTGTTCCGTTCATTCATTCATTGGCTTGAAAATAAACTTTGTCTGTAGTTTAGTTACATAGCTTGGAAAGAGCTTGAATGTGAACTTAAAGGCAGAGTCTGTAGGACTTTCCTAAAAAACAGAATATAGATTTGTACAAAAGAGATTCTGCTAAATCATCACCTAAGGGCTTCAACTCATATGTGGTGGGGACTGTGTCTGCAGAGCCCCAGTCTGAAAAGAGGGGCCCTGTTTGAATGTTGTGTTTACAACTAATAAAACTCTACCTTATTAAAAGGGTTCAAATACGTTTTTTTATTCGGTGAAACATAAATTAACTAACTGCAGCAGCAGATTAAATGGTAATACAACAAAAAACAAAGAGGCAAACAGAGTTTGACAAGTTCAATTTCAGACAAGTTATGTCGACATTAAAGGTATATCAGAGAAGTCTCTGGCTGCACAACAGCAGAATCACTGAATTAGAAACAGTTACATCTTCAAATGCAACTGGCAGCATTTAAAACAACTTGTAAAAATATGAGCGTATTCTGCACTGTAGCCCAGGGAGCTAGAGGGGCTGAAAGAGTCTGGCACACACAGTCCAGACAGTGAGCTAAACTTCTAACCACTAATGCAATCTCAGTCACAACAAAAATCCTAATTAGAGCAACTTGAAGAAGATGTTTATTGGAACTTGTTTAGAATAAAAGTTTCACTGCAGAGTAATCCACTGTTTAGGGCCATCTGAACAGAGGCAGAATCATTGATCAACGGCATGATGGGAACTTACAGTCCCAGCAATGAGGCTGCATAGCCACCAAAAGGATTTTTGTGGGAGTCTGTGAGTAAACCTTGTGGTTGTGATGCAAGCTCTGCCAGGCAGTGAGGTGACCATGCAAACAGACAAAAGCGGGACAGATGTATATTAGTGAAATCTAAAATTCCTGACCTCGTTCCTGAGTCGTTATGTCGCCCTGCTAATGAGAAATGTGGGGAACAGACCATAAAGGCAAAACACATTTTTCATCATGTCTAAGTGGGTTAAATAGTGATGAACGTGCCTTGTGAGTTTGGCAAGATTGTGACATGGGACCTGAATGAATTTAGCAAAAACAGCCAGCAGCAGGTTTTCTTATAAACCAGCTTTAGGTGATGAAAGTTAAAAGGATAGTTAAACATTTTGGCAAATTGGCCCATTGCCATAACCCCTATCTTAGCAGTAGTTTCATTACCATTAATTGTCAGGGCAAGCTGTTTTTAGAACGGCGGAGCAGAGCCGTGAGCTGCTCAGAGCTACGCTACAGAGGCTCATGGAGGAGGTTTCTCTCATCAAACTCATCAAATACACAATCCAACAACTCAAAAACGCTCTGGTGGACAAGTTGTGACCTGCATATCCACCACGCTATGAGATAATAACGGAACATTACAGAGTTTTACAAGGCAAATGAAGAGACTGCTTGCCGAAAAACTGCCTCTGACGGGAACAGCATCAGCAGTTTTGCATGAATTTACCTCTAAAACATCTCATCACGTTCCGTTATTATCTCATAGCGTGGTGAATGTGCAGGTCACAACTTGTCCACCAGAGCTTAACCTAAACAAAACTACTCCTAAAACTATAAGGATTATGGCAATGGACCAATTTCCCAAAATGTTGAACTATCAGTTAACACCGATGGGATCTTTAGCACTCCAAATCCAGTGGAAAAAGTAAGTCCACAAAAGATAATATAAGGTAGAAAAAAAGAGCCAATTATGGCTGATAACAGTTACAAAACTGTCATATTCAGCTCTTTGGTTCCATTACTCACAGCTTATTAAGGTTCAGTAAGTCTGGTTCACTCTGACTGGTTCCACAACCTTCACATACAGTGACATCTGCTTAGAGTTAAAAAAAGAAAAAAAAAAGCTGTAGTAATGCCTGTCTGGTGAACATATAGTGCAGCATCTGCTGAGGAGACAGATCATTCTCCTGGGACTTAGTGGAGCAACCAAAACACTTTATGGTTTTTTCTAGTTGTAAGAAATACAACCCCAAATAAACATGAATAGCCCCAGGTCTGCTGGATATGTGAAGAGACAACTTTTGAATTTACCAAATCATATTTTGGAGGTGGTAATTTCCCACCGTTGTGTTCATAGCTTGTTGCGCTTCATTTAGAGAGGTTTATAGTGGTTGTCCTGGATAATTAGGGCGGTTCTGAATTTTATAATTATATAACAACAATTTATTTTCACTATGAGTGCATGAATAACAGGATTTATTACTATTTTTGTCATGGGTTTCAGACACTAAGGTCTGTGGTCTAATTTGTGTCTTTGATGTGAAAAGGTCCTGACTTCCCTTCCCTTTGAACCCTCACTACACCCCGCGCCCCCACTCACCCTCTCTTTAGGTAGGCTGGGCCAGCCAAGAGAGCCTGACCACCCATAAAGTTGCAGCTACAATGCAAGTGACAAGGATGTGGATTATGACATCAGCACTGAGTTGGCTCTTAATGACCCTGAGACAGAAACAAGGATATATGGAGGGATCAGAGAGTATGGGGGAAAGTCCCAGACATGACTTGCCAGACTTAACAGGAAATCACAGGACTGTTCACTTTGCTGAATATCCCTCCACAGCAGGTGTTAAGGAGGATTTTGGGTACATGTGAAACTGCAGGTGGTTTAAAGGTTTACAGCTGGGTCCTGGGATATGCTTGTCAAGAACACAGTCGTCAGTATAACTGCCACTCCTTTACTTCCTCTTCTCTCTCTCTTTCTCTCCTTACTCATTCACATTGCCTCACACATACAGTCTCTCTCACACCCCCCCACCACCCCGTGTCCCATCACTCAGCTATAAAGCTCTTGTAAATGTCCCATGGCCACACTACTGGTGACAGATGGTAAAAGCGGGATGAAAACTCCCCAAATAAATATGTAATCCCTTCCTCACATGGGCTGTAGCACAACACACAGATTATCCCATCAGAAACACTGCAGCAGCTCTGTAGACAGCAGGCTGGAGGGGGATCCCTCTTTGTGTGTGTGCTGCAATCACAGCCTTTGCTTTTTGGGGTTAGATGATGTGAAAGGGGCGGAAAGATTTCCAGTAAATTTTCGGTAAATTTCCAGAAACTTTCCATGGAGGTTAAGCTCGGGAATTTGGGAAATATTCCAAATTGGAAACTTTTGTATGGAAATTTATGGGAATTATTGGAATTTATGGGAAATTGGGGGTAATTTAAACAAACTGTATCTTATCCTTACATAAATGTAATATTTAGTTTTGTCATAAGTAGACATCCATGCAAAATAATACAATTAAAAACATGACATTTCAACAGATTTGTGAGTAGAACTTTATCAAGCTTTAATTCTTGTTACTTACATTTTTGACCGTTGGAATAAGGTGGACAGCATAGATATTCAAGTGTACTTGCATTAAATCTGGTTGTTTTAGCCAAGATTATGCTACAATATATTTTCCCCAACTATATTTAAAGGGACAACGAGGAGTTTTGGAAAGCAAATTGTTTTCATACTACATTTACCATGAGCCTCCGCGCGCACGGTGAAATTCTTGGACCGGCGCAAGACGGACGTCTTGCCAAGAATGTTTTCATTCATCAAGAATTAAAGTCAGAGGTTTGGAAGACGAACAGATACTGTTGTAGTTCCGACCATAAACGGCGATTTGGCGGCGTTATTATCATGACCCGCCGGGCAGCGTCCGCGAAACCGAAAGTAAGGAAACGCTGGTCGGCTCGACCAGCATTTCCGCCACCACTAATAACAAAATAACGATAGAGACAAAACGATATATTTATCGAAAATGAAGCCATTAACAAGTGTGGGTAGCGTAGATTCATCCACATTAACGTGAGACTTTTTTTATAACCAAATACTCCTCGTTGTCCCTTTAAGTTCCCTGTTAAGGACCATCTTTCAATCTCCTTGTGATTTATTCCCGTTAATTCCAATATATTCCCCTTTAATTCCCATGGCAAGTTTGAAAATTCCCAGAATTTTGCAACCCTATGTGCAACATAAACATTTTAAAAACTGATTGCTTGTAATGTATCCACTGATTAATATCTATTTGTAGTGGAATAGAGCTCCCACAGATTCACACCAAACATGTATTGATTCAAGTAAAAGTGATTGGTTATATCTGTTTCCCAGTCAGGATACATTTATGGCAGTTTTACAACCATGATGCCCATGCACAAAATTGTGTTGACTTTCCCCAATAAAGATGGGAACATTACCTTCTTTTTACGCACAGTGACAGATGTGTTTTAATGGTGCCATTCTGGGATACGGAGCAAACAGCCCACTGTGTGTACTAAGCAACTTTATAGAGTTCATAAGGAGGGGGAGGGAGGAAGAGGAACGGCCTCCCCAGTCACCCAAATATGTAAGAATGATCATAGACAGAGTGGCATTAAGGACAAATTAGTCACAGTCTTTTTCTCTGCTAGTCAGCACTTTTCAGTCAGTCTTCCCAGGGAGTGAATTTCGACACATTTTCACTTGACATTTATTTCCACTGTGGCAGCAAAATGTTTTATTCTCCCACTGGCTAAGCTGAGGAAAACACAGACAGGGGTGTCCACCTCTGAGAGATGAGAGACAAGAGACAAGAGAGAGAGCACCAGCAAAATACTGCCCTTCATCTTTAATTATTGACTTTAAGGGGAGACACTATGAATAGGGTAAAAAATTTAACTAACAGATATCACCATGACATTTCCCAAGTGAGAAATATTTTTTGTATTACAAGTTTTGTCAAATTGTATGTTTAAATATGTAAATGAGGCAACATCTAATTAAATGTGCACTAATTTGCATAGATTTCCAGAACCGAAATCTGAACAATGGATATAGCCCCTTTCAAAATTCTTGTTTTATTTTGTTGACATATTCGAGTCAGAAGTTTTTTTGGATATCTCTTTTTATCACTCTGTAAATGAGAAAATACTGCCACCAGCCCTAAAAAGTCTAATTTCACCCTGTTTATAGGAATAAAATGTTGTATAAATCAGGCTGTGAATGATATATCAATAACCCCTCAGTAAAAACCTTCAGAATATAGACAGGAATAAAACTGGAAGGTTTGGTGTCTGTAAGTGCTGCTCAAGTGGAGATTTCGGGCATCGAGTAAACTCATTTTGAGAAAACGGCTTTAAAAACTTGTACTGTAAAATTCCATAGATTGTTTTAATGTAAATCATACTTTTACGATTGGATAACCATTTTTGGAGCCTATATCATTGTTCAGAAGAGAGAAAGCTTTGCAATGATACCTGACGACAGGAACAGCACGTCACAGTAGCTGCTACTTTCCATGAATTTAGGAGAAATCTACTGACGAAAGAGACCAAATTAAGTAAAATAAAAACCTTAATGTGGATTTTCTACCATTTTGTTCGACTTTTCTGAAAGAATACATGTTAAGGAAGAAAAATAGCTTTTTCATGTATTCTTCACATTCACATTTGGTTTGGAACTATACCACGACAGGCCTTGTCTGTTTTATGCAGTGTTGCTGGTATGATGTTAACAGATTTGTTTCTGCTGGGAACTGTGCATCACATGCGGTGAACAGGTGAGGTACCGTGCTGACTCTCCTGCTGATGTGAGACATGCATCTAGATTCCTTCTGGCCCGGGATACGTGTGCTTTCAACATGGGCATAGTTCTAGTCCACATCCAGCATCATTGTCAATTGCTACTTCCTTCCACACACAGAGAAAGTATTCTTGTTGTTACCACCAGAGGATAACAGCTGGAATCTGCCCAGATGTGGAAGCACATGTGACAGACTCAAATTAAGGATCCAGACGCATGTTGGGCCATAAGTTTAATTTTGCTAGACAAGGATATTGAACCCACTGAGCTTAAGATTTAAGCATTATGCTAACAAGTTGAACTGAAACATTACATCCACCCATACCGTCTGCTACTCTGCAAGACAATACCAGTTGACAGTGCACAGTGATCTAATACCAAACCCCGGGCTGAATCAATGGTTCGCAGTAATTATAATTTAATTGCATAAATATACACGCAATGGAAATCATTCAGCTTCAAACGTCGTGTCATGTTGTTTTTACTGTGTTACTTATATTTTCCATTTTAAAATTATCACACCATGGACACGTTTTCAGCTGCTTTCCAGCACACAACAACAATAACGTGCTAAATGAATCTTAAACAAAGTGATACTCAGTCTGTTTAATTTAAAAATAATCACCTTCCTGTCATAAGGCTTGCAACTAAATACAAAGCATCACTTCACATCCTGATTAACTTGTCATTTTGCCAACATTTACTTTTCCATTCCAACTTCTTCTCTTTTTTAATTGCACAATCAGAACCCTTCGCGGGGGTAAATGTGCTTCTTTTGATCTGGTGCTGTATAGAAACACTATTCATTCAGTGGTCTGGTCTGGTCAAAACCAAAAACAACTCTTTTTGACATTAGGTCGCATTAGGACAAAGTATCGGCTTCTCCAAGTCAGTTCATTATCCAACCACCATGGCTCCGCTCTGTAGAGGGCTCACCACAAAATACCCTGATGTTCTGTTTAATTTGATCCTAGTTGTGTAACAAGATTTAATCTAACATGAATTAAGCCATTATCACTAGCTGCATTTCCATTGCTGGTTTTCGCAAAATAAAAGTGATATTTCAAAAATTTCGATAAAGTACAATTGAAATGAGCCGTAATTCACGTAAAGTCTGTAACAGACAGAACTATTGTTTGGTTATTCACATGGACATTTTATTATGTGACACCGCCTGAGTTATCAGACTGAGTTGAATGATTGTACCTCAGGTGCCAAAGTTTTATTAAAATAACCCGGTTGGGTGAAAACGGTACACGGGACGGGGCGACTCAAAACAGACGGGAGAGAGAGCGAAGGGAAACAGAAAAAAATACCAAGGGGATCATATCTGATCAGACGTGTAAATGCGAAAAAAGTGTTTCAATTACACTTTTGCGATACACTCTTATATCGACACATATGAAAAAAACGCCTCATGAGAGCGTAAACATGTTTCGCCGATATTTGAGAGGTTTTTCGAAATGTAGGCATTTCCATTATTAGTTTTTATTTGCGTTATTTAGGTTCTATGCATTTCCAGCGGTTATGGAGACGCACCTAGTGCCACACAAGCCTATTCAATCATTGTAAACCATTATGTTGAAAGTATTTCTGTTGAACAAACCATTCCAGTCTTGTGATACAGCAAGAGAATTAGACGAAGAAGTAGAAGAATACGACATATAAGTGAATGATGACTCTGGAGACCGGCTAGGGCAAACCTGCCATGGGGACCTGTGGCAAAATGAGCCCCAACTGCACTAATTCATCAAGCCTTGCCTGGATGATCCTTATGCTGATATGATAATGCTCATCAGTTAGAGGACTTTATATCACAGCAAATTTTCAGTAAAAAAGTTATTTAGCTTCAGTCAAGTCTTTAGCTCCATTGTGTTTGATGGACTTCTCCAAACAAAACTTAGACTAACACATTTATGGCCATCCCTCAAAACGAATGTGCTGCAGGAAGGCACTACAAAGCCATCTGGATCTCTAACATTGCTGCTGACCCCTTGACTTTATAAGTCATGAAATGACAAGCAGCAACTTTACACAGCTCTAAGGTCTAAATGAATCACTGACTTAAATTTAACGTAGCATTTCCTGCATCTATTCTGAGGTTCCCATGATTCACCAAGTTCCCTGCACATGTATGAAAGGCACACGATGGTGATTTAAACCCTTCTTCCCTTATAAAATCTGAAGGACACAAGGCAAACGGCTTGGCCCCACATCTCTGTAAAGTACCATTAAAACACACATCTGTCGCTGTGCCTGCGAGGAGGCAATCTTCCCAACTTTATTGAGGGGAAGGCAATGCGTTGGTGCACAGTTACAAGGCCTGTGAAAAACAAAGTGCCATAACTCTGTCCTGGTTACCATAGTGTGAAGGTAGGAAGACAAACAATGGCACTAATGCAAGAAACTACTACAAAGCCATCATACTGTATCAATATCTTTTTTCATTATTATTATTTCCCTGATCTAGTAAAAATATGTCATCATCAAACATTCTGAGCATTGAAGATGAGAAAATGACATGTACGAGCAAAACAATATGATAATAAAAGAGTAACAATAATGTCATTTTCAGAGCAAACTCGTGTCTCATTGTTCCTGAGGCACTGCTATTCAAAATGCATTAGCTCCTTGTCTTTGCATTGTATTATATAAGTACGAGACATTGTCTAACCTGATGAGCTCATCCGGCACAGACAACTGTCTGGGTTGGAAAATGCTGGCAGTCTCTTTGTTTGATTTTTTCCTTTTTATTTATTCAATATTTTTATATATATATATAACAAATGTTTACCCTGTGTGAACACTGCATTGCAAAGCCCGAGGAGCTACAATTCTCCCAGGACTGACACTGTACCTGTATCACTTCGTTGTATTTGTGTCTTTTGTCTCTTATTTATTAAGCAAGTCTTAGGGATGTTGGAGAACTCCATAAGCAGGCAGCTGTGCTACCAGGGCCAGGTTACATAAGCACAGTCGACTGTCAAATGAAAGAAAAGAGAGAGGTCAGTGCTGCAGCAGTAAGTTCAGAAAATGGTTCAAATATTTAATGACTATTTTTCGAGATACAGCCTATTCTCAGCATCTTTTGTAGCTGTGTAGCGATTGAAACATGGTGTAATGTCCTCTAATTACAAAATAAGTACAGTATGATTTCATTTAATGGCCACTCCCCAGAGAGTCAGTAAATGTTCTGATTAGGCTGTGTCTTCAAGTTCAAATGACTAACAGTTTCCTTTTCTGTTCATACTCAAAGATCATTACCTTCACCAGGAATTGACCTTTTACATTTTTTTCAAGAAAATATTACACATTAAAGGAGAATTCCGGTCATTTTTGCCCCCTGAAATTGTTGTCCTGATGGTCACCCAGTGTTGGGGGGAGCAAAAACGCGGCTAAAATTGATGCAGGCAAACCGGAGTTACACCATGGCTAGACGGCGCTAACCCATGGGGGCAATTTTTTGAACCACAACAAACACTCAAAAAGCAATCAAATATCTATCGGTACATGACTGGAATCCTTAGAGACACCACTGAACTCATATAGTGTACAGTATAAACAGTATAAACTTTGTGTTTTTGCATGTAATCACTCATCTCAGGTAGCCTAACTCTGGATCGCCCTGGAAAGACATTACTATCCGATCGCAGAGCGCCTGCTCTCCCCACCACAGAAACAAACACTTTTTCCTTGTTGTGATGATTTATTTACAAAAATAAATGGTCGAGCAGTGCAGTGGTAATGTCCAAAATATCTCTGGCCGTTTATTTTTGTAAAGAAATCATCACAACAAGGAAAAAGTGTTTGCTTTTTGCTCCCCCCAACACTGGGTGACCATCAGGAAAACGATTTAGGGGTCAAAAATGGCCGGAATTCTCCTTTAAGAGTTAGCCTGTTTGCTGTCCATCTGCTATTTAGCACAGTGTGCTGAGTAGAGGCTTCTTTGCAAAAAAGAAAAAGACAAAAGTAAAGAGCCATAGCAATTTTATGATGGCAATTTGCATATGCTCCAGAATGTTATGAAGAGTGACTGCAATTGCAAAGTCCCTCTTTGTCATAAAAAATAAACCTAAGTGGAGAGGCAAAGTTGTTGTGAAGAAGGCTTCTCCCAACCTCCCTAGAAACTGATAAACTTGATGTTTGTCAATAACATGACACTCATGAAATGCTTGTAATTCCACTTCAGTTACCATAGTAACATCTGAAAAAAAGATCTAAACTGAAGCTGCAAACTTTGTTCTTGTGTCATTCTCTAAACATTTTGGCCACGGCCGTAGGTGCTGACATGAACATTGCTGACACAGATTGTCAGTTAAAGTTGTTTTGATGGAGTTCTCCGTCTCCCATGGGGACAGACTGAATTAGCAAGCTATTACTTATTTAAGGTCCCACATTCACAAAGCAACTGTCGCTACAGTAACAAAGCTATATGCGGAAACAGAGTTGTGATGAGTCACAGTTTGAAGACGTGTGTGTGAGAGTTTGTCACCCACCATGTCGCCGATGTGAGGACACAGGCTACTGTATGTTGTATACACATTGAAAAGGCAAGTTGACTTATCTGTGGTTTGAAATAACAGTAGCTTCTCCAAAAATGCCAGTAAAGTATATGAACCAATCAGTACATGTATGTCGGTGTATGCACAGAAGTCTGTGTGTGTATCAGTGTGTGTATGAGGTAACAGCATGCCCTTGTGGTGCCTTCGCTGTAGCAGGATGAACTCAGCTGAAGTCAGTTTCCTCTAATGAAAAAGAAATGATGTACAGTTAAGCCTGGTTATTTAACTCCTCCCCCCGTCTCGGTGTAAATGGGCTGTGTCACAGCTCAATGAAGCATACACCCCGACAGTCAATGAAACACTTTCCACAAATGCATTTTCTGTCCTGTCATAGGTTCAGTGAGATGGTCAGGATGAAAGCTGCATGCACGACTTTGCCCTCCACTCTCACTTAAAAGAAAAAGTAGTGGATGATTTGTTCTCTAAAATAAAATGTCCTTGAGGAACAGATTCAAATTTACACATTTTCCTGGTTGGATAAATGATCTAAAAGGAACTATTCTTTGTATACATACTAGGCTACATCACAATGCACATTTGCTGTATAGCTGCACCCAGGCAGAGTTTTCTCAGCTAGGTGGTGTTCATCTCAAAAAAAAGAGATGGAGAAATGGGCTGGAACAAAACTGTTGTTTACCCATGAGGAATTACTCTACATCTTGTTCAGTGGTGCATTTTGATTTCCCAAGTCTGCGTCTCACTTTATCTCGCACTCACTCTGCCATTCCTGGGAGACACATGTGAACACGCTCGCTTACAATGTCAAACTGCATTCAGTCCTTCTTGTCCGTGACAACATACAACAGCTTTTTCTATGTTTTTGTCAGCGGCTGAGACTAAACGTCATGTTGATGATGTCTAAAATCTGTCTGCGTAACCTCTTTGTCACATGACCAGCTATGCTTAGTGGCACTTGATATAATAGCATAGTCTTACACTGTGACCTTCTTTTGCCTACTGGCATTTTTTATAATCCCAAGATTGCTGTCAGCGAGCCGGGAAGGATTACAAACTCACTCAAGTACCGCGACAAAGCGCAGTTTACATCAAACCGAACACAACTGTCTTTTTCTCAATACGAACCAGACAAGCTGTATATAAACTACAAAACCCATTTCAGTTGGCCACTCCGCAGGGAAACTGTGGTGTATTTACACATGGAGCAGGGAAAGGGCAACATTAGCATTCATTCTCTGTGTCCACCTGATGACTTCAAGTCCAACAGTCACTTTTCTTTTACCTCTGCTCTGCAATATACAAGTTCCTGAGGGAAATAGCTGGCTCTTAAAGCGGCTATAATCTAATCAATATTTTTATAATGGCAATGCATCAAATGAGAATGTGAAAACAATGTGATGATGTGAAAGCAGTTGCTTGTAGTAATGAACCTATGGAGAATTATCACCTGAATCTGCAGCCCCTCTTGGCTTTATGGAGCTTTAAAGTGAGTTTCAGGTCACTACTGTATGTCTGCCTGGCTCATAATGTTTCTAACAGCTGACAGCAAAAGCAAAGTCACTGCCGGATACAGTACAAAGATGATTTTCTGTGCAGGAGGGAAACTATGGTTTAAGATAAGTTTCTAAATTTGCAAATGTGTTACGGTAACACTTTATTTTAAGGGGTCCTTGTTCCTGTGTATCTACCTAATTAATTACAGTGTAATTACCTATGTAACCGTATGTAATAACATGTACTTACATTGTAAATACATAGTGTATTTTGGTGTACTTACAGGTCCTTGTTACACTTGTAATAAGAAATGCTTGTGCAAAGAGAGAGGCCACTTTGGCATTTCTTATTACAAGTGTAACAAGGACCTGTAAGTACACCAAAATACACTATGTATTTACAATGTAAGTACATGTTATTACATACGGTTACATAGGTAATTACACTGTAATTAATTAGGTAGATACACAGGAACAAGGACCCCTGGTTGTTAAGGCCTTTTTTGAGAGTTTTACGGGGAGACACTACAGGTGAATAGGGTAAAAATTTTAACTAACAGATATTACCATGAAACTTCCGTATTACTTCTGTATTACAAGTTTTGTCAAATTTTATGTTTAAATATGTAAATGAGGCAATATCTGATGAAATATGCACTAATGTACATACATTTCCAAAACCAAAATTCTTGTTTTATTTTGTTGACATATTAGAGTTAGAAGTTTTTACAGAGGGGATTTTGAATATCTCTTTTTATCACTGAGAAAATACTGTCACCAGCCATAAAAAAAAATCAAATTTTGCCCTGTTTTTAGGAATAAAATGTTGTATAAATCAGGCTTTGAATGATAAATCAACAATCTCCTCTGTAAAAACCTTCAGAATATAGACAGGAATAAAACTGGAAGGTTTGATGTCTGTAAGTGCTGCTGAAGTGGAGATTTCGGGCCCAGAGTTTGAGGAAAAACTCATTTTGAGAAAACTGCCTTTAAAGACTTGGACTGTAAAATTCCATAGATTGTTAATGTAAATCATACTTTTACGATTGGTTTCGGATACGGAGGAAATTACCATTTTTGGAGCCTACATCATTGTTCAGGAGAGAGAGAGCTTTACAATGATACCTGACATGACATGGGCCAGACAACAGGCACAGTACAGTATGCCACCTGTGATTGGAGAAATCTACTGACTGAGACAAAATGAAGTAAAATAACCACCTTAATGTGGATTTTCTACCATTTCTTTTGACTTTTCTGAAAGAATACATGGCAGGGAAGAAAAAGAGCCTAAAATTTCAATATTGATCAGTGCATGAAAAAACAGTGTTTTTACCAATGAAATATTTTGTTTGTTTTGGGTAGCTTAATTTAGCATTTTATGTATGAACTTAGCAGCATCATATCGGCTTTTTGTGTTACTTATAATGTATTATTGTATAAAATCATTGTATGTTTCTATGTTGTGTTGGATGATTGGACTGAATAAAACTAGACAAAGCTTCAAACATTCAGCATTTAGCTGCTGGGCTAAGCAACAGCCCTCAGTTCTCAAAACTGACAATATATCAGTGCTGAGAACAACTTATGCTCTTCAAGTGCCAATCAACTAGCAAGTAGCTCAATGAATCACTGTCAGTGTTTGTCAGCCTGCGGAGACTGCGGCTGTGAGGTGGGCAAAGGTTACTGATAAATGTAGCCTATAAAACCTAACATAAAAATCATTGACTGATTGATTGTTTGACCAAAAAAACATAATACACATTAACGCCCTGCAGTAACAGGGCTATATAAAACAGTATAGCAGTATAAGGGAGCAGTGCATTGGAGTGAAAAAAAAAAAATCCCAAAAGTTGAAATATCACAGAGTATTTCAGTGTACTTTTGTAGTGTATGTAAGAAATTAGATGAACGTTGCTCTGGAAATGAATGGGATGTCATCAGCAAAAAGCTGAGTCAGCGGAGCTAAGAGAGAGCCATTTATCCTGCTCGAAACAAATGAACGTACAGTGTGACTCTACCGAAGGAGCGAGGGTGTCTGAGATGTGAGCTGGGCAGATGTGGTTATAAACTGTGTATGTGACCGACTGCATTCATCATCGCCACAGCTGAGCATTAATCTACAGAAATCTGTTCCTCGTTCAGCCAATGTCCAAACGCTGCAGCCTCATAAACTGGGATGCAGAGCGCCACAAACACACAGACCCCGTCCTTTCATGGCTGAACAGCTGCCAGTGACGTGGTCTGGTCCTCATCCCAATCAGTCATCATCTCCTGCTGATAACGCACTCTGGAAACCATCACCATGGGAACTGTTGCACATGTTATGGGTGGTCGTCAAGGAAACCTGGCTGAATAATGGCCCTCCTCTCTCATGCACTGCCTTGTCTCTCTCTTATAGCCTGACTCGCTTGTTCTGCGCTGTATTCCTTCCATGTGAGAATGGCTGTGCAATTTAAGACAGTGTGTTGGAGCTGGAGAGAGAGAGAGGATGTGAAAGGGCAAGCTGTGTACTTACGCTGATTATCCCGATGACAGCTATATTTTAAACTGTTCCCTCAGGCTCATTTCCCCCCTCTGTAATCCAGATGTAACAGTGGGATCAGGATTGGGGGATGTGGAGGTGGACTTTTTTTGTACTTTACATGATTGTATCACACATGGGACTCGGCGTAGAGGGTCCTGGAAAGAGCTTTAGTGTGGGTATGTGAGGATAATAAATTTGGCTGTGCAAAACAAGTTTTATTGTTCAGCTTCTGATTAAAGTACTCTGATGGATTTTTGTTTCTGTACTTATAAACAACTGCCTCCGTTCATTATTTCCCTTCGTCTGTGTATAAACCATGCAGCTAAGTAATCCCAATTAATGTATGCATCGGAAATGTGATTCTCACATTGTTGTTGATGACTGTGCTCATTAACTAAATTGCAACATGTGCTTCCAGTGTACTACGCACAAATCTATGGGTTCGTTTGATTTAACCAACAAACATCAATACCTGCAAACACACACTTCCTGATGTACCTAGCGCTATATTTGCTCAGTAATGGCTTCCACTTTTAAGTACTTACTTTAACAGCAGAGAACCCTCTTCACAAATGTGGTAACAAGTCTATTAAATATTTGTTTTTATGGTTATTGACACATTCAAATTTTATTCTTGTCTTTGGAAACAGCAGGTAAAACAACCTCAGCTCACGGCCCATTTTGTAGCTTTTACAGCACTCTGCACCATGTTCCATGAGCAGCCAGAGAGGATGAAGACGTTTAGAGCAAATTCTGTGTTTATTGCTATTCTGAGCTTTTTCCATCAGCATAATTCATTCCTCTCAATGAGGTTAGTTGAGGTTAAATTTGTTTTGTCGGCAGATGTTTTCCTGGTGAAGATTAAACTGTGAACTCAGCCTCTGAGTCAACGTGGGTGAGAGGGAATTGAAGTGGTGAGTAAAATTTAATGAGAAGATTTAAGAAATTCCAAGACAACTGCAACAACTCCACCTGCTGATGGAGATCTTATGACATGATTTAAATCTCCGCGATATACAGACAGATTTGATCAAATCAGTCAGAAAGACTTTTGAATGGAACAGTAAGATTCCTCACAACAATACTTTTCCACTATGAACTCCAGTAATTTCAATTGAACATTCTTGCTGAAGGGCTGGGTATAGGGAACTGTTGGTGTGGGTGGACAAGGCTGCATTTGTATGTAAACTAGATTTAATCATTTTACTATTCAGATTAACCGTGGTTGTAAATCTATTAAGAATTTTAAATCTGTAATGTATTTTGATTACATGTCATCAATGCATCTTGAAGATTTACATTTCATATGATCACTTCCCAAAATACAGTATATGCTTTATATTGGCCAACAATAGGCTACTTTTCCATATTTGTTCCACACATCAAATAATAATGGTCCAATATAAAAAATATGGATAGGGGCCTGCTTATGTTTTGGATAATCAACATACAGTATATCGATTTGCTAACACAGAATACTGTGCTTAGTCACTGAACAGGCCTGCAGATTACCTCACCTCCATGTACTGTAGCAACCACTACAGCCACTAGAGAAGCAACAGGCCGCCTCCTGCAGCCTGAGACGGGAGCTGTTCTTCAGCACCACTGACACAGCATCATCAGTCACTGCACTAAACTACAGTAACAGCCTCTTTCCTGTCTTTACTCCTGTCTAGTGTTTAAGTGCAGCATCCTACTTCAAAATGCACCTGACACACAACTCAAATTTAACCACAAGGCTTAATAATTTGCTGCTTAATCATCAATTAGTATTTAACCCGTTTGTTTTGAGTTTGTATGCGGTTGTTACTGACCTTTCCGGGAGTTTCTCAGTCTTTGAAACCCCTGCTGCTGTCCTCTCTGTAGAGTCGATATGCCTGATACATTGTTGCCCATGACAGGAGACTGGAGAGATGCTGCTTTGACTCAACAGCGGGGTTCCGACGGCTGACGTGCTGCTGCTGCTGCTGCTACGTGGCGTTCACGGTCACCTCGGAGGTTTGGTCCCTTCCTCCGTGGCCGTGGGCTGTCCAACCCCGTACTCCTACCTCAACAACCACAGGGGTCGTTCTTCAGCCCTCTGGTCCGACCCATAGTCAGATGCACCTTCACCCACAGCTGCACGCGCATCGGACCTCGGTTGTCACGTCAACGCGCCACTGGATGAGGAGCAGCTCACCGATCGTCGCCGTGATTACTGTCAACAAGAATGCTTTGTTAGATTTATGAAAAGATTGTAATTTCGGTTAAAAATAAATACCTCCCCCCAAAACATTGACGCTCTTTGTTGATTACCATAATAATGACATGATTAACTTTGTTGAAAGCTTCCGGATAAAACATCTCAACTGCTATTTCCGTGTCGGTAATAGAACCCCAAATCCTGCAGCGTTTACAGGGGGGGACAATCTCTAGGAGGAAAAGGTTTGCAATCAATCTCCTGTCAGCTCACGACGAAAGCGGAAGAGGCAACAGGTAGCTGGCAGACAGGTGTGCGAAGTTAAAGTGCATCAGAGTATGTGAGGATGTTGGAGGATGTTGGATCCTGGATGGAGCTTTTGGTTTTTTCATCAGCGGAATTTGACGACTGAATAATCCTCTTCAGAGAGCTCAGTGTTCCCAGACAGCATCTGAGATCACGTTACTCTGTGTTATTAAAAAACAGTGAATGGCACGCGCAGCATTTTGATATAGAATCTGTTGTATTTTGCATTAAAAACAAAAAATCTATTTTTTTTATTTTTAATTACATTGAAACTCTTGATATTAAAAAAAGAGATCGTAGGAATAAAAAAAAGGCCAATGGCCTATAAATAGAACTAGAGCTCCTGCAGTTATTTCAATGTGCAGTCTGCTAAACAGGTGCAAACACAGATGCATAATGAGCGCTTTGTCATGGTCCAGGAATTGTGTGAAGCTGCCATCTAGTGTTAATCAACAATAAACAAAACAAACGCCAATGACAGACAGGACAGTGTAGGGGGGGGCTACTCTGAAAGCACAGAACTTTAGAAGCTACCAAACACTTCACACTGGAAGAAGTGAAACTAGCAAAGTATAAACCCAAATGGAAAAAAAAGATTATAAATGACTAAATAAATAAAAACAATGTAACCTGGATAATAATAATAGCCTAATAATAAAGTACATATCAGAAAAAACAAATAAGCTAATAAAAAAAAGAAACAAGTGCAGGAGATGTATCCATAATGTTGTGGCATGTGACCACTTCTCCGAATGGTGCAGACTGCCTGATGAATGCATGACACTGGCAGTGGTTGCAGTAGAGAAGTGATGGGGAAAAAAAGACAAGAAAAAAACACCAAACCCCCGGTGACTCCCTTTTATTATGGCACCGGATTATCTGCATTAAGAATGGTAAAATTAACTTTGCACAAATAAATGTAGTTTAAAAACTGTCTGTTTATGTTGTACAGTCTCCAGCACGGAGCTCTGGTTTGATCCAATTTGCATTTTCTGTTCAAAGCTGACCAAAGTTTTAACAGCAGTATAGAGTCTATTTTTCCATAGTGTGGCGAGTAGGCAAGGGTGAGGAGAGCAGCTCATTATATATTTTTATCAAATATCAGACAACACCAACCTAGAAATTTTACCCAGACAATTTTGATTACTCTAAAGGAACTTAAAAATAAGGTTTAAAAAACAAACAATTATTTCAATAAAAAAAAAATCCATAAAATTTAAAATGACATTCACGCAAGGGAGTGAACCAAAAAAGGTTGGACCAATCAGGGCTGAGGGAGATGGGTCAGAGGGGTACGAGGAACCCCAATAACTCGTGACACGCACACAAAAAAACAAAACGAAAGTGAAAATCGAGGTTCAAGGTTTATTTATCGTCTTATAAAATGTGCTTTCACGTGAAGAGAATACAATTTGTACTCAGGTCCCAGCAGTGGAATACACTATAACTATAAAGAACAAGCAAAACATAAGTAAAACAAGTGAATTAAAAAGCAGCATGAAGTCCACAGCAGCATTAGCAGTAGAGGGTCTGAGGGTTCAGATTATGAGGCAGTTAGTTTGTCAGACTTAAAGGCTCTGGAAAGAAGCTGGATGATGATGATGATGATGATCCACAGCCTTATCTGCCTGAGGGGAAGGGCTCAAAACAGTCCATTTGCTGAATGGATGTGGTCTTTCATGATTGCAGGAACCAGTATAAAAGAATGTGGTCTAAGAAACGCACATGGGAGCATAGTAATGCTGTATACATTCAGGGGGTAGGTCTTCTGGGAAGTGCTGTGCCATGGATCATGGCTCCCATGTCCTGTGGCCCAGATGGATGCTGACAGTAGAGGGCACTGGCATTCTTATTGCTTCACCCTGAGCAGTATTTTATCACAAATCTGAAGAAGGCAAGTTGGCCTGTCCAGCACTGTTCAGTGGCTCCAAGTTTGGCAGATGAGATTGCTCAATGGATTATGGTAATTTATGATCCAGCAGATATTCCCTGATTTTTTTTAATCATTCACTTGAGCACCAAGAACTCCAACTTTATGAAACTATAATTGTGCTTTTTATGCTCAATGGGCCTCAGGCCACAACCGGCAAAGGGTTAGGGTTAGACTTAATTTATCCTTCCTGACAACAGAACTCCATCTCTGGGATGAATGGAAGGGAGAAGCAAGCAAGTACAGGTGCGGTGGGGACCTTAATTTAAAAATCCCTTAAAGCTCTTGTGATATTCCTCAGTCCAGTGACTGGAGACTACTCAGTCTTTCCACTTTGTTTTTGGGCTTGCCAGCTCTGCCACCAGTTCATGCATGTCTGCTAACTTGAGAAAACCTTCTACAAAGGGGCAAAATGGTAGCTGGCGAAACCAATAAATGATGACTGCATCATTGAGATGGTAGTTGGGGGCAGCCAGTTGCTGGGGTTGGTAGTGACACCCTTGTCAAGTATGACATGCCCAGGTAACCTTCTGTGTGAAGAAGGCACACTTTTAGGGTTTTGGTTTGAGCCCATTAAAACTACCCTGGCACCACTTCCAACCTCTCCAGATGTTGCTCTGCAACAGCAACCTTGGAAAGGTGCTGGGGATGTTGAAAAGCCCAAAAGGCATATGGTTCCATTCAAGAGGCCAAATGGTGTGCACAAGGCCAGATTGGAGCAATCAGAGTCAGCAGTTGTACCCACTGGACAGGCCAATGGAGCTCCACGTCCAAGGACTTGTCATTGTGGGAAGAGGGAAGTTGTTGTTCCTTCTTTTGCTGTTAAGCAGCCTGTCTTTCCTCTTAATGAGCACTATAGGGCTTTGGGACTGCAGCTGCTCTCTCTCTGATTACCTGAGCTCTGAGCAGTTATTGTCTTCAACCACTTCATGGGGGATTTGCCTAGTGCCGCCTCACATGAACACTGTCTAAGAGAGGAATCTCATAGGTGACTTAGGTCTCCATCATGGAAGGAACAGATTGAGTTGCACTGACTAAGGTGAGTCCTCACCTTATCCTGCTCCTCAGCAAGTCCAAGGCCTCAGTTTGATCCTCTCACTTTAGTTTACCATGGAACAAAGCCAGACCATACTAGGTACCTGAGAAGTCCCACATTCATGCCTGGCATTAACTTGCTTGACTCCAAGCTCTAAGAAGCTGATATAGCCATGCCATTAGCTTGGACCTAATGCTCAAAGTGCTGACAGAAAATGTAAGTCAGCAACTCAGTAATGGTAGACACCATGGACAAATTTCGAAACTTCAAAGTTGCCTGGAACATCATCCGTCAATATCAGATATAATAGTACAGCTATCAAGATGAGAAGAGAATTATGTTCAGGAAGAGACAGAGCAGCATCTGAATTGGTTATCATGGAATCACATATTATTTGAAATCAATTTATGTAGTTGACAATGATCATTAGTCATTTTACCTGAACATACAACATTTTCTCCTCCATGTGCTTCTGAGGGATGTTTAAAATAGATCCGTGTGCAGTCCAGCATGTCAATGACATTAGGGAAAGCTGTAACACAAAATAGGCTAACGGGTAATGAGACGTTGGTAATCTAACCGGAAGTAGAGGTCCTCATTGATAAAACCCGTTCATCTGTGGCCAGTTAAGGTGATGAAGGTGTGTGCCAAAGATTTTTGTGCTCATGTTTCTGATGGTGCAACAAATAGTGCCTCTATTCAAATGTTCTGCATCTTTGACACTACAGCACATGAAATGCCACAAAGACAATCTGAAATTCCCTCAAGCACAGGCAACAAAAGTGGCTTTCTTACAACAGCTTTATTTGAAGCTTCTCTCTCTTAATCCACCGTGGAAACTACACACAGACACGCACACACACACAGCATTAGCAAAGTAAAAACATATAGTCTACAGCATGGAAAACAAACTGCTGCAGTACCTCCGGTCCTCGGAAAGTTCCTAAATGCCTTACAACGACTTAAATAGGTTGATAACTTTGATAACTTTGCTCAGCTGGAGCACACGTGCATCTTCAGTGCAACTGGTTTTCAAAATAAAAGTTGCTGTTTCAAACTGATAGACCTAAAAAATGACAAACTATGAACAACAGCTACACCATCTGGATAGTGGGAGTGTGGGGACTGTGCGGTGATAGAAAAAGTACCAGCACTTGTAGTGTTAAGGTCTTTGAGTGATCAATAAAACTAGAAAAGTATAACACATTTTGAAGTATAATTCCATAATAATTTCATAATCCTGTGGCTGAAATGCAGAGATGGAATGTACATTTACCGAAGTACATTTTCAGTGAGTTGTATTGGATCTCTGGTTCCATTTCACGCTGATTTATACTTTCCCTTTGCTAACATTTCAAAGGGAAATATATATCTTTAATTCCACTATAAAAGTGATTGTTCTGATCAAGAATTTACATACTATTTTTTCTTCTTTTCCTCCTCTTTAAGGATGTAAATCTCTGGATAAATCTCAGCAATAAATAGGGAACCACCAGATGATACCAGAGTATAAAGGGGACCGACTACAGTAGCTGCACCTCGAGCAGCTCCATGCTGCTGAAGTATGCTTTGCTGTCAGCAGTCTTATGATATATCAGTCAGGTCATTTTCAGCAAAATGAACATGAACTTTGGATACTTTCATTAGATTATATTCGCAATTCAATTAGCGCTTAATCATGACATATACAATCTCAAGGCACTTTAAAGAGGAAGATCGAGACCTTATAATACTATAGAAACAAACCCACCAGTTTTCACAATGATCAGCACTTGGCAACAATGAATGAGGAAAAATAGACTCATGGTGGGCGGTTGCCTTCCTCAACTTGTTTAGAGGAGAGAAATTAGGGAGAGAGGAGGAAGAGGGAGAGTGATATGTTACAGTGTTTTTAATAATAACAGCAATGTCGCATTCATTGCAGCACCAATAATGATGATAATAATGATATGTTGGACAGTAGTGGCAGACGCAAACCCAGAGAAGAAGCACATCCACAAGAGAAAAACATAAAATTAATGACACACAGCTGTGTGGTATAATTGCATGGGAGAGGTATGGAGAGAGAACGAAAAATAGAAGAAGAGAGAAGAGAAGTGCTCAGTGCGTCATGATAGTTCCCCAGCGGTCTAGGTCTATGGCAGCAAACGGATGGTTTGTACTCACCTGAGCTAGCAATAAGTATAAGCTTCATCAGAGAGGAAAGTTTCGGGCCTTGGAACTGGTTCCACATGAGAGGAGCCTGATAGCTTAAGGCTCTGCCTCCAAATCTACTCTTAGGAACTCTAGGTTTGCATTTAGAGAGCAGAGAGTTCTATTGGGATGATATAGGGAGCTGTGAGCTTTGTGCATAGGGAGAAGGATTTTGAATTTGATCCTGGATTGTCACAGGGAAGACGGTTCAGTGATGCTACACATGAGGAGTACTCTGCTGCAGCATTTTAGGCTTTTTATCGGCTCATCCTGGGAGAGAACTAAGATAGGACATGTCTGATTTTCACATGTTGTGCAGCTGGAACAAGGTAGTCCTAGAGACCTGTTGTATGTGTGTAGTAAAGGACATGTTCAAAAATGACCCCAAAGTTATTTACAGTAGAACTAAAGGCCAAGGTAATATTAGCCAGATTAACTGTATCGCAGTGTCATGATGAAATCATGTGACTGCTGTTGTCAAATGCAGCACTAAGGTTTAATAGGATGGGTGTAGGGTTTGAGTTATAGAGTTTGTCGCCTGACACCATAAGAAAATCACTGGTTTCCCCACTGCTGTTTCTGTGCTATGATGGACTATAAATCTGAAACACTAAATCTGAAAAACACCAAATATTGCGCGATTTGCATTGACACCCAGTTCATGGCTCCGCAAATCGCGCGAGATTCCGGCAGAGCAACACTGGGAGCTTCCGTTACAAACAACCTTAAAACATAGACTTATTTAATTTTTTTCAGAAAAATTTCTCATGTTGGGGCTTCAATACAAGAGGGACATTACAGACGAGCACTATGGAGGTATTTGGATGTTTTTTGGTGTGTATTTTTGGACGAAGAAAAGTGAGCTCCATTCGCAACCATCATATGGATATGTAGTGCTGCGCCGAGCCCCCCTGTAACTCAGAGAAGGCACGTGCTGAATTTTGGGTGAACTATCCCTTTAATTGGTTTGGAACAAGCCAACAAACCAGGGACACAGGTGTCTAAAGCTTCTGACTTGTGAGACTTAAGACTTAATGAGGTCTAATTGCAATCTTGTATTCAGATATGTGGCTCGTTTGCTTTGTTCTGATTTTCCCAAGCAGTCCAAAGTTATAAATGAATGCCATGCGCGGACTAACTGTTCTCTCATTGGTCAGAAATCTTATCCAGATGGAGGAGCAGGTTACCTGGGAAAAACAAAAACCATGGTCTGCATGTCATTCCACCTCTCTTTGTCTCCCCATTTCCTGTCTCTCTGCAGCTATCCAGTCAATTAAATGCATAAAAGCCCCCAATAATACTCAAAAGAAATGATGTGGTATGTAGCCTATACTACAGATAAATCAACAGATTGATCGATCTACTGTAATATAGATGTGATAATTTGAGGTTACCTTGTTGCAGAGACAAGTTGATGTGGTTTGTGTAGTCAGCTGTAGGAGAGGCTGCCTCAGCAGAACACTGCCAGGTGAGCTGATTAGCTCAGCTGTGCTCAGTTCATTAATCAAGCAGTGTTTGTCTGGGCAGTAGTGGCTGAGTGAACACAGGCAACACTGAAACTAGCTTGTTTTGTGTTGAAGTTTGTGTAGTTGGTGGAAGTGTGGATGACACACTACATACATGACTGTTGATTTTATAAATTAAAGCAGAAGTAAGTGATATATTTGTGTTAATATAAGTCTTAAATAGTTATATCTTCCGACAGCAATCACTTACATAGAGTGTTTAGACCAAAACACGGGTCTGTCAGTCACTCTGCTCTGCTCTGAGCCCAGGAGAAAACATTTATCGTATCCTACAGTTTTTATCCAATGAGGAGAGAGAACGGCATGCAGGGCTGTGTGTGCAGCCAAGGGACGCCGTGAATGTGGCGACGTAGGGACGAGGACTGTTATGGTGCGTTCAAGGAAACTCGTAGACTCGTGTTTTTCCGTCCTGTGAAGTTGTATCAGTTTGATCTGGTAGGAGTTCACGGGTCGGAAGTTACGAGTGGCCGTTATAGTGACTTTCACAGGTAAAACAGGTCGGAAAAACACGAGTGGGTTGCCTGGAACGCTACAAAGTCGTAAGTTGTGACTTGAAGCTGTAATTTACGATTTCAAAAGCCTGCCTGGAACGCAGCATTAGCGAAAACGACCGGATCACTCACTTCTGCTTTAATTTTTTTGCTCTTTTTTAAAATTATTTTTTACAGTACCTGTCTGTGCTCTCTGCTGGGGGGAACCCTCTGTGGCAGAAATCGTGCCATAATGTTTTTGTTATGAATTTTAGGAGAGAAGCAGATTCAATCACAATTCATTATTACAGTACTATGAGTTAAAGGAAAACATGACTAGACAAAATTCTTATATGTTGAATAAAGAATACTTTAACCTAACAGAATCAAGCAGAATCAAAATGCAAGCTAGCTATGTGTTGTGTAACTTAACATGATTAACATGTATATTTTATGTTAAGATACTGAATCTATACGTTGGAATTTAGTTTAATGATGAAATATATGTACAGTAGTTTGAATGTTGTGACGTGACTGAGTAAAGATTAAAAAAAAATAGTCAGAGAAACACTGGAATCAGCGGTAGAGGGGATCAGAGAGATTGTGTGTTATTCTGATCCATTAAAAAAAAAAAAAATCTGGCAACAACACTCCATGCAGACTCAGCAGTTGGCAGCCATCAGGGGATTTCTGATACACCATTATCTCCAAGTCGAAGGTTGGTTGTTTTTGAAAGAGAATTGTAGAAAAGATGTGGTTTGAGTGCAGCTCAGGTTTATCTCTTGTTTTAAGGATAAACTCTATTCCACTGCACTCTGAAGTGTTCAAACATCAGACATGTTTTTTTTTTTATTTGTGTGGTCAGAGTGTTGGAGTGGAGGTTCAGACCTAGACTCTGGGCCACAACTGAACCTCTCACCCATCAACGCCATCATTTATTGTCCATCTTTAAAGCTGTACAGAAAAGAAAAATGAATTTGATTCCACTATGGGTCATAAAATTAGTGTAATAACTTAGACGATGTAGCCCAAACTTTGTGCAGAATTCTATTTTCGAGTAAATCCGGGATTAAAGTGGGGTAGTTTTTTTCCCGCATTGGATAATGCAGGCGCACGAATTATGCATCACGTTGCTTACGATTCACCAGCCACTGATATTGGATCCATCATCCGTCAATCAAGCGTCTGAGACAACACACACACACACACACTCCAAACATTGAATATCCCGCCCGCTCGATAATGACCAATCAAATTTGTTTTCCTTACTCGGGTAAACTCATGTGGCAACTCATAGAAGGAGGCACGACAAACAGGACAAACAGCCATTTCTGAACACCTTTAAAGCATGCGGTTGGATTCTAATTTTAAACTGCATCAGATTCACTCCTTCTATAATGAATGTTTTCTCTCCAAATGCAGTATAGTTGAGCAAATATGATTAAATGTTCAGTCTAATGCAGCATGTCAGAACAAAATAGGGGGTGTGATTAAAACAGTCAGTGGGCACCAAAAGTGAAATAAGGCTACAGTGTTATTATTGAATTTATGATGGACTTTATCTGTACTAAGAGCTAACACCACATAACTTTACATTCTTGTATTCATTCTGCAGTCTTGACAGAAATTTCATTTATCCATCCATTTGTGGTAGACTTACATGTTTCAAATCTTCAGGTAATTTAGTTGATAAGAGTGGCCCATAAGCCATTGAAGACACTGTTGGTGGTGATGAGCATTCAAGCTTGAGGATGGGACATCTTGGGAGGGGAAACTTCAGATCAGTTGGGTTGATGAGAAATGGTCAAATGATCCATGATCAAGATGGTGATGAGGGTGGCTCAAAAAATCTTCACCCGAAATGACAGCTGAACTGCAGCAGGGGAGAGGAACACTTTTAGAGTTAAAAGTGAAGTCCAGTGTGCCATATGATTGGATGAGCAGGAGAATGAGCTGGTTAAACTGAGAGACAGTGGGAAACTGTACTTGTGTCTTTCTGGCTGAACTTTTGCTCAAGGCCATTATCAGAAAGTTACTGCTGTTCAAAGTGTGACCATAAGGCACAACTCTAAACTACTGAACATAGGCCATCTGGCAAGATGAACATTACTCAAGAAGTTTTCACAGATGTTACTGCAGCACCCACCAATACATCTCTGGCATATAAACTCATTTTGTTAGATATTTATTCCAGCTTTCATTCAAGCATGTGGAATGGATGGAACATTCACAGTGTGTGCTAAAATGTTCTGTTATCACTTGGTTAAAAGAATAGTCATACCAATTTAGTTTTACACTTCACATCACTGCCAGGAAATAGAATGTTAGAAAAACCAAAGCAGCAGAGGTCGATCCTTGTCAAGACCTGGAGCTTACATTTCCCATGATGCAACTAGACCACTGGCATCCTGGTCAGAGATGAAGCTAATGTTGCTTTGGGCCATTAGCCCTGAGCTAAAATGAGGGGCAAGCCACATAGCCCACATGTTCCTAAGTACAACTGCAAATTTTGTCATTTTCTATTTCTTGTTGCCACCTTCATCCTCCACCAATTGCCACAATTTAATTTTTCACACAGCTCTCGCTGAATACAAAAAGGCTTGTAGGGGAGCCTGGAAATGGTTGTAACCTAATTTTTGTACAAGTCTATCTATATTTGGGAACAACACACACAGCAATACCTGGAAACACTGTGTAATCAGGTAGAAGTCCTAAAGAGCAATCTGATGGGAGATTACTTCTTGTGGGGCATACATTTACACTTTAATAGCTTGACTAGTTCAAAGCTCTTCTATCAGCTGCAGATGCATAGTTACCAATAGTATATTGCTGTAAATCTGACCTCAGAGCTGCATGATAAATACCATGACTCAGGCATGCAAAGAGAACTTTCTGTTCATTTTACTTCATCTACAACGCTGCTCATCTCCAGTCTTTTTACAGGTGCAAAAAATAAAGACCCACTGGGCTTTCCACAAAACAAACACTTGAAATCAATATGGGAAGGGAAATGTAACTTTGTACACTAGTAACTTGTGAACTCTGTCAGATAAAGGATACATTGCTTTGCGAAGCGTGCAGTGAGAAATGTAGAAAGCCCCAGCAGGATATAGACCTACTTGCCATCACTGGCATACATAACTCCACAAGTGTAGCACACCAGCTCTGGGCATCTTTTTTATACCTGCTTGGTGTTTCCAAATTCAGCTCAAGCTGGACCTCCAGGTCCGACAGATCTCCTGAGAAATGAAGAAGAAGCATGAGCTGGAGTAGAAGGTGAAGCAGCTGCACAGCCGACATGGAGGTCACCATGGCGGCCATCAGAATCACTGACTGCAGGGCCAAGAGGGACCAAAAAGAGTACAAGACACTGAAGCAGCCAGTGAATAGAGGAGAGTAAAAGAGAGGGACAAAAGGGCACACACTAACAAGCAACCACACACACACACACACACACACACATACACGCACTGTGATGCCCACACGTCTATGTTTACTTCACTTCATACACTACATAGCAGCAGAAAGTTTTACACAGGAAGCAAACATCCAGCCTGCTCTTTGCCACAGTAGAAAAGCATTGTGTTTGTCAAACATGGCTTCACTGTTGTATTTTCTATGTGGAGAACACAGATTCCAACAAGATTGATCTGAGCAAAAAGTACAAACGTCCAACGACTTTTCACACAACTGACAAAATAAATTTGAGTGTAGAATACACAGAGTCCAAGAAAAGCACAGCATGGAGTGGACATTGGGCATAATAATGTTTGGGGTGGAAGTAATGGCTGTTGAAATACAAAGTTATGTTAACAGTAGCAACAACATCAGCATCAACAGAAAGCTTTCAGCTATGGCAACAGAAGCGAAGGTTTCAAGCAAAGCCAGGCAGAAGGCTATAGGGTAAAGAGAGGAGAATATAAAATGCTACCACACTGACACTCATCACCCGCTTTCATGGTAAATCTGCCTGCAGAAGAAGGACAGCATCTCTCCAGCTCTGAGATGTTTCATCAATATTCACACATATCCATCTAAAAGGATGGACGTAGGGATGCTTTATCTCTGTGGAAAGAGGGGTGATTCACCAAACCTCTCCTGTAGATGCTTGTTTGCCCTCAGTTCAATTCCAATATACAGAAAGACAATAATAGATATTTTGTCCATTGACACCAAAACACTACTGCCCACATACCACAAGTTTAGGTGAACAGCATGCAGTGGGTACACAATTTAGACGCACAGCATTTTCTCAAAACGTGTTATCAATCCAAGGATGTTTAGGATGGAACAAGCTACCCATCAATATTAGAGTGTCCGACTTTTAGGACTGTTAAAGCACAACTTACAGACTGGATATTAGACAGACAAACTTGTGAGCACCTGTAATCATGTTTAATCTGGGTCTTTCTTGTGTATGCAGTTGTATGTCTATGGCCGGTGCATATGCAATTATAGTGTAGCTATGTAGTTATTATGTGCGAATGTTTATGGCCGGTACGTTTGCAGTAATGTAGGTATAGTCATTATGTGTCTATGGCCGGTACGTTTGCAATAATTTAGGTATATAGTTATTATTTTTGAATGTCTATGGCCGGTACGTGTGCAATAAGGTCAGGGTGCAATCATGTAACCATGCTCAGTCTGGGTAAAGTAGTCATTTCTAGTCTGAGCGTGTGTAATTGTATGTTTTTATAACTCAACGAATCATGTCCAATTCTCCTGCAATCATGTAAATATACTTATTTTGTTATCTATCGGTCCTCTGTTTTTATGGACCTTTTATTTCAATTGTTGTCTAAATAAACAAATACACAGCACATTGCAGTGGGGAGGATCTGCCATGTGAGGGTATCAGCTGACCTCTGACCTCCTAAACTAGCCTCCAGACTTTGCTTCATTAAACACTGAGGCTCCTGGAAGCCCTGGTTGCTGTTGTAGCGTATCGCAACAAATCCACATGTTTTGGAGCTCCACTGTTTTGATTTTATTTTGTAGGACAGGAGCATATGTACAAGATAATCAAATGTGAGCCATTGCCTCACATTAAAAAAACACAACAGGCATGCTGGGACTCTAACCCAGGCTGTTTTTGTTCTTTAAAGCAGCTCGAATCATTGTTTTTTTTAAATTAACAATGGATGCACTGGGTGTGTATAATGTGAAAGAGGTCCCTCATGTGCTTTAGCAAAATTCATAATTGTTTAGGTTTATCTGTTCTCATCAGCTTCATTTCCAGCCACAGCAGACGTGAAGTGTAAAAAGCTTAAGAACTAGACATCCTCAGAGATTGGTGGAAACCAAAATAGAGTTAAAAGAGGGGTGAATAGAACTTGCTGATGTGCAGTTGGCCAGAACATGAATTTTAAATGAAGGATAATATTGCTTCCTGTCTGCTGTGTGGGCACATACTTAGGAGCTTTATTATGGTATCTGTCCCATTTTGTGACGTTCACTGCACGGAAATAAAATGACAGAAAATAAACATCTTCATACGTATGTGTTGGTGCCATACATCTTGTCTTTTACTGCTCTTGTTGTCAGTATTTTTCTAGAGCTTTAAAAATACTGCTTATTTCTGTACTTTTTGTTGCTGTCACATCCATCTCTGATTAAGAATACAAATACGAATGACTTTATAAATCCCCATAGGGAAATTCAATTGTCTGTCAGCTCATATATCATTTGCAGAAGAATTAAAAAGTCTGATGGCAGTGGGTATAAAATATCTTCTGTATCTCTCTGTCCTGCAACGAAGAGAGAGCCATCCACACCGTTATTTCTTTGGTCCATTGGTTCTTCAGGATGGCCTCCACCATCTTCATTGTGTATCTCTCCACCACTTCCTCCAGAGAGTCTATCCTTACTCCGATCAAAGAGCCAACCTTCTTGACAAGCTTATCCAGCCTCCTTGCCTGCTTTTTTCCCAAACTTCCTCCCCAGCAGACTGCAGCATAAAATAAAACACTTGCCACCACAGACTGATAAAACATCTGCAGTATCTCACTACAGATGTTCAGAGATCTGAGCTTCCATAGGAAGAAGAGGCTCTGCCCCTTTTTGTAGTGTGTATCTGTGTTGAGGGACCAGTCCAACTTGTTATCCAGGTGTACACCTAGATATTTATAGGTTGGCACCACATCGATGTCCACTCCACAAGTGTTGACTGGCTGAAGAGGAGGCTTGGACTTGCGAAAATCCCTGATCATTTCCTTTGTCTTTGATTTGTTCAGTAGGCTATGAGGCAGTTTTTGTGACTCCAGTCACTGAAGACTTTTATCAAAATCCTTGTATTCGGATTCCTCTCTCCTGAAAACACATGACATGTGTACTGTAGATGCAAATGGAATTTAATTATAAGGCCTAGTCCACACAAACACCGGTATTTCTGAAACCAAACTTTTATGGCCCCAGGTTAAAAAAAAAATCCCGTCCACACCACCGGTGTCATGAAAAATATCTCTGTCCACATGAAATCCGCCTCAAACAATGTCATGCACATGCCAAAGCAGTAGGTGGCGATAGCACTCCTAACAGGAAGGCCAATTTAGCCAATCACAAGACTGGATACCGGAAAAGTTCACCCTGGATTCCGGTTACATGTGGATGAAAGGCCAAACCGTGCAGAGAAACTCAAAAATACCCGCATTCGTATGGACGGCCCCTGAGATGCATTTTGAAATAGCAGAACTTCTTGTGTACAGACAGATAAGTCGAAGTCTGGACTAATTCCAGGGTTTTAGCTTTGGTCACAGTCAGAGGGAAGTGTGGAGATAATCTCTCTGGGAGGTGGGGGGGGGGGGGGGACCTAAAACAACACCTGGGCGTAAGACCGAGGTTGATAAATGCAAGCGGCCTCCATTGGTAACAGGTGAATGAACTGAGGAGGAAGACTCTGGAAAGTAGACTGGGTGGTATTTAACACATCAACACTGTAACCACAGGAAATTACTCTCAAGCTTGGCACAGCTACAAAAACATGATCAGTCTCATGCAACCAGACACACACACTCCCATCCCCATCTGTCTTGCAATCTTCCCCATTCTTCTTCTTTCATACCATCAACTGCTTTCTTCCCAGGCTGGGCTGTTCTCGTGGCAACGTGTGGCCGTGCCAAGACCTCCCGCTCTGCCAATCGGATGTGTTGCTGACTTGGAGAGTGATAAATGCTCAGCTAGCGCCTCTGTTGTTTTGCCGTATAGCCAGTCTGAGTCAGCATGCCATAGCTGATTTTGTTGTTGACATTTGTGGTTTGCCATAGCTTGAAGTGTTTTGTGACATTTTGCAAATGGCCATCGTTCAGCTCGCTGTTGAAACTCGCTTGTTAAACAGCCCTAATTTAATTCACGTCTGGCTCTTTTTTGCTGTGCCCCTGCTCGCAAATTCTACACAACAAAGCTGCCATTTTGACATCTCATCTCGTCCCATGTTGTTTCCAGCCCTGCACTGCAGCTCTCCTCTGCATCTGACAGATCTTGAATCACACAAAAAAGAAACAGAAAAAAAAGTGAGAAAATTGCCGTATGAGCGAGAATGCATGCGGCTTGTCTCAGCCAATGAGCAACACTCATTGGAATGTCGGCAAATAACCTAAAGCTACAGGTAGACTCTTGACTACCAACACACCTACACACCTGAGCAGCAGAGGAAGACATCTGATGTTGTGTGTGTGTGTGTGTGTGTGTGTGTGTGTGTGTGTGTGTGTGTGTGTGTGTGTGTGTGTGTGTGTGTGTGTGTGTGTGTGTGTGTGTGTGTGTGTGTGCGTCTTGTTTGTCCGCATTGTGTTCCTGTGCCTGCACATCCAGTTTATGAATGCAGGAGCCTGGGGGGAGAAAGAGGAGCAGGAGTAACAGATCCAACAGAAGGTTCACACTGTGCAGATGAAAGACACACACGGTGCTCTCATCTCAAAGTGCTCCTCGCTGTGGAGGGGTGGGGTTGGAGGGATGAGGGCATCGCTCACAGCAGAAAAGAGCTAAGCAGTCCTGAGAGTCTGGTTATGCTTTTTTAGGCGCTGCCTCTTCTTTAGCCCTCAGATAGGCAGGAGCTGAATATTTGACCTTTTTTGTAAAGGTGCATTAATGCTATTCCTCTTTAGGAATATTTCTCCTCCATCAAAAGAAAAGCCTCCTCAAGCCCAAGGCGACAGCGGGCGAGAGGAGAACCTTTTGCCGTGGCTGTCAAATCCCTGCCATGTTGTACTGTATGCTTGTATAATGTAGAGCTCGAAAATAACTAAGAGAATGATTCATACTTAGCTCAAGTGTTCTCAGGCCCAAACCCTATCCCCCCCTCCACAGCACCTCCATTGATTTTACGTTTAGACCTAGAATTGTCAAACGTGGCTCATTTTAGAATGATGACCTGAGGCGGAGCCGTTCCACACCCTCAGAGGCACAGATCTTTAAATCACAACATCTTTATTTTAGTAGAAACAATAAAGGTGGTTGTGCATTCTCAGATAAGATATGTGTGAGGGAAGCGCTGCCCTCTTCTCTTTCACAGATACATGATTTAAAGACTATACAGTGTGGATTTGTCAGAGGAGGATTCTGTCACCTGCGGCCACAAGGGGGCACTGCTTAGATACAGTTCAATCCCGGAGCAGACCCAGACAAAACAAGTGCTTCTGCTCTGACTGCTCACACACATGTATTCCACCAGCAGGAGATGGGAGATCATTTCTAATCTAGAGCATGGAAAATCTGCCATTTTACTTTACATTTAATTCAGATGCATCAGTCACTGAAAGCTATCCAAGCAAGCGTTCTTAATGTCTCTTGTGAGGTGGAGGAGAGCATGCCAACACAGCATGCTTTTGATGTGCCGGCACATGATGTGCATTCTGATTTCACATGAGTAGCTCTCTTCATGCTGCTGGAGGATTGTTGTCATTTCCTGTGAAGTAGAGGTAGTAATTTATGAAAGAGGGAAAGATAAGAGAGGTGGAGGGAAGAGATGCAGCGAGTGTGGAAGAGGAAGATGATACATAGAAAGCAAAAAAATGAATGAAAAATAAATAAATGATAAATGATGATATTTTTTTCATAACCATTGTGATAACTGTCTTGCAAATCCACTTGAAGATGGAGAGGTTGCTCATGAAATGTAACAAGAAGAAGAATATTAACACTTCACATCATTACCCCCCTGCCTCCATTCTGATTTCCAGTGGGCACACATGGAGAGTAAAGTAAAGGACAGGCACAGGCAGCTTGAGTCTCCAGTCTCATCCTTGTCCACAACCTGTCCAGAATGCAGTCCAATCCCAAATCTTATCAGATTCCGATGTTACGACGGAGTAACAAAAAAACAAAAACAAAGCACAGACTTTGAGAATAGTCATAAATTTACGAGAATAAAGTTGTACATTTCCTACAAGAAAAAAGTCATAACATTACGAGAATAAAGTCGTAAATTTACGAGAATAAAGTGGTACATTTCCTACGAGAAAAAAGTCATAACATTACAAGAATAAAGTCGTAAATTTACGACTTTATTCTCGAAGTTTGTGATTTTTTTATTTGTCAATGTGGCCCTAATACTCCGTCGTACGATCTCACTGACTGAGAGTCCGCATTGCATATTGCAAGTGATCATATCCATGTTGTGTGTATCTTATCAATATTAATTACTGGCTATGCCCAGAAAAAACTGACAAATGGACAGCAGCGAACTGGGGCTTGTTTCTGTCCCAAATCATTTTTGTGGAGCTGCAGTGCAAATAGTCTGATTGAAGCGTTGGAAACGGAGGAGACTGCTGAGGTGTGTGACAGTGGAACCAGGTGTTTGGTGCAGGAGACCAGTGATGCCTGGTGGAATCACGTGCTGGGGATGTTTGACGATTTTCTACAACTTCTTCAAAAGGTGTTGGTCATTTGACTCACCTTGAATTAACTTCCGTCTCGCTGGAACCACGTCGTTGTTGTTTGTTGTTTGTGCCATGCTGCGAGTGACGCAGAAGACACTTCAAAATCCTGTTTGAGCATCGGATCTGTATAAATCTGATCAGAATAACATTTGAAACTAGGTTTCACGTTTGTAAAAATTGCATCTCATGTGGTTTTTGGCTGTTCAGGCTGTCAAAAAATATCACAATCTGGATATGCTAAAAATTCAATTGGGAGTGGCAGTGTGAACAAAGGCCTACTGCCTTTTTATGCCGAGAGGAACCAAAAGAAATTTCATTATGCGTCTGCATAATTACAATAGAGAAATCTTATTGACACCCTCCTCAGCTTCTTCTAAGAAAGAGCAAAAGAAAACCAAAATAACAAGCAAAAAGCAAACAATCAAATGTCAGAATTAATGAATAAGATAATAAATATAATAATGAATAAGTAAATTTACAATATACTGTATGAAGTTGTGAGACTTTTGAGTGACTGATCTGAAAACAGAATAGGTCAAATGGTAGAATTGAGTTTTAGTCCCCAGTTTAGGCAAAACAGAATCCTTAATTTCCCCAGTGGCAAGATAAAGTATGTGAACCCTTTGGAATTGCTTTGCTTTCCATTGCAGACCTGAAGTTTGCCACTCCACAACACTAATGGGAAAATGTTTTGTGAATTGATGAAACTAAGATGTAATGTTTTTGTATTTATTTATTTAGTATTTAAAAAATGAAATATTTGAAAAATGACGCTCCATACCAGCATGTAAACATCATGTCAAAGGTCTTCGGGAGAATCATGGTTTGGGGCTCTGCTCCCTCAGGGCCTGGACGGTTTGCCATTATCGAGGGCAAAATGACTTCCAGAGTTTATCAAGGCTTCCTACAGGGTAATGTAAAAATGAGCATTAAAGTAAATCTACTATCTAGATAATCTAGAGTAGCTTCAAAACAGAAAATCCACCTTTGCGAGAGGCCCAGTCAGAGCCCAGGTAATCAGCAGACTCGGCGTGCTCAACTCCAAGTGTAAGAAAAGTAAACCGGGTGCCAGTCCAAAAAATCAGCAGAGTACAAAAAAGTTTTTGACAGCACTCACTGTAAGTTTAACACTTTTTAATTCATGAAACTGCACAGCAGCAAGAAAACGGACACGTTTCGGCAGTCAGCCATCCTCAGCGTTAACAGGTTAGTGGGTGTGTCACCCCTTTTAACAGGAGCCAGCTGGTTCCAATCAACATGTTAGACAAGATACATGTACAGATCATTCAGAAATAATACACCAAACAGTCAGGTAATACTAGAAAAAAGACTAACATAGAAAAATAGAAAATATTCACAAGTAAAAAACAATGACAAAAATATAATCGAAAAACATTATCTGTAAAAATCGAGTTACATAACCACAAGTGTCCCTACTGTCCAATAATATTATGCACCAGACAATAAGAATAAGCCCAGACCTGAAGCCAACAGGGATGCTATGGAATGACCTCCAGAGAGCTGTTCACACCAGACATCCTAAGAACATGGCTGAGCTGAAGCAGTTCTGTCAGGACCAATGGTCCTGACAAATGGCCAATTAATGCAGAAAACTAAGAGATTCCGAAGGGTTAACATACTTTTTCTTGCTACTGTAAATGGTCTTTATCCTTTGATATATCAAAACAATATAAATAAAGATGAAGAAAATTACCAGGAATGCTATTATCTATTTCCTCCAAAAGCAATATATTTGTAGCCAATATTTAAAAATGATATTAAAATAATGGTGTTTGTTTATATGTACAAAGAAATGTGCACCAATTCTGTGTTTGTATCCATAAAGCTTTGGGCGTTTTTACACCAATCCCATGTAATCTGGTTACTGACCACAAATGCAAATGTGGTGCTATCTTAACCCTTGTGTTATGTTCACATTTTGGACCCTTTGGAACTGTTCGGGTCAAATTGACCCGGAACATTATTGTTGGTTTTAAAATAAATATAGAACTAAATATTTACATTAAAAAACTCCAACATATATTTTCTTTATCTCAGTTCCAAACAATATAGATAACATACATGAATCATGTTTGCAATTAATCTCTGCTAGATCACATTTAACAATGGAAGTGTCATTCGTTTTTTGTGATAAAGTTATAATGTATGTAAAAAATCCACTATAGTAAAGCCTTGGATAGCATAAATCATGTTTATCTATGAAAAATAATGTGTCTGTGCGTGTGTGTGTCCACTGTCCATGTGTGTGTCTCTGTGTGTGTGTGTTTGTGTGTCTGTGTGTGTGTCTGTGTCCATGTAAGTGTGTGTGTGTCTCTGTGTGTCCATGTGTCTGTGTGTGTCTATGTCCATGTAAGTTTGTGTGTGTCTGTGTCTGTGCGTGTGTGTGTCTGTGTCCATGTAAGTTTGTGTGTGTCTGTGTCCATGTGTGTGTCTCTGTGTGTGCGTGTTTGTGTGTCTGTGTCCATGTCTCTGTGTGTTTGTGTGCGCGTGTTTGTGTGTGTCTGTGTCCATGTCTCTGTGTGTGCGTGTGTTTGTGTGTGTCTCTGTGTGTTTGTGTGTGCGTGTTTGTGTGTGTCTGTGTCCATGTAAGTGTGTGTGTGTGTCCCTGTGTGTGCTTGCGTGTGTTTGTGTGTCTGTGTCCATGTAAGTGTTTGTGTCTCTGTGTGTCTGTGCGTGCGTTTGTGTGTGCGTGCGTGCGTGTGTGTCTGTGTCCATGTAAGTGTGTGTGTGTCTCTGTGCATGTGTGTGTGTCCATGTAAGTGTGTGTGTGTGTGTCTCTGTGTGTGTTTGTGTGTCTGTGTCCATGTAAGTGTGTGTGTGTCTCTGTGTGTCTGTGCGTGTGTGTCCATGTGTTTGTGTGTGTCTGTGTCCATGTAAGTGTGTGTGTGTCTCTGCTTGTTTGTGTGTGCGTGTGTGTGTTTGTATATGTGTGTGTGTTTGTGTGTGTCTGCGTCCATGTAAGTGTGTGTGTGTGTGTGTGTGTGTATCTGCCTGTCTGTCAGTCAATGTATTTCATCCGGGTTAAATTGACCCGAACATCCTATGAAGGACATAAATGCGTAGGGGTATTGTAGCATATCATGTCAATATTTTTTTTTCTTTCACACGTTCTTCACATAAAATAAGCCAAGGCCATGGATTTTCAGGTCGAAAAGTCGTATCCTTGTATATTTTTTCTTTTAGTAAAAATTTGAAACGGGTCAATTTGACCCGAACACCACATAAGGGTTAAAGAGACCTTCCTGATGTGGGAACTCTCAGCTTCCATCTGGTCCGGGAGCACCAGCCTCCAAGAAACACTGGAGGCCAAACGAGCTCCTGCTCATTGATAATGACCTGGCCAAGGCTTCAGACAAAGCTCATCAGGTGGAGGTGAAGAGGGGCAAACAAAAATGAGGTCCAGCAGGTGAGATTAAAGAAGAAAAATTGCATTAACCTTATGGTTCAGCTACTACCTTAGAACAAATGAACACATTTCACTTCAGCTTTGGCTCCTCAAGGACCAAAGAACCATCCAAGTGCGACATGATCTTTCCCTCAGATGAGATCGGATTAATCAATTGTCTAAGTGACTGACCTGTGTCCTTACCCGACTGCTGTGTGGGCCATCTGATGCTGTGATGGATGAGCTAAAAACATGCTGCCACATTAATATGTTTCCCCGAGGTGATGGATGGAGCCCAGGATCCGACGAGGAGGTCAACAGCTCAACAGCCACGATCCACTGCACAGCCACCAAAGGGAGTACACGAAATGCCCATTTCTTATGACAACCCAGATGCTCATGCATTCTGACACTGTATGCACTTAGCAATGTTCACCGGTCTCTGTTGCTTTCAAAGACATGATCCCTTGCTTGTTTTTTTCAGTTTCACACTTTCTTTCTCCCTTTTATCCCTTCATGTCCTGTCATATTTACCATCTCTTTGTTTTTACCTAGCTTTACTTTTGCTCCAGACTGTCACCTTTTTTTACTCTTTCAAGTCATTTTATTTTCCAACCGCACCCATCCTTTTACTGTCTCTCCCCCATTGTGTTGTTTCTGTTATGTATACCCTCATCATTTTCTGTTAGACATAAAAATAATAGGCTTTTTCTCACCACTGCAAGCTTTCGTTCAGACTTCATAGCCCACATCCTGCTACTAAATTAAATGGCATACTGGCACACTCCTCGTCATGCAAGAAAAATAATAGTTATCAAAATGTCACAAAGCAAATTGTTTTGACTACAATACATACTCAGTGTCACCCTCCTTGTGCTTGAGACCGCCCCCCCCAACACATGCACACACACACATACACACATATACACCGGTTCAAGCAGGTCCATGAGACATGTTGAATAAGCTATGAGCCTCACTGCAGGCTACTGAAGTTAGTGGTGTGAGATATATAAGCCTGTCACTTCCATTTACCTTTTTCCCTGTTTGATCCCATATGGAGATGCTCGGTGTTTCACCGTAAAGGTCACACATCCTGCAGCCCCATGATGTAAGTGTCACACTACAGCCAGACATACATGGCATGTAGTTCTGTGCACAACATCATGTGTCAGATTTCATATCATACAATTTATTTACTTGCATTAAAGTCTTTGTAAACATGTTTATTCCATATTCAAACTACTTATGTTAAAGAAGAAGAAAAAGAAGAAAAAAAACATAACAAAAACCTACTTTTCTGATGTCATCCCTCTTATTTTCCAGAAAACTATAAACTTTCATAACTAGTGTATCCTGGTTCCAGACTTCTGAATCAAAACACACAGCTCAGACTTTTTCCCAGTAGGACACGCAGACAAGCTGATTAGAGCTTTGTGGGTGTGAATAATGGGTTCATCACCCTCTGTGCCAGAGGTAGAAAAATAGCTACTTAAAGCAGATATCAGTGGAATGTTTTTGTTAATATAAGTCCTAAATAGTCCTATTTTCCGTCAGCAATCACTTACATGAAGTATTTCAGCCTAAACACGAGTCTCTCCGTCACTCTGCTCTGCTGTAACCCGAGGAGAAAATTTTCCTTGTGGGATACAAGTGTTATCCAATGAGGGGAGAGAACGGCATGAAGGGCTGTGTGTGCAGCCAAGGGATGCGCGTGAATGTGGTGACGTAGCACGAGGACCAATTGATGCCTGACAAGGGCGGGGGCTGCTAACTCATGGTGCGTTCAAGGAAACTCGTACTTTGTGTTTTTCCTTCCTGTGAAGTCATACCAGTTCGATCTGGTACGAGTTCACGGGTCGGAAGTTACGAGTGGCCGTTATAGGGAACTTTCACAGACAACAGGACGGTAAAAACACGAGCTACGGGTTACCTGGAACGCTACCAAGTCGTAGTTGTGACTTGAAGCTGTAACTTACGGTTTCAAAAGCCTGCCTTGAACACAGCATTAGCCGAAACGGCCGTGCCACTGATATCTGCTTTAACAAGACAATACTACCTATGTAACAAATCTAACTATATACAGTATAACAACAAGAAAGTGTTGATAAATTGTCACTACACACTACTTGCTAATTTGTGAATAATCTGCTACTTTATAACCACCTCTTTTTATTATTTCTTTTTAATCTAGATTTGTTTTAAATTGACTACTATCCCTTGTGTTGTTTTAATTGTTTATTGTAGTGTTTGTGAATAACTGTGTTGTGCTTTTGCAATTGTACAGCACTTTGGTCAACTGAGGTTGTTTTAAATGTGCTTTATAAATAAATTGTGACTTGACTTGACATAGCATAACAGAGATCCAGACAGAAAATGCAAATCTCTGCCACCATGAGTATTGGTGAATCTTGATCTTTTTTCTTATGTTGAGGAACATAACTTCTTCTCTTTACTTAGAAATGAATGTGGCAAAAACAAAAGAAGTACAGTAATCAAGAGCTCTGTACAGCATCAGTCTCATTTGATGGGCAAACTGTTGAAACATTTAAATATCTTGGAACAGTGCTCCACAGCCAGATGACATTCTCTGAAAACACAAACTATGTCTTTAAAAGATGTTCACAGAGACTCAGCCTCCTTAGGAGATGCAGCCTTGGGGTCAGTCAGAAGATTTTAGAGTTGGTGTATACTACTCATGTTGAGAGTGTCCTTACTTTTCCTCTCCCAGTGTGGTTTGGTCGCTTAAGCTGTAAATGTAACATCAAACTAAACAGGATTGTGTCAATGGTGAGCAAAATTGTAGGAAAACCCCCAAAGCCTCTGACTGACATCTACACTAAGAGGACAAGAAGGAAGGCTAGTCGTTTTGAGCTCTTGAAGTCTGGGAGGTGCTATAGAGTCCTGTTGGCCAAGGTTGTTGTTTTTTTTGAAGACTTCCATCCCAAATGTTACCTGCCTCCTCAACTCAACCAAGTAGTAAACACACATGACAGGAAAAGCTCCACTGCACTTAGAGAACTTGTATCCTAATTGTGTTTTATCCCCCATATTTTTAATATATACATCAGTCTATATGTATGGTGAACCAACACCAATTTTCCACCATGATGGACAATAAAGATCAATTGTATTGTATTGTATTGTATTGTATTAATCAATCCACACAGATCTGATGTTTTCCACTTTAGTTTTTTCAATCACTGATCACAAGACCCTGGACACTGAAGTTATTCAGTTTATGTACATTTCCAAGGCATTTGGCTTTCACCATTATATTTTCTACCTAAGAAAAATACAAAAAAAAATGTTGTGATATTTTCTTTTTTGTATTTCTTTTTTGTGAGCAAACGGAAAATACATGTAAAAATAATAAATTCATTTCATTATGTGGTCTGAACAATCTGCGTGTGGTATGAATAGAATTGATTAGGACAAAATAACATTCACTCCAAAACAGAGCATGTTTAATACGAATACGAGGCCACACTGACTAATGGAAATAGAATAGTTCACACAGGCTGTGCATGCTTTAGATAATCCTGACAACCACAAAGAACCAGCGTTATCTGCATGCTCTGTAGATGACTGAGAATAATGAAGACACTTTTTCAGGAAATTGTTGAAATTTGACCATTTATTTGTACATCATTTTACCAGTCAAACACCCACTGTATGAGGTGAAGAGGCAGAGATGTTAGAGCCAAATAACTTAAAACCTGGGCAAATAAAAGCAATTCTCCAAACCACTGGGAGTGAGGGAAGAAATGTTTCTTTTTGTTTGTACTTCAATATTGCAGTAGAAAACTGTGCTGCTCTTTGAATTCTAAACATATATAGAAACATACAGCTGCCGTACAAGTACATGGCCTACTTTTTATTGACAAGACACAACCCAGAGCCTAAAAATGGTTTATAAGAGGTTCTGACAGGCAGGCTTTGATCTGGAGTATTGCTGCTTCTAAAACGCAGCCCTTAAAAGTCCCAGCCGTCTCTCCTCCTCTTGAAAAAAAAAAAAGGGCCCTAATTGCTCTTCAAGGCTCTCGATGTAAGATGCAAGGGAAAAGAGAGTACTCCTCACACGGATCGTGATGTGCTAAATATTGTATCGTTGTTGTGTATAAGTAGATGAGTGCCTATTCATATTTAATTGATCAGGGTGGCATTGTGCCACACTCTGGCCTGCTAAGAACCGCATGATTGTTTCAGCTGTGTTGACATATCTAGAATGCCTGCCCTATCACACTCTAATGATGTATAGTAGAGTTTAGGGTTTCATGGCTGACACCACATCATTTGTTTTTTATATATCAATATAGATTTTTGTGACCATGCATACCGAAGTTGGATCTGAAGTAATAAACTGCTTCACTTGTGGAATACAATTTCTGAATGATTACAAACATGTCTTTGGACAGGGCTGCTGAGTAGTGACGATGCAGAACAATGTTGCACACCATTGTTGCATCATGGCTATGCATTTATTTTGCGATGTGTCTAGTTTAGGTCACCACAAAAATAATGAATCCATTTGTTTATTTTAATGCTCAATAGTAGATGCATGGTATGGTATTGTTGCATGGTATTACAGGAAAAGGTTTTTGCTAATATTGGCTCGTTTTGGCTAATGCTGCGTTCCATGTAGGCTTTTGAAACCGTAAATTACGGCTTCAGGTCACGACTTTGTAGCATTCCAGGCAACCCGTAAATCGTGTTCTTCCGACCTGTTCCCTGTGAAAGTGCGCTATAACGGCCACTCATAACTTCCGACCCGTGAACTCGTACCAGATCGAACTGGTACGACTTCACGGGTCAGAAAAACACGGGTTGCCTTGAACGCACCATAACGTCTTGTCAGCCGATGGAGTTAGCAGCCCCCGCCCCCGTCATGGATCTATTGGTCCTCGTCCCTACGTCACCACATTCACGCGCATCCCTTGGCTGCACACACAGCCCTTCATGCCGTTCTCTCTCCTCATTGGATAAAACTTGTAGGATACAAGAAAAGTTTTCTCCTCGGCTCAGAGCAGAGCAGAGTGACTGAGAGACCCGTGTTTCGGTCAAAACACTCTATGTAAGTGATTGCTGTCGGAAGATATAACTATGTAAGACTTATATTAACACAAAAATATCGCTTACTGTACTTCTGCTTTAACTTTCTGTCACCCTCTTCACTGAGACTGTCCTGTAAAAATTTTTTAAAATGAGCCCATAAGTCATGTGTGCAGCAGGTTATTGTGACCCAGAGCATTCGTTGTAGACGACACCTAGTGGTTGGAGTAATTATGACAGGAGAGAAGGGAGAAGTGCAAAAACCTAAATCTTGATTTTTTCCTCAACCTAAGCAACTAGTGCCTGCACCTGAAGCCATGAGCTTTTGAGCCAAGCCATGACCTTTATTATGGAAACAATGATGACAATGCTGCATCGCTATACTGCTGCAATGGCATGTGAATTAATCATACTGTTGCTAAGAACGGTCGGTTTCTGCATTGGAGCATTCATCTACTTAACAAGCTTGGTCCATGCACATTCTCAGAAAGTCGTCAGGACATCATGTACATCTTTAGGTGGAAGATCTTCAGGAAAACAGAAAACTCAGATGGTACATTTAGAGCGCTGATATATGAAAAGAGCAGCCTAATGCACATGGCAGATCATGCACTCTCACAGCTAAAGCCATGTCAAAAAGTACACTGTAAAACCAAATGTTTAAGATCTGAACACATTATTAAACACTTATCCGTAACACTTTTCAAACGCGTCACGGTGTTTAGATAATAAACACGAGAACATGTTTATTCACGGTAACACTTTTTAAACACTTTTACATGTTTATTCAGGAAAATGTGTTTAGGTTTTAAACACTTTATTTATATTATAAAATTATATTATATTGTATTGATCTATTGATTATACTGTAAAAATTGACTGAAAGGAAACATATGAACACCATGATTCCTTTGTCCTCCTTTTCCTCCTCTGCTGCCACCCCCCTTTAAAAGCTGTAAACCTATAGGGAAACACTGGAATAATGGAATAATACAGAATATTGTACTTTAAACGTCTTTATTTTAACTATTATTATTCTATGTTACATTTTATAAAATAATATACACACATAAAAATATAATATTAGCCTATATGAAGAACACATTCATACATTACATGTACATAGAAGATCAAAACACAGGAACAAAAAACAAGTGAACAGGTCATCTGAGAAGTCCTCGTTCAGTTCTTTGAAAAGAATCTGAAATGGAGAAAAATGAAAAAGAGATTGTAATATACTATACATCAGTGGGATTTTGTATAACAGTAAACTGTTGCTGTGTATGAAAATAATGACCTGTATTTGGCTGATTTCGGGCCAGTGAACGGGTCCCCAATCATGTGGTGCTGGAGGAAGCTGGAGGTGGGCTACACCTTCGGATAGTTGAGATGGCTCATGTAGGACACCCCCAGGAGGACAATGTGGCATCCAGGACAGTTTCTGCCTGGGTGAAAATGAAAAAACCCTCAGTCAGTTCAACATCAGTCATATTTGCCATGACGGCAGCAAACAGGAAACAGTACGACCTGTAAGTTTGGTTGTAAAATTAGTGAACAAACCTCAGGGGAAGTAGCTGCCTCCAAACACACGTCAAACTGCTGTCCAGCAACACAGAGGTCTTCCTCTTCACCCCGCTCCTCTTCCTTCTGCTCACGTGACTGTACGTGCGACCTGCAGTCCATCCATGCCTGCAGTGCGTCTGTCTGTAAAGCAAAAATAGCGTTTTACTATTTAATCTACAAGCATAAAAGACAACTTACATAAAGATAGTTTAATAGCTATTCTACAAACTTTGTAAGGTCTGTTATTTCTATTTAACAGGCCGTTGCTATGCATAACAGACTGTTGCCAGGGGCCACTCAGCCGTTACTATGGACGCATAGCAACAGCTGTTTATAGACCATTTCTATGTTTATAAACATTGATGACGTATGTTGTGGGCGGGGCTTCGCTGGTGGCAGAACGTGACAGCTGATCTGGTGTCAACAGTGGAAAGCCGGCATCAAGAGCGATCAAATCAGAGGAAGATGGATCATACAGAGGCCTTCTCTGATTATTTTAATGTTTTGTCAACAGAAAACAGGTTGTCATACCTGAGTAGGCTAAGTTAACGATTAGCAACGGAGTGTGTTGTGTGTTACGGACCGACGTAGGCTACTGCCTAGGGACACAAAACGCTGCGTGGGCGATCATCAACAAATCCATCAACTACGGTATGACAGCAAACTGTAGCTACTTGTATGGCTGTATATTACAGTTTATTTAACGGATCCATGTCTGTTATTTCTGTATTAGTCAGACCGTTGTTAGGCTATATATCACAGACCGTTGCTAGGGACACCGCTCATGACCCGATGTGTGTAAAAATGAATGAATGAATGTCAAAATAAATGAATAAGAGGGTGAACGTGTACACGTGTTAACGTTTACACTTAATGAAACAGTAAATGTTTAATAAAAATCCCTAAACGATGCACGCAATATCTATATTTTATACACTGACTGATAAGAGTATTTTTTCTGTCGAAAAAAGTTGTAAAGGACGGGTCGTCTTATATTCGGGGTCTAGATATTGTAGCCTACATGTGCAAATCAGCGGGTGACACCAAACAACGTCTGCCCAAGCAAGTCAGAGCTTTTCTTTCTCTCTCACTCACACACCAGTGACCCAGAGATGCAGCCATCTGAGGGGACGCGCGTGTGTTGCCGCTTCTCCACTACAGCACGGCACGACTCTCTTTTTTCTCTCCTTTCGTCAGCTCCAAACTCACTGTTCTGCACCGCGATTACGAAAATTAAATAAAATTCACCCTCTAATGTGGCTCATCATCACAGCTTAGGGTCGTGCTGCAGCCAAGCAGCTGCGCTGCTTTTTAAAGTTGAGCTGTATGTCAGGACCTATGGTCAGGACGTGTATTTGTTGCTTACTTCCGGTATTTTTCTGCCACCAGTACGTCACTGTGACGTCGACGCCGAAGTGGTCTATAACTGCTACATGCAGTTTTTCTTTCAGAGACAATTTATATATCAAAAAGATCGCTTTTTAATCACAATTTGTCTTAAATTATTCATTTCACCCATAAACAGCATTACAATAACCTAGTAGCCTAATGAATGAGCAGGTTATCCCTCACTTAAAGAGGAACTAAACCCCTAAACCACTTTTTTCTGCTGAAAACAAATGTATTTGGGTATAAGGTAGTGTTGTCAGTTGATTCTGGTCCAACTTTTGACATTTTAGTCAAAATATTTCAATTTGGTGTATTTTGTAGTAAAAATGTAGAGTGACTGCCCTCTATGGGTTGAAACACGGCTATTACAATCGAATTTTTCTATTGGCTGAGATGGAGGCAGATGACGTTTTGGAGGCAGCTTTCGTCACCGGCCACCAGCTCCCCGACCAATCAGCACCGGCTGCTGCCTGCGGCTAACGGTTGCTAGGCACTCTAGCTGCTCTGCTGCGGCTAACGGCTGCTAACAGCTGCCTGAATGGGAACCGTTAGTGCGGCCGGCGCTAACGAGCCGTTAACGAGCTAACGAGCCGGCGGATCGGCTGTAGATGCACTGTGTCACGGCTCTGGCGTCCTCTCCTAGTAGTGTCCGCCCTACTAGTGCTGTTAGAGTAGCTCGTTAGTAGCTCGTTAGCGCTAGCAGAAGTGTCGATGTGTGTTTATTACTTTGTTTTTCTCTTTTGTGTGATTTCGCGGGTGTGAATGGGGCGCAGGGGGGAGGGGGAGGGGGAGGGGGGATCGGAGAGTGCTCCGGAGTCCCGCCCATAATCAAGGCATTTTTTGAATTTCAAGCTTAGAGCACGTCATCCAAAACTGAGGGGTTTAGTTCCCCTTTAACTAGCAGTTAGCCGTTGGTTAGCTTACGGTTGCCGGCCATTGGGGTTCATATTAGAGACGATATGGAAGAAAATAAGCGAAAAGTAAACAGTACGACATGTAAATTTAGTTGTAAAATTAGTGAACAAACCTCAGGAGAAGTAGCTGTCTCCAAACAAACGTCAAACTGCTGTCCAGCAACTCGACGTCCTCTTCACCCCGCTCCTCCTCTTCGTTTTGACGGCTCAACGGCAGACTGCTCACGTCACCGCGCGTAAACGTGCCCTGCGTCACGTCTGTCAGGCGAGCTGACTTTACTGAATAAGTTTGACCCGTGACCTGCGCTGTGTCTGTCAGGCTGCATAACCTGTCTCACTTACTCAAATGATATGCATTTAGGCTAGCAAAAATAAATGGGGTAAACTGGGTCAAAATTTCACATAGCTAATCACCATAGACACACTTTATTTCTCATTTTAGAGGCCATGTTTTTTTTATTCTGTCAGACTCAGCACCCCCCAATACCCCTAAAATGCCAAAACTTAGCAAGTAAAAAAAAAAAATTCTGCCTAGTCAAGAGTGTCATTGATTTACCATCAAAGTTGAGCTATACATTGAACCAGGAGAAAAATACAGATATGTAGCCTATTGTGCATCGTATCAAGTTGAAATCTAAACGCCAGTCCCCATTCACTTTCACCAGTGCAATAAATGTGTTTATAATCAGAACACTTGTTGGTTTGAGGCGTTCTCAAGGTGTTAAAAAATAGAAAAGTCTTGGCTGAAACATAAAAAAAAACACCAGTGTTGAAGAAGAGAACACTTCTGTCCATCGATAAACACCTGGTGTTTAGGTCTTACACACCGGTGTTTAAGTTTTAAACGTGTCACATGTTCTACGGATTTACAGTGTAAGACATAGAAGCAGCAGCAGTAGCTTCAGTGTTAAGATTCAGATGAAGTTCAGGAGCAATGTCAATCACTTAAACAGATTCCCCTTCACATTTTTCACAGTTACTGCCTAAACTAGCTGACACTCTAAATACTGACCCATATGGCAGAAAACCTCCATCTGGCACCAAAGTAGCACAAATCCTGAAGAATTAACAAAGTTCAACCATGTGCCGTATAAGCTTTGGAAAGACTGCAGCAGAATAATGTTGCAGACTTAAAAAGTCACTTAGTTGAATAAAAAAAAATGCTGAAATTACAGAATACAAAGGACTAGGGCACAGTTATGTGAATATAAATGTTTGTCAGAATGTGTGTGGCAGCTTGAGCTCATCCATTTTCATTTCATCAAAACAGGGTTTTTAGTTAGGATTCATATTAGACGTGATGTCTGGCCCACACAGCAACAGTTAGGGATGGTTTCTGGGATTTATGAATTTAGTTTATCATCATCTAAAACCCTGATGCATACACCCGTTTGTATGAGCACGGACGACATTAGAATTCCAGGCACTCATCAGCATACGTTCTAATGACCTGCTCCATAAATCGTAACATGCTGGGTGTTGAACATAAAATGTTTTACGCGTTGCTGTCAATGATGCAAGAAAAAAAATGAGCGAGGAAACAACTTGATTTAAATATGGCCATTCATCATCAAGGACTCCTGGATGTATGCTGCCACTTTGTCTAGATTACTGCTCGCAACGTAGATGTTATCCTAAGCTCCGCCACATTTGTCAGGTGCTTACATCCCTCCTGCAAACACACTGATGCTACGCAGCCTGCAATCCAGGAGGTAATGACAGTACAGTAGAGACCCTGCACCCATTTAGTCATTTTCCCTGCCCACCCCACCACAACCCTAACACACACATTCCACTGCAAAGACATCATGATTATGAGTCTCTGCCTCTAAAAGAGTGGAAAACACTTTTGAAACTGCGCTCATCAAAGCAGCAGCCTGAAGACAGACTTTGTTCTACAGTGCACTGTAGCAGCAGACAGCTGTACTACCGTTAGTCATGTACATTAATCTCTCATGACACATTGCTGTTCTGCAGTCTCTAATGGTCACTGTACAGTCATCACAGTACACTGATTAATTATTGTATTAGAATTGGAGTTACTGAACCTTATTATCTAGTTTCATTCTTCTTGTCATTGTGTTTCACTGAGAGCGAAAGAAAAACACCAGCAGTGACTCTTTCTAAAGCTGCTGGTGCTCCTCTCTTGAAAGGAAATGTGCTATCCCTATTTTTAACCCAGTATAACTCAGAGTTGGGGTTTTTATGATTCCCATTTACTTTGTAAAAAAAAAAAAAAAAAAAAACCTCATGTCAGTGCTATATTTTCTTTCTTTTTTCCCCCCCACCACTTCTCCAGATGTAGCATGAGAAGCGGTTGTTCTCCTGAGCTCAGTGCCAAACTTTCACTTTCATTTCCCTCAGCATCTTCACATTCAGCCTCCTGCCTATGTCGCTGTGCATTACAGTGCAAACCTTTGCTTGGTTTTAAGCTCTCGCTTTTGTCTCAAGTGGAAAAAAGGGAGAAAAAAAATTCCACATTTCAGTTTTGAACTTTTAAACCGACTGACAATATTCCCATGTTTGCCATTAAAGCAATGCCTCGCTGAGGGTGGTGGTGAATAACATCTCATACAACCCCAAGCTGCCACCATGAATGCTGTCATAAAGCACTGCATTGTTTCTGAAACCAGCCCCCTAGTAATGATTTTCTGAATCCGTCTTCAGCTCCGAATAACTCTCTGAGTCACTGGAACACTTAAACAGACATGAATATTTCCTCTTTTGCTTCGAATCTGCCACCAGTGCACAAAACGCTGCTCGATAAATCAATCCTTAACTGTAGCTGGGGCAGGCAACACACTTAAACAATAAAGTTCCACTGGAGCATTGCAGCGCAGATATTGATTTTAATCCAGTGTTCCTCCTTTAATCAATCATCTTTCGGCAATATTAATTCCTGTTTCTTCTTTGCCTGAGGTGGTCAACCCCCCCCCCCCCCCCACCGTGAGGTTAAAGGCAACAGCTGCTGAACCCTTTTCTTCCTCTTTGAATGAGAAGACAAGTATATTCAGCTTGGAGATGAGACGTATGCTTGAGATGAACCTGAGAAATATATTAAAAATTTACTCTTCATCCCACTTTGTATCCGGAGCGGCAGCTACTTTTAAAGAATGTGCTTAGATAAGTGCACACTTTTGTCATGAGTCACAGGAGACGCAGTGAGAGAGAGAGTCCTCTCCTGCTTAATGTCACTTGGGTATTTTTTTTCCACTAACACGAACAGGGAGCTGTTCTACAGTTGTTTCATTAATAAATTCTTTTTCAAATAACATTTATTTGATTCTGTGCATGTTATCTCAGACTGGGGTGAAGTGAAACTTTGCACTCCGTGATTGGATTAGCAGACCCATGCACAGAGAGTTTCATAAAACAACCCAGAAAAACCTCATTTGATTGAGAAAAGATTGAGGAATGTAATTTGAAGTTTCTTATCTTGCCTTGTGCTGGACAGAAGAGGAGTATATAAAAAAAAACAGAGTAGAATAGCCTATGTTAAAGCTGTATTGATCTCATACAAATTGAAAATGGCCAAGGCATTAACAGAGCCTTTAACACACCACTTCAGTCATCCAACCACAATAGAAGATGTTAAGTTTACACTGGTGTGACACAATTGTAGCCATTTTCCCCTGCAGCTTTATCAAGATGACGGTTGTCATCTAGATACAAGAGATAAAAACCACAAATCTGAATTTGAAAGTCTTTGCAGACAGCCATCATTATCTGGGCTGTAAGTGTTCCCTGTCTCTGATGTGACCTCAAACTACTCCCTTCTCTCTCCTTGACAAATGCACACATGCACTGACACTTGCCAAATGTTCAAAAGAAAGACGTCTTGCATTGAGAAGGTCACTGAGCCTGAGAGCATCTGGGTCTTTCTTATACAGGAATCTCTATGGCAAAAACATCACTAATGGCTTTAAAGGAGGATGTGCACCTTGTCAGTGCCTGCTGCTACTTCACCAGTGACGGAGTCAGTGATCTGACAAATTAGTCATCAAGTCAAATCATTGAAATCCCTCTCACAGTATTATATAAATGTGCTGGTTACTTTATGTCTAAATCCCTCTGTTTCCATAACTCATCCAACACTGCTTAATTATTAATGATCTCATTATTTTTGCCAAATGTATGTTGTCAAGTAGAAAGATTTTATTTCACATATATAAAATGAGACTCAAACATTTGGACATCACTATTGGTTCACAAAATTAATTTTCTATTGGTTTTATATTTGCCTTCTTAGAGGCATATGCACTAAGTCTGTTTTGTGACCCTTACTTGCAGGTGTATTGACTTTCATTGTCATTCTAACAATGATAAACACACAGTTCAAGCTGTTGAATCACGGTTTGGTTTCTTTTTTTTTTGTTTTTGGTTTCTCATCTCAACAATGAGATGCTTACACAGACGACCATCACATGAATTACAAGGTCAATAGACAATAGCTTAAAATTATTGAAGTAACACTCTAATACTGTGTAACTCATTACTCACTTTTCAGCATTGAGTAATGAAAAAAGTTACTATTCTCCACCTTATAAGGCTGTTACCGTTACTGACAATAAAATGCACCGTTACTTGACTCAAGAAGTCCCGTCACAAAATGATAAACCAACTAAAGTGTATGTTATATACAGTACTTGGATTTTTTTCAGTCTATCAACTGGTCGGAAAAAGCAGCCTGCAATCCGACTAGTTCGATAAATGGGAGGTTAGGGGGGCGAGTCCAAGTTATTTGACATATTTGGGCATTTTATAAAAAGGTAATGCATTAGTTACTTTTCCTGGTAATTAGTTACCTTTATAATGTAGTAACTCAGTTACTGTGCTTTTTGGGGAAAGTAACAAGTAACTTTGGACCCAATGCGGTACAACAGAAGTAGTGTAGTAGGAGCTTTATTAATACACAGCCATGTTATTGCAATACAGGGAGTAGCAGATAGCTGGTGATAAAAAGAAGCAAACAAGTGGGAGCTCTGGACGACAGAGACAGAGGTGAACGTTGATTCTTTGACGGTGGAAGATGGCAGGTAAGTAGGAGCAGGTAGAGGAACCACAGGAGGAGCTCACCAAGCAGCTCTTAGGTTTGAGGTAGTGATGGGACGTCACTTATGACGTATTAAGCCTTCACTGGTTCAGGAAGGGGTTTGAGTGATTTACAAACATGTATAAAGAGCAATGTCAATGTCAATGTCATGTTGAAGTTTTGCCAATTTCCAAGCACAGTGGGAAAAATGTAGCCTGACTCTCGCCAGACCCTTGTAGTTCCGCAAAGCTACGCTGAGCTCCACACAAGGGTCTGGGACTGCTCCATAGGCGATTCATTTCAGAAGGCGGGGCCTTGTAAAAAAATCTTGTATGTGATTGGATAAACCACTTGTCCGTTATCTTGTTGACGTGCTACTTCAGCCACTCACTGCGAGCCGCCATTGTTGTTTGACTCAAACAGTCGCTTCAGCGCTACGTCACACCTCAGAAAGTCCCGCCCGGCGATCCTGATTGGTTCATTATTTTTTGCTCCGGGGAAGAAGTTTGCATTGGCCTCGAGTCCAGACCCTTGTGCGAAGCTGAGCGTAGCGCCTCTGGCGTAGCTTTGCGGAACTACAAGGGTCTGGCAAGAGCCAGGCTAGGAAAAATGTTGTTTCTTAATAAAACCCCCATAATTCATAAGAACAACTTTTGAAAAAATTGCAAAATTGTATAGTGTCCTATTGGATTAATTTAAACATTGACTGAAATTATACTGACAAGATGAAAGATTATGACCAGCAGAGGGGTTTGTGTGCACATGAAGCTTCGAGAAATTAACCTTTTTTAAACTAATTGGATGGACAGTTTCAAGGCTTCATCTGGCCATCACTAGTTTGAGGTAGGATCGGAGACAGGTGGGGTCGGCTGGAGGGTCTTGCATAGAGACGAAGAACAATCTGGCAAAGGAGTGAGTGAGGAGCTGGTGAATAAATGCTGGGCTCATTGCAGGAGATGAGGAGCAGCTGTGTGCACAGGTGAGTTGTGTTGGCCTGATGAGGGGGCGTGGCTTGGCAGGCAGAGTGAGGCCCCGTTTATATACCCTCTGTTTAGACGCAAACAGAGAATTCGCCCCTGAAAACGATGCTTTTTAAAAACAGAGTGGAGATTTTGGGCTCTGACATCTGACGGTAACCAAAGACGGTTTAGAGTAGTGAAGTATATTTGCCATGTACCGTAACCATATAACTTAATAAAATAAATAAATAAATTATAATGCAGACTGATGTGTTCATTGTAAAACATTTATTTATTGATGTAAATTTGGTGATTTCTGTACATACAGAGCCCCGAGGCGCTGCTCTTCTGTCCAATACACACATTAAGCTTCACTTTTAATTCAAACAAACTAATGCTACTGCCACAATTGTTAGATTTCATCAATGAGACCAACATTTATCTCCTAAAAATAATTTAACCAGCCGGTGGTAAACCTGCGGGTAAGTTAATTAGCGATCGTTTTGTCCCCCGGGATGACAACGGAGGTTGGCCGGCCGACCAGCTCTGCAGACCGGCAGCTGTCTCTTGGATAAACTGGCCTTATATTGGAGATCTAAACCGTTACTTTCTCACATGAAAAAATATTAAAACTTGACACACAGGAGAGCAAGTGACGTTGCTGTTGTTGCTGCTGCTATGCGGGATCATGTGCGGGATTCTGATTGGCTAACGTGGGCTTGAGCTTCTCGCTACACTGCCACCTACAGGTTTGGCATGCTCTTGACGATATATATACACGGGTTAGTGTAAACGAAAACTTTTCTGAAAACGGACTGGTGTGCAACGCAGTTCTTTTTGTAAATGGAGAGGATGAAATGTCTGTTTATGAAAATAGCCGGGCATGTGTAAACGTAGTCTGAGGCAAAAGGAACTGAGTGGAAGCTGTGTGACTCAACTGTGACATACTGTATGTCTACAGAGGATCACACACGCAGTCATGAATTCTCCCAAATTCATGTGACGTGACAACTGTGTGCTATGTCACGTCACATGTCATACTCCTCTACGTCTTCATTGCTCCTGTCACTCTATCCACTCAAGCAAATCTGTAAAAGTCACAAACTGTGTAGGAGCTGCTAACGTTCTGAAATGAATGTCATAACAATAATGAAAAAACAGTCAGCAGCAGAGTTTGACGAAAAAAGAGAGAGAGAGAGAAAAGAAAAGGTCAGGAAAAATCTTTAACTTTTAACCTTTTTTCTTGCCATTTAATAACAATATGAGTGAATCGTGCTTTGACGCTGTTGGGCTGTCGGACTAAATCTTCGTGCTATCTTACGAAATTTTCTGAAAACTTTTATGATGACATCACACGCTCCGGTGGTGAGAAGCAGGGCTCAGGCCGGACATTGATTCAAGTGTAAACTTCACTCCATACTCCATACTCTATATTATTTCCCGGCCTCAACCTTTTCCCTCCTGTCTACACTCACTTGCCCACACACCTGCATTTTAAATCTTGCATGCGGCTTCTTGTTAACAAGCTGAATTTCTCATGGTAGACACTGTAGCTACTCTGAACACAGTGAAGGACGCAACAGCCTCGTGCAGGTCATTTATATTGTGCAGCCAAGCTCATTAACTCGGAGGCTAATGTTTGTTTGTCTGAGCTCGTTCCATGTGATTCCCATTAAAACGCTATTACAGTCCAATTGGACCCTTCCAATCTGCCAATGGGGGCTGCCAGAGACAATCCACTGCACTGACTTCTGGGGAATACAGGAAGAGTATCGCTACAAGAGGGCTGTCATGTCACAAAAACGCCATATCACAGGAAGGGCTCTGATACAGTATATATCAAAGTCTTTTTTGATTCCCTTTTTGGTTTCATCATCTTTTTATATCGTGTCTTTGATAGTTTGAAAAGGCGGCTGAGGCTCAACTCCCACTTTTCTCTCTGAGTGTCCTCCACTGACAAGGAGAGCGACCTTGTCACATTTTTTTTCACAGCTTTTTGACCACAGGCTGTAATTATTTAATGAGAGTCTCAGCGTACCCTGACCTGACCCCACCTCACACCTCTCTCTCCTGCTACATGTGCAGCAGTATGTCTGCTTGGATCATCGCTTGTTCATCTAGTCTATTTACTGTCTCATAATGCTGGTCTGTCTGACTCTGTCTATCTGTCTGACTCTTTGTGTGTCCATCTATCTGACTGACTGACTGACAAACCAGTCAACCAATGGACTGATTTATGTATGTTTGTCATGGTTAAATTATAGACAACAGTAAGATTTGAATCATAACCATGTTTTGGTTTTGGTCTTGTAGGTGTCATGTTGATCACCATAATTTAGGATGTTAGCATTCTAAAATGTGCTGATCAAAATGAAACACAAAGTGCATCTGCTCAAGCCTATCAGCTAAAGAAGTAGACATGTAATTTCAACCAACCATGGTGTCATATAAAAGTGACTGCAGTTCATCCTCAGGAAAAATTAAATGTCTGCAAGCCGGTGTTGAGGTGCCAAAATATTAGCATACAGATGCAGAACCTGCACACACATGTTATATCTTAATCTTCACTGGATTTACCTACACACTCTCTCTCTCTGTTATTCACTTACATTTGTCACTGGCCACTCTGAATGCACTTTCTACTATCTTATTCATCTTAAATTAATCAATTTGTAACCTACAGTATGCCTAGCACACCTACATGCTGTTATGTTGTTTTATATTGTTTTAATGAGTTTTTTATGTGATGATGTTTGTATGCTTCTGTATGTTAATGAGCTGCTGGATACAATTCATTTCTCTATGGGGAAAAATAAAATATCTATCGATCTATCCATCCATCCAAACCCCACCTTAATGCATTAACCTGCCACTTGATGCACTGTACATGACTTATAAATGTACAACTAATAAACTGTTGGCCTATGTGTAAGTGTTTTCAATTATGTAGAAGTAACCTTTAGGTAATTTAAAGGGTGTGGTAGTCTGGGATGGGAGGGATGTCGATAGCCAATGAGATGTTTGGGAATACATGATAAGTGTGTATATGTCAGTGAGTATGCATCAATAAAGTTTCCCTCTCCAAAGGGAAAGGTTACGGAGTTATTCCGCCATAAATCATATTTTTCATTCTAACACTGGCTGTCTGCCAGAACTTCTGTGAAACCATCCTCTGCTAACACAAACTCTGTTTAATGTGCTTGGCAAACACAAATACTTAGCATGATTCCTTATTGTTTAACTGAACCTAAGATTGGGAGCTCAGACATCCAAGGGGAGCTCATTCAAAGAGGCAGCTGAGGTGATGTGGGTATCTGATAAGGATGCCTCCTGGGCACCTCCATTTGGAAGTTCTTAGGCCATGTCCAAATTGGAGGAGACCCTGAGGCAGACCCAGACCTCACTTGGGAACTTCTGGGGACATCCCGAGGAGGATCTGGGAAGTGTTTTCTCTTGCCTGGTATCCAGTGATGGGAATAACAGTGTTACACAATTACTTACGTTAGTAACAGCGCTACTTTTTTTTCAAAAAAGTTACTGTTTCCCCTGTTATAATGCTGTCACCATTACTTACAATAAAATGTGCCGTTTCTTGATTTATTAAGTTCCGTCTCAAAATAATACACCTGTTAAAGTGTAGGTTATATGCACTTTTTTTCAGTCCATCAACTAGTCGGGGAAAAAAAGCTGTTTATCTAGAACCAACTCACTTAGTATTCCTTCGCACAGGCAGCCTGGAGGTTAAACAGGAGGTTAGTTTTGGTCAGGAGGTTAGGGGGGCGAGTCCAAGTAATTTTACATATTTCAGAATTTTATTAAAAAAATAATTTTTCCTGGTAATTAGTTACTCTTATAATGTATTAATTCAGTTACTAAAGAAGTATATTATCCTCTTATTCTGTTTGAGAATGTTGTTCTTTGTGAAACCTTTGTTTTCTGTTAAAAGTGAACCCATATTTTCTTTGGCCCACCAGTATTTACGTTAACTACTGCTGGGTGAAGAGGTTGAATGCCAGAGGGCAAACAATTAGATGTTGTCTTTGTTTATGGACCATCCGGGTTAGGTACATCCTTCTGTTTGGAAAAGGTGTGATTATGGAGGTTAGAAAACATAGATAAGGACAGTACTTTGGGCTGAACAGGAGAAGTTCTCACATTGGCACCAGAGATTCTCCAGGATTCTGCATTTTTTGTGACATTGTTCTTTCTTGTACTATATAAACTCTTTTTGAATGCAAGCAAAGATGTGCCAGTGGTGATCACTTCTTTTCATCAACCCATCAATATACAACACTAACTCAGTTACTTTTTGGGGAAGGTAACTATAATTACTCTTTTACAATAACGTGCCCAACACTGCAGTCAGCCACCAAAGGGGCGACTGAGATGTTTTGGCTTTCATCCATATATACAGTCATTTGTTAAATTTGATGATGGAGGTAGCTTTCAGTGTAGTGATATACTACACACCACTCCACTCCACACTGGGGCAGACGCAGGTGCATGTGAGAACCAAGGAATTGGATTACGTGGAATTGGCTGACACCCAAACTCAATACAGCTCGCCCCAGCCTCAGGTCTCTGTCTCTTGTCCTGGGACAGTTGCTCCACTAAAATTAACAATAGTGATAGTGGATAATTAGTATCATGAGGCAGGTTATCACATACCCATTATTCTGATAGATTTGCATCCATACTCTCTAACACAGACTCTCCCTCTCTGTCTCTCTCACGCTCTCAGCCTAGTCTTCAGAGGATTTAGCTGTAGGTAAATATATAAAGGCAGGATCGTCCAAAACATCTTTGATAATGTACTTTTCATTTGCAGCATTATTATGCTCTTTACTGTGAACAGTGGAGAACTGCCAGGAAATCAGGGGAGAAAGAGCTGGGGAGCCGGGCTGCAACATGAAACCATGGATGCATTATTCTCCATTCCTCGTGTTTCTGTTGTTTTCCCTTTCCTTGTGTATTTTGTTTGTTCCTGCTGGTTTCAGTCTCTGGTTGTGTATATGTGTGGTAGAGTCTCAGCCTAGTATGGCAATACAGTTTTCTCCTCCCACAAACATATGTGCACACCTGCTACAGAGTCCTTCACTCAGCTCTTCACCAGATTGTTTTGTGTTTCTCTGTGATTCTAAATGTTCAGTCAACTCTGCTGTAGTTCCTATACAAGTTTCCTTGTGTTTTTACAGCCAAAGCCCAAGATACATCTAGGTTGCCCATCTGCCCAGTTCTTGTGAGTCTCAGTAATGCTTTGACAGAACTTCTTCAAGTTGAATATGAACTGATTTGAAATTTGCTTGTCAAAGTTCACAGACAAAGGTCACACCGACCTCACATTCACCCAAAGAGTTCAATGTCTTCTGGCACGTTTTTCTCAAATTCATCCACACATCACGACACATTGTAATGTACAGCAAAAACACTTATTAATCATACTTGCTGTGACTTTGCTGGTTGGCAGTTGCTTAGAGCAACTCAGCTGTAAACCAGTTCTCCCTACCAGTTCTCTCCCTGGCTGAAGCTCAGGTCTGTTGTTCCCTGACTTTCTGCTTTCCCTTTTAAACTCAGTAATCTTTGATCCCAGCTGCCTCCATCTGCCACACTCCACTGTCCGCCCTGCTCCAGCTTCTGTCAACCTGCTGCACAAAGACCAACTCCTCCAACAACTTTACACTACACACTGACTGTGTCTGAACTTTAACCTCATCTACTATCACATGAAACTTTACTGTCACAGAAAACACAGTTGACATGTAAATAGAAGATTTAGGTTACTGCTAACTGTTTCTTATAGTCAACTGTCATGATAAGACTGCAGGTTTTAGTCAGGTTTTGTTTGTTAATACACCCCTCTACCCTGCAGCCCTCCAGGTTGTTGTTGCCATTACTCTCCAAAAACACAATATTAAATACAGTTCACAATATATAGTTTTATCAAAAGCACTGTGATAATATAACTTATTGAATGAAATAGGATTATTTTTCAGCTGCAGATGAGTACACATTTGGTGCTCTGGAGAGAATTTACAATTGCTGCACTCTGTTCCCATCCACCTGTTTTTATGTGGATAGTCAGTTTGCTCATAAGAAAAAAAAAGAAACATTAAAAAAAGTTTAAAAAAAAAAGTTTTTATGCTTGGCAGGGTTTAAATGTTGTATCAATAAAAAAGAAAATGTGGCAGAGGCTCAGTGAATAAATCCCGGTGCACACTGAGCATGTGACATCACACAGGGTTCTGACACAAAAACAGCTGACGAAAACATCTGTGGAGGAGACCGCAATTTTCCTGGAATTATTACGTATAAAACACAAGTGCCGCATGTAGAGGTTAATAATCTTGAATAAATGTATTGTATGTCAAGTGGATGTATGTGTTTATCTGGTAGCAAAGCAGTTTCCCCTTTGGGATTAATACAGTTTTCTGATCAAATCTAAACCTGAAGTAAAAAATTCAAACTCCATTAAAAAACTAAACTAAACAAAAAAACAACAACAGTGTCGTCTGCACATGAGTAAAATCAGTGACGTGAATGTTGTTTGCACCACTTTTCTGCTGTGCTGCCCCTGAGATAAGATAGTACTGATGCTCCTCAGGTCTGCCACTCCAAAAGTGACCTCATCTTAACTTCACCATTATCAGTTTAATTAAGAATTGGTGTCAGTCATTCACCTTTTGGCAGAGAAGAATAGAAAATTAATTGTGTACTGTATGTTAATATACTACAATGATGTCTCAGCAGATACAAGTAGGTAATCTAGAGAACTGCCTTGTTTCCCTCCTTCAATACAAGGGTGAGGGTGAGCTCCAGGAGAGGTTGTCAGTTAATCTAATTCCTATAAAACATTCAGTGGTTGGATTTTATAAGTTGGTAAATACAGATTTTTGGAACTGCCTCCAGCTAAGATGCTGCCTCTTTTCATAAATGAGATTTAGCCCCCAGTTCTACAATTTAAATCAAGGTCTCTTAGACATGTTTATCACAGAAAAGGTGCTGCATCAATACTTTAGACTACATTTGAGATGCCATCACAACCAATATGAAGTGCCTAAAGCCATCAAGGCCTATTTTTGAAAACAGGGACGCTATTCATAGACTTTATTAAGAGAAGATACAGAGCTGGAGCTTGCCTCACTGTGTATAATAAATTGAGCGCTGGTGGGCTGTCCAATCATTCTGTCTTTTAAATCCTATTATAAATAGCCTAGGCCTACATACTGTCCACTTCTGTTAGTGGCAGTGTTTTACTGATATAGTTGTGATATAATTCTTATCTTTCTGCCCACCACCTTGGTCCAGGCTGGAATATCTAAAACATTGATCTTCATACACACTTTTCTACAGAATTAACCCTAAAGACTTTCATGATATCTTGATTTTTACTTTAGCATCCTGAATATGAACCAGCCTGCCCACCAGAGGCTGCCTTCATCAGCTCTTGTTAACTGGCCGATTCCATTTCCATGTTTTCTGATATTCCATGTCTGGACATAACATTTATTGCACATCTGCCCATCCTTGGAGAGGGATCGCTCCTCTGTGGCTCACTCCTGTTTTTTCCTGGTTAAGGGTTTTCCTATGAGGATGTTGTTATGATGCTGTGTAAAGCCCTTTGAGACAAACTGCTTGTAACAGTACAGCCTTGCAAAAGTGTGCATTGGTATTAATCAATGTAGTGACACTACAGTACAGTATATGCGGGGATCTATCCTAAAAACCATAAAAATCCATGGACTTTTCCTATAGCACCACTAAGGTGTTGACATTCCAATTCAAACTGAATTTTATTTGCGCAGCACCAAATGATATACATTATACATCAGGACACTTCACATAGCAAGGTTAGGCCCATGTTTGTGAAACTGATTAAAAAAGACGGTTAATTCTGTGCACTTCAAATAGATAACTACAAATTACTAATAAAACAGCATATGTTAAATTGAACATAAGCCTGCATAGAATTATTCATCTGTTTGTTATTATATGAGATTTAAATATTATGCAGAGAAAATGACTAAATAAACCAATTAAAAAGAGGTTACCACTGGTGTGGCTGCAAAGAATATTAGTACCAAATGAATGAATGCTTGTTTAGTTTGTTTCACATATGTATAAATGAATTAACTTCCAATTTGAAAAGGCCACCATATGGCTTTGGTCTGTGCAAATGATTTGAGAATGATTGTCTCAGTGTTCCGTTGCAGCACATGAGGGATACATCATACTAGCCTATTACCTTAGCATAATTTCACAAATGAATGAAATTACATCCAGCCCATTCACATTCATCATGATATATGCATTTACACATGCTTATCTAAGCCCTTTGTGTGCACAAAACACCACCATGCATATTCATGGCAAGGAGCACTAACAGAAGCTCGGAGAGGCAAAGTGTGTCTGTGTGTGTTGGTGTATGTGGATGTCTGTGTGGGAGAGAGAGAGAGAGAGAGAGAGAGAGTATGCACAGGAGAGTGAGAGACAGCAATCAGCCAGTCAGCCAAACAGGAAGGTGTGTGGGTCCAACAGTTCCCTGGCTGTGTGGAGACATTGTGGAGCTGCCCGGCACCAGAGGTCTGAACAGATGGATTTGGTGGGGTGCACCGGAAGGTTTTCAGGGAGGGCATAGTCCTGATGTTCATGGCTAGCTGACCTAACTACTGGGGGGCCTGCCAGTAGAGAAGACCAGAGGAACTGGGGACATGACGGAAAAGAAAACATGTCTTTTTCTGTGTGTTGGTGATGTGGAGGGTGAAATGTTCTTTTCTTCTGTATTTCTTTTTTTTTTTTTCTTCGTGTTTACCATGTTGAACAGCAGGCCACGATTATAAAAAAGCAATTATGATCTGTCTGACTGAACCCAGTTCTGAAAATGCCCCCAACCAAATTAGTTTCCTGTACAAATGAAGTTGTAGTAACACATCAGGAGTCAGAGTAATACAAGGTGATATGTGAGTTCCTCACAAAATCATTGTTCACTGTGCATCCATCATTCAGTCAGTGAGAGTGCGACACACACAGAAAGCAAGCTGACACCACTGACAGAAAATACGGACTGAATAAAAATAATTTCCATCAGGGATTTCACAGAGGTGAATGCAGTGGCAATAGTGTAAATTAATTAGAGAAATGTGGACCTCCATAGGGACGTATGCTTTGTCTGTCTCTGTGATTCCCCATGTGGACAAGTAGGCCCGATGCCACACATTTCAACTCATTAGCTGTGATTGTCTCAGTCACAACAGAAAAAAACAACAACAAAAATAAACCTTGGAAGTCTACATGAGGTGCAGCACAGTTGAGGAGAAATTAATTATGTTGGTTAGAGTATCAAACTGTCCACTTACAATTTCTCCCATGCAAGGATAACATTTCTCCATTTGTGTGACACATCCTCACTGAGCTGCAACTTCTGACTCCAAAAGCATTTAGAAAAGAGAAAATGGCTAATTTAGAAAATGCTGATAGCACTTTGATGTGGATAGAAAGTACAAGTCAGCCTGTGCTAATGAATGGTAAAGGCAGTAAATAAGCTAACGTGCTAATTTACAAAGACAATTTAACTGACTGATGTTTATCAATATATTTAGATAGATTAGATTAGATTAGATTAGATTAGATTAGATTAGATTAGATTAGATTATTGATCCCAAGGGGAATTCAAGATTTAAGAAAGGCAAATTCAATTTTCCATGTTTGTTATCTTAATTTATTACACATGTTAATGTTTGTTAATTAGAACAAAACACAATGAAGCCTACGGCAGGGAATACAGTAATAGGAGTATCATTGATTTTGTTCATTTGATTTAAAATTTGATATGACTGTGATGCAAGACAGGTCTGACTGTCAAGAAGTAAAAGAGTAATGTCTGTTGTGATGAAAGGTCAGCACATCACCAAAGGATAAGGATTAATATTCATCATCATCAACCATCTGTACACAGTGTTGTGCCCACTCACCAGGTAGGCATTGACATTTGCTGGATATCTGAATATTTTTGCCCTGCAGTGTATCAGACCTGCACAATTGTGTGTTTGTACTTTCACAGAAACTGTTTTTTATCTTTCCTTGGTCTCAGTACAATGTCGACAACAAAAATGACAAAATATTATTGTTGAAATATCCAGTCCAACACGTAATAAACTGTGCTGTGGTCAACAAATCAGATCCAGAAGCATAAAATGAGTTATTTGAATATGAGTATTACGCACATTCACTCTTTAACCCAGTTTTTGCAGTTGACAGGTGCTTGTGCTTCAGTCTCTAGTGTACTGTTGTAGCAGACAGGATTTAGCAATCAGACCCAAACCTGACCTACCCTTCCACCTTATTGCAAGATGAAGGGATTTAAAGATCTGACAGAAGAGCTATGATGTGGGGGCAGCTATGGTGACATGTCAGTGGAGGGTAAACTTCTAAACTCCTCTACTGTATTGCCTCCAGAAAATGTACGGCACAAAGAGAGAATCCATCCTCTTCATCTGACATGAACGTGGTAATGTCAACCAACATGTGGACTGTCAATCAAGCAAGTCATCAGCCATAAACACAACTCCCAGATTCTAACTGAGAAACTTGAGTTTGAGTTCTCAATGAGCCTGGAAGTTAAAACCCGACCCAATTCAGTCAACAGGTGTTAAAGCAGAAGTAAGTGGTCCGGTCGTTTTCGCTAATGCTGCGTTCCAGGCAGGCTTTTGAAATCGTAAATTACAGCTTCAAGTCACAACTTACGACTTTGTAGCGTTTCAGGCAACCCACTCGTGTTTTTCCGACCTGTTTTACCGGTGAAAGTCACTATAACGGCCACTCGTAACTTCCGACCGGTGAACTCGTACCAGATCGAACTGGTACCACTTCACGGTCGGAAAAATACGAGTTTCCTTGAACGCACCATAACAGTCCTCGTCCCTACGTCACCACATTCACGGCGTCCCTTGGCTGCACACACAGCCCTGCATGCCGTTCTCTCTCCTCATTGGATAAAAACTGTAGGATACGATAAATGTTTTCTCCTCGGCTCAGAGCAGAGCAGCGTGACTGACAGACCCGTGTTTCAGACCAAACACTCTATGTAAGTGATTGCTGTCGGAAGATATAACTATTTAAGACTTATATTAACACAAATATATCACTTACTTCTGCTTTAAAGCCTGGACCTAACGCTGCCCGACTTGCGTTAAAGGGATATTCCGGCGTAAATTCAACCGATGGTCAAGCGCACCGTGACACCGAGTTAGACCCCCCCCCCCCCCCCCCTCGAGAGACGAAGTCTGCTGACCGCTAGCTTCTCTAGTTGTAGCAACTTTATCAAGTCTATTTTCTCCACACGCAAACTGCGACCAAAAAGCCACTCATAGCCACAAATAATGCTCAGAACAGCACCAAACTGCATCAACAAAACAAACAGGGTCCCATCCCATAATACGAGGCATCAAACATCTGTTAGCTTTGCCTGGTTTCTATTGAAAAGAGACAAAAACAACTCACCCACTCTCCTCCAGTTATACGTTATGCAGCAACTTTCCGCGTCCAGCCTAACGTCCAGGTACTGACCAAACACGTCCGAGTCTGACTGGCAGCATAAACATTCAGTTTCAGCTGCCACAGACAGGCAGTGACCACATCTGACCACTTCCCCAGCATTTAGACTCCACCGGCATCTCTCCCTCTTTCACTTTTCTCCTCCATTTCCTTCAGCTCGCCTTCGGTGAACTCGGTCTCAAACTGACTGTGATGCGTTGGACCATACAGTAGGTCAGTGACGGCTGGTATCAATGGGCTAGTGGGGCTAAGCCCTCCCTGCATTACACAACAAAAGATGAGGAAAAAATATTATATATAGCCTATATTATATTCTCTAAATAACATACAAAAGATTGTTCTAAGTCTTAGTAAAATCGGAACTGGCAACAATATTAAATAGTTTCAAGAAAAACACAGGATATCTCTAAATGGGCTAATTTTAATCAGCCCGAGCTCACCGAGTCTGCTCTCATTCATTTTCCGACTGTGGATGATTGACAGGTGCCATGTCCCGCCCTCGCCATTGACCGACTGTTGGGGCTAACTCATAGACTGTAAAAAGAATGGACGTAGCGTCCGTGACGTCACCCATTGGTTTTGGGGAGTCGTTTTTGTGACTCAAATATGGCGGCCTGGACAGCGCCATGTTGGATTGGCCGGCCGAGAACCCGCCCACTGGCCTCGAAGCAGCCTGTCCACGGAGCTGCTCGGACCTGTCACTCAACGTTTCCGCGCCCTGATTGGCCAGAATTTTAACCTAATAACAGTAAAACTATAGAGTTAAAAAAAAATTCACCCCCCTCAGAGTGTGTGCGGGGGTAGAAACTATCGATTGAGACGAAAAAACGTTCTGACACCAGGCTTTTAACATGTTTACTGAGGATGTAAAGTCGGCGATTTTAACATGGGGGTCTATGGGGAATGCTCCCTTCTGACACCAGCCCCCAGAGGAATCCGAGGGGATTGCAGTTTTTTGAACGCGGAAGTGAGCTTCACTTCTCAGACCGACAACTGCCCCCTTGGGCTAACTTCATTCAGCCCACAGGCAGATCGGTTCTGACCAATCAGCAGGTGGCTGACGCAGGGTCAGTGATTGACAGGCGTCATGTCCCGCCCCCTTGGTTTACTTGTCATTGGGGCTAATTTCATTTAGCCCAACAGCGCTGTTTTCAGACCAATGACAGGAACCGGAGGAAAAGTAGTGTTGTTGTGGGAGGGAGAAGACAGGAAACAGCGGCGCTAGGCGCTAGCATCACAGGCAGCATTACTTTGCTGCTCTAAACTGTCTTTGCTAACATGAACGAAGTGGAGAATCTAGTTTCTAAACTCACCGGTAGCACCAGACTTAAATGACATGGCGATAACAGACCAGGAAGGCCGTCGATATGAGCTGAATATATCGTCTTTTTTATTTATTTATTTATTTTTTAATTGAGCAATATCGTCGGGTGTGTGTGCGTGCGTGCGTGCGTGCGTGCGTGTGTGTGTGTGTGTGTAAGTGTTTGTGTGTGTGTGTGCGTGCGTACGTGTCTGTGTGTGTGTGTGTGTGTGTGTGCGCGTGCGTGCGTGCGTGAGAGAGGGAGAGAGAGAGAGAGAGACTGTGTGTGTATGTGTGAGATAACCAGGTGAAGTTTTTTTTTTTGGACTAGACCCTTACTTAATGCAGTGTGTAGGCCTAGTTAGTTGCTATACTTTTGTGAGATGGGATAACCCTAACTTTTAGCTGTGTTAACCATTTAATGGGTATAATTTATTTATTAGCCCACCCAACTAATTTGACCACCAGCCGCCACTGCAGTAGGTTAAACTTACGCCGGAATATCCCTTTAACCCAAACCTGAACCCAGCCAGAAAAAGAAAAACAAGTACCAAATCGGACCAGACATACAGAATAATATTGAAGGCATGAGTATACAGTATAGTAGACAACCCCATTGCCTGTGTCATTTTTGAACCTGGAACAAAACCCGTGGGCAATGTGAATGTATGATTCATCTGCTAGTTCCATAGGTTTTGTGCTGGTGAGCTGCAATGCCATATTTATACCTGTGCAAGCATCTAACCTTGTCTTTGAGGAATAATTTTATGTATCAATAAATTATATGAAAGTCTGCAGTGCCCGGCAGCGTCAGGGTACAGGCTGATTTTTGAGGTCTCATGTTTTAGGCCTGAATTCCAGTGGCAGACCATGTTCTTATTAACTTGTACCACACTGGCACCAAACAGCCCGAGGCATTACGAGTCAGGTAATAAGCAAAAGGTTTTCAGCTTGATCAGTACGTCCCTTGGCTGCTGCCACATAATCTCTTCCAAACCTCTTCCCTCTAATTTTTTGTGATCTTAACTTTACTGGAGGACTTACACCCACCCTTCAGCTTTAACTCGACATGCTTCAGGGTTCACTCACACCCTCTCAAATCTAGCACACCATGATCCATGGGAAGCCAACAGCTATTGTCCACCCCGGGGGGATACTACTTGTGCCCTCAGCAACTGATTAGCATGGTGGTTTCAGGCTGTACTGTTATCTGTCCAGCCTCTCAGCCAGAGAGGACATAAAAACAGCAGGGAGGCCCAACCTCAGGCCCTTCACTCACCAATCAACGACTCGCAAGAGACCTTCTTCACCATCCCTCAAAACCACCACTGAGCTTTCTGAATAAATGAGCATGCAGCCAGCTGCACGAACACTGGCTGTGGGCTTCATCTTTCTAATCACGCCTAGACGATTACATGACACATTGATTAAGCAGAACAGGAAGGAAGTGAGTCACTTATGTTTTGTATCAGGTAGACAGTGAGCTCAGGATGGGGATCATCAACTGGATGGTACAGGAGGAGACCCAATTCACATTTCACCTCAGGTTATTATAGAAGACACTGATGTTTCACCGTCAGGCAACAGCTGCAATTACTGGAAATATTGGTATAACAATTCCAAAAAACAGAGGTGAGTCTTATTAGGCTCTAATGTTGCAAGACAAAACCATCTTTTTTCAAGACTTTTATTTTGGCATGATGGCACATTAGCTAACTGACTACAATATCGCTTTGGATGGTTTACATCTCATTCATTTACATTATAATGGTCAGTAACAAATAATGGTTGGCAAGAGGGGCAATTCAGAAACATCTGATTTGTTAAAATTCACATTCTGTATTCAGGTTGGTTTTATGTCGATATTTGAAGCATTTTGTAACAACATTTTAAATGTGCCAAGAAACACAGTGTCACATTGCAAAAGTAATGGACATTTATTCCAAATTTGAGTCCAGATTTATTTTACTGTATATAATCTGATTTCTATGAAAATAATACCAGTTACACGACTTGACATTGGGTTGCATCACGTCAGTGACACATAAAACAACCAAAATGGCATACAGTACAGTATAACTATAATTGCACCTGACACCCTTCCCTGTTCAATCAGAACAAATACCTCTACAGTATATTGCTCCCATTCACCTTTCCCTGGTTTCCTCTCTCTCTTTCTCGCCCTGCTCCTTGTAATCAGTTGACTGGTGTTTGGTGCCCAATCAAATCTAGCCATGATCTAAACTAGCCAATCAAGTTGTTCTTGTCATACTTTAATATCTGTTCCCTTCTCTCCCGCTGCTTGCTGTCATTACAGTGCACTTGCTGTGACCCTCCTCCAACCCTTTCACCTCCAGACTTCATATCAAGAAAAGATCATGGCAACCTCCCCCCTCTTGTTCATGCAGCTCCAGCCTCCATATCCAGTCAGGCCAAGCTCATCGTTACAACCAGATCCCCAGCTTTGCCTCTTCCTGTCTAGTCTTTACCTTGCACAGCCTTTTACATATGATGATGTCACAATAGAGTGTACTCAGCAAATACTTTCATTTTTCATCTCATTTGCACAGAGCAACATATTTTAAAATGTTAACACAAATTAGTGTTCTCTGATTGAATACAGTGAATCAAGCAGAATAGCTCATAATGTACTTGTACAGCCAAGGTTACAGATGTGCTTGGTAGTGCAGTGGACAGAACTCATTTTGCAGTAACGTCACAACATTGGTCAAATTTAGATTTATTGTATTAGTCAGCCTACAGCACACAAGGGCTTTGGTCTAAAAAATTTTTAAAGTCAAGTTTTATAATTTTCTAATATTTGGTGATCATTACTGAACACCACATAATAAGACAAGACAAGGCAAGTCTATAGCCCCCCCTCTTTTTTTTTTTTTTTTTTTTACAAACAGTTTGTCTCAAAGGGTTTTACACAGCATCATGACAACATCCTCTGACCTTAAACCCTCACACCACTGAGGAAAAACTCCCAAGCATTGCAACACTAAGTGAAAAATCAGAGGGAGGCAATCATCCTCTGGGAACCATGAATAATTGAACCCTCATCTCAATCCTTGTGGAAAATAGTGAGGACATTCTTTCTCTAGATATCATGAACTTTCATGGAAATCCATTCAGTAGTTGATATTTCAGTCTGAGCCAAGACGTTCCACCAATCGACTGACTTTGTCTTTGTCCTCTGCCACCCGGTCTTGCAACCCACAAGTTATTCATACTGCTGCACCAGCAAGGCCGGGCCTGCAGTGACTATGGCTGACTGACAAACTGATTAACTTCTACCACTGCTCGGCCATGTACTGAGCTACACAGGAACTAAAGGGAAGCAGAGAAGCAGTTCCAATACATAAGCCAGTCTATTAGAGAGTAACCGGGATGCCTCGACCATGGAGTGTTGTAGTGTTTAAAGCAGAAGTAAGCGGAATGTTTGTGATATAAGTCTTACTGTAAATAGTTAGATCTTCTGACAGCAATCACTTCTATAGAGTGTTTGGTCTGAAACACGGGTCTGTCAGTCACTCTGCTCTGCTGTAAGCCGAGGAGAAAACTTTCCTTATATCCTACAACCTTTATCCAATGAGGAGAGAGAATGGCATAAAGGGGCGGTCCTCTCTGTGTGTGCAGCCAAGGGGGCAGTTGCATAGACTGAGGACGATGTGCGTGAATGTGGTGACGTAGGGACGAGGGCGGGGACTGCTAACTCCATCCGCTGACAGGAAGTTAGCCAAAACGACCGGATCGCTTACTTTAATTGTTGCCCAGGTTTATTCAATCTATGGCCATTTGCTTTTTCCCTCTTACCGAAATTAAGGCAAATCCCTAAAAAAATCTTGAAAATAAGAAAGATACTGAGTCTCTCCTAACATTCTCTCATTTCTCTAAGTATTTATTAAGATTTGACCATGGTCCAGCCATATACTACTGAGTTTTGACCTATTCTTATTTTCTCAATGCCCATTGAGGTGCTGGTGTGTCTAATGCTGCGTGGGTGACAGTGTGGTGCAATATTGTCTTCATATATCATATTTATTTCAGGAGGAGCTAATGACCACCTGTTATGGTAGGCTGCACATACAACTTTTGGAACAGTTTATGATTTATCATTATCTATCATTTGTTGCTGCATTGCTTGTTAAATTCCATGCTCTGACAGCCTATACTGTAATATATAAGTTCAAATACAGAACACAGGCAGCACCTCGGATTACTAATTTATTAACATAATGTTTTTGATCACAAAACGTAAAAACAAAAATGAGACTTCATCTCATTATGTGTTAAAGAAGACAGAAATATAGCATTCAGTGCATGGGCATTTTTAAGCAAATTCAACTAAGACACTTCTTTTCTTTCCCCTTAACTGATTTTCATTTTCACATTACCAGTGTCCTTTTCACTTTAACATTTTAAATCTCCGACTGACCAGAGGAAAGAAAACTCCATCCCATCTCATTTTCTGCTGGCTTTCTGCTGTCTTATCTCATCATTATCTGCCTGTAATTTTCTCTTTTCTCACATTTCTTTCATCAGATTTTGACTTACTGTAAACGGCAAGCTAACAAGGCTTATAACTGACATTCACTTTTAACTCCACTGTCTCTCTCTGTGTAATTCCCCCTCTGAGTTTCCTCCACCTGCCTGTCTTTGCTAAGAATCAGGCTTAATTAAGACGCTGTCTGTTTAAAGTGAATGTGCCACTCCGTCACGTTTTAGCGTTGTAACATTTGAGATGAAATGAGCAATAACCTTTTTCCTGATGAAGGTGTCAGGCCTGTTGTAAAAAATCACACGCCTGCTCACATACAGTATGCAGTACAGCTATGCCACCCTTTAATTTGCATGACAGTATACATTATTAATGCATGGCCCTTTATAAAAGGATATTGACATTTTGAGTCACCATTAAAAAAATATGATTTCTGTCTTCTCAAGTTCTTGCTACCAATTTGTCAGTTGTCAGCACTCCACTCTTGTCAGCCTTTCATATTTCACTCTTCATTAAACAATTACCCTTCTACCAGTCCTGTGACAGGATGTCAATAGGTACCTCTGGAGATGCTAACAGTTTCAGCCTCTGCTTTACACGGCCAACAAAAATGGGGGTGGGGGAGAATATCCTGTCATATTTGTGTCTTTGTCTCTTTGCTCTCTAATTTTTTTAACCATCGCTGCTGAATTTCCAGCAAGCTCCTTCCCTTTGGCCTGTCAGGAAGAGTCGGCATCAGCAGGTTTTTTCCTCAGAATCGCATGAAAACTCCAGTCACTGCTAAACACTTCACTGCTGTGCCAACTGAATTGTTCCACACTAACTCTTGCCCCACACAGGTCTCCCTGCCTGTGTGGCCCCACCAGGACCCATGTTCCACCCTGTCACTTGGATTGCCATCGCTGCAGCTTTTCCTCCCTGAAACACATCAGATTTAACTTAATTCTAAATCTCACCATGTTGTGATTTTCCATCTGTGTCATTCACGTTCAACTTATATAGCTGGACTGGATCTTACTTGTTTGACTTAATGCCCTGTTGTAACCTGTATGAAACAAAGTTTGTGTTAATACCTTCAGAAATATGTTTGACCTTAAAGGGATAGTTCACCCAAAATAGAAATTTCACTCATTATCTACTCACCCTCATGTCGACTAAGGGCTGGGAGAAGTTTCAGAGTTATCCGTGGCTTCTCTGAGTTACAGGGTCTGTCCTCTTCCCAGTTCGTCTAAATTTGATGAACCGGGAAGAGGAGCTTCGTGAAGCTTCTGCTACAAAACAAGCTTGAAATATAGACTTATTTAATTTCTTTCGGGACAATTTTGCATTTCGGGGCTTCAATACAAGACGGACATTACATACGAGCAGCATGGAGGTATTTGGATGTTTTTTGGTGTGTCTTTTTGTTACGAAGACAGTTGGTATCCATTTGCAACCGTTATGGACATGCACTGCTACGCCGAGACCCCCTGTAACTCAGAGAAGCCACGGATAACTCTGAAACTTCTCCCAGCCCTTAGTCGACATGAGGGTGAGTAGATAATGAGTGATTGACTCAAAATGACTATTTTGGGTGAACTATCCCTTTAACAGATTTTAATTCCATTATGGCTTTTGGGGCTGTATTTCTTTCATTTCATCCAGTGGGCAAACTTTTTACATCATTTTAACGGATAAACATTTTGCCATTATTTGAAGGTATGTGTTAAACTATGACAAAGTAGATTTTTTATTTCTTAGAGGCCACCTGTTATTCATTTAACTTTGGTTGTTGTGTTGTGAAGTGGCACACAATGAATGGACTCTAGATACTCAGCTCCAAAGATGTTTTGGTTCATCTGCTTCAATGAGGGATTCAGTTCTCCCTCTCCCCTCTTGTAAATGTTTGCCAAACGTTTCAGTTGGAGATTCTGTCTCTCTATATATACGTATGTCAGGAGAACAGAACAGAGACTGAACCCACAATGCAGATCCAGTGCAAGAGCCAGTTTACTGTGACAAAGGTGCTCAAAAAATATACAAAGATTCAGACCGACGAGGACACAGCCAAGTCAGGTAGGTGGCACGGGAAGCAGGTGACAACAGGGCTGGGCCAGACAGGGCTGAGGGCAGGTAAGTGGCAGGGCTGTAAGAAAGAAAGTAATCTGAAATCCAAGAGACAAAGCCAAAAGACAGGCTGTAATCAAAGGTTATGCTGAGGACAAAAAACATGAGCTTAAGGGGCCGAGAGTGTTACCACAAGGGATGAAACAACACACTGGTATGAGTGGAGGAAGAGACCGGCTTATAACTACTGTAGATGTGAGGGGCAGGAAATCCGGTTGATGAAAGCAGGTGTGCAGAGGAGGGTGGATGCAACGGGGTGGATCGGACTACACGTAGACGTAACTCACAGGTCAGTCGATTTGCTCTGACTCTGGCTGCAGTAGATGAGTGATCCAGTTATCTGCACTAAAAAAAATTTTGGTAACACTTTATTTGACGCCTATCTCTATGATGCATTATAACCCTATCTATAATGAGTTATAATGCAGTTATAGGCAAGGCAAGGCAATTTTATTTGTATAGCCCGTTTTTACAAACAGTTTGTCTCAAAGGGCTTTACATGGCATCATAACAACATCCTCTGCCCTTAGACCCTCACATCCACTGAGGAAAAACTCCATAGAAACCCTTTTAACAGGGAAAAATTGGAGAAACCTCAGGGTGAGCAACAGAGGAGGGATCCCTCACCCAGGACGGGCAGATGTGCAATAGATGGTGTTACAGACAAGAAAACAGTTTATAGTTTATAGCACTGTATAACATATAGCATTTTGTAATTACTTATAAGGTCAAATATTATAATAGAGTTATAATTCTCTGTGATGTGTTATGCTTATTGTTATAAACCATTATGATAATTTATGAGTGTTTATAATGATAGTTATACACATTTATAAGCCAATTATAACACATTATAACTATATTTAAAGAGTTCAATTTTGCAAAAGCAGATAACTCCGTTTTTAAAAAATTCTAGAACCTTCATTTTTTATTTTTTATTTACATATGGTGATATCAGTTAAACCAAAGTTGAGTGACTTTGAGATGTAACAAAACAGACATATCTCAAAAAAAAAAAAGTTTTATTGAAAACAACACTATGCAAAGAATAATTACAAAGCCTCAGCTCATTTTTTTCAAAATGGCACTTATCTGCTTTTGCAAATGAACTCTTCATTTATAATGCATTATCGACGTTGGCATTGTCAGCGAGTTACTAACAATTATAACATATTATAATACCTGACCTTATAAGTCATGATGAAATGATTTATAGTGTGTTATGATTATTGTTATAAAGCATTATTATCATTTATGAGTGTTTATAACTATAGTTATACAGTGCTATAACTGCATTATAACTCATTATATGTATGGTTATAATGCGTTATACGTGGATGCTCCTCTCATCGCCTGGACCAACTATCTGATTGGCAGACCACAGTCTGTGAGGTTACAGAGCCGTGTGTCTGACCGTCTGATAAGTCACACCGGGGCCCCCAGGGAACTGTTCTCTCTCCATTCTCCAAGTCGTGTCACCTACAAACGTATTCAGATGACATGGCTATAGTGGGGTGTGTGGAGAGGGGACAGGAGGAGGAGTAGGCCTACAGAAACCTGGTGGTTGACTTTGTGAGGTGGTGTGGGGAGAACCACCTACAGCTGAACATCGACAAATCCAAGGAGAGGCGTAAACGCATCACACCAGAGCTCTTCGTAAAAAAACACACACAAAAAAACATCCAAATACCTCCATGCTGCTCGTATGTAATGTCCGTCTTGTGCTGAAGCCCCAAATTGCGTAATTGTCCCGAAAAAAATTAAATAAGTCCACATTCCAAGCATGTTTGTAGCATTAGCTCCGGAGTGTCTGTTGTCCGGTCTTCCGCTGCCAGCGCGCATGCGCAAGGTTCGCACTGAGACCGACTCGAGTCTCAGTCGGTCTCAGTATCAGTGCGAACCTTGCGCAACACTAGGAGCTAATGCTACAAACATGCTTGGAATGTGGACTTATTTAATTTTTTTCGGGACAATTACGCAATTTGTGGCTTCAGCACAAGACGGACATTACATACGAGCAGCATGGAGGTATTTGGATGTTTTTTTGTGTGTGTTTTTTTACGAAGAGCTCTGGTGTCCCTTTGCAACCGTTGCATTGAAATGCACTGCTACGCCAAGACCCCCTGTAACTCAGAGAAGGGACGGAGGACTCTGAGAATTCTTCCAGCCCTTAGTCAACGTGAGGGTGAGTAGATAATGAGCGAAATATCATTCTAGGGTGAACTATCCCTTTAACTACTTGCAAAATGTTACTATAGTGTTACTTTCCTAGAAAAGTACAGGAATAAAAGTATTTGTAATTCTTATTCATAACAAACCAAACCGTTTGAAAACCGGTCAAAAACTGAACAACTTTTAGTAGAACATGCACCATAGGCTTAGATGATCTGAGGGAGCGAGCGGACAGAGCCAAGATGGCGACTGTGTGGTGACACTGTGTCACTGGGCAGCAGCAGTGGGTGAATCTTGAGTGAGTCTAGTCTTCTTATATACTGTATATCTATGGGTGGATGCAGTAGGTTCCAGACGGACTCGCCCTGCCCTGGGGAAAAAGGAAAACATGGACACAGAGACAGGGAGAGCAGAGGCGAACTGGATCAAAATGAAATGTGTGTGTGTTGGAGATATTACATGGTCTATATGTGTCTTGTCCTTTATCTAGCATCCTTCGTCATCACAGGATTCCATGTTTTTTCTTTTTTTAAAAAAAATATTTTAAAACAGATTTAGATTCTATATCAGTACTGTGAAAGTATCAAAGCTCTCAGTGCACAGAGAAATATATACAGCCTGTATTCAGAAACTTTGCCTCAAAATGAATCACCAGGGGGTGCGTCAGAGTGCATACCAGGACTTGGTCTTCACCACCTGGGTTTCAATCCATCTCACTTTGGCGCATGTCTCTTTAAAGGGATAGTTCAACATTTTGGCAAATTAGCCCATTACCATAATCCCAATAGTCATAGCAGTAGGTTTGTTATCTTTAATTGTCGGTGCAAGCTATATTTAAAACGGCGGAGCAGAGCCGCCAGCTGCTCAGAGCTACGCAACGGAGGCTAATGGGATTTCTTGGTTTCCCTCATCAAACTCATGAGTTGTTTTCGAGGTAAATACAGAGACTGCTTGCTGAAAAACTGTCCCTGAACGTAACGTGCATCAGCAGTTTTGCATGAATTTACCTAGAAAACAACTCCATCTTGTAACGTTCTGTTATTATCTCATAACGTGGTGAATGTGCAGGTCACAACTTGTCCACCAGAGCGTTTTGGAGTTGTTGGATTGTGTATTTGATGAGTTTGATGAGGGAAACCAAGAAATCTCATGAGTCTCTGTAGCGTAGCTCTGAGCAGCTCACGGCTCTGCTCCGCCGTTCTAAAAATAGCTTACACTGACAATTAAAGGTAACGAACCTACTGCTATGACTATAGGGATTATGGCAATGGGCTTATTTTCAAAATGTTGAACTATCCCTTTACTAAAGGTGTAAACTGTCCAAATTACATTTTGAAATAGGGGGAAAGGATCAGAACTCTTGTGACTTCAAGATTTTACAAGAAAACAGTCATCGGTCTCAGCCGCTCTCAGGCAGGTCCACATAGAGTGAGAGCGGAGATTTTATGTTTTGCTTTGTTTATTTAGATCCCCATTAGCTTTTGCCACGCAGCAGCTATAAAACTACACAGATGTATCAGACATTAATCAGAACTGACAATAAAACACAGGAAAAGTGTCAAATATTGAACCTTTAAATGAATAACACCTCCTCATACTTAAAAAAATATAAGTCAAGTGCTAATCATCACTCCACAGGTCGTCAGTGTTAACATCCATCAGCGCTGGATGGTATTAAAGTAGCAGTAACCAGGCTTCCATGCAGGTGTTACTGTATGTCAGTATCTTGGCTAAACAACTATGTCAGTAAGCAGCTGGCTGTGCTGCTGGTTATGTTAATATCAGATGTTCTCTGAGAACAGTTGGTGGCATGTGATGTAAATGTGGCATTTATGCTTGTTTCATGTATCAATTTGAGAAAGGTTACAGTCTCCTTATCACTCCACACAGATCTGACGCTGCATCTGACATTATTCTGTATTTTCTTCTTCAGCGTCGCAGAATCTTGAGTTATAAATAAGTCACAATTTCCACATACACCTTGATTTATCTGCCAAGTTTCCACACCAAACACTCATTGTTTATATTGTTTCAATACCTACTCGCCCTAATATCTATATCAGATTGTTGTTCGCCTTATGATTTAATTCCACTGCCAGTGCTCTGTGCCAATGCAATAAATAGGCTGCCCTTTACTCAGGATAAAGGACGTAGAAAGTGTAGAAACCAAAGAAACTCCAGCTACATGGATGCAAAATGAAAGAAAATGCTGTTCCTTCTTGTTGTAGAAGTGGAGTTATTTGTTTCCTCACAGTAGGTGGGGCCCTACCATAGACCACAGGCTGCACTGGGAGCCAGCCAGGTACGGGACACCTGATGTGGGCACTAACTAAGATCTTTAGCCCTTTCAGTCACATCAGTATGGCAGTCTGTCTCCATCAGCCTGGACTCGCTGCCTCTTTAACATGAACAGAAGACAAGAGTTGGGGCTTCTGAAGAAAATTACCTCAGTTTTCTCTCCTGTTCTTTGATCCCATCACTTCTGTCTCAAATTTTTTTCTCATCGTCTTACCTCTAACAACAGGTGCTCTCAAAGTTTTAATCATGGCATATGTATCCATCTTAAAAAATGAGATTCAGAGAGTTGCACAGTGCCAACTATGACAGCCACCCACATTTATGCATTTATTGGTCAAGGGCTGGCCGATGCTAAGGGAAGAATGAGTGATTATTTTTCCACTAACAGATCACCCTGTCTGGAGATTCTAACCTGTAGCTAATAATAAAGCATTAGCCTGCATTTCTAACCTTAAGGTGACCTTTGTTTCTCATACGACATGTTTTAGAAACACAGCTCTGGTGTAAATGTTTGCATGCGAGTCCGCCCTTTTTCTTTTTGTCTGTGTCCCGATACAGGGGGGAACCGCAGCTAATGAGGCAGCAGGAGGAGGAAACAAGGCTGTGCATTGACAGCCAGAAGGCAGAGGACCAAAACTGTGCACGGTCTCAGCCAATGCTGACACTGAGTGGATCCGACAGAAGAAACAACTGGACCAGGTAAAGAAACAGACCAAGAGAGGTACAGAGACAGCGTGACACAGAGAGAGAAATAGATGTGAAAAAACACAGGACGGAGAGAGAGTAAGGGGGAAAAGAAAGGGGTTGTTAAAGGGGTCTTTCCTTGCTTCACTGAGCTAACTGGCTGCTCTGACTGCTACAGGGATGAAAGAGACCAAAGACTGGGTCTGCTCCAAGCTCATTAAACACAGAGCCAGCCTCTCCCACTGAAGCCTAAAGGCCTCTGCGACCTTGCTAACCTTGCACCAAGTAAACTGCAGCTGTCTGAATATAGCTCTCAAGTTCCCCCTGTTGTGTCACGCTGGGTGGAGTGTTTGTTACGCAGAATGCTGCTGTCAACAGGTGACCAAACAGACCCCGGCCGGCAGACACAATGCACTGCTGGGGGGGGCAGATAAATGGGGCATTTGATGCTGTATGTCAGCGTGGCAGCCTTCCGTCCTCGCCACTTGACTCTGAAAAAGCGCTAGCGACTGCGTATATCGTCTGTCTTTGAAGCCGGTGATCGACATTTCCAATCAGCTAGCTATAGCACAACCGTCATGGTGCAATCTTTTTAAGCAGAGCCAAAAATAATTATGTTGATGAAGCTGTTCATTTTTTTTTCCTGTTCTTTCAGAATCACTGCTTGAAAGTGTAATGACTCTTGAGTTGAAACACTGACAGTGGAAGCGGGGCCATGCAAGATCGGGGGCTGATTTACAGAGAGATGCTGAGGTGTAGTAGTGCCAGTGATTGTTTTTAAACCCCTCTGAACCCGATTGACGCAATATGTGATAATCAGGCTGAAAGGGCTGCTGCTACTGCTGCTGCTCGTCTTATCAGACCCAGAACATAGTCCTGATAAGTCTGTCAAAGAAAAACATCTACTTAACTAAAGGCCCTAATCAGTTAATATTGTATCATCATTATAAAGCAGGTACTGTAATATGCTGAAATTATATGGCTCTATACGGTCTATCACTCCAGTTGCCAAAATTGAAAATAAAAAAAAAATGGTAACAACATCCATGTTCCCATGAATAAACAATGTGAACCTCTGTTTTTTCTTCTAGTATTGACATCAGGTCAAAATTTCATGTTCCCCAGTATTCTGGAGTGTATGTAGAGGGTAGAGCAAACTGAAAAACAGCGAGGAGGCTCAGGATCAGACAGAGACTGAGTTGTCGATGACATCACACAGGAAGACAGAGAGCCCTTCTCTTGATCATCCAGCTCAAACACATGGTGGATTCATTTAATCAAAACTCTATCATGCTTCCTACTTCTAGGTTATTTCTGTAGCAGGCGGGTTTGCTATATACAGTAACCTTTCAGACTGCAGTCGGTCCCCAGCCGCTCCGATAAATAATCAATGAGCCTGAATTATGCACTAATAAAAAGGCTTCTCATTTTGGATTATTTTATTATTAAAGTTTAGATATTTCAGAGTTTTCTTGGGTGCTCATGGGAGATGTTATAGCCACACTTACATGCCAATTCAGGATAAAGCACTGCATTAATGGGATTTGACATGTTCTTTTTTTTAATTCCAATGATAATGAGTGCTTTAGAATAACTTATATTTACTCAAACATTAAACAACAGGCATCTACCCTGTTAACCCCAAACCTGCAGGGGACCTGGGTGCTTAGGCTACATGTTACACACATAACACAGGACATCTTGCAGAAATATCCATAATTGGTCCTAATAGGACAACATCTGTGTTAAGTGCAGGAAGATGCACACACAACACTGATGCACCATCATCTGATCATGCATGGTTTTTGCTTTAAACAGCTGCCAACATGAGAAACATGCATGAGAAACTGAATCAAAGCAACACTATGTAGTATTTTGGCCTCATAATAATGTCTCCAAACTCATTTAAGTGGTAGATAAGTGGTTAATAGGATGAATGGTGCCACCAGTGGGGTCACGTCACCTGCATCTGCACTCTGTAACTTTCCTGTGCGGGTAGGAAACACAGCGCCACTGTGGTCCTGCTACACCACAGTTCTGCTAAGCTCCAGAGACTGAGCTCAAGCCCAGTCCCCCTGCTCCTCTCACCCACACACCAGCGCCCTGTGCTGGGTTGCACTCCTACCAAGCCGAGCCGCGGCCTGTTCAGAGCTACACTACGGAGGCTCATGGGATTTCTTGGTTTTCCTCATAAAACTCATCAAATACACAATCCAACAACTCCAAAACACTCTGGTGGACAAGTTGTGACCTGCACATTCACCACGTTGTGAGATAATAACAGAACGTTACAAGATGGAGTTGTTTTAGAGGTAAATTCATGCAAAACCACTGATACCTGTTGCCTTCAGGGGCGGTTTTCCAGCAAGCAGTCTCTGTATTTGCCTCTAAAACAACTCTGTCTCATAACGTTCCGTTATTATCTCATAGCGTGGTGAATGTGCAGGTCACAACTTGTCCACCAGAGCGTTTTGGAGTTGTTGGATTGTGTATTTGATGAGTTTGATGAGGGAAACCAAGAAATCCCATGAGCCTCCGTAGCGTAGCTCTGAGCAGCTCATGGCTCTGCTCCGCCGTTCTAAAAATAGCTTGCACCAACAAATAAAGGTAACGAACCTACTGCTATGACTATAGGGATTATGGCAATGGGCCAATTTGCCAAAATTTTGAATTATCCCTTTAACTTGTAGGTCAGAAAACCAAAACAAGCTCAACTAGAATTTTTAGAACGCAGTCTGGATAACAGACTCGGAGACCTCAGTGGCATGTCATGCATACATGGCATTTACTATACTGTCAATGTGAACTAAACTTCAGTCATGTTGCAAAGACATATAGGTGCTTGTTTTTGTAGAAAACTGCTGTTGGTAACATTTGCTGCTTTTAATGAGCAAAGTCTTGTCGTGTTGAAAAAAGTCAATGGCATGTTTTCCCTCGTTTTTTTTTTCTTTTTAGATCTTGAAATTATGCATCAGCAACTGCCAGAAGCCTTTCTTCATTAATTAAAAAGCAGTTCTTTAACCACTGTGCCACATTTGTCATCTGAAGTAGACTTGTTGGAATTTCATAATGACATGAGATGAAATGACAGAAATGTCCTAAACCCTGCAAGCCTTTCTGCATCTCCGCTCTCTGTGCATTCCATCCCATATAGACCATGTTATCACGTGACAGCTTTGTGAAACAAAATATCTGTCCATTTTCTCCCTCAGCTGGCCACCCACACCTCTCCCATCCCATCGCTGCTAATGGTGGAAGCCAGGAGAACAATACACACCGGACCATATGCTGCTCCCAGTAATCGGCTCATTAGGTGCCAGCCTGCTTTATTTTTTGACCAGAAAGGTAATGTGAAATTCCATAGACAGCCAGATGCATCCTACAAACATGCACACGAGTGGATCCATAAACACTGTCACAGATGCAGAAACACTCCATCCCTCCATCTCCACTCAGTGCTGTATACAACTTCACACTGGGCTCTGACCTCCTCCCCTCTGCTCCGCACCATTATGTCCATTATGCATACATCTAATTCTTCAAAGGGCTTTAGAGCTGAAGTGATCTGCAAGAGAGGCTCTTTAAGCAACTGCAAGTGTGTGAAACTAATGATGGAATAAGGAGTAGTAGATCACAATTCAGGAGACACGCTCAGTTTCTTTCTTTCTAGAAGTGAGATAAATAGATGGATATCAGTATGTCACTGTGTTAACCCTGCATTACTTCAAGCTGTGGTTAAGGCATTTCCACTCTCCAAAAACCGTGTTTTCCTCTGCAACAAAACAACACCAGAGGAATCTCTTTCCAGCAACTCATCCACTGTATGTTCACCATCCAGTTACCACCTCCATTTCCTGTCCATGTCACATGCAGTCTCCAGATCTGTTGTAAATGAAACTTTAAAGGGATAGTTCACCCTAGAATGATATTTCGCTCATTATCTACTCACCCTCATGTTGACTAAGGGCTGGGAGAAGTTTCAGATTCCTCCGTGGCTTCTCTGAGTTACAGGGGGTCTCGGCATAGCAGTGCATGTCCATATAACGGTTGCAAAGGGACACCGGAGCTCTTCGTAAAAAAACACACACAAAAAAACATCCAAATACCTCCATGCTGCTCGTATGTAATGTCCGTCTTGTGCTGAAGCCCCAAATTGCGTAATTGTCCCGAAAAAATTAAATAAGTCTATATTTTAAGCTTGTTTGTAGCGGAAGCTTCTCGAAGCTCCTCTTCCTGGTCCGTCCAAATCTCGCGTGATTTGCGCCGGCGTCAGCATGCGTCAGTGCAGTTACTGCGAATCACGCGAGATTTGGACGGACCAGGAAGAGGAGCTTCGAGAAGCTTCCGCTACAAACAAGCTTAAAATATAGACTTATTTAATTTTTTTCGGGACAATTACGCAATTTGGGGCTGCAGCACAAGACGGACATTACATACGAGCATCATGGAGGTATTTGGATGTTTTTTTGTGTGTGTTTTTTTACGAAGAGCTCCGGTGTCCCTTTGCAACCGTTATAGGACATGCACTGCTATGCCGAGACCCCCTGTAACTCAGAGAAGCCACGGAGGAATCTGAAACTTCTCCCAGCCCTTAGTCAACATGAGGGTGAGTAGATAATGAGCGAAATATCATTCTAGGGTGAACTATCCCTTTAAGAGTTAGGATGTGGCTAGCATCTGGAATGAACACAGGGGAAACAGCTTGCCTAGCTGGCCCCGAATCGAAAAAAACTATTAGAAACTCCTCTAAAGCTCATTTATTTTCACTTTGCACCTCATTTGTTAAATCCACACTAAAGTGAAAACTAAGTGAAAATGTGTAGTTTTCAGGTGGAAGAGCCAAAGAAGCTGTTGTGCAGTCCTGATGCAGCCGAGCTTTTTCGTCCGAGCACATGATTCCTTCAAATCACAAACTGTAACATTTGTATTACAGTTATTTTATTTAGATATTAAACAAACAAGGTGCAACAATAATCGCCGGTGGAGCTGCTTCTAGTTTCTTCAGTCCACTGCTCGCTCAGAACTTGTTTGTAATAAACTGAATGATGACGATAGATTCAGACTGTTTTTTTCCCTGTGACCTCTTGCTGTGTAGAATAGCTCTCAGAAAACCTGATTTAATGAACAAAACACACGGCCTCAGTTTGTTTCCTCTTGGCTTGACGAAAGGGATCAGATTGGGGGCACTTTTGATGGATATTTTTCTCAGTGGACATCTTTGTGCACATGGTTTTATGTGAACGTGCAAGGGTAGAATTTATATAGATGCATAGAAATGGTGGAAGCTGAGAAAAATAGTTGCAGCTTTGGCTTCCAGTCTGTGGTATTGATCACACTCTGAGGCAGGAGGCTATCAACATTACAGCCTCTCTGCTTACCTCAATGATCAATCACACACAGGCTACATATACTGTAATCACACACACACACGCACGGACACAAACACACACACACACACCTCAGTTTGTTCAACCTTTTCCAAGGGACAGAGCTACAAATGGTTTAAATACACCTTTTGCACTCATTAGCTGACAGTCTTATAAATTCTGACATGTCGTTTTGTTGTGACATCACAAAGTTACAGAAGTCTTGATGTCTCAGTTTCTGAACACATCCTGCATTGTATGCATTTTTCTGTGTACTTAGCACTTCATTACTTTACAGTACGGTACCTAGACCTGCTCTATAATCAAAAACCACATGGACATCTCACTTTATACGTGAGGACACATTATGCAATTCTATTATCCTGTGATAAAACCGTCATGGAGATATCTCAGGCTAAAAGCTTTATTCTTATTGCCTAATGAGCTGATCGTTATCACTGTGTTCTCTCTGGATTCTCAGTTCCATAGCATACGGCTGCATTGACATGGTCTATGCATAATCTGAAAGAAGGAGGACGTGCAGCAGAAACATCTCTCACAGGAAAACAGCATGGACACACACAAGTGTTTAAAATGCCTCAACAGTAATACAAGCATCTGAAAAGCAATTGATTGGGCCACCATTGCCGTCTGAATCACAATTTCATCCATTTACAACTGTTTCAGCCCAGGGCATCATGATGAAGAAAGGGAACAGTTACAGAGTGGTGAGCTCCCAAACACATTACCCTGCCTCCCCTCTCTCATTTTAAACAGTCCAATTTACATCCTCTCCACACACGCTGAACTTAGAAAATCAATCAGATTTTCTCAGCATTGTAGCAGTTCTGCTTTCTAAAAAGATCACCTGCACATCTTGTTATACTTTTGACCATTCATTTCATTGCTAAATAACTCTATGCAACACCAGTTTTATTGTCGCCCTGTTATTGTCAGCCTTGCTAATAGATTTGGCTGGGACCAAGTTAATGTTATAATTAATATCCAAACTGTGTTGCATTCATCACAGCCTCCAGGTTTAACTTTGACTTGGCATGCTCACCATAGCTGGGTGTGAACAGTTTTCTCTTCCCTGTTGTCCAGACATTACAAAGCAAATTAACAGCAGGTTTAATTGGAGTGTTTCACTGCATGTCATCAAACGTGTTAAGTTGTAACCACACATGCCATTGATCTCACTGTATGTGGCAGCCTGGATATTACAGTATCTATCTAGGGTCCAAGCACAGCAGAGGGTGCAACAGACACTTAGTCTAATTATGTTTCTTCCTGTTGTAATCCTGGCAGAGAGGTAAGCCCAGTAGTGGACAAAGGACAGTTGGGATGGAAACACTAATCGTCCATCACTGTCTTTTTGTTGTATTCACAGGTTTGAAAGTTCAGGAGCCTTGTACATTTAAGTTAAGTTTATCCCTCGTTTGCGGTGCCATATTTTCATCTTTACAACATTAACATGATGAATGTCGGAAAACAAGGCAGCTAACTGGCGCTAGCCTCCGATGCCAATGTAGGCAGTACACAGTCAGTCAGCCATAATATTGTGACCAGCTACATAATATTGTGTTGGTCAATAGGATGCACTGTGTGTTGTGGCAGTTTTCTATCAGAAGCAGTTAAGCAGTCTGAGCAATATAGCTGGTCTGTTGGGGGGGGGGGGGGAGTCTTCTCTCCCCACATGCATCAATGAAACACTTCTGATACATCCTGACCACTGCAGACTGGGAACAGCCCACAAGAGCTACAGCTTTTCATACGAGAGACCCAGTCGTCCTCGGAGAACTGGATCAGATCCTTACGCTGAACATTTTTCCTGCTTCTAACACATCAACTTTGAGGACAACGTGTTCACCTGCTGCCTGATATATCCACCCACTAACAGGAGCCATGATGAAGTGTTATTCACTTCACTTCAAACTGTCAGTGCTCAGAATGTTAGGCCTGATAGGTGTATAAACATGGTCTTTGCTAACCATTATAACCTTAAAGGGATAGTTCAACATTTTGGCAAATTCGCTTATTGCCATAATCCCTATAGTCATAGCAGTAGGTTCATTACCTTTAATTATCAGTGCATGTTGTTTTAAAATACCATTGGGCCGAGATGTGAGCTGCTCAGTGAACACAATGGAGGTGAATGGTACAAGTCCCCTGTCCCTCATCAAACTCATCAAATACACAATCCAACAACTCCAAAATACTATCATGGACAAGTTGTGACCTGCACATTCACCACGCTATGAAATAATAATAATGTAACGTTACGACACAGAGTTGTTTTCGAGGCAAATGCAGCCGGAACTACATTCCAGACACGGCTGCTGGACAAAGTTATTTCAAAAGCGCAAGTAGTTCCAAGTATTTGCTTCATGTGTCGTAATGTTACAGAATTATATGTAATTTTTTCATAGCGTGGTGAATGTGCAGGTCACAACTTGTCCACCAGGGTGTGTTGGAGTTGTTGGATTGTGTATTTGATGAGTTTGATGAGGGACAGGGGACCTGTACCGTTCACCTCCATTGTGTTCGCTGAGCAGCTCGTGTCTCTGGCACGTGGATCTCAAAACAACATGCACCGATAATTCAAGGTAATGAACCTACTGCTATGACTATAGGGATTATGGTGATAGGCAAATTTGCCAAATGTGCAGCTAACCAGCACATATATCATATCTAAGACTGTAATCCTGGCGTGAACAGAGGTTAGCCCAGATGTGGGCACAGGATGGAAACACTGGGAGCCTGTACTCATCCATTACTCTTAGCACTGTAATTGCAGTGTTGCCGCATAATAGTCAGTCTGCACCTGGATGGGCATTTTCTCATCATTGTGCTTGTGTAACAATTACACTGTTACTATAGTAATGTGAGAAAAATATGTTTTTCACTGGCTTTTGTTCTATAAACTTGGCAGCAAACTGCTCTTTGGTATAAGGCACTCCCCCACCCCCACAGCATGGTGAACATGACAACATCACTGTGACCTGCCGGGACCATCTGGTGGGGTGCTGTGACAGCCAACACTACATGGGAAGAGGAGGGAGGAGCTGCATGCGCGGGGAAGCTGTGGTGCAGTTCCTCAATCAGTGATCACCCACCTCCTGTGTCTTCTGCTCAGTGGCTCCTGCTCGTGGGCTCCGTTTTGCCTCTACAACCCCGTCACGGATGTTGATTCTCCCCCTTGCTGTGATCGGGCTTCTTTCACAACTTCATGACAAGTGACAAGTGCTTCTGTCTCTCTGCCCACAGTTAGCAAGGCCACCTCTGATGCTGGTGTGGTACGCTGGGCTTTGAAAACAAATATCTTGGGCTTTATTGGTTGCAACAGGCTACATGAGAAAATATGAGACACTTTTTTTTTTCTCGTCGTTCCGCAGATGCCGTGTACCTTTTGGTCTACTCCACCTGCACTCACCTGTCCTGCAAGAACCACACCTGTTCTACCTACAGCATCTTCTTCTCCTTCTATAGTACGTTCACTACAATAGAAAAAAATGTACCATCACATGACAGAGTTTTGGCTGACTTTGTGCATGATTATCGTCTCTCATATCACTTGTGGTCTAACTGTATTAATTTCTAATAACTAATTGGACCGGATCATTGGGAGTGTGTCCCTACTGAAAAAAAAACAGCTTAGATCAGCTAAAACCATCAACCAGCCTGTTACAGTAAACCAGCTAAAACCATCAACCACCCTATTCTACCAGCTAAGACCATCTAAAACCATCCACCAGCCAATTTGACCAGCTAAAACCATCTTCTAAACCCACCAGCTAAGACCATCTAAAACCATCAACCACCCTATTCTACCAGCTAAGACCATCATAAACCACCATTCAACCTGTTCAACCAGCTAAGACAATCCAAAACCATCTAAAACCATCAACCAGCCAGTTTGACCAGCTAAAACCATCTAAACCCACCAGCTAAAACCATCTGAAACCATCAACCAGCCTGATAAACCAGCTAAAACCAGCAGCTTAAACTATCAACCACCCTATTCTACCAGATAAGACCATCTTAAACCACCATTCAACCTGTTCAACCAGCTAAAACCATCTAAAACCATCAACCAGCCTGACAAACCAGCTAAAACCAGCAGCTTAACCACCCTATTCTACCAGATAAGACCATCTTAAACCACCATTCAACCTGTTCAACCAGCTAAAACCATCTAAAACCATCAACCAGCCAGTTTGACCAGCTAAATCCATCTAAACCCACCAGCTAAGACCATCTGAAACCATCAACCAGCCTGTTAAACTAGCTAAAACCATCAACCAGCTGGTCTAAGTTGTTTTTTTCAGTAGGGGTGAAAAACCATCTGAGGTTTTTACTTGTAAAGGGGACATTTTCCTCACCACTGCCGATTGGTGTGGGTATCTGTGAATAATATTGTGTAGAGTAAAGTCTGGACCTGCTCGATATTAAAAAGTGAAGTGCCCCGAGATGAATGTAAAATTGACTTGACTCAGGGTTTCTGGACACATCTACCTCCATGATGTAACAGAGACAGCTTTCAACCCAAGTGACCAAATTGAAATTGATGTAGCATTTGCAAGGTTATAAAACTCATTTTCATGTTCTCTGTTAGGGAATTATTGGAGATTCTATATTTGTGCATTTCTGTTCCACATAGATCACGTTGTTTTTTTGTTTTGTTTTTTTCTACAGTGCTGCAATGTTCTGACAAAAAAAGCAGCAGGTCAATGTGAAGCCCAGGATTTGCAGCGTTTGGATTTGGGCACCTGGGTTCTGGGTTCAAAGCTACAAACCTTCAAAAAAGAAGTATGACCCTCACACAGGCTCAGCAGAATGCACAGGGGCTGTGTGAGAAAAGAAAAGGTTACATGTGTGTCAGTAGCAGCTTTTAAAATCTTTCACAACCCCCACAGATCCAGGATTAGCTGATTTCTGATAGAAAGCCCAGATTTTCACACAGTCTTACACACATAGAAACACACTCAAAGGACAATTTATTTGGTATGGCTGCTTGTCAGTGCAAGTATCTAATAGACAAATACAAGGCAGCAACTCATTTTAGGCATATAGAGACTTTACATATAGACATAAAGTTAATACAGAGTCTGAATAGAGAAGAAAGGTGATTTAAATGAAGTCGAACGTGACATGGTTGTTGGTGCCAGATGGGCTGGTCTGAGTTCTTGTGACCTGATTCATTATATCGGCTCATTGAAGCCACTGCAGTATAAGATTGGGTCACCCCACAAAAAAGAATAAAATGTATATTTTCAGTGCCCCAGAATGTTCTGGTTATTTTAACCTGTAATTGTTCCATATTGCATTGTGAACTATGGAGTTAAAGGCTCTTGGATCTTGGCAGCGATCCTGGGCCAGAGCTGAGCCAACTGTGGCCTTCCTAGAGTTGTTTGATTTCCCTCTTTGTGTGCATTTCCCTCTGTCAACGTGACCATCTCAAATTAGTTGATCAGCCAACCAAAACAGGAGCTCATACACTTAGCAATTTAGTGTTTAATGCATGGCTGTAAAATTATTTTGCTCATTTCGAGGCAGCAGAACAAGTGTATCCCAATAATGTCATGTTTGTAACCCCATGGTCAGACCATAGCTGCTATGCTACCCATTATCCTTTTACATGCACAGCTTGATGTAGCCCATACAACGTTGCTCGTGGCTTTTACTCGCCCTGTTGCCAGACTTGCAGCAGATTGCATCAATACCACCACATCCACATCTGCCAAAATCATTGTTGTGTTTGTCAGCTGTTATTATACTTTGCACCGCGTCAAAACACACTGATCTGGACAGATTTCATCTGGTGTGGCCATCCTGCAGAGTTAAGGGGGCCGTTCTACATATAGGCTGGAATGAGAGCTGGAAAACACGTTTGCTTACCCTCCCTCACTACACCGCCTCCCCTCCATATCTGATTTGCCTCAGTAATTTAATCATATGAGTGCTCAGTGTTGAGATTGGAAAACACGAGCGGCAACATCGCTGACATAAGCCCAGGTGAGATTAGGCCATGAGATTTGTTTTCACAATCTTTTTGGCTGCAGAGAGAGAATTGCTGAGCTGATACAGTCTATAAGGATCAGAAAACAGAGAGAGCATGTCAGCGAGAGGCAGAGAGACATAAAACAGACTGTGTGTGTGTGTGTGTGTGTGTGTGTGTTAGCGTCCTGTATGAGATCTCTGTATGGCGACATGAACCTGTTGACAGGTTCCCGTGTGGGGTGGAAATTGGGAATGGAGCCTTATTTTGACTACCTCTAGAGATATAATGAAAAGGGAAAGATAGCAGAAATGAAGCATGATGTCTTATCATCCTCCACTGCTATGACATGTTAGCACACACACACACACACACACACACACACACACACACACACACACACACACACACACACACACACACACACACACACACACACACACACACACACAATGCTGCCCTCCAGCATGAGATCACCTAACAGAGGGTGCAAAGGACACAAACTCCATTTCACTTGATCCCCTTTAAGCACACTGGATTATACATGAGTAAGAATGGTTAGCAATGTGTTTGTGTAATTCAAAAATGGCTGAGGTAGGAAAGCAATAAAAACAAAGGGTAACACTTTACAATAAGGGTCCCTTAATTAACGTTAGTTAGTACATAATTAAGCATTAATTAACTGTTTACATATTAACAATCATTATTATGTATTACTTAGAATTAGGAAACACATGAATTAATGTAGCCTATTAGTAAGCAGTTAATAATGTTTACTACTCAAAGTTAGTTAATCAATTATTAAGTAATAACAAAAGTTGAATAATGTAATTAGTTATCATTATGCATTACTCAGCATTAAGAGCTGTGACAGGAAGCACATAGTTTTTCTATGGAGTGAAGGAGTGATGGATGCAAATTGATTTAGTTTATATATTAATGCTTAATAATGTACTAACTAAATTTTAAGGGACCCTTATTATAAAGTGTTACCAAAACAAAAGTATATGTTATGTTACTAAATATATCTCTGATTTGGAGCACTCTAGTAGTCCAATGGTTACATGACATGTCACACAACCAATATGTCCTGATGCTCCTGAGCTGACATCCTCATCGTCACCACATCCTATCAGGTTGAACAGTCTGGGCTACTCTGCAGTCTCTTCATCACAATGCTGTTTATGTCTGTCAGCTACAGCAGCAAAACTCATGGATGGCATTGGTTGTCACCAGTGTTCGAATTACACAGTGACTCCATAGGCTATTACCCTTTGCGCAAAAAACTCACTGGTTGCATCATTGTGTAACCTGATGATTGACATCTGTCAACCCCCCCCCCCCCGGTTATCTTTTCCTGAGACTAAAAAGCCTCCAAAACAGGAGATCTATGAATAACTTCAAACATAAGTTAAACACAGTTAAACAAATAAAATTTTAGAATACATGCATTTTATTTACATGTACAGATTTTGATTGACAGAGGAGGCCCTGTAGCCAATCAAATAGGTACCGGTTCCGAGTGGCGGGTCAAATTAAGCCCTGAATGCCTATGAGCGTGGTCAGTTGGAGCAAACAACATATTATGTGTCAGTATCTGACACAACACATCACTTTCATGTCGTTTTTCTTCTGTCTTACAACCAAGGACCTTGCATACAATCACCGATATTTCAGAGCTCCCCCTAAATGTCTCAAAGTCGCCTTTCAAGGGAGTTCGGCTCCCCTTAGCTCCCCCATAATTCAAACACTGGTTGTCACCATAAAAACATCTGAGCTTCAGTTACCTGTAGAAGTAATCTGGTTGTAATCTGTTGCTAGGTTACAGCATAGAAGTAGACTCTTGATTTGGATATAAAATACCATCACTTCATCATTTCATTTTCTTTTATAGGAATAGTGAGATCAGAAAGACTGTGATTATCACTAAGGTGTGAATGTCCAACTCTTTGTCCCACACACAAACCAGAGTCTTTCCCTCTTCCTCTGTCTTTACAGCTATAAACAACAGTTCAGTGACCAGCACAACACTCTCCACACATCTAAGAGAAACACATGCAGCAGCAGCTCATTCATTTTTCCTTGCTCTACATTTATCTTTTTTGTTCAAAGTAAAGATGTGTGTAATATGATGAAGAGATAGATGATTTGTTGATACACACAGTGAGACGGATGAGCAGACCTCTATTATCATTTTTTTCCCTTTTAATTTTCATAGATTGATCTTAATTACAGTGCATGGTTATTTTGGAGTGCATTCCCACATGTTTCTAAATAAACTCAATAATATATCATCAAAAACACAATATAAAATAGCAATGAATTAAATCATATTCCTGGCATGAAAATACTGAAAATAGAGAAGTGTAGAGCGGATGAATCAGATGACTGATGAAGGTTCCCCACTAATCTTTTTTAGTGAGTGAACTGTGCATGTACTCATTTCTCAACAAATGTAATTAATTACTCATTACTCGTTACTCATTTCAAAAGTAATATTATCAATTTACATATTACTCAATGAGAAAACTACTTATTATATCATGTTGCTCCTGTCCTGCTTGTCTCAAAAATTAATTGTATATGCTTTGAACAAACTAAAGAGCTGTCAGTCTTAGCAAACCAGCTGTGGGCAGTTGTAGAAACAAAGTCTACAGTATATCTCTGAAAGTTCTCTTTAGCCCAGCTTCCATCAGAGTGCTTGCAAATGATTTTGGGAGTCTTCTGTCACCGGCGGACAGTATTTTATCAAGGATTTGCCTGAAAGACGTTGAGTCGGTTGTGGAGATGGGACCACATATCCAGCCACAGAACTTCATTAGTTGTTTGTGGCCTGTAGCCTGCTGTCCACGGCCACGTACAGCCGTCCAGCGCATTGACAGAGGGCTCATCATTGGCTTCATGTTACTCTGCTGTCATAGCAGCTGTTTCAGGAGTTGAACGAGTCTTGACGTCAGCACACAATTTACATTCGACCACAACATTCTTGTCATCCAATCAGTATTTCCAGCTGCTGAATGTAAATGTGTCCATCTTTCAAGCTAGCCATGCTGCAGGGTGACGACACACAGTAATGGTGTAACATTTTTTGGAGTGGTAACGGTCATATTACTGAATATTTTATTTGTTATTCATTAGTAATTCGCCCAACACTGCTTATCATGAGACAAATTAAAGAAACATGTGACAATCAGTACCATATCATAATTAGTATTGTTATATATTTTTTTGTATTTATGGTAATTAGTCCTTTAATTGTTAAAGCAGCCTAATCAAATATCTTGCTATTCCCTCACATGTGGTGTCCATGTGATCATGACCATGCTCAAGTAAAGAGTTTGAGACCTATGTTACCATATTCACATGCATCAAACATGCATCAGCCCTCCAGGAGTAAAACTGTTGTGATGTCCCACACCACCAAGTGTCGAGTTCCTAGTGACCTTAACTCACTCAGTTTTACTGCATTCTATCAATGCTGAGTTCTCAGCCCTGTATTGTTAGCAATGCCTAATAGTGGTGCTGTAGAGACTGGAGATCCATTGAATCGAAGAGTCAGGTCTTCCGATATGAGACTGATAACGACGATCAATAACGTAATTCAATAATGTTTTCCTCTGGACAGGTGCACACTTTTCAAAATGCTTTTTTACCCATAGATTCATACCCTACAACGTCAACCAGCCACAACAACTGCTCACCTAATATTGTAGACCCTCCCTGTGCCAACATAAGCTCTGACCTGTTGAGACTGCAAGGATGGAAAATGGCTGCTTACTGGATGTTTTTTTTTTTATATATATATCCTTAAAGCAGAAGTAAGCGATCTGGTCGTTTTGGCTAGCTTCTTGTCAGCCGATGGAGTTAGCAGTCCCCGCCCTCGTCCCTACGTCACCACATTCACGCACATCCCTTGGCTGCACACACAGAGAGGACCGCCCCTTCATGCCGTTCTCTCTCCTCATTGGATAAAGGTTGTAGGATACAAGGAAAGTTTTCTCCTCGGCTTACAGCAGAGCAGAGTGACTGACAGACCCGTGTTTCAGACCAAACACTCTATGTAAGTGATTGCTGTCGGAAGATATAACTATTTAAGACTTATATTAACACAAATATTCCGCTTACTTCTGCTTTAACTGCTGCATTACCGACTGAAGCGTCCAATCCATCAAATGTCTTTCTCTTATGAGACAAACAATAAATAAATAAGAAGTTAATGGCAACAGCTGTGATGTGTGGTGGCAGAAAACCTCACAAAGACATAATGATTTGGTTATATGCATTTGTGTACACTGTGTGCATGCTGGTGGTTTTCTGTCAACATGAATGAACAATGTTCATATTCCAATAATATATTGCTGACTTTTAAACCTGACTAGAGAGAAGGCTATATTTGGGATAGTATTTTAAAACTGCAATACAGTCGATTACATTCAGAAACCATGCACCAATATGTGAAATGCAATATCATAGTATAAAACAGCACAGTCAGAAACAGTAAACTGGTAAAACTGATAAATTTGTCATTTTCCAGACTCTCTGCTTGCACTGTGTCGTTTCCTTTTACAGTGTCTACAGCATTATTAACCTTTTGTATGGTTTCTTTCAGTACTGACAGCACTTAAGCATCCTTCTTTCAATTGAGGTTAGAAAAGGATCATGGTCTAGTACAAAACAGGAAAAGTCCACAGTGGGTTTCTATTGATGTTGGTTGTCAGTTTAGAAACTAATGCCAGTGTTTCGCTAAATGTACCTTTGGAACCACATTAAAATAAATCTAATGGTGTATGTACATCTTACCTGACTACCATTGCAACATCAAACAAAGCAGTTATTGTATAAAACATGAATGAAATAAAGAAAAATGAAACATTTTCATCTTTTATTCTGTGTGAACTCAGGCTTAAACACACACTGGTAAACACTTTCAGTTCACAGTGGCGTTTTCAGGCTTAAATGTTCTGTGTCCTCTTCTGAGAACTTGTTGATGGCTTGATGCTTTTCGTTTCATCATTATTTCACCAGATGTAGAGTTAGAAGATCTACATGGGAAAAAATATACCAGTGGATACTGACTCATCTTTCAGTGCTGTAGAAGGATGTGTGGTGCATACCCATTTACTTCAAGCCAGCATTCATCGATTTGTATAGGTCACAAAGCTACAGACAGGAAATTCAGCATGCAGTGCAAATCAAGACCTCTTCAGTTGGTTAACTGAGCTCACACACACAAAATCCAGCACTACTATAAGTAGAATAACTGTGTGTCAAATTAAACATGATGTTATTACGTAGAGGCCATAAGTGATTAATGGCAGTGCCATGCCTCTATTTGTTAATTATTCTAATATTTTCTAAAAGCTATCATCAAGCATCTGAAAGCTGATCAAGTGGCTAATGTAACATTATAAGGTCCCATTAAAAAACAAGTTAATGTTGTCAGCATAGGGGAAAAAATTAAATATAGCTAAGTGAAGTATATTTACATGTAAAAACAGACCAACATATCAGGTTTTAACTTGGAAGTGAACCTGATTGAACTTGTCACTAGTTGAATTAGGTCAAATATACTCACTCAGTTTTTTAGCTAAATTTTTGTTCTCCACCACGTCCTGGAGGACATGTTTTAACATTTTGATTGCTAAATGCCCCATTATGTTCAGCTCTATTTAGCTAGTTTAAAGCAGAAGTAAGTGGTCCGGTCGTTTTCGCTAATGCTGCGTTCCAGGCAGGCTTTTGAAATCGTAAATTACAGCTTCAAGTCACAACTTATGACTTTGTAGCGTTTCAGGCAACCCACTCGTGTTTTTCCGACCTGTTTTACCGGTGAAAGTCACTATAACGGCCACTCGTAACTTCCGACCGGTGAACTCGTACCAGATTGAACTGGTACCACTTCACGGTCGGAAAAATACGAGTTTCCTTGAACGCACCATAACAGTCCTCGTCCCTACGTCGCCACATTCACGGAGTTCCTTGGCTGCACACACAGCCCTGCATGCCGTTCTCTCTCCTCATTGGATAAAAACTGTAGGATACGATAAATGTTTTCTCTTCGGCTCAGAGCAGAGCAGAGGGACTGAGAGACCCGTGTTTCAGACCAAACACTCTATGTAAGTGATTGCTGTCGGAAGATATAACTATTTAAGACTTATATTAACACAAATATATCACTTACTTCTGCTTTAACTGTGTCTGTCTCAAAGTGGGCAAATATATCAGTTTCAAGACTAAGAGGATGGATGACAGGGTAAAGTATGACGTGTTCAGTTCATAATACACTTCCCGCCCCCAAAAAAGTCACTTGGATTTAACTAAGCTAATAGGTAAGAGCCTCCCAATTACTGCATGAATGATTATGTTTCAGCTGGCAACTTTAACAAATTTAACCCTAACTGATGCAGTCTCATTTATTAAACAACCATGTCGGAAGACAATTGTGGTCATGGAAAAGATGTTAATCTGTTTTAGAAGGGTCAAATTATTGGCATCAAGCAAATAAAACATCCAAGAAGATTGCTGAGACTACTAAAATTTGGTTGAGAACTTTCCAACGCATTATTAAAAACTGGAAGGAGAGTGGAGGACCATCATCTTCAAGGAAGAATTGTGGTCCAATGTGACCACAAAGTCCAGACCTGAACCCCAATGGCTATCTTTGAAAAATTATTGCAACTCTGGATGGAAATAAATGTTGTGACATTGCAGAAGCTTATCGAAACGATGCCACAGCAAATGCATGTAGTAGGAGACTGGGGACAGTTGCAACAAGGGACGGTTGCAATAAGCCTTATTTCTCCAATCAGAAACATGCTAGAGTGATGTCACTCACACTGCACATTCACAGTTAGACCCTCTACCCACCAATAATAGAAAAGACATATTCAGCATCTGCTCCTGCTTGTACTGAGACAAAGTTGTTTTAAGGGTATGAAAGTAGCTTTTTTCTTGAGCTGTATTTTTGTCATACTGTCCTGACCTTTTGTATGAATTAATCCAAACCTACCTAGTTTGAATCACTGTTTTGTTGACTATCAAATGACATAGTTAGCATGTGTCAGTGTCATTATGTCTAGCTAGTATATGATGTTTTGTCATGACTGACAGGGTGGGGACGGTTGCAACAACTGCCATTTGAATATGGAAGCACTATGCAAATGCAAATGTATAAAATGAAACATTTTTAGCTTAAAATAGGCACACTATATGTATTTTATTCCTCATAATGAACAGAACAGCCAACTATATTAAACCATGAGAGACTAAGATTTCAAAATAATTCCCCAGATAACTTCCTATAATGAAATATGCAATTTGTATCTATAGCCTAGTTGTATCTTATTCTATGGGACAGAAGTAGCCACAAGTAAATTTATTTGATGTCATACAGTGAATAAATCATCCAAAAGTAGAGTACATGTTCATAAAAGTTTTTTGTATTGCAAATAGTTCCATTCTTCTTGTCTCACACTAAGCTATTGAGTTTTATTACCACTGTTAACCTCTGCACATTGACTCAAGGCCTATGCTCTACGCAAAACAAAACTCCAACTGTTCTCTGATCAATATTACTAAATAACTAAATAATACTATAGTATTATTGTAAGACAATGCATATTTTAGGAATGCTATGTTTATTGAGACAAAAATCAAAAGTTAATTAGTGAAATTTAATGTATGTTTAATGTTGCAACCGTCCCTTATCTGTGTTGCAACTGTCCCCACGTTTGGGGTCAGTTGCAACGTCTGGATTCTTCCATTCAAATGAATATTGTGATTGATGTGTTATATGTAACCATCTTTAAATGGTATGACTAATTAGCTGACAAATGTATGTTTAATCTATAGAAGTTTGGTGAGCCTAGTCCAAATAGTCTCTGAGTAACTGAGAAAAATGTAAAAAGTGTTGCAACTGTCCCCAGTCTCCCCTAAACAAAGCTAAAGGCGGTCTAACGAAATATCATGTGTGTGACTTTTTTTTTGGACAGGCAGTGTATAAAACAGTACTAAAAACAAAGAGCCTTCTCTTTTAATAGGAAAAAAAAGATCCACATCATTTAAAATATCTCTATTCACAAACCATAATATGAATATCCAGGAATAAAATGCTGAAAATAAAGCTAAGGGAAGTGAAGGGAGATTGGTCCCATGGGAGGATTCTGCAAGTTTCATTCAGTGTTTTAAAAGATTTAATAACAATGACATTTCTCCAAATGCATTGCTGTGAATACACCATTACTGTCTCTAGATCAGTTTTTTTTTTCTCCTTGGCTATTATTCATTCAGTGAAGAGGCTGTGTGTGTGTGTGTGTGTGTGTGTGTGTGTGTGTGTGTGTGTGTGTGTACGTGTGTCCGGGGGGCGGGGGGCGCTAAGTGGCAGAGGTCGTATTCAAACATATGGGCCCACTGCAACTATGACCAAGCCCATGTGGCACCTGCACCACCAGGTGAGCCACCAGATGTATTTTGATATACAGTAGGTATTCCTGCAGCTTGTGATGGTAGTTTTCCTGCATCACACCACACCTTCCATGGAGTGTGTTTGTATTTCTTCAGATAACGACATCATGCCTCTCCTGGACTCTCAGAAAAAGTTGATGTTAGACATGCAGCATGTCCAAGTGAGTTCACTTCAATGAACATGTGCTTTATGACTGACATTTCAGCCTCATGGCGACATGTCACTCATGCTTCCTGTATCCTGCTGGATCTGAGGAAGCTATTTCAGAGGCTCTGTCTCAGCTGGATGTCACTTAGTGAGGGAACAGAGTGTGTGTGTGGCCCTGCAGCCTGTGGCTCCTCACACCATGTGAACCCTTACACACTTATGACTTTTGAGATGCCTCTTCAATGTATGGAATCATAAAAAAAATGAACATGAAGCTCCCTGACAGGTGTGTATTCATAAATTCAGATTTTAAACCAAGAGATATAACATGGCCAACATAACAGGAGAATCAGCTTGTTTCTGGATGTACAGGAACCTACAAATAATGTGCCCAAAAACTAAAATGTAGGCTGGTATTTTCTGTTTCCCTGGCAAAGCAAAGGGAACATAAGGCTTGTGGTAGTACATTCATCACTTTGAAACCATACACACAGCTCTGAACCAAAACTGGAATCCTAAAATGCTTTGTACATACTTGGAGCTTCGCATTTCGAGAAAATTGTTTTTCTTTTTTATGCTGAACTGTCTGCAAACCCCAACCAGCCCCAACCACGTTCATATATAATTTAATGTAGTTTAGTGTTTATATTGAATTTGTAGTGTAAAGGTAGTCCCTCGACTATACAGTTCCTCTCATTCTCACCATCAGACATTAAAGGGGAATTACCATTTTTTACAATCTGGACCTTATTTCTAGCATAAAATACGATCATTTACTCACCCAGGTAACTTTGGTGTATTACAAGTCGTTCCGATGAAATTAGATCCAGCCGAGAGCCGTGTATATCCGTATAATGCGAGTCTACAGGGCACCGGAATGCAGCCTCTAAATAACACATTATCTGCAGCGAAACAGGTTCATTTCACCAATATTTTGTTATGATAGGCTAGTGCTATTCCCCTCTGAGTCCTGGGTTATCTGTTGTCAACATCCAGGGTCTGTAGGTTGACCTACTAACCTCTGACCTGGATGATGTCATCTCCGAGTGCCGCGCGGCACAGCTTGTTGCTACTGCTAATGCTACGGTTCGTTTTATTTCCGACTTGTCAGTTGTCAGAACAAAATGAACAGCTTGACGAAGTTCAGCTTCCACAGGCTTCCTCTCTGCAGCCTGGACTCACTAAAGCTCTGGCTAGTTGCACTAAAAATGGACCCATGCCGAAGCGGAATGATCAGAATGAGCCGGGCAGCGGTCGGAGATGACATCATCCAGGTCAGAGGTCAGTAGGTCAACCTACAGACCCCAGATGTTGATAACAGCTAACCCCAGACTCAGAGGGTAATAGCACTAGCGTATCATAACAAAATATTGGTGAAATTAACCAGTTTCGCGGCAGATAATGTGTTATTTAGAGGCTGCATTCCAGTGCCCTGTAGACTTGCATTACATGGATATACGTGGCTCTCGGCTGGATCTAACTTCGTTGGAATGACTCATAATGACACCAAAGTTATCTGGGGGAGTAAATGATCGTATTTTATGCTAGAAATAAGGTGCAGATTGTAAAAAACGGCAATTCCCCTTTAAAGGTACAGTAATTTGTTTGTTTTGATTGTGGTGCACTAATTATGTAATTCTACATGATAACAAATCGTACTGCTTTCTGTGCTCTGTACTGATACTGAATACAACAGGATGGAAGTAGGCTACTTCTATTAGACACTTTTATGTTTTTGGATTATAATCCATGTTTTTAAAGGCACTGCTGTCTCTCCTTTCACATTATTTCTAGCAGCATTGCTCCTCCACCCTTCTTTCCCGCCCATGCTGCCAAGCCTGTGTTCCAGAGGTTCAGACTGTTACAGCTGTGGCTGAAAATTTTTATAGTGCAAGCAGGAGAAACATAATGGAAGTGTGGGAGGCAGTGCGGGTGACAGCTACTGTTACTAAGATACTCTGAGGCTGAACGCTGTTGTGGAATTGAGATGATTTCAGTCTGCAGTAATGGCCCTTGTTTCACATGACTCACTCGCTGGCTCCTTCTGTCTCTTGTCATCTCTGACTCCGGTGCCTGGGTCGCTCATTAGCCTGCTATTAAAGGACAAAGGCAGCCCAGGCATCATGCATGATATGCAACCGTTACCACGGCTACTGTGTGCCCATCCTTGCAATCAAACAAAAAAAAATAAAAAAGCAACCTGTAGAAGTTGCTACTCCTCTGCTGGCTGTACAGGGGCATTCAGATGCATTATGCTGATTATAAACAGCCATAATTGTGATTGCCTCAGGTGGTCCTTCAGTTCTTCAGGGTCCAAAACTTTGCCCCTTGTATTTGCCTCTCTCACACTCAGATTGCATTTGTTTTTGTCCCATTCATTTACAAAGTAGCAATGGAAAATGTGTCTCCTTTTTTTCCCCCCATTTGCTCTTTCTCTCTCTGGTGAGGTGGGAGTCGATATACTGGCAGTGGTTTAATTTTCTCAGTTGCTCATTCTTCCCCCCCTGCAGAAGCAGTATTGCATTCAGTTCAGTTTAGAAATATATTAGCGAAAGCTGGCTTCCTTTTGACAGTTTGACAGCTTACATTTTCATGAGCCTCCAATAAAGAGCGAGTCATTGTGTCTGGAATAACTGCTGCGAGAATATTGTTCTTCTCAGGCGGATAACAATGCCATTCATACAGTGGAGCCTCGACTTGATAACATACATATTGATCACTGTCCCTTGGGTATCAATTGCCTCTTCTGCACCCCTATATAGACAAATCACTCACACAGCATGGTGTGTCAGGCTATATGTTCATGTTGATGGAGGTAACAGTAGACCAGTTGATGTGCCAAACTGTTACTTAGTCTTCCTTTGTCACATTGTCACTTAAAAACCCCTCAGATGTGCAGGGGTGAGGGATTCATGCGTTAGAACATTTTTCCTGCAGTTTGCCGCAGCCAGTGAGTCAGAGTCATTTATTCATACGTACAATGTTGACTCAATCAAGACAGGGGGAGCAGGGGAAAATAACGATGGCAAAGAGTTCAGTTGGTCTCTGCTCTCTCTGTTCCCTCCTCCAGCAGGAAACATGGATTCTGACATTAAATCTACAAGGACCATATGTTGTCTTTTTTTATGTGCCGAGCATCTACACATTTCTTTTTGAGGTGGAAAACACACTGGCTGTTTTCATGTGTCCAGTAGGCCTAAAAAGCTTCCACAGCACAAGGGGCTTTGATTGTTGTAATTGTGGCTCTCTGTAGCAATTAGCATCTGGACACAGAAGAGCAAAAACACCACAAGGATGCACAGATTTATGCTTTCATAGCATATTCAAAAGACTCGGTCCTCTTATCCTCAGCACCAAGCTGCTGTCTGGGCCAATTTTTTTTTTTTTTTTTTTTTTTTGCTAAGTACATTAAAAATGCATTCCTCTCTGTTTCCTGTACTACAAAATGCCGCTTAAGCATGCCTTATGTGATCTCTTCAAGATTCTAAATGTGAATTCATGCCTGTGATGTATCTCATCCCATCTTGATAAGTGTAAATCTGTGTTCTCAAGACCACTTCAAGTCATCACATGCTGGTATGAGGCTTCACAGAAAACTGTCACAACACTCCCACACAGACCACATTAGCTCCTTTCTGATTAATAACCCAGCCCTGTATTTACCAAATACTTGGAAGGCACATCTTTGTTTTTTTTTACTGTATACTTTATGATCTGTTTAATTATCCTGGGGAGTATAGCACTCAGCCTATGGAAACAGTTGGCTGATGTTTTGCGTGTTAACCAGGCAGCTATCTATCTATTTGTCTGTCTGTCCGTCCGTCCGTCCATCCATCCATACTACAAGTCAAAGTTTGGACACCTTATTTAATGCTTTTTCTTAATTTTGATCACTTTCTACATTGTAGATTCAAACTGAAGACATCAAAACTATAAAGGAAGCATGGCAGCTCTGGGTTCAAAACCTGAGCCTGGGGCCTTTCTGTGTGGAGTCTGCATGTTCTGCAAGTGCCTGCGTGGGTTCTCCCCAGGTTCTTCGGCATCCCCTCACAGATGTGCACATTAATTATAAGCAGGCCACTTGCTGATTGACTGACTGACTGACTGGCTGACTGAGTGGGAGCGACTGTCTGGTATACTGACCGCTCAGCAGCCGACAGGGAAGAGATTCACAGCTCAGATGTTGTCTTTAATTTATGCGTAGGTGATTTGACAGATAATATTTTGGTTGTAAAATCAGGATTTTAGCAGCAGCTTGGAGGTGGCTGCTGGTTCCATGGACCACGTTTCAGTCCCTGTATCATACTTACTGTAACTATTTTCTGACAATAGAGACGGATGGACATGTAAACGAGCTGTATTGCTGTATTGTGTTGGATATGTGAGCACAGAGAGGAGGAGAGAAACAAAGAGATTGAAAGCTGAAACCTGCTGACAAGCAGAATGTATAGCCTACTACACAGCCCAGCCATATATACAGGCTCCTGACCTAGTTGTTTCCATGATTTCAAAGCAGATTTGGGTGTTTGTTGTTGTGGTGGTCTTGGGATACATCCTTGGGAAGTGGAAGTCTTACTAAATCTGTGCATCATCTCTATGTTATGACTCTGATCTGTGCAATAAATAAAGTCATAACCTACTCAAACACTCAGGACTATGCATGTGGTGCATGTCAACATGCTCAAAAGCCTGCATCAGTTCAGAGGGATTTGGTTCCTTTCTGCATGGGACTGCCAACATCTAGGGGTAACTGTACATTGAACCCTCGGCTATAGTGAAGAATACTTCAATTGAAATGATATTATGCTTTATATTTGTTATGTTCCTCCTGCCATAAATGACATGAATAGACTACCTTGAGATGTTTTTTGTTTCTTTAAACTACATTTTTTCTCCTCACAAAGATCAAATCTTCAAATAAAGGGAAAGTGTAAAGCAGAGAACACAATATAAAACAGGCTTTTGCTTTGTTCCTGCTCTGGGAACACATGTGATCAATCACATGTGAACTTGAGAGCTGCTAAAAGGTCATTCTCCCTCGTCACTGAGATAAGAAATGAGTAGACAAATGTATTTATTATTTCCCTGTAAGCCGTGTTTTTTTTAATGACTAGTTTCTGTGGCTCTTTAAACCTAAATCTAGAGGTGACTGTGTGTTTGCTGCCGTATGCTAAGTTCTTCTCTCAGCAGTATTTGCATACACAGTTGATTAAACAAAACTTATCTTAGTACATCAGCCCTCTGCTGCTTTTACTGTCTGACTTTACTGCTGTTATGTCTGATTTACAGTAATTCTGCCTTATCAAATTGCTGTTGTTCCTTTGGTTTACGTGCTTTGTAACTTTGGCTCAAAATAATATTGTGACATGAAGTCAGACTTAGATTCATTATCCTGAACTTGGCAGCGTGCTGTTGTTTCTTTAAAGGTACATTGTGTAAGAATTCCTCCCATCTAGCGTTGTATATCACAAGCAACTCAATCGTAGTTTTCATGCTGCATTCAAGGAAAATTAGGCAGATGACAGATGGACGACAGCTGCTGCATGTAATGGCATAAACAAGCCTCTATGTAAACAAGTGGTCCGTCAGCACGAGACAAAATACACGTGACAATATGTTGTCATGGTGATGTCGTATTGTTTACCTGACCCACGTTTTACCGGCTTTCTCTTGACTTCTGTGACTAAAATGACATCTGGTTTGTTACCGACGGCCGTCTGCCCGACTGCAAGTGAACGCAGCATCAGTGTAACGCTCCATTCCTCCTCACTGCGTTACCGCGGTGACTTTTCACAGACGCCACCTCGACCTGAGCCGACAGCTCCGGTGGTTTCCTACCGTCACGCTGCCACTGAACGTAAAAACATGGCGACACCACATGGCAGCCAGCACCGAGCTTACCCGCTCCATGGAGATATGAATGATATGAACGGCAAATTCAGAGCTGAAAGGAACACTTCAGTTTGTTGATGGGGGGGATTACTAATTAATGAAAAACATACTTTTGAACCAAATAATCAATTTTTGTGAATAGATAACAGGAGAAGTTACACAATGTCCCTTTAAGCTTAGATGCTACAGTACAGATTTGTGGCCTGTAAAATAAGCAATTGCTTACAGTAGGTGTTCACACACACGTCTGTCATTCAAGATGAAAAAAGGCCTCACATGAAAGGATAAAGGATTTCTGTGCTGCCTTCTCTCCTGCTTCACCCCCTGTGGACCTCCTGAGTTTGGGCTGATCTGAACCGAGCTTCTCTGTTGCTCACCTCACTGTGTGTAAAGACAGGAACTTGCACATGCATAAACTTGTGCAAAGACAAAGTATCTATTTTCACTGCTGCTAGCACAGACAGTTTTTGTGAAGGCGCTGCATATGAATGGGCCCACTGCTGTTTGCCCTCCAGTCCTGAGTTTATGAGTTTACAAAAAGTGAAGATCTCTCACCTCGCAGTCACCATCTATCTAGTGCAGCCTTGAGATGCAGTCAACATGTATAATAAACTCACTGTGGTATCTAGGGCCTGCTGACCTCAGCTACACAGACAAGCTATGCCCTCATAGAGCATTACTGTAATTACCAGTGTGATAAGTATAAACACTTACTGTTTGTTATATAATGTATTAGAATAATCTAATATATAAAACATATTCTGCTTTGTTTACTGTAACACCTTTACATCATTTCATGTGCTTTGAATCTACAATATAGAAAGTGATAAAAAAAAATGTAAGAAAATCCATTGAATGAGGTGTCTCCAAACTTTGACTTGTAGTATATATAGATAGATAGATGGATAGATAGATAGATAGATAGATAGATAGATAGATAGATAGATAGATAGATAGATAGATAGATAGATAGATAGATAGATAGATAGATAGATAGATAGATAGATAGATAGATAGATAGATAGATAGATAGATAGATAGATGAATATGTTATATGGTAAAAAGCCTCAAAGGCGTCCTCTCAATGGACAACAACAGAAATACTGTTCTCATATTCATGTAGTTCAATGTTGTGGTTTTTTTTTTTCATTCTGCACTGAGCTAATGTCAGTAAACGTCAACTCTTCCTCTCTGGCTGCTTCACTGTAACTGCCTTGCAGCTGCTCAGCATGACTAAGAGGTTTTCACAGGTATAGAAGAGACCAGTGGAAAATGGGCCAGAGGCTACTGTGTACTAATACATTTTCAAAAAAGAGAGAGAGAGAGAGAGAGAGAGAGAGAGAGAGAGAGAGAGAGAGAGAGAGAGAGAGCAGGGATAATTAGACAAGAAGTGTGGTCACCCTGAACAGAACCAAATAAAGACAGAGAAACTGTGTGTGGGTTGTTGTTCTCTGAGGTGGGAAAGTTAATTATGCATTCATTTGTTAAACTGTTGTCTGTTCAACAAATTAGAACGTATCTTTCCACTAATAGCTAAAATGTACTGTTTAAAATACCACAATAAAAAATTTATATATTTCATCATTGTGTCTAAAGTGCAGAATGGACTCGTTGAAGTTACATGACGCTTACTGTAAATGTGGCTCAGCAATTAGGAACAAAGGAGACCTGTTGGGATTTTCATGACAAGTCTATTCAGGGAGTTGATTGGTTTATTTACTGTTGCCTCACAGCAGACAGGAAGGAAAGCAAAGTAGTATGTTTCTCTGTTCAGCAAACATCGGAGAACTAGATTGGTTAGTAGTATGACACATACATACACATCCATTGATGGAACAGTGCTGTGGAAATGCTACATTTGACATGGGGGCCATTGTTGTGCATTATTGTACACCCCACTGCTTTTCTTTAAGGTATTCACAGGAAGAAGAGATGAGCAAATGTGTCAGTAGAGACTGTTGTTGTTTTCATTCCCACCAACTGTGAAGTCCCAGTCAATAAAGAGGAGGGGCATGTGTAGAGCTGAGACTTCAGTACACGCTGTTTTCTGTCAGAAGTATGCACACCCACCTGTCACTCAAAGCAGCCGAGAACTCAACTACGCATAACTTTATGCCTTGATCAAATGTAAACAGTTATATCATATAAAAATTCACCCACCCACAGTTATCACGAGTTGAACCAAGGTGTTAACAGGTTTGTTTCTGCCGAGTTGAACAGCATTCTGTGGGGAATGACTCACTTCTGGTGCCAGCCATTAAGTGGCCATTTGGAGAAGTGCAGTTTTTGGCACTTTCATGTTTTTCCAGACCTTTTTTCAGTCATTAATTGTACATGTCCCTGCTTACACTTTTACTACAGGCAACAAGTGACTGTCCAAAATGATATGGCCACTGGGCTCAAGAGGTGGGGGAGGCCTGAATTTCCCTTAAATGAAAAAAAAATAAAATAAAAATAAAATAAAGAAAAAATGACCATGTAGATCAGATGTGGTCATTGGTTGTCTGCATATCCCGAGCCCCTGATACTATATGGGTTGGTATGGGTAATAAACATTAAGACACAGAGAGCTATTTGAAGGAGGTGTTCTGAGATCATTTCAACAGCTCCTAAACAAAACTGACCAAACCAGGGGCCTCATTTATCAAAGAGCGTGTAAAAGTCCTCTTAAATTTTCAGTACGACGGAAAGGCAAAATGTGCGTACGACCAAAAAATATACACTCTTTTCAGATCTATCAAACTCCGCGTACACACGGCTGCACGGTATTTCCCTTGATAGATCACACCGGACCTGAGAAAAGCGTGGATGAGAACACGCCTCATACCCAGCCCCCTAAACGGCCCCACGCAACCATATGTGGTCAATGCAAATCAGTTACGTGCATATTAAGTAGCCATGTGCACTCTGGAAACGTGTGGAATGACGTCAGTGGAAGACGGTGAAGACAACAGATGGACGGAGAGCGGAGAAAGAAGCGGAATTTCTCTGAAAGCGAGATACACGGTAACACGGCAATATCAGTCAGAAACATCATCTTGCATTGAAAGGCTACAATAAAAACAAAAAACTCCCAAATCTAAATGAAACAGAACAGAAAGAAGAAGAATCATATTTATTCTGCCCCTTATTTTAGATTATGTCATAATAATTTAAAGCAGGGTTTCCACTGCCAGTCAGTACTTTGCACCCCTTTCCACTAACCCCCAACTTCCGTTCACTGGAAGACTTTGATTTTCATTTGTGCATAGCTATATATTAAAAAAAAACAAAAAAACATTGAAGTCCACCAGTCTGTGACTTTTCCTAAAATGATGTTGGGCAGCACCCATTTTTGTTAAATACAATAAATATTATTCACACAAAAAAATATCGATCATGTTTTCTCATTTGCTTTGATTTGTGCCGACATTATTGGGCTTGCTGCTTGCTTGTGTGTGTCCAGTCTGGCTACGTAACACACGCACATCGCAGAAATTATTTTCCAGACTGGACAGACTGGTTGTGGAAGAGTTGTAGCCTACATGCAAGGGAAAATATCAATATGATATCAAAAGAAAACGAAATTCGTTTTATAAAGCCAGTATTTAGGAGCAAACTAGTGTAAATGCACAGGGGAAAAATCTGAGTCGCTGTGCTTTTCATGTAAAGTGCCGACGTCAACACGTGTGCGGTGGTGGTGGGGGTGGTGGGGGGGGGGGGGGGTCATGATCACCACCACTTGCTACTTCAAACAGTGTCCGCGCTCCTCTCTCCCTCACATACTGCAGTTCTCTGACTCTGCAGCGGCGTCGCCAATTCCTCTTGTTCTTCAAAAAGCGTGTAAATGCCGGTACGCCATGGTCGGACTGGTCGTAAATTTCGGCACTTTCTCCCGACAGGTTTTGGTTTGATAGATCCCAAATTAGGCGGAGAAAAGTGCGTACGCACAAAACGGGGGAAAGAGCGTGTAAAAAAACGTGTATCCACAATGATAAATGAGGCCCCAGGACTTTTTCAGATACTTTCAAATGTGGCACTACTTCATCACATCAAGAATGGGTAAACTTTAGTATTCCACTGTCTAATGTGCATACTGCGGGAAGAATGATCTTGATCTTGGTTGCAAATAAAGTACACAACAACACAGTGGAGGGAAATAATTCAAGGCGTTTACCACATGGAATACATGACTGTGACATCACAATTGAAAACATTTCTTCATAAACAAATGGATGCCCCTCCACTCCTTTTTTACTTTTCCTTCTTTGCCCCTCCTTCCTGGTCCATTTGTACTGTGTTCTTAACCTTCTTAAGTTGTAATGTATATTTCAATGTTGTACCACACATGCCAAAACGTACCTTATACTGTATGTAAGATGACTGCACTTTACTGAAGGAAATAAATAGAAGTAAAAGAAAGCAAAAAGTCAGGATTTGAACAACAGCATTTACTTTAAACTTTAAGTAAGTACACATAACATCCTGCACCCAAATGTCACCGTCTTCCTCTCTCTCCTGCTCTCACTGTCTCTGCCGCACTCTTTGTCCAGTCCCCTTGTATACATAATTGCTTTGGGTCATTAATAACCTATTAATATTGATGCATGTTATTTAAATGTGGGGGTTAACGACTCAGTGGACCTCATTAAGACTTGATGGGGTCAAACTAAGCCTGCAGTCCCAGCACAGTGTGCCTGATTACACTGTTAATAGACTGTGGCTTTGATTTAGGAGGCTGTCCTTGCCATGTACCGTCTGTGAAGATATGTTTTAATTGTTAGTGATACTTTAAAGGAGGGCATCTGGCTTTGTAGACATGCAGGTGACACTGGTTAATTGATTGTTCACTCGACCCCTCCCCAAAACAATTACTGTCCAATCATAGTCCAGATATTGTAAAAAGGTATGGCAAGCCTGTCAAGGACTGTCTGGATCTCGTCAGGTGTTGAAGTCAGTCACATGGGGCTGTATTAAAGAGAAATACTTCATATATAGAGGATTTATGATTATGATTTATGAGGCCTTAAATCACAGGACTAACCTTTAAGTACTGGCTTGTAGGGTTTGGTTACATTAAAATGTGTCCATTTTTTGACCACCGTTATGTATCTCTTAATCTAATTTTGGGAAGGTTTCCATGACAGCAACTGCAACAATCATGATAATGTAGTCACTATGGCTGTCCATCATAATGGCGCATTCTCATCATGACATAAAAATGAAACATACTGTTTGAAAATTTGAATAAATATGCAGGCTATAATGGCAACATGTCAGAAAATAATGATAAACATCTTGATTTCATCTTTATCATACTCAACTGCAAGAAAACACTACTCCTATATTTATGTATCTTATGGTTCCCAAACCTTTCCCACACAAAAAATGTCTGTGTCAGTTTAAGGGAAAAACTGAGGTGGGTGCAGGTATGTGAAGTTTCACACAGACCTCTGTTTTGGTGTTGTCCATGCAGTTTAACCAGAGGTTCAACTTCTTTATCATGGACTCAACTTTATCTTGTGGAAACCCACTGTTACGTTCGTCCAGTTGAGAAAAAATACAGTATCACCCAGACCGGTCAGAAAGTCTTCATCATGCAAACACTCAGACAGTCGAAAGTTATGGTCATGGCAATGTGGACCTCAGACTGCATGTCTATTTATATGATGGTTTCAATATTTAATCTAATCAGGCAGTTTGCAAATCACGTTTAAAATTTTTCTATGCGTACCCCAGTTTGCGAATCACTGCTTTATGGATCAAAACAGTATTTTAGCATGGTATCATGGTACAGCATGTGCATATTCAAGACCCTTCTTCATGGCTCCTTGTTCTAGAATCAGTCAGCTAACAACCTTAAAAAGCCAAATGGAAACAATGATATCAAACAACTCAACAGTTAGCCTGCTGCAACTGATAAAATGTGGCAACAAGAAATGTAGTCTCAGCGGTTTCCAATAGAAAACGTGAAGAATACCACAAGCTTGTCTTTTTAAAAAAAGATTTAGGCTTAAATGTTTGAGTCTGTAGCTGGTAGTAAAGCAGCCAGTGCACTTGTGGCATATTTCAAAGACTGCACAATACTGTTGACTCACTTACTCATTTAATCTATGGCGCTCTCACCATGAAGCCCTCCTACTCCAAGCAGGAGGAGGCCGGAGAGGAGCTGAGGCACAACTTCACCACGGCTGTGAAAAGAAGCAGCCGAGCAGTTCCAGTGGTACGAGTAGTACCATCACAGAATGGAACAAAAAGCTGAAGGTCTGCACTGACTCTCATCTCTCTCTCCGTCTCCCTCCTCTTTTTATCATCATACATCCCAACTACTTTTTTTCCCAAAGCATCTTTCCTTCTTGTTTCCCGTCTTTCTGACCTTCATCTTTGTCCCTCTTGTTGTTCTGCATGTTTTCCACTTTTGTCCAGTTCTGTCTCGTTCTCTCCTTCTCTCTGTCCCACCTTTTTCCACTCCTGGGAACTCTGTCTCACTTTCTATCATTCATTCTTTTTTTCCTCTCTTTTTTTAATAAATTCTCGTATCTCTGACCACTTGTAAAGTAACAGTAACAGGCTCAGACGATTCTGTGTGGATGTAGTCCTCTTGTGCATGTTAAGGCAGCAGTATTTCCCATCAGCACCAAAGTGCCTTTTCATTCTCTCTCTGGGGCTGTCCTCGCCTTCTGTTATCCTCACAGTGCTGCTGCCACCATGTCCAGCAGCCCTCCACTTGCCTCCATCACCCATCCCGCAGAGGGCTTTTCAGGGCTCCCATAAATCATTTCTCCCTCACAGACGAGATGTGAGTTCAGGCCAGTTCATGTTAATGAATAATTACCCCTACCAGCACCATCACCTAATTAAGAGCTCAACCATAAAGAATTATGGTGGCTATGTTTGCAAAACACATTTAGATTTTTGAAAATTCCCCCTCTAGTCTATCTAGTAATTTAGACATTGTAAAAGAAAAAAAAAAAGGATTCCAACTTTATTAGCAACAGTATAACAAACTCAATATAAACACACTTCTATATATTGTTGCCTATAAAGTTGGAATCCAATTTGTTTTTATATTATGTCTAAATTAGAGGTTTCAAAAATGAAAATCTATACACTCTTCTACATGCTGAGCCCCAGTTACCAGTTTTGAGAAGATTATCCATCAAGGATAAATCACATTGTCACGATCATTTCATGATAACAGGTAAAAAATATATATTTTATGGCAAGTGTGTTCCAGTAAAGTTGGAATCACACACACACACACACACACGCGCATTATATGTACGTATTTTGCTCCAGGTGATCCCTTAGTGGTTATTAGCAAACTCAGTATTACTGAGAATATGAACTGTTCTTTGTATGAATTCAGATTTCCAAATAATGCAGGTGCACACAGAATGTGTGGTGTGTGCCGTTATAGTGTTATGTAATGGGCCAGCCCATGCCCAGAGGTAGAAACATTCTAGGCTGAATTCTTTGATAATTTATTACCAAGCTTAATTAAATGTGAACCCCTGGCACTGTTGGCATGGGTTTAGCTAAATATGATTGCATCCAGGCTATGGCAATGCTAATATGGAGTAAGCACCGTTTAGGCCTGCGGTAAGCTAAAAATGAAGAATCTGTTTTTCTGAAATAAAAGATGCTGGCTTCTTAATTTGTAATGCTGCTAATTAATACCCTATTATTTGTTTTGCTGGCTCTTGCAGTGTTGTCATATTATGAATGCAATGCAGCGGTCTTGATGTTTGCCTTTGTTGAAATGAGCACGCTAAAGATTATTATTATTGTTCATACTAGTATCGCGGTTAGAACAATAAACTAACAGCTGTTAATGGTCTCTCTGTTTCCTCCCTCTCTCCTCCCCCACTTTCTCTCTTCACTCTCAGGTCCGACCAGTTGAGGCAGGCAGAGGTTCCTCCCTGATAAACCAAATGCTGCTCTCTGTGGGACCTGCTGGGTTTCTCTCTCAAATAAAGTAAGGTCTCAATTTAGTGCTGAAATTGAATGAAATTGAACTGAAGGATTCCAGCTTTTTCCTTACAACTGAGATAACTACTGACAATAAAAGGCACATGGATGTAAATACACTTTTACATTTGGCACAGACAGTCACTTCCACAAAAATAGCAACAGCAAAGTTGGAAAATCAATTTGTGATTAAAGTTAAATAGACCGTAGCACTGATTTAATGAACGTCACACTTTGATAAAACTGTCTCTTCAATATATAGTTGTAAGAAAGTGTGAAAATGTTGTATTTTAATCAATATTTGTTTCATATTATTGTGATTATTGTAATTATTACCTTTTGTGAGACTCTTGCATTACCATTTACATACTAATATAGTGTATGTAGCACTGCAATGGCAATAGCTACTATTATCCAAAATTGTTTGTGAATATGTTGTTTAATATTTCAGGTTCAGGTAAGAAAAAATCTCAGAGTAATTATATAAAATATCTATCCTAAATTACCACATAGTTCATTTGTCATCAATCTCAAAGACACAGTGTGTCAGCAGCAGGTGTACTTGACCTGCATTGTCATGGTAACAAGAAATACGTGATTAGTGCTATTGAAGAGTCCTGTTTGGGTTAAAATGAGATTATTTGGAGGAATATTGTTGCCATGCTTACAATTCTAAGAACATGGTTACAGGAGGTATTCATAATTCTTTGTCTTTGATACATAGTTTGCGTGAGCATTAAAGCAGAAGTGAGTGATCCGGTCGTTTTCGCTAATGCTGCGTTCCAGGCAGGCTTTTGAAATCATAAATTACAGCTTCAAGTCACAACTTACGACTTTGTAGTGTTCCAGGCAACCCACTCGTGTTTTTCCGACCTGTTTTACCGGTGAAAGTCACTATAACGGCCACTCGTAACTTCCGACCCGTGAAATCAATCAATCAATCAATCAATCAATCAATAAAATCAATCAATCAATCAATCAATCAATCAATTTGTTTATTTCGGGCATGTCAATTTAAATCATCATCATCACACTTCATCATCAAATAATACAATACATGGCCGAAAGGGAAAAGCGGGAGAAGCAAAAGCTTATCTAGTCCCGCCCCCATTACCCACAGAATAAGAATATTTGTCATACATACATATCTTTTTGCTTTTTTCTTCTTTTCTATATATATATATATATATATATATATATATATATATACACACATATATTTTTTTTTACATTTTGATGTAACATTCATTTGGGAAATCCTACCAGTACGTCTTTTTGTACAGTCTATGTACCAGATCGAACTGGTATGACTTCACAGGTCGGATTCCTTGAACGCACCATAACAGTCCTCGTCCCTACGTCACCACATTCACGGCGTCCCTTGGCTGCACACACAGCCCTGCATACCGTTCTCTCTCCTCATTGGATAAAAACTGTAGGATACGATAAATGTTTTCTCCTGGGCTCAGAGCAGAGCAGAGTGACTGACAGACCCGTGTTTCGGTCCAAACACTCTATGTAAGTGATTGCTGTCGGAAGATATAACTATTTAAGACTTATATTAACACAAATATATCACTTACTTCTGCTTTAAACACTGTTTACTTTTTATTCTTGCTAAGAGCTTGATCCATTTGCAAGACAAAAGTTTATAGGCTACGTCTTCTGAGCAGGGCTGATTCTTCAGTGCAGACTAGATCCAATTAGTGACTGGAAAGAACAGCTGGGCTGGAACTAGCTGGTTAGCATGCTAACTACATTAGAGCAAGAGAAGTGATGGTAAAAGAGGCAAAACCAATTGTTTGGATTGGTGACAGCTCTTATTGAGTATAGTAATAAGGTCTGATGTCAAACTTGCAATGGTTCCTCTATAGTGGGAAGTAAACAGCAGTGAAAGCAAACGCTGGCTTTGACCAACTAACAAAACCTCCAAATAGCTTCTTTAGGTTTACGGAACGGCCATGGAGAGAGGAGGAGAAAAAAAAAGTATCATTTTGAAATTGGAAACAAACATCAGTTCATTCATTCCCCCAACCTCATTCTGACACAGACATTGTTCTTTATATTTTACCAGCTAACTTTCTCTGCAGCATAAAACATTAGTATGCATTGTAGTGAGCTGCTTCCACAGATGACCAATAGGGTTGTGTTTACAGGGAGGGTGGTCCGGAGGGAATGCATCTTTAAATCCATCTTTGATGCAACAAACAGCACAGCCACAGCGGGTGTCGATGAAGGAACAGTGAAAAGATCAGTGGCTGGGCAGCTAGTGGATGGCAGATTTATGTATTTGAGTGTAAGATCTTTGGTATGACCTGGAATACTTGCACATCCACACCTGGTTGTATGCCGGAGTGGATCTCTCTATTTCTCTCTTTTTTAGCCTCCAATAAACTTAAATACTTCAATACAATAGTACTTAAATAAAACAGCAGTTGGATGAAACAGCATTTTAGCAGCACTGCCTGCCACCAGCAGCCACACAGAGCTGCTGCAGCTGCAGTCAATGTCTCTGTTTAATCTAAGATTCTTGTGCTGATGTCAGTGTATATCAGAAATATGTTCATTTACAATCATTAATAATTTGATTTGAAACCTGATTTGTAGTTTCAACTCTTTTTCACATGGCTTCATTTAGCCCATAAATAAATAAATTAAAGAACATAATTCTAATACACAGATGAGTCACATTTAAGCCAGTAACATATGTATTTGCAAATGAACTAGCTTGTTCTTCACTCATTTAAGCTGGCAGACAAAATGAAGCTGAACAGGCCATGTGGTACGAATGGTTAAATGTGCCTTTTCAAAGGATTTACAATATGAATTATTGCAGCTGTAATCATAATGAGCAAGGCAGATTGTGCTGTAAGAAGAGACGAGTGCATGTGCTGTACAAATTCATAGGTAGTTAGGAGCTATGCCTCCACATCTCCAGACTGCACAGTCAGCAGATCTGATACTGATGCCAGTCTTCAAGGATCAGCGGGTACTGCTATGATGGAACATAGAATGATATGCATTTTCAGAGCAATATTTATGCATTTGCCAGATTGCAAATTACAAGGGATAAAACAACAATAAAAATGGTACCGGTAATGGAAGTCCTCAGAATGAAAGTAACAAGAAAAAGGTCTTAGGGAAGCATGTGCTGGATTCATTCATAAATTCTGACAATAATAAGATGACAGTATGGATTAAAAAAAGTAGCAATACTGCAATAGTCGTGGCATAAGGTTGTACTCAAAGGCTTAACCTCTACAGTTCAGTAACTCTTCACTGACCACTGGCAGTGTGTGGTCTCTACCATTACCTGCAGCAGGTGATCACAGCACTAGAATTGTCATGTGTAACTATCATTTGGTTTCAGACAGGCTCTGTCCTCTAACTGGGTTTACAGGCTGAAATGACACATCCCAGTAACTCTAGTTACATCCCTGACACCAGCCCTGACAATATGATGTTTTTTTTCTTTGCTTGGATTGGTGACCAGAGTGGGAGGAAAGCCATGGAGGGGAAGCTCTCATTAGCAGTCCTGCAGAGTACTGCAATTTGGGCAGAAGACACAACATTGCATTTTTATTGTTGAGACCCAGTCAGAGTCTCATAGCCCAAGACATACTCCTGATCTTGGTTTATTATTTGTCTGGATGCAAATGTAAAACACACATAAGGGTAAACATTGAGGAAGTGACTGCACATCTGCTTGTACTTGAAGTTTTTGAATTGTAGGGTTGAATAAATACAGCTACATCTGTGCTGATGAAACGGGTTTTAAAGGTATAATGTGTAGGAATTCCCCCCATCTAGCGGTTGCATATCGGAACGTATTCTTGATGTTGCATTCACGTGAAATCGGGCAGACGTCAGACAGACAACAGACGCTGCATGTAACAGGATAAACAAGCGTCTATGTAAACAAGTGGTCCGCCAGCACGAGGCAAAACAATACAGGCGTGACAATATGTTGTCATGGTGATGTCGTATTGTTTACCTGACCCACGTTTTACCGTCTTTCTCTCGTGGAGTAAAATGACATCCGGTTGGTTTGCCGACGGCCGTCTGCCTGACTGCACCTGAATGCAACATCAGTGCCTCCTCTTCCTCACACTACACAGTGGTGACAGTTTTAACAGGCGCTACCTGGAAAACTTTCTCCCTGAGCCGACAGCTCTGGTGAGTTTCCGTGGTTACCTACGGTCACGCTGCCACTCAACGTAAAAAATGGCGATGCAACATGGCCGCCTCGGTTCGGTGCATCGCCCACTTATGTATTTGTAACGACTTGTAACAACTCATTCTACGGTACGAGAAAGCTTTCATTTGTATGTGGGTGTGATTCGACTTCAGTGAAATACGTATTTATGAAAGCAATATTTGATTTTTGCTAATAAAAAGCCAAATAAGTTACAGACTGGGGCTTTAATGGCGGGGCAGTCACACTATGTCACATCAGGTGAGATGTAATAGGTGAGCTGCTGCAACACTTTGGCCAGCTGCTGTTTCAGACAAACTCTATAGGAGGAAATGATATACAATCATCTCAATACAGGAGACACATTCTTCACACTTGAGCCTGTCATCACTCAAGGTGATGGTGTGCTTGGTTGTGAGGATGGTGCTCAAATAAGGCAGGACGGTGGCACACATATAGTTGAGCAGGTTCAACCAGAGGCAAATGTACTCTGTGTGCAAATATAGTCACTTCATTCAGTTAAGCCTCTATGCAAACAATAGAACATGCTATAGGAATAGCGGACAGTGCAGATACAGTATGTAAGACACTGAGTTGCTGCTGTTCTAATCATTAATGCCATGGTTATAGATCCATCATACAAGCAGAAAACTTTCTGTCAGTAGAATATAAGTGACATTGAACAAAAGTAGCAGTCAGCTAAACCACCTGCGCTGGTCCAATAGTGACCACAGTCCTCACAGTGCTGAAGGGAAGATGCTGGCCCTGTGAAGCAGGACAATTTCTGCAAGACAGTGACAATTTCTCTGTCAATATAAATTGCACCACTGGGGTTATAATTTTAATGGACTACAAAGAAAGGCAGCACTTTTGGACATCCACATAATTAGGAGCAAAATGTCCCTTTAACAACATGCCACATCATAAAAAAAGGTTTCAGAATAACAGACGCTCCACCATGCTGTAATTAAAGGGGAGACAGTTGGTGCTGCTGGCTGAGGATACAGAGAAGACACAGTATGCTATACTTGATACATTCAAACATGAATCTGCGAGAAAGTGTTACTGTACATGCTCAGAATGAAACGCAGGGCCCATGCTGGTGTTAAACACATACTCGAAGGTCAACAGGATAATGTCGCCCTGGTTCCCTTCACAAGAAGCCAGTGGGATTTTCACATGGGTGTTTTGGATTACTGCAGAAAATAAGTTGTGACGAACAGTTTCTGAAGTAATATCATGTTGTAAGTGGTCAAACAGAGTCAGGTACGAATGAGTTTTTGCAATGATGATTTGCTTGTTTTGTATTGTGTTGGTGGGTTTAATGTGGAACCTGTTTGTGAATATGGGGTTGCCAGAAATAGCATGTTTTGTGTTAATTAGGAATTGGTTGGTCATGGGGAAGGGCTTAGTCCTTATAATGCTCTGGCCAACAAGGCACTCCAGGGAGAGTTTATGGAACGCCATTCAGTGAACTGTGGGTTTTGCTTCCCTGCCTTAATGGTTTCATTCTTCTCCTTCCCCACTGTACATAAATGCACAGCTCATTCACTACCTGCAACTCCAGCCATCCCTTTGTTGGTTACATGCTGTCATTCCGACATCCCACCATACCACCATTCCGACATGCGAACGTCCCACCATTCCAACAAGGCTTTCAATATAAGGAAATGTGCGTTACTCAACAGGTGGCCCTTCTTTACAGTAAGACAAGCTGATAGAGGAATACCAACATGGTTGTGCGTAATTACGCAGCAGAACGCAGACAGGGACTAGTCTGCCTGTCTAGCCTCTACCTGGTCTTTTTACTAAACTTAACAAACTCCTTTCTTCATTGCCTAAGCCCAACCAGTGCAAAATCTTTTTTGGGAAAAAATACGCTATTACTGTAAAGGAATTGTCGGAAAGGCAGGATGTTTAAAAAAAGGAAAAAAATACTGTCATTCCGACCATAGGAGGCAAACATTGTCGGAATGATGGGACATTTGATAGAAAATTAGGCTAAGTGTTGCCATTTAGGCAACTGGCCCCCTTTTTTCTTTAGCAGAACACAACCTAATGATGCTGAAAGTCTCAACCCAATCACCAGAAGCAAAAAGCTAGTTTAGTTGCAATAGTTAATGTCTCCAACAACCTCTGTAGTCCCATTTAGACACTAAGCGCAACCAGTCTTCTCTCCCCACATGTATCAATGAGTCTGTGGCCGCTTCACCACTCTTCCTTCCTTGGACCAGCTTTTGTTTGGCTGTTCCCAGTCTGACCACTGCAGACTGGGAACAGTCCACAAGAGCTGCAGCTGCAGCACATGAGAGACCCAGTCGTCCTTGGAGAACATTTTTTCTAGCACATCAACTTTGAGGACAACATGTTCACCTGCTGCCTGATATATCCCCCCACTAACAGGAGCCATAATTAAGTCTTATTCACTGTTAAGTCAATAGTAATCAGCAAGAGAGAAGAACCAACATCCTTTGATGTCAAAAGATTCAGGACACATTACCAGTTGACAAGAGCTCAATGATACAATGTTATAGCCTAGGGAGCAAACTACGACACGTACTAACAAGGAAAAATTTGGTATTATGTCACAAATATACTCGTACATAAGCACTTTTTGCTTCTTACAGTGCGTTCACACCAGGCACAAGTAAAATATTCGCCTTGAGTTTGCCCGCTGGAATATTTGTATTCACTCGTGGCATTGGCACGAATATTTCGCTTGAGTTCAATATTTTGAACTTGCGCGAACGGGCCAATTTTGCGTGTTCGCATCATTCGCGCTGTTCCATTTGTGTCATATTTGCGTCTGTACATTGACTTTGTATGTAATCTTATCGCGCAAAAAATTTGCCTCGTACTAGGTGTAAATGCATTGTTAGAGGACAAGCAGAAACCGGATCCCAAAAAAGTCCAAGGCCTAGACAAAATGAAACAAAAAGAAATCATATACACAGATGAGTGGAGTTTGAGCGCGTTGGGCTCCTAAAAGTTGGTGGTTCAAGCCCACCCAGGGACGTTTTACACTCAAGCTAACACGGATAATCAGCAAGAGAGAAGAACCAACATCCTTTGATGTCAAAAGATTCAGGACACATCACCAGAAGTCCAAAGCTCAGCGATACAGTGTTATAACCAAGGCAGCCAACTACTACACAAACTACCAAGGACAAATTTGGCATTATGTCAAAAATATACCTGTGCACAAGCACTTTTTGCTTCTTACAGTCCATTCACACCAGGCGCAAGTAAAATATTCGCCTCACTCTACTCGCATGCATTTTCCTGCTGGAATATTTGTATTTACTCGCGGCATTCGCGCGGATATTTTGCTTGAGTTCAATATTTTGAACTTGGCCGAACAGACAAAGTTCGAACTGTCATCGCTACTTTGTGACAAGCCCTTCCATTGATAGTAGCATGCAACTCTCTCTCTCTCTCACATCTCACACACACACACACGCGCGGCCCAGAAAGGAGCCAGATCATGTCAGATCGCGCACAAACATCATAAATGCTGATCAAGATGTGTAAACTGATAATCAAAGCCCCCCCTCCCAGAGTACAGAGTAAAAGAAATACACTTTTTTTCTCTCCACTCGAGCGTGGCTGAACCTGGCCGGCTTGAGCTCACTTCACGGGCGCGAGCCTGCTGCAGCAGACTGAGAGACAGAGAAAAAAAAAAGTAAATTTCGCTTTGGTTAGGTTCAGGCAATGAAGAAAGGAGTTGGTTAAGTTTAGTAAAAACACCAGGTAGGCTAGACAGGCTGGAAGCATAATGAGCGTTATATGTTATTAATATGAAGTGCTTGTTTTGCATGGGTCCATGGCACTGGTCCGACCTCCCATTAGTTCGACCTCCCATTGGTTCGAACTCCCATTGGTCCGACAATCGGAGTAATGAGAGTTCGAACTAATGGGAGGTCCTCATTAGATCGAACTGGACTAGTTATTAGTCAAACTCTCCATTCTTACCGTTCACTATGCATTTAATTATTCATATAGGCTCCACCTGTCTATAAGACACACGTGGAAGAAGAGGTGCAGTTTATTGTGTTTCACCAACGAGGAGCTGTCATTACGCACGACTTTTACGCACTGCTGCGCGCTCATTAGTGTCCGTAATTAAACCTTGACACTCATATCAAATCAAACTTACATTACAGACAGGTGGATTGGGTTCTCTGTCTCTTTCTCCCACTCCGAACAGACAGACGGACGCAATCAGAAAGGAAACAGAGGCTGCGCATTGATCCTTTTTTCCTTTCTGGGATCAAACGGATCATGTGCATAATTAACTGCAAAACAATCACTTCATATCAATAACATATACGGCTCATTATGCTTCCAGCCTGTCTAGCCTCTACCTGGTGTTTTTACTGAACTTAACCAACTCCTTTCTTCATTGCCTGAACCTAACCAAAGCGAAATTTACTTTTTTTTTCTCTCTCTCTCTCAGTCTGCTGTCAGCAGGAGCGGCGGCTGCAGCAGGCTCGCGCCCGTGAAGTGAGCTCAAGCCGGCCAGGTTCAGCCGTGCTCGAGCGGAGGGGGGGAGAGAAAAAAAAGTGTATTTCTTTTACTCTGTACTCTGAGAGGGGGGGCTTTGATTATCAGTTTACACATCTTGATCAGCATTTATGATGGTTGTGCGCGATCTGACATGATCTGGCTCCTTTCTGGCTCTCTGACTGAATATGGTGATATTCTGGGCCGCGCGTGTATGTGTGTGATGTGCGTAGAGAGAGAGAGAGAGAGAGAGAAAGCTGCATGCTCCTATCAATGGAAGAGCTTGTCACAAAGTAGCGATGACAGTTCGAACTAACGGGACCACCCATTGGTTCGACCTCCTATTGGTCCGACTTGTGGTTGATTTTGTCGGAATAACGGGAGGTCGAACCAATGGGAGGTCGGACCAATGGGCAGTTCCCGTTTTGCATATGATCCGTTTGATCCCAGAAAGGAAAAAAGGATCAATGCGCAGCCTCCGTTTCCTTTCTGATTTCGTCCGTCTGTCTGTTCTGAGTGGGTGTAATGTAAGTTTGATTTGATATGAGTGTCAAGGTTTAATTATGGACACTAATGAACGCGCAGCAGTGCATAAAAGTCATGCGTAATGACAGCTCCTCGTTGGTGAAACACAATAAACTGCACCTCTTCTTCCACGTGTTTCTTATTGACAGGTGGAGCCTATATGAATAATTATATAAATGCATAGTGAACGGTAAGAATGGAGAGTTGGACTAATGCTAACTAGTCCAGTTCGAACTAATGAGGACCTCCCATTAGTTCGAACTCTCATTACTCCGATTGTCGGACCAATGGGAGGTCGGACCAGTGCCATGGACCCGTTATAACCAAGGCAGCGAACTACCAAGGACAAATTTGGCATTATGTCAATTACAGTCCGTTCACACCAGGCTCAAGTAAAATATTCGCCTCGCTCTACTCGCATGCGTTTGCCCGCTGGAATATTAGTATTTACTACCGGCATTGGCGCGGATATTTCGCTTGAGTTCAATATTTTGAACTTGCGCGAACAGGCGAATTTCCCTTCTCACAGAAGTCTCTGTGGCGCAATCGGTTAGCGCGTTCGGCTGTTAACCGAAAGGCTGGTGGTTCAAGCCCACCCAGGGACGTTTTACACTCAAGCTAACACGGATAATCAGCAAGAGAGAAGAACCAACATCCTTTGATGTCAAAAGATTCAGGACACATCACCAGTTGACAATAGCTCAGCGATACAGTGTTATAACCTAGGCAGCCAACTACCAAGGACAAATTTGGCATTATGTCAAAAATATACCTGTGCACAAGCACTTTTTGCTTCTTACAGTCCGTTCACACCAGGCGCAAGTAAAATATTCGCCTCGCTCTACTCGCATGCGTTTGCCCGCTGGAATATTTGTATTTACTCGCGGCATTGGCGTGGATATTTTGCTTGAGTTCAATATTTTGAACTTGGTCGAACGGTCAAATTTCACATCTCACACGAGTCTCTGTGGCGCAATCGGTTAGCGCGTTCGGCTGTTAACCGAAAGGTTGGTGGTTCAAGCCCACCCAGGGACGTTTTACACTCAAGCCAACACGGAGAATCAGTAAGAGAGAAGAACCAACATCCTTTGATGTCAAAAGATTCAGGACACATCACCAGCTGACAAAAGCTCAGCGATACAGTGTTATAACCAAGGCAGCCAACTACCAAGGACAAATTTGGCATTATGTCAAAAATATACCTGTGCACAAGCACTTTTTGCTTCTTACAGTCCATTCACACCAGGCGCAAGTAAAATATTCGCCTCGCTCTACTCGCATGCGTCTGCCCGCTGGAATATTTGTATGTACTCGCGGAATTGGCGCGGATATTTCGCTTGAGTTCAATATTTTGAACTTGTGCGAACAGGCGAATTTCACGTCTCACACAAGTCTCTGTGGCGCAATTGGTTAGCGCGTTCGGCTGTTAACCGAAAGGTTGGTGGTTCAAGCCCACCCAGGGACGTTTTACACTCAAGCTAACATGGATAATCAGCAAGAGAGAAGAACCAACATCCTTTAATGTCAAAACATTCAGGACACATCACCAGCTGACAAAAGCTCAGCGATACAGTGTTATAACCAAGGCAGCCAACTACTACACAAACTACCAAGGACAAATTTGGCATCATGTCAAAAATATACCTGTGCACAAGCACTTTTTGCTTCTTACAGTCCGTTCACACCAGGTGCAAGTAAAATATTCGCCTCGCTCTACTCGCATGCGTTTGCCCGCTGGAATATTTGTATTTACTCGCGGCATTGGCGTGGATATTTTGCTTGAGTTCAATATTTTGAACTTGGTCGAACGGTCAAATTTCACATCTCACACGAGTCTCTATGGCGCAATCGGTTAGCGCGTTCGGCTGTTAACTGAAAGGTTGGTGGTTCAAGCCCACCCAGGGACGTTTTACACTCAAGCTAACATGGATAATCAGCAAGAGAGAAGAACCAACATCCTTTGATGTCAAAACATTCAGGACACATCACCAGCTGACAAAAGCTCAGCGATACAGTGTTATAACCAAGGCAGCCAACTACTACACAAACTACCATGGACAAATTTGGCATTATGTCAAAAATATACCTGTGCACAAGCACTTTTTGCAATCGGTTAGCGCGTTCGGCTGTTAACTGAAAGGTTGGTGGTTCAAGCCCACCCAGGGACGTTTTACACTCAAGCTAACACGGATAATCAGCAAGAGAGAAGAACCAACATCCTTTGATGTCAAAACATTCAGGACACATCACCAGTTGACAAAAGCTCAGCGATACAGTGTTATAACCAAGGCAGCCAACTACCAAGGACAAATTTGGCATTATGTCAAAAATATACCTGTGCACAAGCACTTTTTGCTTCTTACAGTCCATTCACACCAGGCGCAAGTAAAACATTCGCCTCGCTCTACTCGCATGCGTCTGCCCGCTGGAATATTTGTATTTACTCGTGGCATTCCCGCGCATATTTTGCTTGAGTTCAATATTTTGAACTTGCGCGAACAGGCGAATTTCACATCTTACACAAGTCTCTGTGGCGCAATCGGTTAGCGCGTTCGGCTGTTAACCGAAAGGTTGGTGGTTCAAGCCCACCCAGGGACGTTGTACACTCAAGCTAACACGGATAATCAGCAAGAGAGAATAACCAACATCCTTTGATGTCAAAACATTCAGGACACATCACCAGTTGACAAAAGCTCAGCGATACAGTGTTATAACCAAGGCAGCCAACTACCAAGGACAAATTTGGCATTATGTCAAAAATATACCTGTGCACAAGCACTTTTTGCTTCTTACAGTCCTTTCACACCAGGCGCAAGTAAAATATTCGCCTCGCTCTACTCGCATGCGTTTGCCCGCTGGAATATTTGTATTTACTCGCGGCATTGGCGCGGATATTTCGCTTGAGTTCAATATTTTGAACTTGCGCGAACAGGCAAATTTCACGTCTCACACAAGTCTCTGTGGCGCAATCGGTTAGCGCGTTCGGCTGTTAACTGAAAGGTTGGTGGTTCAAGCCCACCCAGGGACGTTTTACACTCAAGCTAACACGGATAATCAGCAAGAGAGAAGAATCAACATCCTTTGATGTCAAAAGATTCAGGACACATCACCAGTTGACAAAAGCTCAGCGATACAGTGTTATAACCAAGGCAGCCAACTACCAAGGACAAATTTGGCATTATGTCAAAAATATACCTGTGCACAAGCACTTTTTGCTTCTTACAGTCCATTCACACCAGGCGCAAGTAAAATATTCGCCTCGCTCTACTCGCATGCGTTTGCTCGCTGGAATATTTGTATTTACTCGCGGCATTGCCGCGGATATTTCGCTTGAGTTCAATATTTTGAACTTGCGCGAACAGGCGAATTTTACGTCTCACACAAGTCTCTGTGGCGCAATCGGTTAGCGCGTTCGGCTGTTAACTGAAAGGTTGGTGGTTCAAGCCCACCCAGGGACGTTTTACACTCAAGCTAACACGGATAATCAGCAAGAGAGAAGAACCAACATCCTTTGATGTCAAAAGATTCAGGACACATCACCAGTTGACAAAAGCTCAGCGATACAGTGTTATAACCAAGGCAGCCAACTACCAAGGACAAATTTGGCATTATGTCAAAAATATACCTGTGCACAAGCACTTTTTGCTTCTTACAGTCCATTCACACCAGGCGCAAGTAAAATATCCGCCTCGCTCTACTCGCATGCATTTGCCCGCTGGAATATTTGTATTTACTCGCGGCATTGGCGCGGATATTTCGCTTGAGTTCAATATTTTGAACTTGTGCGAACAGGCGAATTTCATGTCTCACACAAGTCTCTGTGGCGCAATCGGTTAGCGCGTTCGGCTGTAAACCGAAAGGTTGGTGGTTCAAGCCCACCCAGGGACGTTTTACACTCAAGCTAACACGGATAATCAGCAAGAGAGAAGAACCGACATCCTTTGATGTCAAAACATTCAGGACACATCACCAGCTGACAAAAGCTCAGCGATACAGTGTTATAACCAAGGCAGCCAACTACTACACAAATTACCATGGACAAATTTGGCATTATGTCAAAAATATACCTGCGCACAAGCACTTTTTGCTTCTTACAGTCCATTCACACCAGGCGCAAGTAAAATATTCGCCTCGCTCTACTCGCATGCGTCTGCCCGCTGGAATATTTGTATGTACTCGCGGAATTGGCGCGGATATTTCGCTTGAGTTCAATATTTTGAACTTGTTCGAACAGGCGAATTTCACGTCTCACACAAGTCTCTGTGGCGCAATTGGTTAGCGCGTTCGGCTGTTAACCGAAAGGTTGGTGGTTCAAGCCCACCCAGGGACGTTTTACACTCAAGCTAACATGGATAATCAGCAAGAGAGAAGAACCAACATCCTTTAATGTCAAAACATTCAGGACACATCACCAGCTGACAAAAGCTCAGCGATACAGTGTTATAACCAAGGCAGCCAACTACCAAGGACAAATTTGGCATTATGTCAAAAATATACCTGTGCACAAGCACTTTTTGCTTCTTACAGTCCGTTCACACCAGGTGCAAGTAAAATATTCGCCTCGCTCTACTCGCATGCGTCTGCCCGCTGGAATATTTGTATTTACTCGCGGCATTGGCGCGGATATTTCGCTTGAGTTCAATATTTTGAACTTGTTCGAACAGGCGAATTTCACGTCTCACACAAGTCTCTGTGGCGCAATTGGTTAGCGCGTTCGGCTGTTAACCGAAAGGTTGGTGGTTCAAGCCCACCCAGGGACGTTTTACACTCAAGCTAACATGGATAATCAGCAAGAGAGAAGAACCAACATCCTTTAATGTCAAAACATTCAGGACACATCACCAGCTGACAAAAGCTCAGCGATACAGTGTTATAACCAAGGCAGCCAACTACCAAGGACAAATTTGGCATTATGTCAAAAATATACCTGTGCACAAGCACTTTTTGCTTCTTACAGTCCATTCACACCAGGCGCAAGTAAAATATCCGCCTCGCTCTACTCGCATGCGTCTGCTCGCTGGAATATTTGTATTTACTCGCGGCATTGGCGCGGATATTTCGCTTGAGTTCAATATTTTGAACTTGCGCGAACAGGCAAATTTCACGTCTCACACAAGTCTCTGTGGCGCAATCGGTTAGCGCGTTCGGCTGTTAACTGAAAGGTTGGTGGTTCAAGCCCACCCAGGGACGTTTTACACTCAAGCTAACACGGATAATCAGCAAGAGAGAAGAACCAACATCCTTTGATGTCAAAACATTCAGGACACATCACCAGTTGACAAAAGCTCAGCGATACAGTGTTATAACCAAGGCAGCCAACTACCAAGGACAAATTTGGCATTATGTCAAAAATATACCTGTGCACAAGCACTTTTTGCTTCTTACAGTCCATTCACACCAGGCGCAAGTAAAATATCCGCCTCGCTCTACTCGCATGCATTTGCCCGCTGGAATATTTGTATTTACTCGCGGCATTGGCGCGGATATTTCGCTTGAGTTCAATATTTTGAACTTGTGCGAACAGGCGAATTTCAGGTCTCACACAAGTCTCTGTGGCGCAATCGGTTAGCGCGTTCGGCTGTTAACCGAAAGGTTGGTGGTTCAAGCCCACCCAGGGACGTTTTACACTCAAGCTAACACGGATAATCAGCAAGAGAGAAGAACCGACATCCTTTGATGTCAAAACATTCAGGACACATCACCAGCTGACAAAAGCTCAGCGATACAGTGTTATAACCAAGGCAGCCAACTACTACACAAATTACCATGGACAAATTTGGCATTATGTCAAAAATATACCTGCGCACAAGCACTTTTTGCTTCTTACAGTCCATTCACACCAGGCGCAAGTAAAATATTCGCCTCGCTCTACTCGCATGCGTCTGCCCGCTGGAATATTTGTATGTACTCGCGGAATTGGCGCGGATATTTCGCTTGAGTTCAATATTTTGAACTTGTGCGAACAGGCGAATTTCACGTCTCACACAAGTCTCTGTGGCGCAATCGGTTAGCGCGTTCGGCTGTTAACCGAAAGGTTGGTGGTTCAAGCCCACCCAGGGACGTTTTACACTCAAGCTAACACGGATAATCAGCAAGAGAGAAGAATCAACATCCTTTGATGTCAAAAGATTCAGGACACATCACCAGTTGACAAAAGCTCAGCAATACAGTGTTATAACCAAGGCAGCCAACTACTACACGAACTTCCAAGGACAAATTTGGCTTTATATCAAAAATATACCTGTGCACAAGCACTTTTTGCTTCTTACAGTCCGTTCACACCAGGCGCAAGTAAAATATTCGCCTCGCTCTACTCGCATGCGTTTGCTCGCTGGAATATTTGTATTTACTCGCGGCATTGCCGCGGATATTTCGCTTGAGTTCAATATTTTGAACTTGCGCGAACAGGCGAATTTTACGTCTCACACAAGTCTCTGTGGCGCAATCGGTTAGCGCGTTCGGCTGTTAACCGAAAGGTTGGTGGTTCAAGCCCACCCAGGGACGTTTTACACTCAAGCTAACACTGATAATCAGCAAGAGAGAAGAACCAACATTCTTTGATGTCAAAAGATTCAGGACACATCACCAGTTGACAAAAGCTCAGCGATACAGTGTTATAACCAAGGCAGCCAACTACCAAGGACAAATTTGGCATTATGTCAAAAATATACCTGTGCACAAGCACTTTTTGCTTCTTACAGTCCATTCACACCAGGCGCAAGTAAAACATTCGCCTCGCTCTACTCGCATGCGTCTGCCCGCTGGAATATTTGTATTTACTCGCGGCATTGGCGCGGATATTTCGCTTGAGTTCAATATTTTGAACTTGTGCGAACAGGCGAATTTCACGTCTCACACAAGTCTCTGTGGCGCAATCGGTTAGCGCGTTCGGCTGTTAACCGAAAGGTTGGTGGTTCAAGCCCACCCAGGGACGTTTTACACTCAAGCTAACACGGAGAATCAGCAAGAGAGAAGAACCGACATCCTTTGATGTCAAAACATTCAGGACACATCACCAGCTGACAAAAGCTCAGCGATACAGTGTTATAACCAAGGCAGCCAACTACTACAGAAATTACCATGGACAAATTTGGCATTATGTCAAAAATATACCTGCGCACAAGCACTTTTTGCTTCTTACAGTCCATTCACACCAGGCGCAAGTAAAATATTCGCCTCGCTCTACTCGCATGCGTCTGCCCGCTGGAATATTTGTATGTACTCGCGGAATTGGCGCGGATATTTCGCTTGAGTTCAATATTTTGAACTTGTGCGAACAGGCGAATATCACGTCTCACACAAGTCTCTGTGGCGCAATTGGTTAGCGCGTTCGGCTGTTAACCGAAAGGTTGGTGGTTCAAGCCCACCCAGGGACGTTTTACACTCAAGCTAACATGGATAATCAGCAAGAGAGAAGAACCAACATCCTTTAATGTCAAAACATTCAGGACACATCACCAGCTGACAAAAGCTCAGCGATACAGTGTTATAACCAAGGCAGCCAACTACTACACAAACTACCAAGGACAAATTTGGCATCATGTCAAAAATATACCTGTGCACAAGCACTTTTTGCTTCTTACAGTCCGTTCACACCAGGTGCAAGTAAAATATTCGCCTCGCTCTACTCGCATGCGTTTGCCCGCTGGAATATTTGTATTTACTCGCGGCATTGGCGTGGATATTTTGCTTGAGTTCAATATTTTGAACTTGGTCGAACGGTCAAATTTCACATCTCACACGAGTCTCTGTGGCGCAATCGGTTAGCGCGTTCGGCTGTTAACCGAAAGGTTGGTGGTTCAAGCCCACCCAGGGACGTTTTACACTCAAGCCAACATGGAGAATCAGCAAGAGAGAAGAACCAACATCCTTTGATGTCAAAACATTCAGGACACATCACCAGTTGACAAAACCTCAGCGATACAGTGTTATAACCAAGGCAGCCAACTACCAAGGACAAATTTGGCATTATGTCAAAAATATAGGCAAGGCAAGGCAGCCAAGGCAGCCAACTACTACACAAACTACCATGGACAAATTTGGCATTATGTCAAAAATATACCTGTGCACAAGCACTTTTTGCTTCTTACAGTCCATTCACACCAGGCGCAAGTAAAATATTCGCCTCGCTCTACTCGCATGCGTCTGCCCGCTGGAATATTTGTATGTACTCGCGGAATTGGCGCGGATATTTCGCTTGAGTTCAATATTTTGAACTTGTGCGAACAGGCGAATTTCACATCTCACACAAGTCTCTGTGGCGCAATCGGTTAGCGCGTTCGGCTGTTAACCGAAAGGTTGGTGGTTCAAGCCCACCCAGGGACGTTTTACACTCAAGCTAACACTGATAATCAGCAAGAGAGAAGAACCAACATTCTTTGATGTCAAAAGATTCAGGACACATCACCAGTTGACAAAAGCTCAGCGATACAGTGTTATAACCAAGGCAGCGAACTGCCATGGACAAATTTGGCATTATGTCAAAAATATACCTGTGCACAAGCACTTTTTGCTTCTTACAGTCCGTTCACACCAGGCGCAAGTAAAATATTCGCCTCGCTCTACTCGCATGCGTTTGCCCGCTGGAATATTTGTATTTACTCGCGGCATTGGCGCGGATATTTCGCTTGAGTTCAATATTTTGAACTTGCGCGAACAGGCGAATTTCAGGTCTCACACAAGTCTCTGTGGCGCAATCGGTTAGCGCGTTCGGCTGTTAACCGAAAGGTTGGTGGTTCAAGCCCACCCAGGGACGTTTTACACTCAAGCTAACACTGATAATCAGCAAGAGAGAAGAACCAACATTCTTTGATGTCAAAAGATTCAGGACACATCACCAGTTGACAAAAGCTCAGCGATACAGTGTTATAACCAAGGCAGCGAACTGCCATGGACAAATTTGGCATTATGTCAAAAATATACCTGTGCACAAGCACTTTTTGCCTCTTACAGTCCTTTCACACCAGGCGCAAGTAAAATATTCGCCTCGCTCTACTCACATGCGTTTGCCCGCTGGAATATTTGTATTTACTCGCGGCATTGGCGCGGATATTTCGCTTGAGTTCAATATTTTGAACTTGGTCGAACGGTCAAATTTCACATCTCACACGAGTCTCTGTGGCGCAATCGGTTAGCGCGTTCGGCTGTTAACCGAAAGGTTGGTGGTTCAAGCCCACCCAGGGACGTTTTACACTCAAGCTAACACTGATAATCAGCAAGAGAGAAGAACCAACATTCTTTGATGTCAAAAGATTCAGGACACATCACCAGTTGACAAAAGCTCAGCGATACAGTGTTATAACCAAGGCAGCCAACTACCAAGGACAAATTTGGCATTATGTCAAAAATATAGGCAAGGCAAGGCAGCCAACTACTACACAAACTACCATGGACAAATTTGGCATTATGTCAAAAATATACCTGTGCACAAGCACTTTTTGCTTCTTACAGTCCATTCACACCAGGCGCAAGTAAAATATTCGCCTCGCTCTACTCGCATGCGTCTGCCCGCTGGAATATTTGTATGTACTCGCGGAATTGGCGCGGATATTTCGCTTGAGTTCAATATTTTGAACTTGTGCGAACAGGCGAATTTCACATCTCACACAAGTCTCTGTGGCGCAATCGGTTAGCGCGTTCGGCTGTTAACCGAAAGGTTGGTGGTTCAAGCCCACCCAGGGACGTTGTACACTCAAGCTAACACGGATAATCAGCAAGAGAGAAGAACCAACATCCTTTGGTGTCAAAACATTCAGGACACATCACCAGTTGACAAAAGCTCAGCGATACAGTGTTATAACCAAGGCAGCGAACTGCCATGGACAAATTTGGCATTATGTCAAAAATATACCTGTGCACAAGCACTTTTTGCCTCTTACAGTCCTTTCACACCAGGCGCAAGTAAAATATTCGCCTCGCTCTACTCGCATGCGTTTGCCCGCTGGAATATTTGTATTTACTCGCGGCATTGGCGCGGATATTTCGCTTGAGTTCAATATTTTGAACTTGCGCGAACAGGCGAATTTCAGGTCTCACACAAGTCTCTGTGGCGCAATCGGTTAGCGCGTTCGGCTGTTAACCGAAAGGTTGGTGGTTCAAGCCCACCCAGGGACGTTTTACACTCAAGCTAACACGGATAATCAGCAAGAGAGAAGAATCAACATCCTTTGATGTCAAAAGATTCAGGACACATCACCAGTTGACAAAAGCTCAGTGATACAGTGTTATAACCAAGGCAGCCAACGACTACACGAACTTCCAAGGACAAATTTGGCATTATATCAAAAATATACCTGTGCACAAGCACTTTTTGCTTCTTACAGTCCGTTCACACCAGGCGCAAGTAAAATATTCGCCTCGCTCTACTCGCATGCGTTTGCTCGCTGGAATATTTGTATTTACTCGCGGCATTGCCGCGGATATTTCGCTTGAGTTCAATATTTTGAACTTGCGCGAACAGGCGAATTTTACGTCTCACACAAGTCTCTGTGGCGCAATCGGTTAGCGCGTTCGGCTGTTAACCGAAAGGTTGGTGGTTCAAGCCCACCCAGGGACGTTGTACACTCAAGCTAACACGGATAATCAGCGCACAAGCACTTTTTGCTTCTTACAGTCCGTTCACACCAGGTGCAAGTAAAATATTCGCCTCGCTCTACTCGCATGCGTTTGCCCGCTGGAATATTTGTATTTACTCGCGGCATTGGCGTGGATATTTTGCTTGAGTTCAATATTTTGAACTTGGTCGAACGGTCAAATTTCACATCTCACACGAGTCTCTGTGGCGCAATCGGTTAGCGCGTTCGGCTGTTAACCGAAAGGTTGGTGGTTCAAGCCCACCCAGGGACGTTTTACACTCAAGCCAACACGGATAATTAGCAAGAGAGAAGAACCAACAAAAGATTCAGGACACATCATCAGTTGACAAAAGCTCAGTGATACAGTGTGGCATTATGTCACAAATATACTTGTGCACAAGCACTTTTCGCTTCTTAGCGGACAGGCAGAAACCTGACCCAAAAAAGTCCGAGGGCTAGACAAAATGATACAAAAAGTAATCATATACACAGATGGGTGGAGTTTGAGGCCACGCCCACTACAGCCAAGCAAGTCTCTGTGGCGCAATCGGTTAGCGCGTTCGGCTGTTAACCGAAAGGTTGGTGATTTTTTTTTTTTTTTTTCTGGTGGGGAGGGGGGCATTAAATTTATTTAATTTTTGTAGTGTGTCATCTTCATTTACTCTTCACCAGTAACACATACTGTATACTGAAATTTCCACATCTCAGCAATTCCTCATTATTTTCCCCTTTACTATGACACTATAGACCTTGCGGTTGCAGAGATATACTCATTTCATTATGGATATGCAATTTTCGAGAAAAGGCCTAGAAAATAGGCTTGGTTTTCAAAGAGCAGTGCTCACAATGCTAGACCTGATCAGTATGAACATTAAAATATAGACTTGAGGAAGAGATACCTGGACAGGGTTAAATGTGAACTCATTTCCATGCTAGTCTTTGGCTTTTCCTCAGTCCAGGTTTCAAGCGTGATATTAGAACTTTGCAGGTCTTTACCTGCTGCTTAGCCTTATAGCCCAGACAGATGTGCTACTGTATCGGCAGGTCCAACTGTGTCACCAAACTGTTTATCTTTCACCATTGCTTTTCGCTTTAACACAATCCAAGTTCACATTAAAGTGTCCATGGGGCACAGGTAAGTTATAGAAAAACACTACCATTGAAAATCATAGAGGTTTGTCTACATTACAGGTTCCCTGTTGAGTTTTCTTGTAAACAAAGAAAAGTTATGTTTCTATTCACTCTTACTCCAACCTGTGTTTAAGATCAAACAAATGCATCTCCCCATAAAACCAATTCTTTGAACATTTTAATTCCTTCATTGTTTACTTGTCTTTTTCTTCCATGTGTTTAATGATGGCTCTGGATTTCTTCGTGTGTTAGGTCAGTGATAGTGAGGCCACTGACAGGGCTGCGTTTTCATCACCTCTGTGATATGTGCACGCTAAATAAAACATACAATTTGACAAGATGAACAACTTAAGATAAAACATCATCACTTTATATCACTGCAAATGCACAAAACAGCCAAATCACCAAATATGTTGAGAATGCATTATAGTTTATTAATAGAATAATCATAGCTATCACAACTCAAGCACTTTGATAAATGCATTAAGAACGTTCTACATAATGAGCACTTTCTCTTGTGATACTTGTGCACGTTCAGTGCAGTATATTCTCTCTGTATTTAGATTTTCAGGACAAAGCAGTGTAATCAATCTCAGCAAATAACCAAGTGCTCTTCTAGTCACTCTATTGCAATTAACATGCATGCCATAATTAAAAGCAGGCAGTCTGCAACAGATGTTGGGGCATTTTCATACAAGGGCTTCTATCCTTCTGTCCTCTGTTACACTCTAACATCAGTCTTAGAATCATCAAACTGCAATCCATCATCAAAGGTTCAGTCATCCTTTTAATCAGGCCACCCACTATACAGAACGAACCAGGGTTGAGTGTGGGGAACAATAAAACTGTATTTATTACTCTATTTATGCCACTCTAAATGTTAATGTGATATTTACTTGTCTTTATTATTATGATTGTTAGGATATTGTTCATTATCATCTTCACCAACGAGTTTTATTCTCACACTCAGGTATGAATATATAGTACTGTATGTCTGACTTAAATGCAATCGATTCCATATATGCAAATAAAATAAACCCTGCAAATAACCAAAGAGAAAAGAGATGAAGACATTTACATGTTTAACCCCATTTATTGTGCTAGTAGTTTGCAGCTGGCATGTTAATTTACCTAAAAAGACTTTCAGAAATGCTAATAATTTGGCTGCAAACACTGGCGGTTAATCCAGCTCCCAGTGGCTAACTCACATTGCCAGCAGTCCACTGGTATCTTTTGTATTTTTTATGGGAGCCCATTTATTTCCTCTCCTCCAGGCCTGAGCCATTTTAAGAAGTACAATTCAGCAGGACATGTTTAATTTGGGCAGAGGGATGTAGAAGCATGTGTAACATTCTAATGCTATTTTGGTTATTTATTGTAAATTTTACAATTTCATTTACAAAGTTAAAATCAAACTAACCAGGAAATGATTAGTACCCTTTCAGTCAGCCTCTGGCTCATTGATTGAAATAATGTCGTACAATCTTATCATCTTACAGTAGCTTTCTTTGGGAAGTTTGCCTGGACTCAAACACGTGCTCTGCTGATATAATTCTTATTTCATACAAAAACAAACAAAAGTCAAGGCACAAATTAAATTGATCAGAAGCTGTTGGCAGGTATGCCCCCCCTCTTCCTAAAGACATCTCTCTTTATTGCCTCTGGGAAGAGCTTTTCTTGGGCTCTGGCCATTTTTGCAGCATGTTTTCTGTGAGAAAAGCAAGCAAGTTCACCTTCCTAATTAATTACTTTAAAGTGGTTAATGAAGTCAGAATGTTGAATGTTTTTCGTCAATGTGAAAAATGTGTTGAAAGTAAGTACAAGAAGCTCAGTGGCATATTGTATTTTGAAATTATTTTAACAGCACAGTCATGCATTGATTTTTGAGCAAAGATACTAAAATACTTGGGAACATAATAAGTTTCTATTATGTGTGTTTTACAGTGAGATATGCTAAAGCACTCTGAGATACTAGTGGAAAACAGTTATTGAATATGAAATGTATATGAGATATGAAACCAGTTACTGAGTGTAAGACAAGACAAAGTTATTCTCAGTTTCTTTTACAAATCTAGCAAAGGAAATGTCCTGATAGAAAGACACCTGAATGGACAAACAGTGGCACATGTTGGTGTTCTCCGTGTGGCAGCTGTGGGAGCTGGTTATGGGGGTCAGGTTGCAATGTGGGCATAACCTGAACTGCATAGACACAGGATAATCAGTACCAGTTGGTTTTGTTTGGACAAGTCAAGTCCTGATTACAGTATAATATTGTAAAAATGGTCTTTAGCAGATTCACAGAGGTTATTCTTTTTTGAAAAAGAAAAATGGTGCTGACTTCATGTCTGTTTTTGTCTCATTCTTATCAATACATTCCGGTGATGAACATCAGGCCTGACCTGTGTCCATGGTGCAGTTTTATGGGGCCAGGCCGACCACTCGCACAGGTTGGGGCCAGATTTTTGGCTGAAAATACATACAAATGACTTGGGTTGGGTCGGGCCTCAGGCTTTTGTTTCAATTCTTATTTTATTTTATTTTTTAACAAAACACATCTTCTTGCTGGTTGAAATGTGTGTTGTTTATTAAAGCAGAAGTAAGTGATATATTTGTGTTAATATAAGACTTAAATAGTTATATCTTCCGACAGCAATCACTTACATAGAGTGTTTGGACCGAAACACGGGTCTGTCAGTCCCTCTGCTCTGCTCTGAGCCGAGGAGAAAACATTTCTTGTATCCTACAGTTTTTATCCAATGAGGAGAGAGAACGGCATGCAGGGCTGTGTGTGCAGCCAAGGGACGCCGTGAATGTGGCGACGTAGGGACGAGGACTGTTATGGTGCGTTCAAGGCAACTCGTAACTCGTGTTTTTTCCAACCTGTGAACTCGTACCAGTTTGATCTGGTACGAGTTCACGGGTCGGAAGTTACTAGTGGCCGTTATAGTGACTTTCACAGGTAAAACAGGTCGGAAAAACACGAGTGGGTTGCCTGGAACGCTGCAAAGTCGTAAGTTGTGACTTGAAGCTGTAATTTACGGTTTCAAAAGCCTGCCTGGAACGCAGCATTAGCTAAAACGACCGGATCGCTTACTTCTGCTTTAAATACACTGAATCAGCACTGTTCATTCTGGTGATGATTGTCTGCTAACAGAAGAATGTAGAAGTTAGCTCGGCTTCACAGTTCTCATGCCTGTCCGTATGTCTGTTCCCACATTCAAGTTTCATCGTGTCATTATGGTTGGTAGAGTAGAAAAATAATTTAACCATCATGTCATCATCACTATTATTACCAAGTGTGCCTGTATTAGAACACAAAAATGATCAGGCCAAGAATTAATTCTAGTGAGTCGGGTTGCATCGGGTCTGGGCTTCAACACCCGTGTTTTGGGCCAGGTCAGGTTTGAACTTACAGGCCCTTTGAGAACTCTAGTCCACAGCCATACCTGACCTCAGTTAATCAATGTCAGCTTATCAGTTTGACGCATATTGTTGACCATTTTCATTGTAGTTAAATGGGAAACCAGGCTCAAGTAACCTGCATGTAGCATATCAGAGCCAAACTGATTCACTGACAACTTTGGTTTAATCTCACACCAAATTCTGTTCCATGTGTGTAAGAGTTAGAAACTATCATGACAATAATTATTTACTACTATAAAGAACGTGTAGTTAGTAATTGTTTGGGTTACTGGGTGTAACATTACCTAAGGCTGGCTCACAAATAAAAAGCACAATGGCCATTAATTTCCCAGTGGTCAGGTACGCTGTTATTTCCCATCAGTTTCAGTAAATAATGGTCACCCTTCATGAAGTGCTTTGTAATACAAAACAACCTGCAGTTGACAAACCCATTTGATTTTCAAGTAACTCTGGAGTCCCTCTGGGCTTGTCTGTCAAAATGACAGGCTGCTGGAGAGTCTAAGGCAAAGTCTGGACAGTGAAAGACAGGACATGTAGTGATGTGTTTTACTTTGATGATACAATTCCAGTGTTTGCTTGGTGGTGTTTTCTGCTTTGTGTGAATGCATGCAGTCCTTGCAGTGGTAACTGCAGATGGCCATCACTGTGAGTGATCAGCAGCAGAGTGTGCTCCTGACAAGTGACAAACAATACTCAAGATGATAAAATCTGATGTAAGATCACACAGGCAACTTAGGTAGAAAATCAGCCAATCAATGAGCCAGAGAATCTGTTGACCTTCCTTTTTCCTTACCTACCATCATTTGTCTGGCTTCTAATAGAAACTGCATCATGGAAGATTAAACAGTGATATGTGGCCGGCCTTCATTATGGACTCTTACTGAGGTAAATGTGCTCCTGTTTCCAGTCAGGCTGTGCTTGTTGAGTGAATCATCTGCAGCTCCTTCCTTGGGCGTCTCCACACAAGGCCAGTGAACACAACACAGCTGTGTTTTCTGACCTTTTCTGACTTTTGTAGTTATTTGTTTACCTAACTATCATCATATCATAAACACAGTTGTAGACATATTATTTTCCAGAGTATTTTAATATCTCTGTTATTTGTCTTTTTATGTCACCATGGCATCCCTGAGAGGACTGAAAAAAAAATCTAGTGATCCATTTTCTAATAAAAAGACCTGTAAACATAATTCATTTTCATCTTTAAGACTGGTGAAAATATAAATTGAAAAAAAAAAAAAAACATCCAGGTGCTATTTTCACTTGTATGTATGGAGCCAACAACACTACCGGTAATTGCCTTGCAATGTAGCTATCAACACCCACTCATACATATATCATGTCAGGGGCAAACACCCAAGTGTCTGTCGTCAACAGCGTTTCCACTGCAGTTCCTGGTAAAGGGAGGGGGTAGGAACTTTTATAGGAACCGTCCTCTCACTGAGCCCTCTGCAGCCGTATCTTCACTGCAGACCAGGACCATTTTTTCCTGGCTTTCTCAGCACAGAGTAGCCTAAACCCCAAGCCCCACCCCATGCTGTAGTATTTTGGCCTAATAAGTAAGTAAATAAGAAGATCTACAACTGTACAACGGTCTGTACAACAGACCAGAACCAGACACTGTATAAACCTTTGCACAAAATGAATCCCAATACTCACCACAGGTCCAGCCAGCTCACTCATCAGTGTATTCAGAGTCCCTCAATGAAAACACCACAGTTCCATAATGTACCCAAGGTGCTTGTGTGCTTGTGTGTGCGTGTGTGTGTGTGTGTGTGTGTGTGTGTGTGTGTGTGTGATGTGAGTAACACAAGTCCCCAAGGTACAGTCCATAGTTTCCCTGTTTAACAGTCCATGAGTCCAGATCCACCAGACCAGACTACACCCATTCTCTGACAGTCAAACAAGGAAGTTAATATGTTCCCTCTGAAACTTTTAACCAGCGCAGACGGTTTACGATTCACTATGCAACATTACAACAATACAGTAGAAAACAAACAAATACACGGGTGAGTGAGTGGATATTTTTCCGGTAGGCTGTGTTCATATATCTCCCGGGGTTGAGTTTGGCCTTGGTGATTGTCGGGGTAGCTGATTGTGGGTGTGATCAGGTGTGATGTTTGATTTTATGAATAAAATCAGCTGGGTGACTACAATGTGGTTAACATAGTGAACCTACCCTTTGATTTGACTCCAGAGGGAGTCCTGTGTCTGACCCATTGATTCACCACAACCCTTCAGCTTTGAGAATGCCACTCAGTAGCCTATATGTTTGTATGGAACAATTCATGCTAATATCTATGCTTATGAGTACCACTGCAAATTGCAGTATTTAAGAAACACCATTCAGTTTGAAATCATGATAAAAACTATACAAATTTGAATTGTCAAAATCAAAATGTGTAGTTACTGATTTTAGCGAGTTTAAATGTCACCACTGGGCAGGAGACAGTGTTTCAAAATATAAAAAACAATTTGTTCCTAAAAGTGTCAGAATAACCAGTCTGTATCGCATAACATTAAATACTGGGCCAAAAGGGAGATGGACAGGGCTGGGACTTATCACGGCGGCCCAAAACCAATGAGGGAGGAGAAAAACTAACCTGTGGCAGTGCACACACACACACACACACACACACACACACACTCAACTCAGGAGAAGTGAAGAACCAGCCACCAGGGATTAGGTCGCCGCTCGGGGCCCACAGCAGCTGTCCACAGGGAGAGAGGGAGAATTAAAACGGGCCTCACAGTAGGGCTTGCCTTATTACTGTACAACACACGTAGATGCACACACCAAAATCAATAAAAAAGTAATATGGAAAAGAAAAAAACATAACAAAAAAAGAATTAAATCTTCAAATACAATTCAACAAAAACAACGAAATACAAAATAAATCTGATTCAAATTAATCAACGTTTACATTATTTAATAAGCACATTAACCATAAATCAATCAGCAGCAGCAGCAGCACCACAGAAAGCCCAGGAGAGCGGTTAGGCCTCCCCAACAGCTCAGTGATGAGCGAGCGTCTGTCAGAGCTCGGTGATGAGGGTTCTGCCCCCAAACTGAACCAAAAAAACCCCAAACAACAAAGGAGTTGAATTGAATGAATTGACAACGCAGACTTACCACGAGGAGGCACAACCACCGCACCCAGGAGGGCTTCCAGCGGGACAACCCGGTTCCACGGCAACGGTAGTCTGCCATGCTGCATCACCAATGCACATACAGTACCATACCAACTTTATAAAGCACTGTACAAAATTAAACATAACATATTCAATCGGCATAAGATGCACATGAAACAAAACAGAATAAAAACACAAAAAATAAAATGCATTAAAATAACACTATATAAAACCAATAAAACTATTTAAAGCATACCCCATAAGTAAAAATTTGTTAATAAATAAAATAAATAATAGCAGATTAAAAGACATCAATTTAAACTGAATCAAAGGCCAGGGAGAACAGGTGGGTTTTGAGGCGCTTTTTAAAAACATGTAATGATGTCGAGAGGCAGGTCATTCCATTACTTGTCATTTTGGGGACTTTGTAGGAGCAGCTGGTCAGCTGACCTGAGAGGGCGTGTAGCGTATGGCTCTAACAGCTCAGAGAGGTATGGTGGGGCGAGGCCATTAAGACAAGGCAAGGCAATTTTATTTGTATAGCCCGTTTTTAAAAACAGTTTGTCTCAAAGGGCTTTACATGGCATCATAACAACATCCTCTGCCCTTAGACCCTCACATAGAAAACCGTTTTAACAGGGACAAATCTGAGAAACCTCAGGGTGAGCAACAGAGGAGGGATCCCTCACCCAGGACGGACAGACGTGCAATACATGTTGTATACAACAGTTTATAACACAGAATGTAGGAAACATGGAAATGTTAACAAGAGCTGATGGAGGCAGCTTCTGGTGGGAGGAAAGGCAGGGAGAGCAGGCCAGCTTAATGGGAGGACGATGGCAAAACAGGCCAAATCAGTGGAACACCAGAGAAACCAGAGCACTGCACTGGGAGGGGAAGAGAACAGTTCACTGTCTACACCTACAAATAATTGAATGAATAAATATAAAAGACAAGAACAGTATTATACAGGATTAACTGTCCAGTACAGACGATTTATTGTAATTGGTTGTCATGTATTAACTGAGATGCATCATAGTTTCATGTATCAATTACACTCTTTAAGTAACCTATGTAAATAGTCTAATATGAGAAAATCACTTTCAGCAGATGGATGATGTACAGTAAGAATCAACTTCACACATTAAACTCATTCCATACAGTAAAGCTAAATATTGTGTCTATAAGTGTTGATGAGGAGACAAATCACACCACCCCCTCCTTCTCCACGGCAACACAGGGATGTCAATGGCAAAAAAAAGTTTTTATTTGATCTATGTTATAAGACACCGTGATAAACTAAATAGTGATTTCTACCAGTAAATTACTGAATAAAACAAACATGTGATGTATTTACTGATATTGTTTATTGAATATAACTCTGTAAAAAGAAATGTGATGACTAGGGACTCTTCGATGATTTGGTGTTTACATAGCTTTGATTTTGTGCAAAATATATCTGGCATTTTGGAGGAAAACAGAGACTTAATTTCTCTACTCTTCACCTGCTTTTACAGGAAACATATTTGCCACCACGGGACCGTAACACATTTCTTGGAGGAATGAGGAAGCCCATCTCGTGGGCTTTGTGCAGGCGCTCCTAAGTGATCTCACTAATTCCAAGACTTCCTTGCTTTGCATCATTTTCATTTGCGATCACAGGTTTGCTCCTGAAATTGTGTGCATGACTCACAAATTCACCCGTTTCTCCACCCACAGCATCAGAGCCCATACACACAGGAGACATTAGCTTAGGAGAGCCAGTGCATGATGAAAGAGATACACTGCTGGGCCAGAAGTTGGCCCACCTTGGATAATAGCAGCAGATTGAATCTCCATACACGGTCAGCCTCTCAGCCATCTGCTGGTACCATGGGAGTCTGGTTTATAGAGCCCCCCACCCACTCCCCCGACGGGCCCAACCCAGACCTGGCCTGGCCTGCTTTCAGGTGGCTACTACATATGCTGTCATCTCTGAACTGGTGCCCAGTTACTCTTCATCTGATGTGTTTACTGCTTCAAACAAAACACAGTTTGATTCAGCAGTTTAGATAGAAATACAGCAGGTAATGAGGGGTGAAGGATGATGGTGAAAGTTTCTAATATGTGAGATTAGACAGAATGTGAGTCACAATACTGAGAGCTTGTGTTGTTTGGCTACTGACACTTTAAAGCAAAGCAATGTCTATTCATCCCTCACCTCTCTCTTCAGGCGGCATGATTTGATTCATTTTTGGAAGTAAAACCATCCAAAATTGATCAATGACTTCACAATAAAACTGGCACATAGGGCCACAGCCATTCTTTTGTAATAATGATCACTGGGTTTATTTAGTTTCTCCACAATGACCATTCGCTTCTCTCATGACTGTGTCGCACGTTTCTTGTTTTCTTACTGTATTCCCCAAAATGTGTTTCCTTAGATTCCCTTCACCCTGATTGAGAGGCTTGTAACTTGCTGCAGGTTTACTTGTAACATATAATAATTTCCTGCTCCAATGCCAAAGTCAAAATGAATAAGAACACATTCCATTTCATGATTGCAATGAATGTACACTCATATATACAGTACAGTATGTTGGTTATTCATAAGCTCATAGCAAAACTGGAGTAATTGGCATACTTCAACACAGACGGCATACATTACTGCCATTACCATTCCATCCTCCTCCAGCTGCTCTCCACTGTATTTAGTCAAGGCTCAATCATTTTACAGTTAATAGTCATATTAAAGCTATCGAAAGGCCATTTAGTTTCAGATCACTTATTGCTGGGTGGCCTCATGCTGTGCTGGACTTGCTTTTGAATTAATAAGCCCCCAAGAAACATTTCCTCTGACTCATGATGTTAAATGTTGAACACATCATTTTAAGAGAGGGGCTGATGTAATGATGTCAATACTGATCACTGGTGTGAGTGGTTTATTGTGTTTTTTAATTTAAAAAAATAAAATAAAAAGTGGTCTTAATTATATAAGAGGCCTGTGCCTATTTCCATTTGTCTCATTTGTTTGTTTTTTTGGAACATCCTCCATTACATCCTCAGCTATGTTTCCATTTACACCTTTTTCATTCAGTTATATTGTTTTTATGCTTATTAAGTTATCATGAGCATAAATCTGTCACTGCAATAAGCACTATTATGACTTGTGCGATATTTACCATTTGTTGGTGTGATCCATGTTTGCCAAAAAGCTAAATTAACTTGGTTGTAATTTGTCAAACTTTTGCGATTCAGTGCAAAAATGAATAGAAACAAATTAAAATGCAAAGATGAATCTGATGCAATTTGATCCCAAAACAGCATGTACATTGTGCCATTATGCACTGATTTTGAATTTGATTTAAAGCTCTTAGATGGAAACTTTCCTCTCACCGGCTTTATTCACATTAAAGGGATACGCCAACATTTTTTCTGTTGCTTGCCTCACTCCCGAGTCCAGCAGATAGACACCATCCTTTTGACTGTGTGTGCAATAGAGCCTGTATCACCCGTAATTAGCTTAGCTCAAACGCTGAAAGTGGTAGTGTTAGGCTGCCTCCTACCCGAGCCGAAATCAGCAGTCAGTCAGAAGCTGATTTCATTTTAGCTCTAAACTCTGTAAATATATAACTTCATCAACATTTCAAACATTTTTAGGTGAGAAAGTAGCCGTTTAGATCAGCAGTGTGTCGTTAATTTGTCTAAATACCAGCTGTTTACAATATTGTTCGGACGAATTTGGCGCTACTCAAGATTTTGACAAAATAAAACACCCATTGCCCTTTACATACAGAAAACCATGACAATAGAATTTGTGCTTCCATCGCATTCTCTCATTCCCTCTGTACTTTCTCTGCAATCTCACACAAGAAGTCATTCACACATGTGCACGCACACACACACATACATGCACACGTACATACACACTCTCACAAGAGGAAAAATAGCCTAAACCTTTTATTCTTTATTTTCACATTCTAATTGTATTTATCTCTTCATTATACTTTTTTCTTTTCTTTTCTTTTTCCATTTTACTATGAAATTTACTAACTTTATTACTATTTGTGTCTTGTTTTGTTCTTGTCTCCTTTCTGTTTGCCTATTTGAAGTCTTGTTGGTATGATACATAGACTGTAAAAAGAATGGACGTAGCGTCCGTGACGTCACCCATTGGTTTTGGGGAGTCGTTTTTGTGACTCAAATATGGCGGCCTGAACAGCGCCATGTTGGATTGGCCGGCCGAGAACCCGCCCACTGGCCTCGAAGCAGCTGTCCACGGAGCTGCTCGGACCTGTCACTCAACGTTTCCGCGCCCTGATTGGCCAGAATTTTTACCTAATAACAGTAAAACTATAGAGTTAAAAAAAAATTCACCCCCCTCAGAGTGTGTGCGGGGGTAGAAACTATCGATTGAGACGAAAAAACGTTCTGACACCAGGCTTTTAACATGTTTACTGAGGATGTAAAGTCGGCGATTTTAACATGGGGGTCTATGGGGAATGCTCCCTTCTGACACCAGCCCCCAGAGGAATCCGAGGGGATTGCAGTTTTTTGAACGCGGAAGTGAGCTTCACTTCTCAGACCGACAACTGCCCCCTTGGTATGATATTGTTATTTGTTAGTCACCCACGTTGCACCCTTGTAGTTTGTCTGTAGTAACTGTATGTCTTTACACTATAGCCTATGGCACTATTCAAAAAAAAAAAAAAAATAATAATAATAATAATAATAATTTGTGCTTTTACTTTGAATTAGGAAGCTAACCTACCCTCAATGTAGCTAGCTTGAACCAAAATAAACCGTCTTTGCTTGAAACCTCCATTTTGCCGTTACCGGCATTTGACCGCTCAAGATGCCTTACCGGAGAGTTTTGTCAGTTCTGAGACGAAGATCAGCCCACCGGTTTCCGTTAGAGTTGCTGAAGAGTTTATCTGATGACTTTAGTTGGAGGCAGGCTAACACCTACCTACTGTATATACTTCCAGCATTTGAGCTAAACTAATTACGGGCGATACAGGCTCTCCCTTGTTACTGCATGCATAGTCAAAAGGATGGTGTCTATCTGCTTGTCATGGACTCGGGAGTGAGGCAAGACGTGAAGAAAAAAAAGTTGGCGTATCCCTTTAATATTTTTAGCGATCTTCAGATAATTTGATTGACAAGTGGATGGAAACATAGCAGCTGTTGAAAAGTCAATTTACTCACATAATCACTGTAAGCCAACTTAAATATAATTTAGTGCTCATTATACTTTAATGGAATTTTTGTGGTGGCATTCATCATTATCTAGCAATGGCAGTACTTGCCCACCCACATCCATGAAAGTTGACATGATTCTAGTTGTATGTCTTTAACGTTGACTGAATCTTGTTCTGGTGCTGACTGCTTCTTCAGCTCATGCTTTACTAAACAGGGATTTTACCATCTAAACTTGTCACATGGACTCATTTTAAAGGGACAACGAGGAGTTTCTATTCGGTTATAGTCTCACGTTAATGTGGATGAATCTCCGCTACCCACACTTGTTAATGGGCCCATTTTCGATAAATATATCGTTCTGTCTCTATCGTTATTTTGTTATTATTAGTGGTGGCGGAAATGCTGGTCGAGCCGACCAGCGTTTCCTTAATGAGAATAATGCAGCTGAATGGCCGTTTATGGTCGGAACTACGACGGTAACTGAACCTCTTTGAACTTCTGACTTTAATTCTTGATGAATGAAAACATGAGTCTGTCTTGCGCCGGTCAAAGAATTTTACGGTGCGCGCGGAGGCTCATAAATGTAGTGTGAAAACGCTTCGCTTTTCCAAAACTCCTTGTTGTCCCTTTAATACTTTTATTATATTACTCAAGCAGAACTTTGTTATACTGGTACTTTTTTTAAGGATCTGAATCCTTCTTCCACCACTGATTAGTGTACAAATCACTGGCTGAGCAGGCTCAGTGTTGTAAAACTCTCAACCACTCCAATTAGAAACTAAATCCAGGCCTGTGTCGAGGCTGCTGACCACCAGGTGAAATACTACCCAGGCCTGTGAGTTTTGCTGTGCCTTGATTAGTGTATGTTTCCTGCACACTCTTGCAGCAGCACCTACATTCTTAATCACCTGGCAGAAAATCTTTGAAGGCTTAAAGTAGCAATTACATTAAAGTCAATCGATAATGACACGTTTTGGAGGAGACCAAATGACTTTTAATGGATTTTAAAAGGTGGCATAAATAATGCACAGTCTTAGGTGTATAATTACAGATGACTGCCAGCTGCTTTTTAACCAAATGTATGTAAAGAGAGACAGTTCCTTCCTCCTTCCTTCTTCAAGCTCATAAAAAAAAGAGATATTAGGGTCAGCATCTCTGATGCGGCACTGTGGCCGATGAAAGCCAAACTGTCACTGCAAATTAATGGCATCCCAAACCCAGGGCTTTCGATTTCAGTGCTTCCTCTCTGGACGCCGCATGCAGGCCAGGGCGCTGTCTCCATTACTGCACCACAGAGGGTTGATGCACTGGATCTAGCTGGGCTTATGTCAGGTTGTGCGCCCCAACAGACAAAACTTAACATGCACTTTGTTGAATTGGTCTGGCGTCAGTGTGTGCTGTGTATCAAGTGTTTATCCCACTGAAGTGTCTGGACTGCTTTATTTGTACAGCTGGGGTGATGAAGGTGTGAAATAGCTAGGTGATGAACAGGAGTTCCAGTATATTATATACATACAGTATATATTTGTTTATTTTCACACCTCCAGTCTCTGTCTTCGGTAAGGAAGAGGTAGGAAAGATTCAAACTTGCTCCTGATGGTGACTCATTGTTCTCTCTGACTTCATTCCCTCTGTATCGACTGTGCTCATAAAGTGTATCACTTGTGCTATCAGTGAAAGAAAAGCATTTCCCCTTGTTCTTACTCATGTTCATCGCCTGTGATGCTGAGGGAGCTGTGAGGCGTGGGATTCCACTTGCAGTAAATATAATATCATCTAAAACTATCTCCCTCAACACATGGCCAAGCTGCTTTAAATTGCTGCGCCTCTACATAGGTGACGCGCTACGATCAGCTCACCGGAGCCAGAGGAGCCATGAGGGATGAATAAGATAAAGATTAGTATTGCTGACTCGTTGCACCTGCTTAGATCTGAGGTCAGAGGTTTTCCTTTTAAATTGTGTGTGGGGCTACTGACTACAGGGATTTCACTTAAGGTTTTTCATACCTAATGAGTGTCAGACTGTGTTTAGAGGAGCAGTAGTGGCCGGTGTGGCTCTGTTGTAGTTTTTCTTATCTTTTGGATGTACGGAAAAAATGTTGAGTGGACTGATCCAGAGGTGCACTGTCAGGAGAGACCAACAGGACAGATGCACTGGGCCCCTGAGCAACCATAAACCAAATTGCCCTAGTTAGCCTCATGCCTACATGTCAGACATTCAGGATGATCTGTTTGAACATATAGGGAACATTTGTAACTTGTCATGTCTGTGCAAATGAGGGAATGGGAGATTCTTTAATGGACTACAGGCTCCTCAGAGTCTAGGATCACCACTAGAGTTCTCAACGGCCCTGAAAATCCAAACTTGACCCCATCCGACCAGAGTGGCTTGAAGCCTGGGCCCGACTCACCTGAGATCATCATGTACAACATTGAGCCGAAGCCCCAGTCTGACAGGCTCACGTCCAACACCACAAGGGGATAGTTGTGTACCATACAGAGAAGAAAAACTACAAAAAATACTGTCAAGTTATACAAGTTTCATGGAGAGAAGAGTCACAGCGTCTCTGCAGTAAAAACCCAGTGGTTCTGACATGGAGTGGAGCTGTGCCCCCTCAGTAACTTCATCCTGATGCCAGGCCTGAGAGCATGTGATCACTGTCTGCCCACACACTGCTGTGTTACAGACTTTTTTTTACTCCAAAGCCCTACCTGACCCGACCAATTAGTATAACTTGTCGGCCAAAACCCGATCCATTGAGTTGGGCGTTTTCGGGAGGGGCTCGGGCTCGGGCTGAACTCATATATGTTTGTTTCAAAGTCTGCCAAGACACCTAGATCAAGTCAAGTCAAGTCAAAGTTTATTTGTATAGCACATTTAAAACGACAGCAGCTGCACATAGGAGGGTAGACAGTTAAATAAAACAATGATAATAAGAATAAGTTAGTACAACATCAATAGTAAGTTACAAAATGTAGAAAAAATTATAAGACAGGGCAAACAGTGGAAGTTAACAGTTAAAGGGATGGTGCAATACTTTGGCAAATTAGCTCACTGGCATAATCCCTATAGTTTTAGCAGTTGGTTCATTACCTTTAATTGTTGGTGCAAGCTGATTTTTGAACTATCCCTTTAAAAAGGAAGAAATAATTCTCATGGGATTTCTTGGTTTCCCATCTCATCAAACTCATCAAATACACAATGCATGAACTCCATTGGATTGTGTATTTGATGAGTTTGATGACGGAAACCAAGAAATTACATTAGCCAACGTAGTGTAGCTCTGAGCAGCTCGCGGCTCTGCTCCACCGTTCTAAATACAGCTTGCACCGACAATTAAAGGTAACGAACCTATTCCTAAAACTATAGGGATTATGGCAATGGGCTAAATTGCCAAAATGTTGAACTATCCCTTTAAAAAGGAAGAAAGAAATACTCTGGGTCAACATAACATCAGGCTGTATGATACGCCAGGTGGAGGAGCGAATGTGGAGGGGGAGGCTGTTCCAGAGCTCGGAGAGGTGGGGCCAGACCGTTAAGGGCTTTAAAAACAAATAAAAGAAGTTTAAGATCAATATGGAAACGGACCGGGAGCCAGTGGAGGGACGCTAAAACTGGTGTGTTTTTTTTTTCTTGGCGGACGGCGGCGTTCTGGACAAGCTGCAGATGGTTAAGAGAGGACTGATCCAGACCAACATGAAGGGAATTACAATAATCAAATCTGTTGGTTATGAAGGCATTTGAAAGTCTGCAGCAGTGAAATAGGACTTGGTCTTAGCTAAAAGACATAGCTGAAGTTGTTGGCTAAACTCCCATTAATATTTTAATAACACACTTCCAGTAGAACACAATCGAAGACAGACAAACTTTATCTAAGGCTGAAAAATCAATAGTTTTTTATAATATTAATCTGTCAAATAACTGTGCAGGTGTCACCTCTAGTGACAAACCTGTATGCACTGGCCTTTAGACTCACTTTAGACAGAATTTGCTAGCTTTCCCCAGTGATTGAACTGGCAAACATTTCACACACACACTCATTGTCCTGATTTGACTCCTGTTGGACTGATGCAGGGTTTAATGCCACCAGCTCTCATGCACCTTGCAGGAGAAAGCAGAGTAAGAGAAAAACTTTCTCCCTAGAAGTCTCTCCCTCTTTTCTTACCCCCCACAACCACTGACTGACAGTTTCCCCCCCTCCCCTCTGTTTCCATCTGCCTCTTGCCCTCTGCTCTCCCCCCTCATCAATCCTTCCATTACCCTTCTTGTCTCAGCTCTTACCCCTCATGCTTGGGCTTTGACGTAGTTGCTGTGACAGTGGCAGAGAGGAAGGGATATTAGGGTAGGTTTGTGTGTGCTGCTGACAATTAAATTGTGTGTGTGTGTGTGTGTGTGTGTGTGTGTGTGTGTTCCCACCTGTGCCAAATGGCATGGGAAACTCCTCTGGCTTGCCTCCAAAATTGAAAATCCTGAGTCCTGAAAGAGAAGCGACAAAACAGTTAACTCCTTTGTGTTCAGTGTTCCCCTTGAGAGGAGAGCAGTTTTGATTTTCATCTTCTGTTTCCCTCAGAGGCTCAGGAAAGGTCGTGTCTGTTCAGTTCTGGGGGGGTATGCCTTTTAATGGAGTCTGGGGTCAGTTACGACAGAAGAAGCCGATTCATCAGCACAGAGTGGTTGAGGAATCAAGTCCTCGGGGCCACGAGTGGTGTAGATCAAATGTAAATCAATTCTCTTTTGAGCAAATTGACCGGGAGCTATTCTAACATATAAGTCTCTTTTAGTGAAGTTGCACCTCTTTTAAATTAGTCATACAGTTCAGATGGAGACCTTTGACATTATTTCATCTCAACTGCCTGAATGCTAATGCCCACATCAGAATGCTCAACTAGAAACTTGGAGGAATAATTTAAACTCTTCCTGAAGATTTTTTTTCTAATACAATATTGTCTTATCTTAAAGATGAAGGGCATCAATTTTAATGGCTCACACGTATCAATCCGCTTACGACAATAAGGAAAATCAATGAAATCACTTCAGAATTTTCAAACAGCGAATGTCTGATCCAGACAGGTAGGCTGGAACAAGATGTGTTCAGATATGGATCTCCTGTTGTCCATGAAATCCACACTGATCAGACCATGAAATTGAATCATTTAATGATGCCACGAGCTCTCCGTGTTTATCTTGATAACAGGTACAAATTGACATTTTAAACTTCATCAGCTGTGAAAATCATAGATCAAGATTGCATCTCACTCACAGTGGAGAATGTGCCCTCAACAGAGAACACACATCTATGTCTTTTATTTCCCATTAGAGTTGAAAAAACTGAAGAAATGTTCATGAAAAGAAATTAGTTTTGCTATTGCTGTAAAAGATTTGATCATTTAGCCTTTGTCTTGTGTTAGCTTTCTATGGTGTTCGGGTCAGTTTTGACCCGTGTTTTAAAACAGCTGTAAAATACACTAAAAACATTATTTTTTCATCCAATTAGTTTTTCTCCTCTTGGTTACATTGTTAGGCTCCTTATCCATGAAAATATTGGTTTCAATATTTTTGGTGTGGGCCTCTGTGCTTTTTTTTTCAGTATACCTCTTGTCTTCAATTGAACCTTCCTCTTGTCAGCTTTCTGCTACCATCTATGGTGTTAGGGTCAGTTTTGACCCTAAAACAATTATTTATCATCCCATTTGTTTCTCATCTCTTGGTTAACTTGTTGGCTTCTTTATCCATGAAAAGGTTGGTTTTGCACTTATGATTTCAGTTTTAACTCTCATTATTGTTCTTATCTTTATAACCGGGTCAAAACTGACCCTTACACCACAAATGTCATAATTTTGTGAAAAAATTTTTTGGGATTTGTTTTGTTTAAATAGAGGTTCCTGACAAAGTCAAAAAGCCTTGATGCTATAAACAAATTTATGTGGTACTTTTATGCATTTAAATCCTGAAAACGGGTCACTGGTGACCCGAACACAAAAGAAGGGTTAGGATAACTAATTGCCTTTTGTTCGTAAAAAGTGGTGCTATTTTTCTCGTGTTTTCCTCTGTGTCTACAAGCGTGTGTGTGTGTGTGTGTGTGTGTGTGTGTGTTATGGTACTGAATGTGATCATGCACAATGAGCAATTGCAGCTTGATGCCAGTGCTCATGTAAAGGAGGCAGGGCAGGAGGTGTCGGGCAGGAGACAAGTCTGCAATAAAATGCATGCAAATGAGGCCACGGGTTATTGCATCTGCCAGTGTGAGTGTTCAGGTGTGCGTGTGTGTGTGTGTGTGTGAGATCCAGCCTCATGTTGTTGGCTGTACAGCTGTAATGAGAGCTTATCAAGCGTGGCGCACAACAGTGTGGTGCTCGTGTGTCGTCGCTTAGTCAGCCTGTCTAACCTCCCCAGGCTCACCCCGTCTGCCCCTCTGACATCCATATGAACACACATTCACACCTCTGATGGCTCAATCAGGCCACATCACACAGACACATTGGTGTGTGTCTCTCACTTTTCTCCCTGGTCTATAGTTGAAGTTTGTGAAAATAAAGTAACAAAGAAATCAGTAACTGGATTCGTGGTGTGTGTTACCTCCAGTTATATGGGTACCCTGTGTTTTGACAGCTCCCACCTCATATCAATGTATATTTTGTTCCTTTTTATACTACATAGCTGACATCCATTTTTCCCCATCATAATTAATACAGCAGCTACGGTCTGCCTAATTATAAAGCAAAACTATAGGTTGTGACAAATTTTGTGCAAAGATGAATTAGGGTGAGTTTCACAGGAGGACACTCTCTATTATCATATCTTTTGTACAGATGCAGATGTAGGTGTATACACACACTGTTGTACATATTCCACAAAGGGCACACATGTTGTTTGGCAGACATGAATAAAAAGGGGTCAACAAGAATGGGAAGGCACAAAAATATAGTTTTAGAAAACCAGGCTGGTGTTTATAGACCCTGTGCTCGCAAATGTTGGGCTGTATACACCTAGGCCTTCCATCAACCATGCACAGACTTGATGAAACTGACATCATGCATAAAGTTTTGGAAATGTTCCAGACTATGTGCTGGCTGCTTTTGAAACCACAGTGTCTCCTATTTCTCTTTCTACACATGCACATGATAAGTGTCACCTCTGATCAGACTGTTTAAACACAGACATTTAAGGAAACATGTTTAATTTGGTATTCAGGAAAGTTCTAAGATAACCATATTTTGTTATCAAAAATTAACAGTGAATTTAAAAAAAATCTGTCAAAGGTGACATATTGAACAACATAAAATGAGCAACATTCAACTACAAATGACAACACAAGTACAGTAAACATGCAAATGTACACATTAAATAAGAGGAAAAGGAACTGGGCTCTTCATGAATACATACTGTATGTTCGAGGTTATATGCCAACATGAGATATCATACAACTGCAATTACCAAGAAGAACACATGTACCGTAAATTGGATTTAACATGAGCTTTTGGTTCCAGCACAAAGTTAGTCATATCATATATTTGGTGGCAGTCTTCAGAGGTGACACAGGCAGATTCTTATTTGGTTGTTCTTTTGGAGTGATGAGTGTTCTGCAATCAGAAGGTAATACACAGAGTGCTGAGGTCACAAGAACAACCAGCCCTGGTAATTTCCATGGCCACCCCTGGATCCATGAAAGAAGACAGCTATTGCTAAGCAGACCACCGTCTTTGTGTGCAGGACTTCTGAATAATTCAACCTTTGTTGAAATGGCATGAATGTGAAATAATGTCAGAGGAGAATTCAGCAGAGCCTGGAAATACTGAATGTTGCAAATTTCTCAAATTGTGAATTAACACTGCAGTACATTTGGGCTCGGACAAAAACGGCTGTGATGTCAGCAGAGCACCAAGAGTTGATTGTGCTAAAAAATAGAAAGAAAAATGTGTCAAATAGTTGTAATAGGACAATAGTTAATAGTGAATATCTATTTTTAAAAAAGTTCAACTCAAAATGTTTTACAGCATATAGCTTAGTCCAAATAAACTTCATCCAAGTGAAGAAAAGAACATTTAATTACAAGGAAATGTTGACACTATTGCATTACTCCAAGGAACAGCCTCTAGCTGGTGATGATCTACAGATGATTTGGTAATCAATCAGACTTTGTTTATGAGACAAGTTGTCAAGAAGAAGAAGAAGTGTGAAACAGCACAGGCAGCAACACAGACAGGTGCCACGCATAGTTAAACAACAGATTATTCAACATTCTGACTGATTCCTTCATAATAGAAATTTAAGTTCATCACAACTAATTACCAACTGTTGTTCCTGCTCAGTCTGCTGTGGTTCAGTATCGCCCATGTGTGTGCGTCTTTAATTGTGGCCAATTTTTCTTTGCAAATGTTTTTAGTCCCACTCAGCGCACGGCAAGGACACTGGGAAGTCTCATCCAAGCACGAACAGAAATAACTCCTGCTGATCCTTGGATGACTGAAATGTTAGTAGATGCCAGTGCTTCAGATGAGAATGATTTTGTATTAGTGAATTCCAACTTCCTCTCTTAACCCTCAATCTCAAAAATGTGCGCTCCCGCTAGTGCTGTCCCGAATCTCATAAAAATTAAGTTGAGGGGCAAGTTTAAGGGCTGTATAGCCTTCAATATTGAGATTTTCCGACACCACCCTTAGGAGCAAGGGCTACCCAGAATGCAGTATTTTCTTTGTTGATAGAGATATAAATATTACGAAAACCATTGTATTATCTAAGTTTAGGGCCATTTTATGGATTATTTACCTCACTGTAGCATAAGGCAAGGCAAGGCAATTTTATTTGTATAGCCCGTTTCTTTTACAAACAGTTTGTCTCAAAGGGCTTTACATGGCATCACAACAACATCCTCTGCCCTTAGACCCTCACATCGACTGAGGAAAAACTCCATGGAAAACCCTTTTAACAGGGAAAAATTGGAGAAACCTCAGGGTGAGCAACAGAGGAGGGATCCCTCACCCAGGACGGGCAGACGTGCAATAGATGTTGTTACAGACAAGAAAACAGTTTAGTTTATGACACAGAATGTGGGAAACATGGAAATGTTAACAAGAGTTGATGAAGGCAGCCTCTGGTGGTGGGGGGGGGGCAGGCCAGCTTAATGGGGGGACTGGATGGCATAACATCTATTTTTTTATTTTACGATCTTTTGTCAATAGCCAGCCGGTGCGGACAAGCCATATTGCTGTCGTTTAGTTACAAAATGGTCATTTTTCTTGCTAATGTAGTTGTTGAGTTGTTTACAGCCTATAAGAAGACTGGGCTAATGTCATCACCCATAGCCGCAGAGTTACAGCTGGTGTTTACCTTTCAATAAGCTGTGGTATGCGAAAAACAAAATGTATCACCCAGCGCATCCAGTGTTTCCCATTTATTAATTAACAAGTCACATGTATGGGGGGGGGGGGTGTAGTCTAAGACAAATCTGCATTTAAGGGGTGTCGCAAAATAGCCCTTAACACTTGGTTTTGAGGGCTACTAAAATTAAGAGTTGAGTTTAGGGTTAGATTATAGGAATTGGAATTCACCCAATGAGAAGTAATATGAGTGTGTGCATATGATGAGGACTGAGAATACACTGTAAATAGTGAAGCTCATCCATAACTTCTTCTGGCCTGAACATGACCCCTGAGGAGAAACATTCAAGGACGTGGAGGCTAAGTTTTGATCAGTGATAAGTCTAGTGGAGGTAGAAGGAGTTATCTGTTCCTTCATCATTGTGACTGGGGTGAAAGTGTGAGTAAGAACGAGAAGATGTAAGAAGAGCACAATCAAGCCTTTCTTATCTTCTAGGGTTAATAGTTCCACTGTAACCATCACTTCATCACTCAGTCAGTCAGTCAGTGCCTCTGCCTCTGTGGTTGCTCTGCTTATGGAAAAAGTGAGATGAAGGAAAATGGAGCACATATGGAATAAGATAAGACTCTCACGTGTCTCTTTCTCTCAGGGGGGGCATACAGAAGGGACGTGGCCATCAGATATAATGTGCCTCACTCAACCAGTTTGAGCTGGTCTGTCTTGCCCGCTTCCTCCCTGCTGATGTAGTCCCAGTTCAGCACCAGATTACACTTACCACTTCATGTTAGTAGAGTTTAACAGGGTTTTTAATGTGACCGTAGTCGTCTAGCCAGCTCACAGATGAGCCCATTGATCCTCTTCTGCGGTGCGAGCCTTCAGATAAAGAAGTATTAGGGTGAAAGGGAAAGGCAGGGATCATTTCACCAACATCAAGGAGAAAGTGAGTTCTTTTAACAGGGAAATGAAAAGTCATTGGATTGTGCGCTTCCTGTGCTCTGGAGGCGGTGCTGAGGTTTCTTTCATTCCACACATCAGTGTGTCCATTTGACAACCAAGTCACACTAAACTTTACCCTTTGTACTGCTGCCATGACTAAATCAATACACAGAAGTCAAATAACTCTAGGATGATGTTTGTCATAATGATAACTAACAAAGGATTGTATTGTATTTTTCTTCTCATGGCCTTATACTGTTTATATTCATAATATTTCATTTGTGGGCAGTGGAGCTCTGACATATGTATGATCAGACATTGGCTACACAAGTAATTCTCTTAGTTGGAGCTTTTCATTGTCAGTATTGGTATTTTCATTGTAATGTTGACATAAAAAACAGAAACAGACTTTTTTTATATGCTCCTGTGGAGCATTTTCCTGACTATTTTTGATATGATAGGAAGATGTTTTATCCTTGTTTGCTCCTAGTTAAAATCTGATCCAACAATTCATGCTTGGAACCAATTAAAATGAGGCTAATGCAATAAGTTCAACTTGTTTCTCCATCCTCAGATACAGATTGAAAGATAAATGTCCCACTGAGATTTCTGGGTCTGTTTTGATAATAGATCAGATCAAAATTCTATATTAACAAATCTGAGGGGTGGATCTGAAATTGCAGAAATTGATTTCTCTGAGTGGTTACCTGTAAACTACTAGAGATGAGATCATCTCATCAAGCAAGTCATTTTAGGTTGTTAGAGTTCCCTCAACAGTAGAAGAACTCTAACAACCTAAAATGACTTGCTGCTATTGTGCTTTTTATTTTTGTAAATGTTTTTATTGCCTTATTGTGTTTTTATTGAGTGTATGTAAAGTGATGAGCCCTGTCAAAGACAAATTTCTGCTACCCTTGGGGCAGACAATAAATGATCTATCTATCTATCATCCACAAAACATTTAAGCCAATCAGTTTGTTTGCTCTCTGACAGCATTAGATGGGGATCAATACAATAGAAAATACATAAAGTATGGTCAGGTTTGAGTCGTCAGCTGCAGGAGAGAGGGGCAGAGCTGGCTCAGCAGCAGCTGTGCCAGGTGAGTTGATTAGCTCAGCTGGGCCGAGTTGACTAATCAACCCCTCGTTGTCTTGTGAAGCGGTGATGCTGGTGGTGCTGGAGGAGGACGAGGACCACGCACAGAGAGGAGGACAAGTACTGAAGTTTAAGTTAATTTGCGCATTTAGGTTTGTGCACGTGGTGGAGTCCTCACTGAGCTGAAACGAGTTGAAACGCTTTAAAACCATTTCACCATGTGACTTTAACGACTCACATGATGGATAGTCAGCGGCTCTCAGGACCACCTTAACCTAGGGTTTCAATCCCTGAGTTTTCTCACAGTGGTCTTTAGAAGTGAAGAAGCTGTGGTTGTTTTGTTCCCAGAATAAACCTTCCCTCTTGTTGGGTTGGGAGGATGAAGTCAAAAACACCATTGATGCTCTTTTGAATTTTCTTTATTCTGCAACATGCATCAAAACAGCACTGTCTGCAGTACAGTGGGAGAATCTGCCCAATCTGGAACTGTTGCTCAGAGGTGTCTTCCTATATTTAAACCTTCAAGCAAAATAGGCTGTTTCGAACCTCATTAATAACCATTATACAACAGTTAGTTCCGACCGGTCCCAACCGAGCAATTTGATTGGACAAGAGACGTTCCATGAGTGCTGATATACAGTATAACAGCACTGCGACTTTTTACGGACGTTATCACTCCGCTGTTCAGCAGTGGACAGGAGCTAAGTCAGAGCCACGTTCCCCATACAGAAGCTGCTCCATCTCTCTGCTGCTACTACAGTTAGAAATGGACCTGAACATTAAAACCTGGACCTGACCTGGTCCGTCTAATCGGAGATAAATCTCTACTAAACCCGGCTGGAAAAAAATCGCCGCAGGGGCAACTTCGTTTTGACGGCGATGTGTTTTGATATTAGCGTTAGCTGTTAGCCACGTAGCTCAGCTACTTAGCTTCAACTGTGTTTATATTGATTACATAGCAGATAAACAAATGTAATACGGTATCGATAACGTCTCTGTATGTCTTCACGCTGGTCCTGTTGCTCCGGTGCTAATCAGACACGGTGTGATTATCTGCGGCACTCGGCCTGCGGCCTCGTGCCTACGACCGAATCACAGCCGTGCTGATATACAGTACAACAGCACTCCCTCTCGTGTGATATCGCTTAAATAACGAATAATGAAGTAACCCATGTTTCACTCCTCTTGGATGAATCTTCAAGAATCTAAACAAGACCAGTTGCCTTCAACATCAGCCCTTGATTACGATGACCTGGATGACTGAGAACCTTCACAGACGTCAGACGTGATCTCTGCTGAGGGAGCCCAACTGTCACAATCCCCCCCAAGACAATATAGATTAAAAAAATATATGAAGGTATAAGTATATACATACAGTACCCATTTTCATATGTGTGAATATAGATATAAGTGCATAAGATACTACAATAACTCAGGCTGGATTACCTGTGTTTAAAATGATGTTTATGCAGGTTGATGACAGCCTGACACAGATGATGTGGAGTATTTAAGTGTTGTTCAAGCTACGCCCAGCAGAGGGGAAAATTTTTCATTTAACCATTAATTTAACAGGAAGATTGATTGAGAGCAAGCTCTCTTTTTCAAGGACACCCCACAATGAAAACAATTCAAAACACAGATTACATACATACATCAATGCAATACAGTGAGTATAGAAACTTGCAAAGTGCAAATTATAGTAGAGGACCGGAACAAGACTGAATACTCGGGACCGTGGCACTGAGTAGGGCTTTGAAAGCCTCTATTGAAATGAGTTTGTTAAGTTTCAGTGAGTCCTGTAGTTTATTCCAGTGGTATGGTGCATAGAAGGTGAAGGAAGTCTTTTCAAGATTGGTGTTTACATGAGGAATATTCAGACTGATATGGGACTGTAAACATGAATGGAGTCGGTAAAGTGGAGATTTAAAAGTGAGGTTAAAGGGGAACTATGCAAGTCTGGTCTGTTTTGGTTGTGCTCCTCTTCAATAAAATTTTAAAAAAGTCAATAAATGGAGCAGTGGATAACGTTACATAATGTTATGACGTGTGCGTTTGTGTAATCTTAACCGTCATAAACAAAAGATTACGGGTTACAGAGCGTGTTCGTGCTGCGCTGCTGCAGAGACGAGAGCTGGGACACCGGGGCGGCGACCGAGTAACTACACTGATGTTGCAAGGTTGGTTTTCAGCCGTGAGACACAGGTGGAAGACAGAGAGCCTCTGTTGTCACTCGTAACAGGTCACAAGTCATGTAGTTAACACAATTACTCTGGAGCTTTTTAATTAAGGTAAAAATGTAGCATAGCCACGGGAGAAATCCTGCTTAGTTCCTCTTTAAATAGCCTTATAGATCAATAAAAAAAAGTGCTGTTCCCTGTGGGTGGCAAGAGAACATCTCTTTTGCGTTTGGAAGGTGCAGCATTTTAAAGAGTGATATCGTCTGCTTGAGGGAAGAGAACCAAAAAGACCAGCTTGTAGGGTCATTTACTATATTCCAGACCTGGGACAGAAGCCTGGGGCTGTAGAGGTCTTTTAGATTTGTAATGTGCTGTTGAATTGTTTTTATGTTATTGGGACTACGGACGGAAATTAGCATCTTGCTATAATCCGGCATATTTACATGTTATGTCCATTAATCTGCACTGTCTCATTCAAATAAACAAATGAAGTAAAGTAAAGTGAATAAAGTAAAGATGAGCAGATCAGCACTGGTTGCCCGTAGTGCTGTCTGTCGCTCTCAGTTGTGCACCAATAAAAGTTACATAGATCTGATGGTTTTGAGCCTTTGATGTGTGTTTATGCCAGCTACCGTAAGATCTTTGGTGATGGTTACACCAAGAGACACACAACTACACACCATTTAAACCTCTGTGCCATTGAGGAAGGTGGGATACTTGTCCACAGCTAAAATCAATAACTAGCTCCTCTGCTTAGTTAGCATTCCAAGTTTGACTGTTTGTAAAAATGTGCTGACAATACAACTGTCATTTAGTCAATTTAGTCAAGTGTAGAAATTCAATCAGGTTGTTATGATATGAGACAGTGCAGTCCGAAGCACAGAGTGAGAACTGGGAATACGGCCTTATGATGACTCAATGCTTAAAACAAGTTTGTCAGACAGAAACTCACACAACTAAAAAGCTAAAAATCCATTCATAAAGAGTATCACGCAATCCCAGACACTGCAGTTTGTGAATAGGATTTGAAGGAATGACAGTGTATAGTCTCTAAAAAGCATATGATGTAAAGTTTTCCCCTACCCAAATGGTCATAGACAAAGAAACAACTTCCTCCACAGATCTGTTTTTCCTACCATCAAACTCTAGTGGATCCAGTGAAAGAGTGATCTGATGTTTAATATAATCCAGCAGTAGCCGCTCAAGGGATTGTACTAACACTGAAGTGAGAGCAATCTGTAGATCTGTAGTCCTGCAGAATGACTTTTTAGGTACAGGTGTTATGATAGAGTTATCAAAGCTGTGTGGAGCAAAGCGATGCTCCAGTGACATTTCAGACAGGTTTGTGAGTGCAGGGGCAAGGTGCTCAGGACATTAACCGGCGACCCAAGAAGGAACATGTCATGTAGTGACCCAGTCAGACCAATCATGGGAATAGAAAGTATAAAAACAGGAGACTGTGTGCCAAACATTGAGTCTTGATAAAAAATGATTAAGTTAATTTGAAAAACAAGTGGTCATTACTGTAACTGCTGCAGCATATCCTCTGGGTTTAGAAGAGGTAATGGTATCAGATCGTGTCAACGGTCATCTTCCCTAAGGTGACACTCAATTAACCCTCTCTGAGAGCATCCTGCAGCTTTAAGCAACTGCTCCAGTGTGTCTAGTCTGGTCTGGGGTATCTGGTTTTTGGCTGGAATATTGTCAAATGAATATCCAGTAACAACATCACAAAATTCGTCTAAGTCTTTCTGATTTAAAAACAGTCCGGTCTGTGGTGTCAAAACACACTTCTAAGTGTATTTCAGTGTCTTTAGATGAGCGTGAATAGTGCATACAGTATTGTTGGTTTGATCAGTCTGTTGTTCTGTTCACATGTCGGGAGAAGGAGGGTGAACAGACTGTTGTCTAAGACAGGACTGGTTCAGACTTTATATTTCTAGCAACGTTCAAAGATGTTGTTTTCTCTGGTGTGATGTTTAATATGCTGCTCGTAATCTGGTAGCACAATGATTAAAATCTCCAGATGCAATAATCACAGCATTTTAGTGGGAGTTTTCATATGTGTATTGTTGGCCAGGACGTTAATGACAGTGGAGGTGACAACCTAGAGATGAATGGAAACTGTTAAAACCCAGAGGAGGATGAATAGAGTGACTTTTAATAACAAGGCATTAGAGATTTGTGGTGCAAGTTGTTAGTTTTGTTTGGCAAAGTGTAGGGACTAGTCCAGGAAGTGCCCATCCTTACTTGCCATGGTGTTGGAGTTGGGACCTCATTGATTCCTCCTGAATTTCTGAGACTTTCTTCACATCTCATGATTGTTCGTCCCATCGCTCAAATATCGGTCTCTCTGCCAGGACCCGTCATTTCCATGACAGAGAGTTAGGACATAAACCAAAGTCTGTACATCTACATTCTGGAATCACATAGGAAAGCCCAGAAATTCCATCATGTATCAAGAGTGCCGCACCTTGGCACCATTGTTCCACTACTCAGAGCCTCCTCTCCTCTGATTGGTTCACCAACCTGTCGTTACTAGAGGGCCTGAGAGAAGATGTGTAACTGCATTGATGTTGTTTTCATCTTCTTATTGTTAAGGGTATAGGGAATAATAGCTCTTCCTTTTCCAAAATACTTTGGACTGGTTTTTCACTGAGAAATAATAAAGAGGTGTGGTTACTGTAAGCTGTGTTACAGTTTTTTCTCCACTGGTTTGGCTCATTTTTCGAAACAGAAATTACAATCGTCGCCCACGGTGCGCGAAACCCAAGTTCAGTCAGGTCACAAAACAGCATCAGTGCCGCTCTCTTCTGAAGCTCGTGGGTTTATTCCTGGTTAAATAAAGGTTAAATAAAATAAATAAATAAAACATTATCAACATATGTGACCTACTAAACCACTTGTTTTATCTTACTTGAGGTTTTCTATGAATGACATTCCTTTACATGATGTTTTGTATGTGGTTGGTCTATATGTGAGTAGGGTGTCTGGGAATTGAGCAGCCTGTTCTCTGGGGTTGTCAGTGTGGCAGTCCTGACTCCTATCTATCAGGCAGGTAATTAATTAGGATGGATCGAATTAGAGCCTCTCTGATAATGATCTCACTTGGACATCTCACTTCTTTATCCGAGGAGGAGGGGCACGCACGTAGGGTGTGTTGATGTGTGGGAAATGCTAATAGCTCCTTGCTTTGACAATGAGAAACACTGTTGAAGATGATTATGCAAATGCCTCCAATTGAGGACACACACACAAACACAATGAAGACACACATCATGCACAGGTAGACTCAGTCAAAACCCAATCAAGAAACATCTACACACACGCACGGACACACATTTGGACTCGGTGACCTGAGAAAGCAACGCTCCCTTTATATCCCTCAAGTGCTTTTTCACAGTAAATACTCAGAACAAAGCTCCTTAGCGCGTGAGCCAACACCAATTACTATCACGAGACACATTTGTCATATAAACTTTTAGCATCCTGAAATCCACCAGCTCAGCAAGAAGTTTTCTTTTTATTTATGGCATGGGGCAAATGCAGCGGCCTTGACATATGGTTTGGTATGGAAGGAGTTTGCACAACACTGAAAGTTCAGTGTTGATGCTTCTGAGTCTTCCCAAGGCTCACTGCCCCTTTGTGTGATCTAATTTACTCCCCACCTTGATGTGAGCATGCACATGCACATGTCGCCCCACAAACATATACCTTTACAACAGCAGCAGGTGAATCCATGGCCAGACAGCGGTGAGCAGCGATGGCTCTTATGTAGCTGCCATGAGAGGCAACCAGCCCTCCTGTCTCTCTGCCACTGGATTGGATTGGATGGTTGCCCCGTGTTTGACAAGCTTTGGCACCTAACTCCATGTGCAGTGGCACCAGTGCCATTTGGCAGGCGAGCACAGAGCACCACTAGTCTCGCTGAGTCTTTCAGCTTCTTTGTTTCTCTTCCCTCCTCTGCTGCAATTCCTGACTTTCCAAGTCTGGAGGGGGATTGTGGAAGAGGGGCAGTCACCTGGGTCACGAATGGCTCCAGTTTTGGCGCATAGCTACGTAAGGCTACGTACCAGGGCAGTTTGCGACATGCCAGTTATTTTGTTGTTTTTTTTAGTATGTTTTTGGGGCTTTTTCACCTTTTTTAAAAAAGGGATAGTTCAACATTTTGGCAAATTGGCCCATTGCCATAATCGCTATAGTCATAGCAGTAGGTCCGTTACCTTTATTTGTCGGTGTAAGCTATTTTTAGAATGGCGGAGCAGAGCCGCAAGCTGCTCAGAGCTACGCTACGGAGGCTCATGGGATTTCTTGGTTTCCTTCATCAAACTCATCAAATACACAATCCAACAACTCTAAAACGCTCTGGTGGACAAGTTGTGACCTGCACATTCACCATGCTATGAGATAATAACGGAATGTTACAAGATGGAGTTGTTTAAGAGGTAAATTCATGCAAAACTGCTGATGCACGTTGCCTTCAGGGACCGTTTTTCAGCAAGCAGACTCTGTATTTACCTGACTATAGCGATTATGTCAATGGGCCAATTTGCCAAAATGTTGAACTATCCCATTAAAGGACAGCACAGTCAAGAGAGAGACAGGAAGACAGAGACGGGGGCCACTCCATGCGGTGAGGACTGTAACTTCAGCACTTCTGCTCAACCTACTGAGCTGAACGCCGCCCCCAGTTTGTTGTTGTTTTTTTATATTCCATTGACTGTTTAATCCCACTCTGTAGCTTGTTTGTCCTCTTTGCTTATCATCCGCACGGTGCCACAAACCTCGACTGCAAGATCGTCTGTCAATTAGCCAGTCAGCCAGTCAGTCAGTCGGTGTATGAGTGAGTGAGTCACATATGCTCCCTGGGGATGAAGTGTGGAGAAGGCCTTTGCCTGTCATGTGTCAGGTGCTGTCATCACAAAGCAACACTAATGACTCAGGGATGCGTTGGAAAATGTGTGACATCAAGGTATCCTGCTGCACTGTCATGTAGCGCCATCTCTCACTAATGCTGATAGACAACGTTTTATCTGTTTTGGAGCACAGCTGCAGGAGGCTGCCTACACTTTGAGACAACCTTAATGAATAGTTGGTAAATGGCCAACATTTTCTTTGCCTGCTGCAGAATATAAGTCATTATCACAACACACAGCAAAACAGCTGCAACGTGACATAATGATTTACGAGCTGTGACTTTATTGTCAGTTGTAAAGCCGGTGACTTATACTGTATGTCAGTGCTAAAGCCTGAGTTTTAAAAGAAGTTCAGAGGGTTCCTGTGTAAACACAGTGAGCAGAGCCAGCAGAATGTCACACGCCATTTATCACGTGTTTAATTGGAATAAAGCAATGCAACCCTTGTTTGCTAATCAAAGACATGATCTTTGTGGATTATGTTAGTGTATTTTATTGAGATAATTAAACTTGTGTGTAATGTTATTCATTTAACCCCAAGGAATGAACAATTACCTTAAACGCATTTGTCATGCCTGTGTTTCGCTGCTTATGATGTTTTCAAAGAAAAACAGCACCAAATTCATTTTCAGACACCAGCCGCAGTAAAAAAAAAAAAAAAAAGTATCTAATCAATGAGTGATCAGTTATTACATTGCTTCACTGGATTCTTAGATTCAGTTGTTAAGAGCTTAACACATGCATGACAGAATGGCAGAGACCCAATTCTGTGTTGAATTTGAATCTTCTCATAGTCTTTTTTTTTTTCACTTTAACTTTTTTTTCACTTTTTCACTCTGCTGTCTTCAGTCTCAGTTGGGGTGGATTTTCCGTTCCATGTGCTTCCTCTCCGGATATAATTGTATGGATAAATCTTTTCCTAGGCTACATGCATTCAAGGTAATTACTTAATGGCTGTATTGTACTCAAAGTCACATTGTTACTACCACTCAGCCTTTTCCAACTCATGGTTTGAAAATCTCTAAAATGCTTGCCGCCCACATACCCCATAATAATACAGAGACCAAACAGTGTTGTGTTAGAGCACTTTAATGGTAACAAACATTCAAAAGCAAGGGAAGCAAGACTTCCCACTGAGCAAAGAGACGTCCAAACGACGTCTTTTCTAAGTCATTTTTGCACGTCTAATTTTGGTCCCCTGATGGTGCAGACTGTTACTCCAGACGACGTCTTTTTCCGACGTCTACTGAACGTCCAGTATTGACGTCCACAGGACCGCCGTATAAGGGCTATTTGTTGTCCATAATGTGGTCATTAATAGACGTCTTTTCTGCGTCAAAATTGAAACCGACATCCACGGAACGTCCACAGGACCGCCGTTCAGAGGGCTATTTGACGTCCAAATGTGTCGTTTCAACGTCTTTTTTTCCGCGTCAAATTTAAACTCATTTTAGACATTGTTTTTAGTACTGCTTCTAGGCTCTGGTGCATAACTGTAGTCCCATTTCAGAAGGTGTCAGACTGTTCCCAGTTCACTTTCCTATAGCTTCATTTGGTTTTCTCAGCAGCAGATTACCTGGAAATGCATACAAAGGTGTAATGCATTTCAGTTCAAACCTGCCTGCTGAGCCAGATGAAGCTAGCAGAAAGTTAACAGGAAACAGATCCTCCACCTCCTCGTAAACATATGGGACTACAGTTATACACAGGTTTACCAATAAATCACAATTCAATCCCCATTCATTTATTTCCATCTTTATTTTCTTATTCACATGAACTGGACACAAACATGTCATTCCCTAATAAAAGTTATTGGTTATCTGTTGAAATCAACACTGCTGGTAAAAATACAAATCAATACATAAAGTTACACAGCCCACCCTTGCTTGGGTCTGTAGCGCAAACAACAAAATAACACAATAAAAATTAAAGTGCTAAACTCAATGTGTTTTGAGAAGAATTACAATATCATGAACCAACTAGCTGCATACTTAACACAGAAAATAACCATGTACAAATCGTGATACAAAAACTGTGACAAGATTCTCCACAATGGATAATCAGTCCTGGTGACGTGCTGTGTATCCCTCTCCTCCAGCATGTGGTCCTTTATGAAGTCCTCTCTCTGGCTGTGTCATCAAAATGTATGCCTCCATCTGCACAAGAAGAAGAAGAAAGACAAATAATTAGAATATGTAAAGGACAACCTGCAGCCTGTGTCTCCACTTCAATACTGGATTCATACAAAACAATGCTCAGCAAATGTTAAGATATGACATATGGGCTTACCTTGTATTGCTCTATAAAACCTTTGTCTTCTCCCTTGTATTAGAGATGTCACCATCAAGGGCATTAGTGAAGAGCCTATAGGGGAAAAAACATTTATAAATAAATGTGAATGATACAGTGCTTTGCAAAAGTATACATCACCTTGAACTTTTACTTTACACATTTTGTCATGTAGCCCTAACAAACAACTAGCTTTAATTTATTTTATTGGGATTTTATGTGATGAGACCAACACAAAGTAGTGCCATAATTGTTTAAGTGGATGAAAAATACGTGTGGTGATTTTTTTTTTTAAATACATGCAAAACTCTGGTGGAAACTGCACAACACACCATCCTCACTGTGAAACAGCACCCAGGAAGAGTAGCTAGTGGAAGCTTGTGTGTATGACAGAAGCCCAGGAGGAGCTCCGTACAGCAGAGTATAGGAGGCTGTTAGCACTGTTTAGCTGTCCTGGATGCTAGTGAGTGCAAGCAGTGGTGCTATCCCGCTAGCCCGATGCTAATTTCCGCTAGCACGATGCTAACTTCCGCTAGCCCGATGCTAACTAGCGGTGGGGGCTAGCATCCGTGAACTACCACTCACATCCCAGTTTACCACAACAGTCCTCATGACTCATTACAGCAAATAGAGCAGACACCGGGGCCGTGAAGGTGCACGCCGCAGCGCGTCTTGTTGTGTGAATGACACATCGGTTAAAATGGGCGACGGAAAGAAACTGGACACTATAAATGCATACAGTAAACATAAAATCAACTAAACCAAGCAAAACTTACCTTCCACTTAGTGGAAAACGATGTTTGTTGTAACCAACGGCGTTATGTTGACCACAGTCTGCTTCTGCAGGAGATAGAAACGCGCCGCCGTTCTTGGTTTGTATTTCCTCAGCCAATCAGAGTGGCGTTTGCTGGTGCCTCAGCCAATCCGAGTATAGATCACATGCTGCCTTCAGCCAATCAGAGTGCCTTTGACTAGTTTAAATAATAAAGCCTCTTATCAAAGAACTGTTCCAAAATTATATTTACTTCTCCCATACTCTTATGAACCATGATCGGGTGAAATTATTTTCTGAAGCCATAATCTCCCACAAATTTCATTTCAAAATATATAAATTAAAATATTAATTAATTAATTAATTGAAATAAAATGAAATGAAATTGGAAAAAAAAAACAGTAGGAAAAACAAAGATGTAAAATAACAAAATATCTTAAATGTCTTAAATGAGTTTAAATTGAACATAGAAAATATGTCTACAATGCCCACATTTGGACGTCATCTGGCGTAACAGTCTGCACCTTCAGGGGACCAAAATTAGACATATAAAAATGACGTAGACAAGACGTTGTTTGGACGTCTCTTATAATGTTAAATCACAAACAATATATAGGCCTATTCGTATTTATTAATCATGTTGATAACAATATTGTTATTTGTCCACTACTACTATTACTAAAACTACTACAATCATTAATCATGTCAATTTCCTGCACCTGTCTTAGACGTCCAAAAAAAGTGACCAAGCCTGACGTCCAAATGTTTAACTGCATATTGACGTCCAAGTGAGGTCATGATTAGACGTCCAAATAGTGGACCTAGTTTGGACGTCGTTTAGGCGTCCAGAATTGGTCTTGGACCGACGGACGCAATATAGACATGATCTGCACGTCCATCAGACGTCCAATGTTTGGTGGGTTGTCCCCTAACTGTGATTCGCTTTTCTTTTAACTCTGCCTCCTGCTAACTAGCTTTTCATTCAATGCAACAATGTAAAAAAAATAAAAATAAAGACAAAAATGAAACATGATTGTTTTTTTTACTATAATTACACATTTTTAAAATCAAAAACAAATGTATTCATGGTAAGAAACATCACTGCTCTGTGACTCACACAGATGGCTGAAAAGGGAAAAGCAGAAGTAAAGATTACATATACAGCATTTGGACTTAATGACTTCATGCATGAAGTGCAGATGGAATAGCTATCTGATCTAAAATTACAGTGTCAATGTATCCAAAATGATGACGGTGGATAAAAATCCTGTTTGAGATGGATTCTAATCAGATGGTTAACATGTATGAAAAGTATGAATCTATCCACGGAATATATGTGATCTTCTAGTCAGTAATCACATTGGTTTGCTGTAATAATAGCAATTTGAGAGTCTCCATACCCACAGCAGCCCACAGTGTACCGCTGCTCTCCATGGCCCTCATTTATCAAACTTATAGGATCTGGTGTAAATATCAGCATATGCCAAGTGTCACATGTGACTTACGAAAAATGTGTATGTTGCAGATTTTGGTGTAGAACCGGCGTGGTGTTGATACTGTAACTCTGGCTGCTGAAAATGATCGTAATTTAAATGTCACGCCCGATATATTCCTGCTTTAGAGGCCTCACCCTGCCCACTTTAACACATTGAGACATGGAAGGCGGCCAAGAAGATGGACTTTACTGACAGTACCATGTTCAACAGGGAGAGGACGGCACCATAAATTATCTGAACATTAACAGAATGATAGTTTTTGTGATTGATAAAAGCGTCATGCCGTCATCGCTGGTGGATGGAGGCTGCAGACGATGTATGTGTTCCATCAGTTGCACCGATCGCATGAGAAAACCCAGCGACCTCATGAAATGCTCTTTTAGCCTATTCAACATCTGTGTTTGAAAAATTATAATTACTGCCGTGAACGCAAATTTATAACTGTCAGCACTGATGGCATGGTTCGCCTGATGGAGGGTTCTGAAACACCAGCCTGATCTCCCGGTGACCCAAAAAAAAAACCTCCACTGTAGAGAGGAGATCACCTTTTACTAATAAGTACAGCAGTAACATGAAGTCTGGATCGCTGCATCGTTATGATCTATTCATAATTAAAAAACACAGCGTCTGTCCTTCATGTTCTCCGCTGGTTCAAATGTGCATACCTAGTCAGACCTGGCGTGAGATTTTTGCGTACCACACGCTCACATTCAGATTGATAAATGCAGATCCTTGCAGGAGATTTGGTGAACACCCTTTTTTTTTTGTTATACGCACATTTGATAAGTGACAGCCCATGTCTCCAATGATTTTGCCCTAAAAAAAAGTGCAACAGAATTGCACTGACAAAATTGTTGCTACCCTTATTTTTTAAAGCAGTTATAGTCAAGTACTTTTTTGAAGCTCTTGGTGGGTGAACTGATTGATTGCTGATTGACAGTTGATTTAGACAGCTGACAGAGTGAGAAGTCACAGTCTGTCCGTGGCTACCCCTGCCTACACTCCTGCACTGCTGTACAAATTCTTCCTATCTGGAAACTGAGCACATACACTTATTGATGCTTCTGGTCACATCTTCAGTGATGCTCCTGCATTCATCAAGTGTTTTGGGTCTTTCACCATCATATACTCTCCTCCAGGCGCCCCAGCAGGGGGTGAACAATCCCCAGCTTGTGACCAGTTGGCTACCTAGCTCCTCTCTTTAGCTGCAGCCATCTCCTTGCTCTCTCTGCTGCTTCCGTGGTTTTGCGGATGGCTGCCCTCTTCCACGCTCCTTCGATGCCCAAATAGCTGAAGGCTATAGGGGTTAGGATAAAGAGATTAAAGAGCCAGATCAGAGCAGTACATAATTTGGGGTCAAATTGGGTTGGGATTAGGCACCAGGTCAAAGGTCAGCTCAGTGCCAGATAGAGGTTAAAGTTAGTAGGGATGTCCCGATCCGATATTGATATCGGATTTATGTCCGATATCAGACAAAAAAACGAATATCGGATTATATCGGACTGCATCTAAAATCTCCGATATAAACTCTCCGATAAAAGCAGTCCATTATTCCGCTCCAGCACTTCTGTCCCATATGAATAGGTGACTCTCGTTCACACTCCAACACAGTAGGTGGCGCTAATGCACCTTAATGTTGGTGCGCCGCCTGTCAGAGAGGAAGAGCGCCCGGCTGCAGCATGCAGAGATCACATGATCACAACAACAACAGCGTGTGTGCGACACACACACAGACACAGGTGCATGGACAGGTCGCGCTTGCCCGCTAATAAACGGTAAATGCGCTATATTGCTCTAAAGGTACAGTTCAGATTAACTACCGACGGGGTCGGTGGTCAGATTCTTCTGGAGGAAGACCAGCTGGTCCACATGTTGTGCCGTGTTACGGTGCGTTCACACTGGGCGCGAGTAACAGTGCTAAAGTAACAGCGCTAAAGCCAGAATTAAATGAACGATGCTAATTTCTGTTAGCCCGTCTATGGCGTTTTACATTATACGTTAGCATTAAGCTAGCGGGCTTTATGCTTAGTTGTGACACTGGCTTTGTGTTTTGAAGCGTGTTTCAAAGACGATGTGAGAGTTTGATTAAACATCTTTGATGCTTAAAAATTTGCTGCTTAATAAATTCCTTTACTCCTCTTTTTATTTGATGTATGCTCATTTTAATATTTCTGTAAGGCAGGCTATAATCTTCAATTTGAGTGACAATAAAACCATGAAGCAAAGAAGATTTTGCCTTTTGTTTGACATTGATGTACATACAGTAATTCAATAACAGTTGTAAATAAGGTTTCTTTTTTAATATTTTACAGTTCAAAAGTAAGCTCACTACTGTCTGTCCCATAGAAGAACATGACAGCAGCAGCCTGTCAGTCAGCAACAGGAGGATCTCCTTTGTATTAGAATTTGAAAAATATAAATAATCGTTTTTTTTCACCACCCCTAATATCGGATCAATATCGGTATCGGGCCGATATTGAAGGCTGCAATATCGGTATCGTATCGGAAGTGAAAAAGTGGTATCGGGACATCCCTAAAAGTTAGTAATAAGAATCAGGTGAATGAGCTAGAATGAGGGTGTAAGGCCTGAGTAAAGGTCAAAGGTCATGGATGAGGTCCCAGGGCTAGAGTTAGGGTTAGGATGGATGCCAGGATGCCTGCTGATGTTCTCACAGCAGATGTTCTCCAGCTCTGACAAAGGTGATGGTTCTCTTGGAGGGGTGGGAACCATGACTACAGCTGTCCCGATTATCATATTTAGATAATCGAATATTCGCGGACATAAAATCGATCAAAATCGAAGCTTCGACGGCGCGACCGTAGCGGAAATAATGAAAGTAATGGCAAACAAACACTGCATATCTCCAAAATCAGGCAGGTTTTCAGGATGTCAAGTAACCTACTCATTTTAATGTAACAATTGAAAAAAAAAAAACAATCACGGACTTCATGATCGATTATCATGGCAACGAACAAAGCTTCGAAGCTTCAAATTTTTTGGGTCAGCCCTACCCATGACACATTCATGTTTGCTCACATACTGGTGGTCACTTCAGGCGCATGTAAGGACAATTCAGTGATGTGACTGAAGTACTAAGAGTTGTCCACTGAAGACACATGCTGAAAAGAGTCTTTGATTAGATCAAAAACACTGCACTCACTGAATCTATTTCAATTTCCAATTCAGAGTTCATCAGATGCCTGTTTATCTAAGGAGGTTGAATGCTGTATTAATCTATCCCTTAGATACATCTTAAGTGCATCCCAAGCAGCTCTTGGATAATTTACTCCTCCTTTATTAATTCCGCAATATTCTAAGAATTGCTGTTAAATGAAATTACATGCTCATTTTGTGCTTGTGATCTATTAAATCTCCAGTGAGCTGGGCGTTTTAATGCCTTCAGATTCATGGTCAGTGATGACAATATTGCCTATAGAGGCTTAGGTCATATATCAAAATGTTATCATTTATAGCATCAGTCACAGTCTATTAAACAGTTCATAGTAAAGACATAGAGTTATAGACCCCAAAATGTCACCATTCTTCTTTCCATCAAGCTATCAAATGGAATGGTAGCAGAGACAAAGGATCCTTCTTTCAATAACACACTGGCTATTAGCACGTCAGAGAGATGTATGAGCAGTTCCAGTGGTGATTCAGAGGAACCAAAGAAGAATAAACAACCAAAAGCTCTTTATCTTTGTATTTTTACACTTATATAGGACAATTAACGCTGAAAGGACCGTGGTTATCACTGAGTTGTAAACTCAGTTTCTCTCTGTCTCACGCAGATGAGCTACTTTCTCCATTTGTATTTCTTTGTCATACTCCAATCCTGTGAAGGATCCAGCTTTTCAACCTGTCAGATACATCTGAAATGATGTGAAATTGACTGTCCAACATTTCTACAGCCTGTGTTAGCCTGTGTTAACAGCAGATACCGGTACGTTCATGTATTTTAGTTCAATCCCCACATATCTTCCCAATAGAATGGCCACAATCTAAAGTATGGAGTTTAAAATACCAGACTGCCAACATTAATCATTACTACCTTCATTCTTGTTGTTATAGTTTTGTAAAACGAGCTGTTATGTCTCACTGGTATTATAAGGAGATGGTTGAGTTAAAACATGATTCAATTACTGAGTCAGTATCCCCTCTCTGCATCAGAGCAGCCAGAGCCATATCATCAGCATACTTAAACAAGCTTAAAGAAGCATGATCGATTCTGAACTCCTTTGTGTGTGTAGCAGGCCACAGAATGATGATGCAGAGGCTCGGTCTGGCTGTGCAATGAGGAATCTCTGTAAAGTGTACGACTATTATATTCAATTCATGAGGACTACACAGTGTGGTCTGATTTCCTTCTGCACACAGAGAGTCACACCATGCAACATGCTGTCAATCCATCCATCATCTATATTACTTATCCATACAAGGTCGATTGGCTCTGCGTGTTTTCAGAGTCAAAGAGACTTGATTGACATGGGTTTCAAAATAAGAGTTCATAAGAAAGACTTGATTTTTGTGGATTGGATGCAGTATTTTTTGGTGAACACTCAGTGAGAACAAGACAATAATGAATACTGATTGTTTAGAAAAAGTAATAAGTAAGATCAGTAAGTTAAAAATAAGAATAATGTAAGAATAAGAATTGCTTTATTAATCCCCAAAGGGAAATTCATTTTTCTGTCAGCTCCTCTACAGCCTTCCATTTGCAGAAGAATTAAAAAAAGCCTGTTGGCTGTAGGTACAAAAGATGGTCTGTGTCTCTCCATCCTGCAAATGCGAGACAGTTAATTTCAGAATAAAAAAGAACAAAAAGAAGATGATTGCATTACTGTAATTTGGATGTTCGTGGTTTGTGTAATGTGTTTTCAAATATTCTAGTTACTAGCAAAGTGAAGCATCAGGCAGTAATGCAGAGGAACACAGACATGCAGACTGATATTAATGTATTTTTGTTTCTGTCCCTGTGCTACAGAAAGGATCGGCCACAGTAGCATTCTTAAAAGTATAACAGTGGCGGGGGTGCTGTAGCTAATCCCAGCTGACACCCTGGCCAGGTCGCCAATCTATCACAAGGCTTTGCTGTCAAACATCATATAAAATATAGCAAATGAACAAAAATATATCACATTTCCTCCCAATAAGTTAACATACATTTTCAGGTTACTCATAAACAACATTTGTGCGATGTAACACTGTGTTTCAGTATTGAATATCAGCAGTGATATGGGCTCCCTCATCTTCGTAGCTAGCCCCCTGTGCTGCTTTCACGGCCTTACCTGCTAACATGTTAAACCAACACTAAGGAACTTTTCAACCTTCATATAATAGTTTCATAACTTTTGTGATGGTACATCGACTTACAACAGGTTGAATGACAGCTCTGTCATGGCCTGAGGGGGTCTGTATCGCCTTCACTTGCACTAAGCAGCTTTGAGGAGCATGGTAGGAACCCGGCTCTCACTTAAGTTTCACTTTAACTTTTGCGAGTCACGACGAGGAGGGAGAAGGCAATGCGGTACCTTTCCGTCAGATTGTGTATGTGTGTTTACTGTGAAATGATCCGCTGGTAACAGAAACTTAGTTTGGACGTCTTCTGTTAATTTCCATGCACCGGGAGATCAGGATGTTTACGGCGCTACGCGCTGGTGCTCATGGGAAATGGAGTCTTCCTTCAGGCAAAACACTACCGCTTTGGGCCACTGGCGCCGCCAAACTCAACCAAAATTTAAAGTTCTTAAGTACTGCTTTAAACGAACAGCAAACATGCTCATTTAAAGTTGAAAGCTGAATCCATGGTACAGAAGTACAGTGTGAGTCTTTGTTGCCTTCCTCAGCTTACCTGTTAGGTGTGCAAGTATTACATCTAATTCATGGGCGCTACACAACATATATCTGATATCTGATATCTTTCTGCACACACAGACTCGGTACACAATGTGCTCCTGCAACACTTCCCTCTAACACTCCACAATCACCCGTGTTGCGAAACGATTTACAGGTACTGCTGAATAATGCTCCTAATTAATCTCAATTCAACCATTTCAATCTAGTCTAGAGTCCTCTCAACCCCCGGGTGTCCCATCTCTTTGTGTAGCTCCTGAATCACTGTGGGTTGATGTTCTTTTGCTAAGACAAGCTGGGATCTCCTGTGTTTCTGTGGAGAATCCCGGTTCATTGATGTTCAGTTTTCAGCAAAGCTGAGGCAATGGCAGAACTTACATCTGCAGGTTCAGTTTTAAAAGACTTTCTGGATGGGAGCCAATTCTTCATTTTGTACTGCAGAACTTTACCAATGAATCTCTCTGCTGACTTTCCAAAATATGTGTTAATGGTTTGCCTAATGTGGATGAAACTCCATCACTCAGGCCAGTGCATCTATGTGCATCTGCACCATGACTCCCTGTAGAGATGGTAAATGGACTTGCATTTATATAGCACTTTTCTAGTCTCTAGGACCAAACAAGCACTTTACACTGTATGTGGCATTCACCCTTTCACACACGCATTCATACAGCACATCGCTTGAAGCTATAACCTTTAACACACATTCACACACCCAATGTCTTGCCCAATGACACCTGACATGCAGACAGAGGAGCCACCGACCTTCAGGTAAGTGAACGACCTGCTTCACCCCCTCTGTGCACTGCTCCACAATGGTGTTCCTCTCCTGATAGATTTCTGCTCTCAGTTCCTCCTGGGAGGCATCACAGTGGGGAATGAACATTTCCCAGGATCGGAGGCTCTATCAGTTTGTCAAGGATATAGTTCATGGTCTCTTGGTGGCTCCGTGCCCAGTGGTGTTACATGGCAGATCCCCTTTGTATCTGGTGTCGAAGACCTTTTTCTTGTTTGTTGGCTCCTCAGGTAGTGTTTTCTAAGAAGATGCAGAGAGATACTGTATGCCTGGCAATATGCGCGAAATCCAAGCATTTAATGCTCGGACTGGAGCCACTTCAGCTGGGTCCATAGTGTAGCTTTCAGTTGTCATATGACATAACACCAACCAAACACTTGCTGGGGTGGTCCATTCAAGCTAGGTATTGTAAAGGCAGTCAGGGGCTGGGTTCCCTCATCCAGAAAGCCTTGATGGTCCAGCACAGAGAACCATGAGATGCAGGTAAGAGAGTCAAGCATATCTTGTAGCTATACATGGGATGAGGTTACAGTCAAGGACAGTTAAAGACTGTGAGTTGGGTATCCACTCACGATTGAGCAGATCCTGTGGATGTTATCATCCTGTTGTCTTCTTTACTGGAGTGGAATCATGAAGAGTCATGTGGAGTTTGAAAGAGGGAACAGACCCGATGTTGACGTTCTCTTCTCAGTAACTGGCAATGTCTTTCCCTTCTCTCAATCCTGTTCACCTCCCCCTATGTTGTTTTTTCTTGTCTTTGTTTATTCTCAGATTCAGAATTTGGTTAACGTTGGTTAACGAGGGTTGTGTAGGACAGTTTATCTCTGACCTGCTTCCCCTGGTGGTCCACAGATTTAAAACTCCCACCTCAGAGTCATGTCAGCAGTGTGGCTGGCATTGCTATTATAATACTTCATGATTGCTGGTCCCTTGCTAACCATTTTTTGTTGCAAGGATCAAAGTATAATTATCATAGTTGTAATACATTAAAACTCTATAATGCATCATAATCGCTGTTATAATGCATTATAATGTGATTATAACTTACTCTAAGTGGTCATTTGGTGCTTCAAGTAAAGTGATGAAATTGCTCAGGGAGCTATAGGCTGATATAGCACATGCTGGTCATAAGTCACTATAAGTGGTTTACTTTAAGAAAAGTGAAAAAATACACATCATTTAATCTATGCAACAACACAAAACATTGCCAAACTTATTTTTACTAACAAATGTTCACAGGTCTCTGCAAAAGAATATGTATTTGCATTGTGTCAAAAAGTAGTTGTAAAATCAATAAAAGGAACCCTAGCATAATAAGTGGAGACCTGTAGATGCTTCACTGGGGTATTCGCCAAGGTAACAGTTGCATAATCTGTACCCCCTAGCTTTTTATATGCAAACTGTTGGTAGTGTAGGCAGGTAGATAAATAAGATGTTATACAGTATATTCTATACATATATCTCCATACATTTTACAAAAGTTGGGGGGAGGTGCAATTGGCCTAAAGCCATCTAGTGCTGAAGTTCAGGAAAAGGCACAATGTTCAAAGTTTTGTAAATATCTCAAGTAGCAGGATAAAACTGCTTCATCAGAACTGCTTTTAATTTAAGAGTACAATCTGTCTCTGAACTTTGCTTAGCATAATACAAGTCAGATTTGAGAAAAAGTCAAGTTCAGTGAGTGCAAGTGGAACATATTGTAGGATATAACTGCACATTCATGCTCAGTACATTAGTTTATCTTATAAAACCAGCTACCGGAGAAGTCATTTGCAAAGGACAGAGACTGGTTAGACAGAGGGGTATGTTCTGCTGTGCCTCCCCCCTCCTATCATCTGATTTAGACTTTTATATACTTAGCACTCCCTGACCAAAACGAGGCCTCTCTACTTTAACCTCATTTAGTTCACATACTACCCCACACACTAACTCTCAGTGTTAGACAATGTGCACCTTAGTGGCTATATGGTTACAAAGGAAATAGTTACAAAGATACAAAGGATGAAAGCAAGAAGCAAGAAAAAGAGTTTCATATATTCAAAAATCAAACACTCAAACAGTCTCTTGGTTTACAGTCATCTGTCTGGCTGTATGGATTTTGCCAGTATTTATTTTCCATTTGCTTCATGTCGTGGGAGTAGACATACAACTGACTTCCTGTATGCATCTGGTATTTTTGCTATAGCACTTATGGAGTGTACAGGTAAGCAGTGTGGGCAGGTGAGAGTGCATTATTGTAACTTTCAGCAATCTTTGTTGCTGCCCCTTTAAATTCTGTCCCTGGTACATAGATTAAAATATGTGATTAGACAAATTTACCTTGACAGGTAAAGGTTGAAATGAGGCCATACCAAACTTTCATAATCCATGATGTCAACTTTGCATTATCCCTGTATCTGCTATTGTCAGTACACAATCAGGCAAGTTTAGATTTCCTCTCTCAACCAGCTCTCATTATGCTTTGTCTAATATCAGTGTCATGCTGGACTTGGCCATCAGAATGAGTATTACCAGCAGGAATGTTTGCACCAGCATCTCCTTCATACTTCTCTCACTGCTCCTCTTTTCTCTACCTCAATTAATCTCTGCCCCAGTACTTTTCACTTCAGGATAGTTGTCCAGCATGTCCAAATCAAAGTCTCCTGGCTTTGCTGGTAGCATCAGTGACAGCAGGTGTTCACTTGTAAAGATTTTTTTTTCCTTAGCAAGCCTTTTGTTTCGCTACAATCTGGCTATAGTCTATAATCTGGCTTCAATTCAAAATGTTCATACAAATGAGTCACAGTTGGTGTACAGGTGCACACACTCTACTGGTTTATTCTTACAGATCCCAAACTGTCCATGAGAAGTGACATACACATCTTTCAGGCCCCAGTCTGGCCCTGGGCATCACTAATTAAGCCTTCTGGTATGTAGACCCCAGATCTTCTCATGTTTTGCTGCCCTTATGTGATTATTATGACCAGGCTCAGAGGTTCACAACAAAGAGGGAGACCATACCACTTTAATCAAAATACAAAATTGACCGTAAATAATCAAACAAACAGAATGGATAGAAACATGCAAAATTAAATTTTAATTTGAGTACAGCTGTTATGGAAATCGATATAGCTGAGAATCTTTAACATTAGTGATTCAATCATGCATGTTCCCTACATGATTCATATTCATGTGAAAAAATCAGGCTACTCCATGAAAGCCTGTATGCTATTAACATATTTGGACATATGGATATTTAATATCAATTTCAATAATACTGGGAGATTCAAAATATATAACTAAACAATTAAAACTGTAGAAAATACTTTTAAAATTTTGCTGTAAAATGTAATTCTAAATAAATGCAAATTTTGTCGAAGAATAAGTTAGGACACCCCCACATTTATTCACACCTAAAATGGCAACTTCACAACTATCACACGGGTGAATCACATCAGATCCACATGATTTGAAAAACTGCAGAAATATGGTCTCAGCCTATGGCCCGCAAGACTGCCAGTAAATCAGAGTGTGTGATTCGTGTGATATAATAAAAGTATGGTATAGTTCTGAGCTACTTCAAAAGTCTTTGAGTCTCAACGGTTCTGATCTGACTCGAAAATATCTATGTCACGTTATACTACACACCTATGTGTCGGACAGGCATGTGCTGTGATTGTGCTCACTCTGCACTTGCACTCAAGACATGAAAGAAAATGGATATGTATCATTTGTTCATACTAATCAACAAGAGTTATTTTTTAGCCATTAGTTGAAAAATATTCTGTATGGCCCACGAACTACCAGTGATTTTCATAGTAGGCCCACTTGGTATTGAAGTTGAATAGTCCTGCACCAAACCATTCGGTCTACCATGATTCTTAACGTGGCTCAGGATTGTGATGAATACCTGTCCAGGAGTACACTCCATACAAAACCATTGTGTTGGGGATGTTGTCTTTTTTGCTGCAAGCGATTTCCGATATACATGGTGTTCTTTTAAACAGCAAAAAAAACCCAAAACAAAACAAAAAACTCCATCTCCATAAGGTGTCCAACTCAGTTTATATGTGTTTATGTGTACTGGACGGGTGAGCTGAGAAAACCTTGTACAGTGTAGTATTTTGGTGCTATTGATCTGTTTGTGCAGGACAGGAAAGAGCTGACTCTTCGTCTTTCTTAGAAAGCTGAGCAATAAGCAGAATGCAGACAACTTGCCACATGAAGTTAATGTTAGTTGGGCAATAGCCTACCTGTGGTTCCTTGCATAACAGCAGAGCATGAGAGACAGGAATCCACCATAATGCATGATAGATCCATATAGTTTTTGCAAAATGTGGAATCGTCATACATGCAAGTTCCCAGGAAGAATAATAATTGTGTATAAATCAAAATAAAACTTTGACATTTTCACTGGACAGTCTAAATTTGAACTTGATAGAATATATTTGTCGTCACTGTACAAAACAACAAAATTGGAATGCATTCCTTGGTTGTACCATAATCTTGTGAATTCAACAGAACAATTTTTGTTTTTGTTTTTCCAAATTATACCGTAGCAGGGCAAAATTGTTTGTGGATGGACAGGTTCCTCCCACAGTCCAAAACAAGCACACAAGGTTGACTAGTGACTATAAATTGACAGAAGTGTGAATGTTAAAGCCTCAGTATGCAACTTATTTGGCTTTCTATTAGAAAAAATCAAATGTTGATTTCATAAATATGTATTTCACTCTAGTCGAATCACACCCGCATACAAATGAAAGCTTTCTCGTACCGTAGAATGAGTTGTTACAAGTCGTTACAAATGAAGAGTTCATTTGCAAAAGCAGATAAGTGCCATTTTGAAAAAAATGAGCTGAGGCTTTGTAATTATTCTTTGCATACTTGTTGTTTTCAATAAAACTTTATTTTTTTGAGATATGTCTGTTTTGTTACATCTCAAAGTCACTCAACTTTGGTTTGAATGATATCACCAGTGACGGCTGGTATCAATGGGCTAGTGGGGCTAAGCCCTCCCTACATTACACAACAAAAGATGAGGAAAAAATATTATATATATATTATATTCTCTAAATAACATACAAAAGATTGTTCTAAGTCTTAGTAAAATCGGAACTGGCAACAATATTAAATAGTTTCAAGAAAAACACAGGATATCTCTAAATGGGCTAATTTTAATCAGCCCGAGCTCACCGAGTCTGCTCTCATTCATTTTCCGACTGTGGATGATTGACAGGTGCCATGTCCCGCCCTCGCCATTCACCGACTGTTTGGGCTAATTTCATTCAGCCCACAGGCCGAGCGGTTCTGACCAATCAGCAGCGGGCTGACGCAGGGTCAATGATTGACAGGCGTCATGTCCCGCCCCCTTGATTCACTTGTCATTGGGGCTAATTTCATTTAGCCCAACACCGCTGTTTTCAGACCAATGACAGGAACCGGAGGAAAAGTTGTGTTGTTGTGGGAGGGAGAAGACAGAAACAGCGGCGCTAGGCGCTAGCATCACAGGTAGCATTAGCATACTTTACTGCTCTAAACTGTCTTTGCTAACATGAACGAAGTGGAGAATCTAGTTTCTAAACTCACTGGGAGCACCAGACTTAATGACATGGCGATAACAGACCAGGAAGGCCGTCGATATGAGCTGCATCGTCTTTTTTTTTTTTTTTTTAATTGAGCAATATCGTCGGGTGTGTGTGCGTGCGTGCGTACGTGTCTGTGTGTGTGTGTGTGTGCGTGCGTGAGAGAGAGAGAGAGAGAGAGAGAGAGAGACTGTGTGTGTATGTGTGAGATAACCAGGTGAAGTTTTTTTTTTTTTTTTTTTGGACTAGACCCTTCTACTTAATGCAGTGTGTAGGCCTAGTTGCTATACTTTTGTGAGATGGGATAACCCTAACTTTTAGCTGTGTTAACCATTTAATGGGTATAATTTATTTATTAGCCCACCCAACTAATTTGACCACCAGCCGCCACTGGATATCACCTTATGTAAATAAAAAATAAAAAATGAAGATTCTAGAATTTTTTAATCTAATTATCTACTTTTGCAAATGAACTCTTCAAATACATAAGTGGGCGGCGCACCGAACCTTGGCTGCCATGTTGCATCGCCATTTTTTACGTTGAGTGGCAGCGTGACCGTAGGTAACCACAGACACTCAGCAGAGCTGTCGGCTCGGGGAGAAAGTTTTCCAGGTAGCGGCTGTTAAAACTGTCACCACTGTGTAGTGTGAGGAAGGACGGAGACACTGATGTTGCATTCAGGTGCAGTCAGGCAGACGGCCGTCGGCAAACCAACCGGATGTCATTTTACTTGACGAGAGAAAGACGGTAAAAGGTGGGTCAGGTAAACAATATGACATCACCATGACAACATATTGTCACGCCTGTATTGTTTTGCCTCGTGCTGGCGGACCACTTGTTTACATAGACGCTTGTTTATCCTGTTACATGCAGCGTCTGTTGTCTGTCTGACGTCTGCCCGATTTCACGTGAACGTAACATCAAGAATACGTTCAGATATGCAACCGCTAGATGGGGGGAATTCCTACATACTGGGGCTTTAATGGTTGTGTTGTTGGTCTTTATATGTGGCCCTGTGACAGACTGGTGACCTGTCCCGGTTGTACCCCACCCTCACGCTATGTCAGCTGTGAAATGAACAGAAAAGTGGTATAGAGGTTTGGTGGTGGTTTGGTTAGGTTTAAGTACAAAAACAAGTTTGTTAGATTTAGGTTTGAAACATTATGGTAAACTACAATGGTTCAACACTTGTGAAAAAAAAGGTTTAGGTTTAGGATACCTTACAATAGCACACAACATTTCATAGCACAGAGATTCATAGCCACCCTCTGCCAAAATTGTTCATGAACTCAAATAATCTGTATACAGCAACTGACATGTGACATGAGGTTAAAGTGGAACCCAGCATAATAAAAAGCTAAGCACTCACACACCAAAGTGGTTCTGTAGTTCTTAATGTTTTTTTTTATTTTTTTACAATGAAATCACCCAGAAAACCACTCAGTATTCTATTTTATTTCATTATTTCAAAGTCATTTTATGGGGTTAAGGGAGAACTATGCAAGTCCAGTTGCTTTTCCTTTGTGTTGCTAACCCTCCTCTCGGCTATGTGTATTTGTTTGTAATGAAAACGGCGGGAAAGCAATCCATGGAGTGGTGGACAACTGTAACATTTACGCGTTACCATGTGTATATTTGTGGAGTCGTATCTGCCAGGAACAGTAGATTACAGGTTATTGGGCACGTTTGTGCCACAGTGCTGCCGAGACGAGAGCTGGGACACCGGGTCGGAGGCTCTGATCTTACAAGGTTGGTTTTCAGCCAAGAGACGAGGTGGAAGGCAGAGAGCCTCCATTCTCCCTGGAACTACGTAGTTACAAGTCATTGATTTAACCAGCACTAGGAGCTGTTTCATTATGGTAAACATGTAGTAGAGTTAAGGTAAAAATCTAGAATAGTTCCACCCTGTAAAGCCTGAACCATGAAATAATTGCCAGAAAATTCAAATTCTTTGAAAATGGAGTTGTATACAAAAACATATACAACTAATGTGTTGTAATTCAGTAAACTTCAAAACATTAAACATAGAAAATAACTTTTTCTTCAGGCAGCAATAAAAAATCCACCAATGAAACCTTGGAAGCGTTAAATAAACGTATAAAATTAATTTTCATCACGCTTTTACTTATTTATTTATTTATTTATTTATTTATAACATTAACCCAATATCCAATCATGATACAGCAGACTGAAAATACAATATAGGTTAGTTTTTTTTAATTACAGTTTTTATTTATTGTACTTATTTATTTTTATTTATCTTAGTGGGCTGACACGGGACCAGGGCATCGCAATTTTGTTCATCCCATGTTTTTAACATGTGTTGTATGACAATAAAGAGACCTTTGACCTTTGACTTTTGAGGTTATACATTTCTACTCTAAATATACCTAATCATGTCATTTAAACCTTAAATTAGTTTAAAGTTACCATCCAAGGCTGCATTTATTCATTGACTGACTGATTTTCCTGAATTGGACACCTGATAAACACCCACCCCTCTGTCCAAGACCGTTGCTAAATAATTTTATAATAATAATAATAGCTTGGGACTAATTGTGATGTAAGATACTGTAAGTGACTTGTAACTTGTTACAGGGAGAGTGGAGGCTGTCTGCCTTGCACACTGCTGCTGAAAACCAAGCCTGCATGATCAGAGTCTCGGACCCACTGGCTCTGAGGCTCTGATCATGCAGGCTTGGTTTTCAGCAGCAGTGTGAAAGGCAAGTTACAATTAGTCCCAAGCTGTTTAATGAAGGTAAAAATGAAACATATAAGGTAAATATCATGCATAGCTGTATGCTACTCTTATCAGAGCGGCTAGCAACGGTTTATTTTACTTAGCAATGGTCTTGGACAGAGGGGGTGGGTGTTTAGTTGTGCAATTTGATGAAAAAATCTTAAATAGGCTGTAGCCACCTGGGACAGTAACTTTAAATAAGAAGAAGACTGTATGTTGCTTTATGGAATGCATAATGTATGAAATGCAATAAAATGACTATTGACAGATTTGCAAAAAAAATTACCTTTTAAACCTGCTGTATCAAATTTGATACACACATTTTCAACACGGTTTTACTATAAAATAAGTTATTAAATATTAAATTATTTTACATTACATCAATGCAGTAACTGTTCCTATTCAAGTTTCAGTAAAAAAAAAAAAGTTTTTCTTACCATAATGTTTTCAAAATAGCCAAAAATATCCACGATAAAACACATGTGGGTCACTGATTGACGGTGGCCATTTTGGATGTCCCAAGTGAAGCCCCCCTGGTGTATTAATTACTTCACCCTGGTGGATTATCTGACCATTACATGTATCTTATTGTATACATTAGGTTTTTCAAGGGAAAAAAAATCACAGTGAGGATATGGAGGTCTCAAAAACCCATGTATCAAATTTGATACAAATGGTCATACAGGGTTAAGAGTTTTTCCTTTATTCAGATATAGTAGATATTGACAGGAAACATGCAGTTTCAGGAACTTGTTTAAGCTATAATCAAGTTGTAAGAAGATTTACAGTGTGCAGGCTGCCACGTTGTCCATTTCTCTTATTAAGATTCATTCTTCAAGAAATTAAAAAGTCCATCACTCTCAACTCCTGTATAAACAAATGCATTAAAAATGAATATGAAACAACTGATTACTGTGCCACTTCAAGAGGACCTCATCATATTTGCCAATAATTAATTAGTGCATTTTTAAGCACTCCCGTGTGGGCATGTGGGTTCATATCTTTTGTAAACAAACAGTTTTTCTAATGGTTGGAATAATCAAATTGCCTCAGGGGCCTTTTATTGCCTAATTCTCGGTTGTGGTCTGAAATTAACTTTGTCCTGGCTTTGTCGCAGCACTAACTGACTCGATGTGATGTAAAAAAGTCCCTCATACTGTAGTAACAGTTACTACTCTATATTGAAGCAATGAAGCATTATCATACCTCTGATGTTCCTGTCATATGCCACGTATTTTAATTCCCATCATACCCCTGTATCAGCTCCCACGCTGCTGCCTGTTCTGCCTGTCCTCCTGAGCCTATTTGAGGAAGATAAGTCATTACAAAGTGTGATTCTTTCTCTTCAGAGGAGCTGCCGTTGCCTGTCACCACGGAGGAATTGCCTGCTTTCTCTCAATCTGGAGATCAAGAGAGTGATGAGAACAGTTTTTCCTCATTGGTCCTGCAGATTAGAAGTCTTGACTGTTGTGGAAGTCTACTCCTGAATAGAGACCACAAATAAACATTTGGACCACTTAGAGGACATGCTATGACTATGGATCACTTCAAATTTCTTACACTGTAACTTTTCTTTTGTGTTGTTTTCTCTTTTTTTTGGTTCTGAACAACTCTCAAGAAAATGATATTGCTGTTAAACTGCTCCAGCTTGTTGCTTCCTTTGTTTAAGTGGTGCTGTCTGAGAAATTCTTGTGAGTAGTGACCACAAATGAAGTTAACAGGTGTATTTCACCATCAAAGTGCTAGCCCTCTGTGAAACAATGTTGAGTCAACTGTAATGTGCTTTTTATTCTGGCAAAGCCGCCACAACATTCTGATAGCTAACAGGCTAATAATTAAAGGTCCAGTGTGTAAAATGGTTGGCTGGATTTTCTGTTCGGGCTGCTGTACAAACATGGCAGTGCAAGATGGCGACACTCTCTAAAGGAAGACCCTTGCTATAGTACAGTATATACTGTATAAAAGAAGAATTATAAGGCTACAGAAACCAAACTAATTTTATTTTATAGCGATTATACACTTATACAAATATAGTCATGGGTGTTATATTCAGATTTTGCCAATAAACCTTGCCAATTATTACACACTGAACCTTTAACAGCACGAGAGGCCACAAAGGATAGGTTCTGTGTGCCCTCCTAGAACAGGCAAGAGAAGGCCGGATTTTTTGGCCACATTTGAAGGAGCCTTCAAATTGGGACAGGCCTTGGCAGGATGCTGTGATGTAGGCCTATGTGTACACCACCACATTTAGCCAATAGTATACCTTCTCATAAAACATAGTCAAACAGTTAAAATGTTTTTTTAATTCATTATCCAGAACATGAACAGACCTCAGAACAGCTACTTCCCTCAAGCTTCCCACATCAAGTGTGTTATTATTACTAGTGTGGTGTCTCATGCCCAACATTCTTACTGTAACTAAAACAAAATAATGTTGCACTGGACTTTCAACTACTTCTTTTCATTACACAACCTTGACTGACATTTAACCATTACCACAACGTTTCATTTGTGTTTAAGTTAGTTATGTGTGCACATTTACTTCCATCAAAAGTTTAATTTGTTTTATTGATGTAGCTTCCATAGTTACGTATTTTATAACATGTATCAGTGTTTCATCTACATTCGCCTACTTCCCTGAAATATGTTTTCAATGTCGAAAATGGTTTGGAAGTTTCCATTTTGCAACTTTTGTGAATGTATTCTTTTCAATTGTTATTTTTATTCATAGGGTATAAATGCAATTAAGAATACATTTCAATAATGTTAACCTGGACAGGGGTATGGGTAAGAGTAAGGATGTAAATCACCCTAAATTATAATGAATAAATTATTTACATTCTAATAAATTCTGACTACCCACTGCTGTCCAGTCCTGAAGACAAGACACAATGGTTTCCGTGGGCCTGTATACACCATCTCAAGGTAGAACAATTCCAACAGAGGGTCTGGGGGTCTAGAATGCTGGCAGTCCACTTTGACACATGAAATTCTGACGTAATATTTAAAAAAACAACAGGGTCCAGAGTGCACAGGCAGTTTTTTTCAGCCTATCCACCTTTTTCTGAATGTCAAAAACGTAGCCTGTTTTGCCGGTTTTGCTCTTCCGGTGGAATTTTATGTTTACGTTTCCATGGTTTCGGTAGTCGCGGTAAATGCATGGATTTCTTTTTTTCTTTTTTTCAATGAAAACGTAAAACGCATGGATCATCAAACCAGCTTTTAACAGTGGATATCACACAAATTGACATCCGTGTTAAAAGCCAGCGTTAATAGATCCATGCGTTTACCGCAACTATGACAACGACTGAAAACCATGGAAACGTAAACGTAAAATTCCACCAAACCGGCAAACCGGAAGCCAGTTTTGACCATAGATGACGTTCGGAAACTTGTGGATAGCGAGGATGCTCTTTGGTTAGGGACATGAAGTTCCAAGCACTAAAGAAAAATTTCAAGGCACTCCTCTAACAAAAAAATGAAAAAGCCTTTATTAGGATGTCTGGAGGTAACTGCAAAATGTTCCTGTGTATTTTATTGACACTATCTGTATGTAGATGGAATTTAGTGTTACCTTTCATGGACAGTCATACTTTGTTAGTTGGCCACAAAGCACAGTCCCTGGAGAGGGCCCCACACAAGATCATTTCCAAGTAAACCCAAGGTTTGTTACTCCTTCTTATTCCACTGTGTACCTGGTGGCAGTTTTAGTGAGCCAAATAAACTAACCAGGGCTGCAGACCTCTGTGTGTAACCTCTCCATGTGACCCGCGCAGCCGCAAACACATCCCCTCCTCCTCTGACCCTGGACTAATTTCCCCCACAGGGTTTATTCCAGTCTTTGAGGGACAGTCTCACGCTAAAGGAAAACAGTTTTCTCATCGGTAGCAGTCACTTCCCACACAGTTAATGGCTGATGTATTTCTTCACCAATCTCTTTTAGGTTTCCGTTGTTCCCTGCGAGTATGAATGCTCATGCCCCTGGGAGTTGTTCTATTTTACGTCTCTCACTCTCTCCTCCTCTGTCTCCTGTTTTCTCTCTCTTCTCCACAACAAAACAGCAACACAGCAACACCTCAACACCCATGTCAACGCTCTTTGAATATGACTCAATTAGTCCGACTCTGTTGGGGTTGTTCTGCCCATGGATGCTGCCAGGTGGGTTGTTTTTTTTTTTGTTTTGTTTTTCAGTTTTCCGCATAGCATGAAGGACCATTGTCCTGGTTCCATATCCATGCTAATTGCTTGATTTGACAAATTTACAATTGTTCTTGCTCTACATAAAACTGTTGGTGGCTGTATGCTGGCTGTTTTCAGTATCAAAGCTTTCTTAAGCTGAGAAGGATGCTCAAAGTAAACTCAAAGCATGACACAGACGTCTGAACCCCCACAGAAAGTGCAAACAGTCAACGTTCAGTTCCATCTGGTCTTGGAGCGGTACGAACAAGCGGAGGAAAACAAGCTGAGCCGAAGTGGAGAGTCAGTGGAGCCAGCAGAGTGTCTTGTCAGCCCGGTTCAAATGGGAGTAATGAGAGGAACAACTTTGAAGTGCAGAGAGCAGAGAACATAGTGGAGAAGACCTCTGCATTCAGAGCCTGGCTCTAAGTGGGTCATACAGTTTGCCTTTGTTAACAGATGCTGTTTGTTTTACCCTTTGTCTCGCTCTTCATCGGAAAACAAATGTTGGCCACCACTGTGCCCTCTTTCCTACTGCGCTATTTATACTTCATCATGGCTGAGTAACTTTATGTTAATTACAATGTTAGAAACATGATTTGGCTCTGCAGGCTGTTGTGATAAATCCTCTCCAAAACTTCATTTCTATTTACTCATCAGTGTTTGTTCAATTCCTGCTGGAGGTGGATCTGATACAGCCTAAAGACTGTAAACAGCTTCAGTGCATCCTCTATACCGTCTTTCAAAATGTGCTTTTTTTTTCATCTTGTAATACTTGATTAATTCCTCACCGATGGAATCCCCCTGGTTGGGACACAGGGTCAGCAGGCTGCATAACCACTGGATAGGTTCAAAAAGAGAAAATGATCTTGCAAAATAACTCACAGAAGTGTCTTTCTTCTCTGACTGGATGCACTAATGAAGATCAAATATCAGTTACAAACATCTAAGTCAGTGTTTTTCAACCTTGGGGTTGAATTCAAATGGGGACGCCTAAATGTCTAGTAATTGATTAAAAAAATGTGATGAAAATATTTTTTTAACTAATTATTTTTCTTTCCAATCTTAAACAACTATATTTGACACTTTCATTGTCTCCAAAATAAATTGAGATCAAATAACATGCAGCATATAAAAATATCAGAGCTTGCGCATCTTGTTTGAGGGTCATCAGAATTTTGTGATGTCAAAATGGGGTCATGAGCCAAAAAAGGATGGGAATCACTGATCTAAGTAGTAGTTGGCACATGCTCATAGGTTTCATTCTACCTTAAGTTGCCTTCCTGCATTTTATTAATGCTTGTATAAATCCATTATAAGCTGCAGAAACAGCCAGGAGAGCTTTTTTCCTCAAATTACCAAGATGCTGGAGAAGACGATGTCTCTGGTCAACCCACCAAAGATGTCTCGCCCTCTGGGCCAAGAAAAGTCATAGAAATCCACCTACTAGTCAACTACTGCAATTTTTCCCAATCCATCTTCAGAGCAAACACAATGAATGATGTTCAAAGCAATGTTTTTGTGCAGGTAAGTGCTATTCTCTGTTACTGCACAGAGGTCATAAGACTTTGACACCAAACGACTGGGGTCGTTCAGGTCTTACATGTGGTTTTGTTTAGGCCACAAAAGTGAATGATTGTGGTTTTATGCTGGAGACCAGAAATGAACCACGACTGACCCCAGAATCCTGTGCTCAGTGTCTTCTTATAAAACACACATTGGAGGAGCTTTCACTAGCTGGGTTTACATGGAGCCAGATATTCCAATTAGAATCTGTTTAGATGTCCAATCCAAATGAAAATGATTCATGCAAACACCTCAATCATAATAAACAGGCCCAAACCAAATGGTTTGTTTCCAACATTCTGTGTTAGAAACTGTTTTCTTGTCTGTATATAACATCTATTGCACGTCTGTCCGTCCTGGGTGAGGGATCCCTCCTCTGTTGCTCACCCTGAGGTTTCTCCAATTGTTCCCTGTTAAAAGGGTTTTCTATGGAATTTTTCCTCAGTGGATGTGAGGGTCTAAGGGCAGAGGATGTTGTTATGATGCCACGTAAAGCCCTTTGAGACAAACTGTTTGTAAAAACGGGCTATACAAATAAAATTGCCTTGCCTTGCCTTATATCTGGGACTCTCTACTCCAGAGACCATTGGACGATGGGGGGCATGGCCAGCCTGATTGATCTGTCAGGTCCACCAGGCCAGCCAAACCTGGACACATCAGCGGATAAACCACACGTCACAGCCGTCAGCTGACACACATATCCTCTTTTTTTTTTGTCTCTTTAAAAGAAATAGTAAAACCAGTCAAATGGAATTGCATGCTGTTTCACAGGGGTGGAATATTCCTTTTCCCAAACCGGTCGGGTCAGCCCTGGCCCATTGAGAACTCTCTGCCATGGCACACCACTGTAAAACGTCCATAACGGCTTTTTGGAGGAATGCAACTTCCTACTACTGCAGCTACTGTTATTTCTTACTGTATTTAATCTTATGACTCTGTGTCCTCTAGCATGTACTGTACAAATACTTTAATAGGAGCACCATACCAGTACTGGTTTGCTCTCAAAACGACCTCAGTGGCAGGTAGTTAGAAAGATTTCCTGGAGAGTCTGCTTCATGCTGACATGAGTCATTTGTGCAGATTTGTCATTCATGCTGCCAATCCCCTCCTGGGTTCAGATCTGGTGATTCTGGAGGCCACTGTAGTCCACTGAGCTTACATATTGTCATGTTCAAAAAGCCCATTTGAGACGACTTCATGACCTTCATTATCCTGCTGAAAGTGGCCATTAGAGGTTGTTAAACTGTGGACATAAAGGGATGCCAATGTTTGTTTTTTTACACCATTCTGACAAATACCCTAGAGACTGTGTGGAAATCCCAGGAGATCTGTGTTTGCTATAATACTCAAACCAGCCCGTCTGGCTCCCTGCTATCAGCATCGCTGAAAATCTACACATTACCAACATGTCTGACCTTGTAAACTAATACAGTATCAAACATTTTAACCCACTACGTACCTGTCAGAAGTGCAGTTTTAACACTTGCACCTCTATACGGTGATATTCTCTCTTAGATTTCTTTGAGCTGATACAGACACTTGGTTTTATGCAGACAATCCTCCTCACACACAGATCTCTCATTATCTGATCCTGTAGCACTTACTGTATTTCTTTAGTACCCTTCAGTCCACAGCCTGCCTTAATTCGACAGATCTCCTGGCCTTTTCTTAAAACAGCAGTATTTTGACAGACAGAGAACCATGGGGTGTCTGTTTTTCATTTTTGTTTTTAATAATTTCAAAGATGTATCTTGCTGTTGCTGTCTCTGCCTTTCCTGTTCATCCCTTGCCCCCACATCCTCCCCTCCTCCCTCTCTCTCCAACTAGTATCTGACCTGTCTGCTATGATGACCATTAAGTCTGGGCCAGCGGTGCCAGTGGGCCTGCTGCTTCCCTGCTTACGTCCCCCACTGTACCGCAGTCAGCTCGCCGGCCTGGAGCTTTTAACAAGCTGTGCGTTCAGACAGTTGATGCTACAAATGGAACAGCTCTGGAGATGAACAACTGAAGCGCTGCTGAATCCCTTCAGCAAGGGAGGGAGCCAGACCTCCTGCTATCCACCGGAGCGGAGACAGGGGGCCGACTCACATTCAGCCACAGTATGGGATCATATGTACATGTGTCGCTTTGTCACCTCTTCTATCAACACATGCACAATAACAAATACCGAATAATAAATAATGTATTACTAAGGTGATTAAATTCATCACCAACAATTCAGGTTATGATAAACTTAAATGAAATCCATCCTACCATGACAGTGAGGCACAGAGGGTGCACAACGAAAACGGCCTCGCAATCAGCTACAGAACTAATGTGAACTCATGCACATGTGTTTTACTGAGCCCAGAATGTGTGAGAAATCAATTATTTAACTCCATGATGAATTCCAAAGTCATGTTTACAAGTCAGCTGTGACTGAATGAAACCCAGCTCAAACATACACTGTGAGAAACACTGAGAGTTTTACCTCCCACAGCTAAATGAGCAGTTGAAATGATTTTACAGATTCAAATGTTCCAATTAAAATATACAGTGGTTATATAAAGTGTGTATGAAGTGGCTTTAAAATCTAAAACAGTTAAAGACAAACACACACAAAGATGCACACACATGTACTGTATATTGCGACGACCCTCCCATTGTCTTTGAGGTTGTCCTGGTCAGTCCTGCAGCACAGACACAGACATGAAGGCCGTCAGCTGATTTAGTTCACCTGGACCTCCGCCCTATAAAAGTGGGGCCATGTGCTCATTCTCTCTCTCTCTTTCCCTCCCATCTGCTGACATTATTTTGGTTTTGTGCACATCCAACACCCGCACAGCACACATAAGCCGCTTTCCCACTAAAATTAGCGGGTCGAAGCTGGTTTTTTAAACGCGGGTCGACCCGTTGACCCCGCTGGGGGATCAGACAGAGCATAAACCAGTCGCCCCGCTCTCATCCGCGGTGCGAGAAACACTGTGCCACAGCCGCCTGCCACGGAGTGTGAGGTCTGTCCGCCGAGGCAGACGAGGCCTTATGACGGACGTCCACAGTACAACACGTCAGTTAAACAGACTGTCTCTTTTTTTTTCAATCGTTTTTGGTCAGGGTTGTTTGATCTTTTGATCCCAGTCTCGGATGAGAGAAGAGCTTTGTTTTGTTAGGCTACGTGATATGAGACGAGACTGGCGCGTTATGACGTGGCGTCACGTAACGCTCAGCGTCATCACGTAAATTAGCGGGTTGACCCGGGTCTGGCGTTCCCACTACAAGCCAATTGGAGCCGAGCCGATTGAAGGCGATTTTAACCCGCGTCGCTTGCTGAGTCGTTTGACGCGGGTCGAGGCGGCTCGGTGCGCCTTTCCCACTGCCACCAAAAGCCGATTGTTAGCGGGTTTAAACGGGTTCTTTGGCCAGTGGGAAGGGGGTAATACTCACCCATGCATTGTGTTCATGGTAACTCCTGCAGGCTTCCACACCACATTGTATGTTTGTTTTATGTTTTGGTTATAGTAAATGATTTGTTCTTAGTTTATCTGTGTGCGTAATCCTTTGGAATTTGGAATTCTTTGTCACATTCACCGAGCCAGTTTGGGACAGTATATAAAATATTTAAAGACACACACACATTTATGATACAATACATGTGTAATGTATATATATGCTCTGTTCATATTCACTCTTTCTTCTGCTGAAGCCTAAGGCAGCCTTGAAATGTGTTTCTTGTTTCGATGTGCTCTTCAGGTGACTCCAGATTTCAAACGATTTGGCATGTTTTCAGTTTTGTCTGTTAGAAACAACATAATGTCAATGTTGAAATCCCCCACAAATATTCATGAATACTGCAAATATGGTGTGTTATCAAAGGTACATTGTGTAGGAATTACTACCATCTAGCGTTGCAGTTGTATATCCCAAGCAACTCAATCGTATTTTTCATGCTGCATTCACGTGAAATTGGGCAGACAACAGATGGACGACAGCCGCTGCACGTAACGGCATAAACAAGCCTCTATGTAAACAAGTGGTCCGTCAGCACGAGACAAAACAATACATGTGACAATATGTTGTCATGGCGATGTTGTATTGTTTACCTGACCCACATTTTCTCGACTTCTGTGACTAAAATGACATCTGGTTTGTTACCGACGGCCGTCTGCCTGACTGCAGGTGAATGCAGCATCAGTGTAACGCTCCATTCCTCCTCACTGCGTTACCGCGGTGACTTTTCACAGACGCCACCTCGACCTGAGCCGACAGCTCCGGTGTCTCCGCTGAGTTTCCGTGGTTTCCTACCGTCACGCTGCCACTGAACGTAAAAACATGGCAGCCAGCACCGAGCTTACCCGCTCCATGTAGATATGAATGATATGAACGGCTAATTCAGAGCTGAAAGGAACACTTCAGTTTGTTGATGGGGGGGATTACTGAAAAACATATTTTTGAATGAAGTAATCGCTTTTTGTGTCAGGTGACTCTCATAAGGATTTGGTTGGACTACAAACTCAATGCATTTCCTTTATTTTCATGACTATTTACATTGTAGATTCTCACTGAAATTCCACTAATGAACCCTGACAAGGCACACCTGTGAAGTGAAAACCATTTTCAGGTCAGTTCACCTCTTGAAGCTCATCAAGAGAATGCCAAGAGTGTGCAAAGCAGTAATCAGAGCAAAGGGTGGCTACTTTTAAGAAACTAGAATTGGTGGGGGCAGAGATAGAGGAGGAGGAGGAAGAAGGAGAGGAAGAAGAAAAGAAGAAAGAGAACACAAAGAAGAAAATACATGTTTTCAGTTATTTCACACTTTTTTGTTAATTCCACATGTGTTAATTCATAGTTTTGGTGCCTTCAGTGAGAATAAAGGAAACACATTGAATGAGAAGGTGTGTCCACACTTTTGGCCTGTACTGTATGTGTTATATTTATTAATTGTAATATATAAATGTTAAATACGTAGGAACACTGCATGTAAGTCCCTCTTCCTGCAAGACCGAATCAGCACCATGTTTTTCCTCCCAATAGCTGACCTGAATCTGCCACTGTTACTGTACATTAATAATAATGAACTTGGTCATGTTACCCTAACACAACAGAATAATTACAATTACACACCTGGTATTAATGTGGCTGATAATAATAGCATGAAGGAGGAAAGGGGTCGGGATGAAGAGAGGAGAATTAGAGATAAAAATGGGAGGGAGGGGGAAAAGACATTAAAGAAAGACGGAAGATGAAAGGAGGGAGGGAGAGAGAAAAACACTGGAGAGCTGACACCAGCAATGTTGGTGGCACTGAAAAAGCACAGACTTTCTTTTATTTCTCTCTCCAGCAGTCTTTCACCTAACTCAAATTACCCTTGACTTGGTTTTTCCTACCTTACACTGTCTAACTTCATGTACAAACACACACACACACACACACACAAACAAACACAATAAACGCCACACATAACCCTTCCAGTTGCGAACAGAGCAGAGCCTGGCCGCCACACGAGGGAACAAACAGCGTGCAGCGTTTATAGAATGGGCTCCCAGATGGCCCGGTCCTATCAGCCTCTATAATCAATGGAGACGTCGGGGAGATCGCAGCTACAGCTCTCAGGAGGAAATGAACAGACTCCAGGCACCTGCCAAGACGGCAATAAAGAAATACAAATGACCTGCTAATTGCAAAGCCTTCAATTCACCAGAAACAATCAAGTTCAAGAATGCAATAAAGTCTTTGAAGGTGCTCTTGTCTATTTTTTTATTATTATTATGATTATTTCTTAACTGGCTCTGTTTAGTGAGGAAACCTGCTGTATCTGACACTGCAGTGGAATATGCATGATACTGAGTCAGGGCTTTCACACAGAGAGAACTAGTCTTTCTTTGCCAATTTAGCACTTCAGTACCATATTAAAGCAAATATGAAACTTTTTTTTCCCTGTGAATTTTTTTGTGATAGCGCTGAGAGCTATAAGAGCCCAGTGAGTGTTTTGATGGACATCACCCTGTTATGACAACGCTATGTGTGTCAATGCGGTGCAGGAGAGGGCAACACCAGGGGAGCTGCCAGACACATTTTAATGTTAGAAATGTGCTGAACGGCCAAATGTGCAGAGAGTAAGGGGGCTGAGAGAGCTCGCCTCGCTGTGACAACATTCATGAGCTGTGATTGTTAGAAAACCTATACACAGATTGGCTGTGATGCCGGGGAATAGGGACCAGGCTCTGTAGATTCGTCTCCCCGTCTCACCGTAATGATTTCTCCAGGTGATAGAGAGTAACCTTGAGTCCTACAGGGCTGTTGCTCCATACAATGAAGGGGACATGTCTCCGGTAAAATGAGCCCTTCTCTTGCTGGCGCTGCTTTTATTGTCGTGTGAGCGTCACTTTGATGGTATCGTTCAGGAAGCGCATTTTGCTCTGGTGGTGAATTCACCTGCAAGATTGAGACTGATTTCATTCCCTTGACTGTCTTTGAAGATGTGTGCATCATGTGTGTATCATTCTGGAGTGTGTGCGTGTGTGTGTGTGTTCGTGCTTTGTTAAGGGATAATCCATAGATACATTATGTTTGGGCTTGGTTGGTTTCCTGCTGTGCTCCTGTTCCCTGTTTCCCAGTGTTAGTAGTGGTTAGATTTTATAATTTAACTTCAGTTAAGCATTAAGTGTACCTGTGTAATCTGTGACACCGGTTCCCCTTGTTTCCAGTTTCTGTGTGAATCATGCCCTGCTGGTGGTACAGGCACACGGGAGGGGTATATAACTTCTTAAAGGGATAATTCACCCAAAATTCTAATTTCATTCTCATTCTCATTATCTACTCACCCTCATGTCGACTAAGGGCTGGGAGAAGTTTCAGAGTCCTCCGTGCCTTTTCTGAGTTACAGCGCGGCTCCGTGCAGCACTGCATGTCCATATGTCGGTTGCGAACGGAGCTCCCTTTTCTTCGTCCAAAAAGACACACCAAAAAACATCCAAATACCTCCATAGTGCTCGTCTGTAATGTCCCTCTTGTATTGAAGCCCCAACATGAGAAATTGCTCCGAAAAAAATTAAATAAATCTATATTTTAAGCTTGTTTATGGTGAAAGCTCCCAGTGTCTAAAACTATAGGGATTATGGCAATGGGCCAATTTGCCAAAATGTTAAACTATCCCTTTAATGTAACTTGCAAGAACACAGATAGTCATATTTCTCCAAGTGACTAAATTCCAATTTAACTCACGAATCATCTAAAACTTTGCTTTCCATAAATATCATATTAAATGATTGACATTTGCACATATTTTTTGCACTGATTGAGATTTTTTTTTTGGATTACAACTACAACTGTATATCAGTTGATGAGGTGAGGTGGCTCATATTTTGCTTTGCCTTTGTGTTCAATAAAACCAAACTTTATAGAATAGATGTTTCCTTTAAAATAGGGCTGTCAACGTTAATGCATGTGATTAATCTGGAAAAGATAACGTGTTAAAGAAAGATGGATGCACAATTAATCACGTCATGTGACTTAGGTAGAGCCTGTCTATGGGCGGTGGCCTGTCAGATATACGGCAGCTTCAGGAGGACAATATTTTTCATTCACAACAACGAGCCTGTCATGTATGTCTTTCAAAAGACTGGCTCACACTGCAGGTTCCCTCTGTTAACACAGAACTTGGAAAGACCAGTTTCTCTTACTGTGCACCTACAACCTCAACACTCTGCAAAATCATTGGAAACTTACCTCACTTTTATCAATAGGACAATTTAAAACCATACATCTTATTTTACCTCTAACTGCTCCTGCTTTTAACTACTTATGTTTCAATTTATCCTTGTCACCTTTCACTCCGGTATTCTGTTACACTTTTGTATGTTTCAAATGTTATGCCTTCTGTTTTGTGTTTCATCTCAGCTACAAATGAGGTTACTCCTCAACATATCTCTGAGTTTAAATAAAGGTTATGAAATGAAATTAAATGAAATGTGATTTGTTTCTGAAGGTTGAGGTGTACAGTCAGACACATAGGCTATATTATATACACTAATTAAAACATAGTGCTGATGTGAAAAAATAAACAACTATGGTGTGTTATTGTTTTTCACCAGTCTGTAAAATTGCATCCCTAAATTGTCATGGATTACTGTAACTATAGGAACATAAATACGATATTATATTAACAGTCTATGTTATAAACTGGATAAATAAATACTTAATTATGTATACTTACAATCATAAATGATGTGTTCTCTTAGATTTCAAAATGTTTATTGTGCAACACCACACAAATGTATTTGTTTTTTGTCCACACCAAAATACAAGTCATTTTAGTATTTTAATCATGATTACAGTAATGGCAATTAATCACAGAGTAGGATTGTGATTAATCAAATAAATTTGTTTGATTGTTTGACAGCCCTACCTTAAAGAGAAGCTCTGAGTGGATGTGTCTCTCCTTTGTTGTAAAATGGTCAGTCAGTGATGTTTTGCATTTGTTTAGCCTGCCAAGATACTGTCAAAAGTCTGGTTTAATATGGAGAAAGACAAAATCTTTGAAAGAGGGTGGACTCATCGATTAGAGATAGATTTAAATGGGTAAGCCCCTATGAATCAGAGCCTGTTGGAGACCCTCTCCAGGGAGCCGTGGAATGGAGGTTGACACATGGGCAGGGTGGGCTCAGGGTGAAGCAGCATCATGAGTTGAGCTGCTGTAGAAGCAGAGGAACTAAAGGCAAGTTTAACATCCTTCAGCTGAGAACTGGAATAATGGCAAGTCACTGTACAAAAAGGATGATTATGATGACTGGCTTTAAAGCCCTGAATCACAATGAATTTGAATGATCGTCGTCATCATGAATCATCTTCCTACTTACATTTATATCTAAAACTTCATTTTTATCTAAACATATCAACAGTGAACATTAAAACAGTAATATGTTTCCCAGTTTGGATTCCCCACAGTTTTTTTTCCAATACCTTTTTCACGTTGCTAACTTTTCTTTATCTTCATATTAAATCTGTTTGTCTTCTAGTAAAACACTCTCCATTACTCATCTTGAACTCACAAGCAGTTACATAAATGTATTCAATCAAATGTGACTTGGATTGAACCAACCACATCGACAATTTAAAAAGTGAAAGAAAAAAAAGCACTTGACCGTTTGCTGGTGGGAGTATTGAGTTAAGAAAGAGCTCATAACCTTGTTAACACAATCAAATGATGTGGTTTAGCTCAGCAATTTATTAATTTCTCCCTGAACTCCTCCTATGGTGGCTCTGAGAGCTCAAGGCACTGAAACTGAAGAAATCACAAAAAAAACTGCAAATTCCCAAATCATCTTTAATCAGATTTGTAAAGACATGCACTGCAATGCATGCAACAGTTGTTCTAGGAGACGTGATGAACCGGGCTCAGGCTTGTTTAAAAAGTGTATCCCGGCAGGTTCATCAATGATTCATTGTTTCTTTGTTGTTTTGTTTGAGATCTGTTTTTTGGGGCATTTTTGCTCTTTAACTGATAGGATATAGTGGAGAGAGAGACTGGGGGAATGACACGCAGTTACAGGTCAGCACAGTCAGGAATCAAACCTACAAGCACTGCATTGGCATTGCTAACATGGGACGGACTCTTAACCACTTAACGAGCAAGCAACCACTGGTCATGATATTTGGATTTTGACTTGAATTAATCTGTACAAAAGTTTGTACTATATGTAGAATGTGATGGAAGAAAAATGGAAGATTATTAAATCGCTAACATAATAATGATAATACAAAAGTACTGTAGGCATCTGAATTTATTATAAAGTATATAAAAAAAGGAAGGAAGACATCTTTATCCATTTCACATAACTGAAATAGCTTATGGCTTATGAGAAATATGTATGAATATACATTTGTGGGTGGATTACAATTAACTATTATAGATATGATGATAATAATACTATAACAAATAATCAATTTATTACATATGATAATATTAAAGCAGAAGTAAGCGGAATGTTTGTGTTAATATAAGTCTTAAATAGTTATATCTTCCAACAGCAATCACTTACATAGAGTGTTTGGTCTGAAACACGGGTCTGTCAGTCACTCTGCTCTGCTCTGAGCCGAGGAGAAAACTTTCCTTGTATCCTACAACCTTTATCCAATGAGGAGAGAGAACAGCATGAAGGGCTGTGTGTGCAGCCAAGGGATGCGCGTGAATGTGGTGACGTAGGGACGAGGACCAATAGATCCATGACGAGGGTGGGGACTGCTAACTCCATCGGCTGACAAGAAGTTAGCCAAAACGACCGGATCGCTTACTTCTGCTTTAAGCAATAGCCTCATTATATGGTCATGTATATTTATCATATATTACATTAATACACTATCTTAGAAATATTTGGGTTGCGCAAAAAGAGAAAATGAAAAATATAAAGTGAAAAGGTTGTTGTTGGAATCTAAATTCCATTAGCAAGAATAAGAGAGAGATGATACAGTGTAGTTAGGATGATGTCTCAGTGGTACCCATCCTCCCCCCACACCCTAACCATCGCTTGTGCCCATGAGAAACATGTCCCTATAGTTTTGTAGAACTGAATTTACACGGCATTGATCTGTTGCATCATGTTTGTTTGTGGTGTGTGTGTGTGTGTTTTCTTCAGCTGCTGTGTGTGCTGGATCAGGAGGTGACGGTGTAGTTCTCCGCTGCTGCTAAACTACACATCTCTCTGAGCGTGGTACATGGAGCTGAAGTCATGACACCTCATCCAGGCCAGACTCTGCTCCACTTGCAGCTCAGTGCACTCCATGAAAAACCAGCTGCACTACACCACTTGCTGAGTTAGTTTAACAAAGGTCATTGCCATTTTCACGATCCTCTTTTTTTTCCAGTGTTGGTAACACATAACAGTATTAAATGGGATAGATAGTTTACTGTCATGAATTCCATCATCTTGGCTTATTCCAGCCTCTGAATCCTGTTCACATTTTGCTCCAACATAATGCTGATACTAAAAGTAATTTCCCCCCAATTTATACTTAGAATATTTCATAGCATCAGTAAAAAAGGATGCAAGTCTATATCTCTGGTCTTTGCCTGTTACATTATGTGGTGACTGTCTCAGTAAAAACAACACAGGATCCATTGGGTTGGAAATTTCCATTATTTTTCTCAGCCTCCTATCTTGCCAACACCCCTGCAGTAACTGGGCAGTCCCACAAGATACAGGAGTGGTTTCCTGTCCACATTTCCTCCAACATCTTCCAGCATTACTGACTGACTGAACCTTTATCAAACATTCAATGTCAGTGGACCTCTGGAAAATATAATATTTTATTTTCCAATTGAAGTGTTTCCATAGATCAGAGTTAATACCTCCGAGGCAGCTCAGGCAGGTTCTGTCTTTAATACTATTTGAGTCTAGCTCCAGCTTCAACCCTACTCCAACTCCTACTTCTTTTTGTTATTATTATTTAATAACAATTAAATTGAAAACCAGCTCTTATTTCCAATGACAACCCTAACCCCTACATCTATAGCAAGGAAACAAATGTAGACAAATTCATATCAAAATGTAAGATTGTAATATTTACAGTCGGTATATACAGCAATTTGGATTCTGAAGGACAACTAGTAGCAGGAGCAACGATCACAGACTGTTCACAACAAGTTTGTTAAGGAGAAAAATGGCATGAGCAAGCTGAGTTTTAACTTCTGTTACAACTGGTTCCAATAGAAAGTGCAAACTGAAATGAGAAACGTCCAAAGGAGGTGCAGACCTTTGAGATGAGCGTGTTAATGTAATTACTGGAGCGTAAGTCACGGTCACTGTTATGGATGTTGAGTCGAGGCCAGAGATAAGCAGGGGTCAATTATGGTTTTGAAAATAAACTGATACCATTAAATCAATGGATGTGAATGGAGTGATGGCCAGTTGACAACTGAGTACAGATTGTAGTGCTGGGTGAAAGGAGTGGATAGCGGTGTGCTGATGTGAGGCATATGGAAATGTTTTTCTATTACCTTGATTAAATAATTGGATTTTTTTTTCTCTCTTGATCTTCCTGGTTTCATTCACACAATCTTTACTGTACTGTAGGTTCCCCTAGCAGCAGCACTGCTCAACTAACTAGGTAATCACATCAGCCATTTCTTAATACAGTCCAGCTCTGAAGTCTGGAGAAGGAGGAGGGATATCATATTCCCAGTTGGAACAGCAGCAGGCGACACTTCAACATGCCTTTACTTGACTGTGCTGTGGCAAAGTAATCTAGACTCAACATTTAATATGCAGCACACTCTCTCTGCTCCTTTTCATTTGCATGTTCTTGAATAAGACTGTGTATTTATCATATGGAATGCTGGTTATTATTAAATTATGATATTTTCAGGCGCACGAGCGAATGCACTAAGACACAATTCAAAGTTCAGAGTCTTTATTACAAAAATAAAGTAAAGACAACCAACAGATATAATGTGAAATTTCTGTATTGTATGTAATGAAGCATTGAGGATCCATACATACTGGTTATATCCTTGTCATTGTGGCCTCAGAATTCCTTGGCTTTACAAAATTCATTCATTCATGTGATGCCACCAAATATTACAATATTTTGTGTGATGCCACATAATATTACAATATTTTGTGTTGTTTGTTGTATGGCTGGCTGTTACAAAGAGTTTTCCTGTTTAATATTCCAACAAACATTGTGTAGTCTACATTGCATCACTTTCGAAGTGACATAAAATACACAATTGTATGTGGACAGACAGAGGCTTGTGCAGTCAAGAACACACAACCACAGTGAATACAAGGTATCAGGAAAGTTTGTTCAAGCTTGTATTTTATTTTTTACAGTTCACACTGGGGTGAACTTATTTTGACTCTGAGCACCAACTAGCTGTGTGTGGAGTGTGGAAGGAAGGGATGGTGGGTTATTTTTTCACACAATGTTATTAGTGCTTTGACACTTGCCCCATCAAGCTATGGGACTCAAAATATTCAAAAGCCTAAATAGTCAGTTTAACATAACAACTGTATCATTGCTATTGTGGTGTATAGCCTTCACTGTCACCCACACTGATATTTCTAGTTTTGCCACGATGAATGACAATGAATTCTAACTTCCCACCTGCAATATAAATGCATCAAATGCAATTTTATCTTCAGGCTTCCTCTTGGGTCTTAGGCTTCTTTGAGTGACTGTGCAAAGATTATAGATCTGTTATGGAAATAGTGAAGAAACCTCTCCAGCAGTAGATAGGTATTGTTCCCAGTATTATTTAGGCCCGTGCATGAAACGTTGATTAATTAGGATTGCTGCTATTAGACTTACTCATACTGACACATTTCTTGCAGCAACATCAAAGTTTCATGTCAAGTCTGTTTATTCAGACTTGGATCTTATATAATTATAAAGCATTCATCTCTGCAAATTGTATTTTAAGAACACAGTAATCTGGTTTGAGAAAAAAAGAACAGCACTACTGCCACTACACATGTTTTATATGATGTTGAGGTTTTATTCTGGCTTTGTAGTATAAGAAACATTGTGCAGCTCTTTTTACTGACACTTCAATAGCATTTCAACGTAATAGAGCTGACCAGCATTACTTTTAAGACAATTTCATTATATTAGTTTTTGATGAAGTTATGTATAATTGGTTTGATGAGTTATCTCATGGACAGACAACAGTGAGTACAGGAACTGTAATAAGATGTAACACTCATCTTTATGCTGATGACACAGTTTTGAATTGCATTGTTGACAATGTGCAATCTGCTACCAATGTAAGAGATGATCTTAATAACCATTTATTAGTTTGAAATGCAGACAAACCCCAATTTATGCTTTTCTCTAGAGCCAAAGGTGTTGATTTTAATAAACTCCTAATCACATCTGGATTGATGCAAAGCTATCCTTCAGAAATCATGCCTCAGTTGGTGATGACATTAAGCCAGAAAGACTCGCAATGCTAAAACTTATTGATGCAGTCTACACATCTGCTTTTACTGTAGGTTAATTATAGATGATGCTTGTAATACACATCATTGACTCCTGTGTGATAAGGTTGGCTGATTTCTCTGTGAGGTATGATTTACTTGTGTATTTGTTTATTTACAAAGCCCTCATTGGAAAATTGCTGCCATATCTCACTTCCATGTTAGTTGGTTCCACTTCACCTTATATTGACAGGACATTGCTTTGTGCCCCTCGCTTTTGTCTTTTATGCACCATCCAGTCAGAACTCACAACAGAACTTTTCAGACTTGGTCCCTCTCTGTCATTTTAGAGAGTTTGACTTCTGTTTGAAAACTTTTTTTTCCTTTTTTTTTTAAATTCTTACCCACCTACGGTACTAAATGAGAGCTGCTTCACCCTCAATGACCTTTGACTCAATATATAATACATATTTAGACTTGATTCACAAATGAATCCCGCATTGCTCAAAATGTGCCATGAAGTATAATTTTCCAAGTGCCTAATAATGGAAGAAATGTTATATAATTCAATTCTATTCAATTCAAAAACCTTATTGTCCACCACAAGTGACAGAAAAAACTCCTTCAGTTTGGGCTCAAAACAATAAAACATGGGGTGTGGGGGGTCCATGGTGATGAAGAACACTTATTTTCTTCTACTTTTGTATTCTTCTTTGTTCTTGCTTTCAACTGTTTGTTTTTATGCTGTTCTTTTTAAAATGTCTTTAAAAGTCTTTATGTAAAGCACATTGAGTTGCCTCTTGGTATGAAATGCACTATATAAATAAAGATGCCTTGCCTTTCATTGCTTTGCCATGCCTTGCAGAGTTCATTCATTTTATTCTGGAGGGAACTCACATTTGACATTGTGAAAGCCGGCAGTGGGAGCTTGCTTCCTCATCGGTATAGTCTGTTCCGTATTCCCCCTTTTCCTGCGAATGCGTTTCCTTAGCAAACACTCGGGGATCAGATCCAGAAGTGGCTGGTGCTGGTGTTTTCCAGGAGGTTGGTCGTGGCTCCAAAAAGTCGGCCCGAGTCCCCGGTCTTACAGACTGATCAGCTGTTGAGCTGCAGCACGCCGAGGCCGGTTGGTGAAAACTTAGCGGAGTCCAAAGTGTTTGATGCCTCACTCCTGAACTCATTTTGATACACTGCTGCTTATGTGAGAAACCACACCACACAAGACAACCACGATCCAAAAAAAAGAGCCTCAAACCGCGAGTTGCTCAAATAGGAGCGCCCCGCCGCCATCAGCCACAGTATAAATCCACATACTGTATGTCACCAGCTACCCTCCTCAGCTAATCACACATGCTGTTCTGAAAAGGGCTTTGGTTATAAATGTCAACTGAGTTTTCAATGAGTTTTTCCTTCTTCATTCATTTTTCTTGATTGCGGTGTAATAATTATATGATTACGTTAACGACACAGTATGGTTTTTTGAACAAACTGTTCAACTGATTTTTTCATTGTGTAGCCCTCCAGTTTTGCAGTACAGTAAGGTTCAATGCTATAACTCAAAACACTGACATTTCAAGACAACACTGTACACTTCATTCCTTCTGCTGGCTACTAACATTTGTCTGCCATCTGTTTTTTTGTTTCTTTGGAGGTTTGTCAGAGAAAAAAAGAAGAAAAAATCCTGTGAAAAGAGGCAGTTGAAGAATATTTACTAGGAATGACACAGAACAACAAGTATGTGTCTTACAGGTCACATCATTTCTACTGTGAGCTGTGTGTATCTGTACGTGCATTTACACAGAGTAGTGTGTGTTTAAAACATCTTAGCATGTCAAACACCGGTGTGGCCACTTCTATTTCTGCTCTGTCTGCATACACCCAATTACAATGATGTAGTGTGTTACACTGCTACGAGCACAAACACATTTATCCCTTTGTTTTTGTTTTTTTTACAGCGAACCCAGCATCATGATAAACACTACCTTTGTTAATAACTGTTGCAGGAGGCAATGCAGGGAGTTTAAGCCAGTGCTTAGCTGTAACAGAATTATTGTTTAAGCTACTGTAATACTCTGAAGCATTAATCTTTCTCATCCAACTGATATTTGCTGTTGATTTGAGCTCTTCCAATATTTCTAAAGGACCATTTCATGGCAAAGCTCCATTGTTATCAGTGATTATTTTAAGAGGTGTTAAATTTACCTTCTGTCACAATTAACTGAAGTTATTTTGGAACATCAGTTATGTTGTCAGCCATCCCATTGACTTTTATGCACAAAACAGTAATATTTTTAGTGGTTGCAATTAAACTATGGAGTACCTTTTCTTTCAAATGGATATATCACATATCACAGTTTAGGATGAATCCTTTAACAGGCAGTCGAGAGAACTGTGGCTCAATTTTGTGAGCGAAGGGAGAAGGTATATGCAGTGGAGCGAAGATAAGAGTGTTTTGCAGCACTGACGGTTGGAGGAGATGTTTATACAGTTGCTGTCTGTTGAGGAGGGAGGAGCAGATAAGGACTACAGCTCTTCCAGCTTCTATGGCTCAAATCATCTGCTCAAGACCCATTGGATCCCATCACTTTTGCCTTCAAGTGTATTAGATGTATGCAATTCCCTGTCATTCACAAAAGGCTGCTTTAAAAGAAGAAAAAAAAGAGGCTCTCTCCCTTTCGGATTTGTGTGACAATTTGCCTTTATGGAGTTTCTGCAGGCAGACAGATGGAAGAATAGGCAGCCAGGCTCCTCTCAGCAGGCACGTGTTGGCGACCCAGTCCCTAAACCCAAATCACTGAACCTGTATGTCCAGGACAAGGCTATGGGATGTTACAAAAGAAGCCAATCTCAAGGTGGAGATAATGCTTCTTGTACCATGTAAAAGCACGGTAAATCTTTTGTAGTTCAATATAAAACATCTTAAGCAGATCTGTGGTTAATGTGTGACATTTCCTCTTTTTTTATCATTTTTATACTACTTCTCCTACTACTATTATTTACATTATTATTATTAGTTAGTTAGTAGTAGTAGTGCAGTAGTAGCAGGAGTAGTAGCAGTAGTAGTGCCATGGTTAGTCGTAGTACCGGCAGTGGTAGTAGTAGTAGTAGTAGGAGGAGGAGGAGTAGTTTTAGTAGTAGACTAGTAGTAGTGTTAGTGTTACTGTAGTAGTAGTAGTAGTAGTAGTAGTAGTAGTAGTAGGAGTGTTAGTAGTAGTACCGTAGGAGGAGTAGTAATATAGTGTTAGTAGTAGTACGAGTAGTAGTATCGTGTTAGTAGTGTAGTAGTAGTTAAACTACTACTACACTACTAACACTATTGTGTTAATTTAAAGTTTAAATTAACACAATAGTGTTAGTAGTAGTACGAGTAGTAGTATAGTGTTAGTGTTTTTTTCCTCCCTTAAAGGGATAGTTCAACATTTTGGCAAATTGGCCGATTGCCATAATCTCTATAATCATAGTTTTGTTACCTTTATTTGTCGGTGCAAGCTATTTTTAGAATGGCGGAGCAGAGCTGCAAGCTGCTCAGAGCTATGCTACGGAGGCTAATGGGATTTCTTGGTTTCCCTCATCAAACTCATCAAATACACAATGTAACAACTCCAAAACGCTCTGGTGGACAAGTTGTGACCTGCACATTCACCACGCTATGAGATAATAACAGAACGTGACAAGACAGAGCCGTTTTCGAGGTAAATACAGAGGCTGCTTGCTGAAAATCTTTCCCTGAAGGTAACGCGCATCAGTGGTTTTGCATGAATTTACCTCGAAAACGGCTCCGTCTGGTAACGTTACATTATTATCTCATAGCGTGGTGAATGTGCAGGTCACAACTTGTCCACCAGAGCGTTCTGGAGTTGTTACATTGTGTATTTGATGAGTTTGATGAGGGAAACCAAGAAATCCAATTAGCCTCTGTAGCGTAGCTCTGAGCAGCTCTGCTCCGTCATTCTAAAAATAGCTTGCACCAACAATTAAAGGTAACAAATCTACTGCTATGACTATAGTGATTATGGCATTGGGCCAATGGGCCAAAATGTTGAACTATTCCTTTATGGAAATTGCTATGGTAATACTACTACTACTAACACGGAGTAATTCTTTTCAGGTACGCAACACTTGAAATAATGAAAACACAAGCATTTAAAATGTCCAACATTGATATTAGGAGTAATGGAAAAAAACAGAAAATTCTGCACACAGGGAAGGTGTGAAGGGAACCTAGAGAAAGGCTGCTTCCACCGTTTTTAACTGTCCTCTGCTACAGTTCATTGTGGTCTAGTACCTCTCATGCATGCAGTACCATCTGATCACAGTCTGATTGCTCCCAAATTCATTCATTCCATTGTTAGTAAAACAGATGAAGGGATGGAATGTGTTTATACATTTTAGATTTCATATCAAACAAGACAACCTTTTGGGTGGGTCTGCCCATCTCCATCTACCCTCCCACCCACAGCCAGTCATTCACCAAACACACATGCCTCCAGCCAGCCTCAGTTTCAGCCCTGATGATGCTATTTGAAATGAAATTAAGTAGCAGTGTGATTTCCATATTTTAACTGCAAGCTCCATGATGCTGTTGCATTTTTGTGCCGGCAATAAGTCTCATGAAAGGTTTTGCCCTTGGGCCATACAAAATAACTTCTGTACAATATGAAGTGGGCCAACAATATAAAGCAAGTGTCTGCTATTTTCTTTTTCCTCTCTCAGATGTTTACTGGACAACAGCAGCATCCTCTCAAGGACACACTACTTATTCTTTTCTAAAACTGCACCACCCCCCCTCACTGTGCAGACTAAATTGCTTAAATTAGCATTACTGAGGTGTTTTTCATTTGCGTTTGACTAGTTGGTTTATCATTTGCTATAAAGATGAAGTGGGCAACACAAACAAGGCTCATTATCATCACTGGTGTTCTGTGCTCTTAAGTATCCTCTCCTTCTTCCACGGACTATTTGTCTGTGTTTGCTGCCATCTCCCTCAAGATTGAATGCTTTGCATTTAAAAACTTGGCCACCCTGGCAGCCTGACAAATGAAGGCAATAGCATGTTTGGAGACACCTCGTTCAACAGTTATTGAAGTTGATAACTTATAATTTGCATATAGATAAGGCATCTTACCTAGACTAAATCTTTAGCATATAAAGTAGAATTGTACTTTTTTTTATTTTTCTTCAAGCCGAATTATACTGACAAAAGCTGGCATACAATTTGAGGGTAGATTGATTCAAATGTTTGGGTGGTTCTTGGAATTTAGCAGGCAAGGTTGTCAGTGTGCTACTTGAGGATGTAATTACAGGTGAAAAAAAAAATCTCATTAGGCCTTATAGACAGTGATTTTGCTCTGTTTGGAAAAGACAATATCTACTGTGCAATTATCCAGTCAGGCTAAATTCACTCCATAAATACTACAGTTTCAGGATGAATCATGCATGAGTAAAAGGCACATGCAGAGGCACAATTCATTCACATGCTGAAAGGAACTCAGTAAACATCCAACTATCACACACACGCCTCTCGAGCAGCTTCAAGTTCCCATTTCAGCGGCAGCCAGTGCTATATTTAGCTAAATGCATGTTTGCGTTTGATACCGTTACCGGCGCTGCTTAAGCCTCCTCACAGGTCGTCTTCTTGAAACGGGAACTGCCCTTCGAAAGTGTGAAAAAAATAAAATAAATAATCACAAGGCGGTTTAGTAGGGATAAGAAGCTATTCAGACACTGTAGGGATAAGCCTGGTTAATACCCTGTGAACTAAACATAACGCTGTTAATGCAAACTGCCATTTTGCCAGCTGTCAGGGAGCAGGAAATTGCCACTCGAGTGAAACTTAAAAAGAAAAATCAAAGTAAGAAACTGCATGGTTTTGTTTGTTTTGTTTTGTTTTTAATCAGAACTCCAGTTTGTGCTTAAAAGCGCGAACCCAAGTTCAGTGTACCATAAAGAATGTTCTGTCTCCAAAAAAGATGCCGCTTACACAATACATTAATGCTATTATGGGGATTAAGCTGGCAAATCAAACTCTATCCATGAATGTTAAATAATATTTTTAAAAAAGGTCATTTTCATTTTTCATAGTAAGACAGTTCAGCACACCCAATATGCAATCCATTATGAGCAGTTAGCCCATGAGTTCCTTTTTAAACAACTTCAATAAAAAGAGCTATAGTTTTAATGTTGGTCTATATGGTATGTGCTAACCAAACATCTCTAACACTGTAGGTGTTCAGTGAATGTTCTCTGTATTATTGGTTACTATAGATGAGGTCGACTGCCTCTGAAAGTCTGAGGGTAGACGAGTTCAAAGAAATCTTCTGGCACTTCAGATACTGTATCCTTGAATTTTTGAGCAGCAATGTAAAGAAACCCGTCACATTGATCACTTCATATAAACAGCTGTTATAGACCACTGGGGACAGCTGTGGTTGCACGAATAATTACATTGTTTTTATTGTCAATTTTTTTTTTCCTTAATATTGTTTTCTAAATAGCATTAATTTGTTGCCTCTACGCGGAACGGGAGCGAGAGAGAGTTAGGTCTTGAAGGTCTAGAAGAGAAACTCAAATTTCCTTTATTGGCTATAAAAATTCCAAATGATCTGCAGCTTTTTACAACTTAGAGAATTTACAAAAACTGGCTGTTATCATGCTGTTCAGACTTTTTTATATCATTAGTCTAGGGTTTAAACTGAGAGCAGACCATAATGACTGCTCCTCCCCGTGGACAAATGAGGCATTGCAGCTGATTTTCACTCAGGCTGCTTTGGGACGTTTCCAGTCAGGGGCCTCACTGATGACGTCATCAGGGGGGATCACATTTCTCCCATGGACCTGTAGGCAACCAGTCATGGATCAGCCAAGTACCAGCCAAGAGCCAGCCAAGGGCCCATCATGGAAACAGGGGAACTTTTGAATGGCTTCATCTGTATAATGAGACAATCATTCAGTTTTAGTGCTAAGTCCCTTTACTGCAACCTTTGACTTACACATATGTGTGATTGGAGGATCAACTTTTTTTCCTCTCTCTCAGAGTGATTACTTTACTTACTGAGCATATATTAAAGCTGAAACAAAAACTGTTTCTAGTGGAGTAAGTAATATGACAGAGTCAGCAGGATGGGCAGATGGAGAGAGCAGAAAAATGTTCCTCTAAGCCAGTGGTTCTAAAGCAGAGGTCTTCAACAGGGGGTCCGTGACCCCTAGGGGGTCCGCGGAGGTGCTGCAGGGGGGTCGTGGAATATTTGGTTGGTTAGGCAATGCTTTATATCTTTTAGTTTCCACATTTATGTTTCAAATAAAAACGTAAATTTTGAATAGCTTGTCCGCGCGGGTATCATGCTATCAACAGACATTGTTGATATTGGCATTGGAATCAGTTAACAAGGTCTGCTTATAAATGGCAGTGTCGCGGCGGTCACCCTACTCACTGTATCTGTAAAACATGAATATATGAAGCTGTGTATTATTTGAAAATCTTTGCAGTGAATGTACAATAACAAAGTATGTTTATACATGGCACTGGGCCAAGATTAATACAATTTTATATAATATAGTATCCCTGCACCATCTCTCCATCAATTGGGGGTCCTTGGCTTGGAAAATGTTGAAGAACCTTGCTCTAAAGGACAGACTTGAATTGAAGGTGGATAGAGCAAGGTAGCGTGTGTGGATGAACAGTGATCAACATTGTATGAATGAGACTTTCATTTACTACTTTATTTGGTTACATCTACATGATGGCAGCAATTGCCAAATACATTCATAGAAGCTAATGTTGGACCAGGTCACAACCATTAAGATACTCAGGCTAAATGATTTTTTCATGTTCTAAGGTGTTTTTCCCCTCTTTGTTGCTCCTGATTTGTAGTGTTGGGCACGTTACTTTTAAAAAGTCATTAGTTAGAGTTACTAGTTACTTTCCCCAAAAAGTAATTGAGTTGGTACCTGCATTACTACATTGCAAAAGTAACTACAGTAATTACCAGGGAAAGTAACTATTGCATTACTTTTTTTTATAACATGCTCAAAGTATTCCTCCAGACAGGCAGGGTCCATGACACAGCGTCACTGCGGAGCCTGCCTGTGTGGAGGAATACTGCTTTTTCCGACTAGTTGATGGACTGAGAAAAAATGTGTAGGCTTCATAACGTACACTTTAACGGGTGTCATTACTGAAAAAAGTAGTCCTGTTATTTTATAACGCTGTTATTCTCAACACTGCTGATTGGTGATGTGTGTCAGAACAGCTGTCGTTGCTCTCTGGCCTCGCACTGACTTGGTGCCCAACCCCCGGCCTTATATTGCACAGTGCATCGATTGCGCATATTGCTCAAATTGTGACACTATGCACTAAGGTGAGGCTCTACGCACGGTGTATGTTCTGCATTTAGGGAGAGGCAGTCCTGAAGGTACTACTATTAACTCACTGAGTGCCGCGCTCCTTTCCAATGTTTTAGTCAAGTGTACTGGCAATTTAGACCATTTTTGACGATTTTTGTAGAGCCACAGCATATTCTATATTATTGCCACCAACACATACTCTGGCTCATTTGAAAGGTGAAACTTTCTGCTTCAAATGGCCACAAACCGTTTGTTTCTACGAGCCTCCGTTCCTGAGAAACGGGTTGGTTTCACCAAAATCCCTGCTTTTTTTCTAGAAAAGGAGATACAGCGTCTTTTATGAAAGGTGCTCTGTTTGTGCCTGTCGCTCTTCTGACACTCGCATTTCTGGATCAAAGGGCTCCTGTAAGATAAATATATACAACAATTGTTGTTCTATTCACAAAACCACCATCAGGGGCGGGGGGGGGGCGCCACTAAACAACAATAACACAGACGCACCGTGCTGCGTCACAGCCTCTCGCCGCGGATTGTGATGGTCTCTCGGCCAAAGCAGGTTCAGGAACACCGGTCCCACCGGTGGTCGCGGTCCTTCTGTGGTACGGGTCAGTGGTGCCGGCCTGCTTTGGCCGAGAAATTATGAGTTAAACTGAGAAGAAAAACAGTTCTGAGTGATGCTGAACCCTTAGCAGCTCTTCAGTTTCTTCATCTTGGTAAAGCTTGACTTGTAATGGCTCTGTGGTCAGACTGGGAAAGAAGTTTAGCCTCAGCTGGATTGGTGTGAAGGACCCAGCAAAGACACTGAAAAAATGATAACTGTATAATGGGGGGGATGCACATGCACTGAAATGTATGTTGCATGCAGCTCCTTAGTTGAATGCATGAAGACAAATGGCAACAACCGCACGTAACAGAAAAAAAAGGTTTCATTGTTTCTAAGGAAACACAAATCTAACACGAGCAAAGCCTAAACAACTATGTCATCCATTCAAGTTGCTGTCAATGCCCCAGTGATACGAGACACTGAGTGAAATATCCATCTCTCCTGGTAAGAATAATGTCTAAAGGTCCTCTTTGTGTGGGTTGCTCCCTCAGCCTCGTGTTGAAAGCAGGAACCTATTCATCTGAAAAAGACTGCACACAATACATTCATAGCCAGCAGCTTGTGCTGCTGGAACTTCTTGTTAAGGGCCTTTGATATGGAAAAAAAAAGTTGCACTGAAAAGTTAGGCGACACTGTGACTTTGTCCTCTCAAGATGCAACACAGTGAAGTAAATACTTGTGCGGTTTGGTAGGAGACACTTAACTGTCAGAAATATTTTCAACACAAAGCCTTGACGTCAGGTCTGATTTCAGCTCCAAGAAATGAACTTGGATCAGCAACTAAATGTCAAAAAGAAATGAAAGAATATCCAAGACAAAAGAATAACAATGTAGGGAATTTACAAGAAATATTTATAATATATATATATATATATATATATATATATATATATATATATATATATATATATATATATATATATTGCAGGCTGACATTAAATATCATGCAAAAATATAAAAATCCAACCTCTACATGTCTGGCCACTGGACACAGCAACAGGACAAAGAAAGATGCATGTGGTCAACACAGCTTCACTCTCTATTTATTTTACAATATCTCTTTCTCTTGGATTTCTTTATTTCCTATCTCTGTGTTTTGTTTCCAACTGCAAATTTCATGTTATCAACAAAAACACCCATATTCAGAAGCAAAATTAAGCATAATTAATTTTTAATCAAGTGAGATTATTACTGTAGCCGTGCCTTACCAAATACATCCTCATTCAGTCCATAAACTGTTACACAATGGGCTTTATGCACAGCTCCACTACTTCCTGAAATAAGCCAGCTCCTTTATTTCCTGTCTTACATTATTGGACCAACAGATTAATCCAGGTGTCTGACCATTGTTGTGAGGTCAGACACACCTGGATTAATCAGTTGAAATCGTAACGTTCTGTTATTATCTCATAGTGTGGTGAATGTGCAGGTCACAACTTGTCCACCAGAGCATTTTGGAGTTGTTGGATTGTGTATTTGATGAGTTTGATGAGGGAAACCAAGAAATCCCATTAGCCTCTGTAGCGTAGCTCTGAGCAGCCTGCCGCTCCGCTCCGCCGTTCTAAAAATAGCTTACACTGACAAATAAAGATAACAAACCTACTGCTATGACTATATTGCCAAAATGTTGAACTATCCCTTTAAAACATAAGCGAGAGGAAGGCAACACAATGAGGATGTAAACAAGACCATGCTCAGAAAGACCAATCCCAGACCAATACACAGCACACTGCCTCCTGCTGGAAACTTTGAAATTCTCTCATAGTACTTTGTTCATTTGAACTACTTAGATATATGAATATTCTGTAAGTATCCATACCTGAGTAGTCTCAAACGACTTTAAATGTTGAACTGATGCAGTGACTAATAATCTGATTTATACTGATAAAAAAAGTAGGAGATATACTCTGAAACAAATAGTAAGAACTTAATTTTGCTGTCAAGATTATAAGTATAAATTGCTTTATTTTTTCTATACGTTATGAATGAGACAACCAAGACACACGGTGGCCAATCAACCTGGTGTGCATGTTTTGGACTGTGGGAGGAAGCCAAAGAGAACTCACACATCGCCATAATGGCTGATGGCTAGTGTGTAGTGATGAATGGAAAAGAGTAAAGATAACAAGGTTTTTTGTTTGTTTGAGACATAAGTATGGACATAAGAAGATTGACTTGCATTACTTTATTATTCTTGTTGAGAAAAAAAATCGTTTGTTTCTAACAAACACAAATTGATTCAAAAATAGACTTATTTGTTCAAACATTCAAACTTTAAATTTTATTGTAGCTCACAAATTCAAATTTCATTAAATTTACTTCACCTCAGATTCTCGTTTTTCAGTGAAGGTCTCATATTGGAACCACCTGGCTGAATTCCAGCCCTGATTCACTTACCTGAACAAACGGAAAGCACAGACAAGATGTGATGCTTGTGTTGAAAATATTCAAAATCGCTTGGTCTGTACAAAGGAGACTGATGCAATTGAAGGTCATACACAGGTGGCTTCTCTTTCCTACGAGGCAGCAGAAATATTTACTTTTCCCTCCCTGTGTGTCAGGCTGAAATGACAAAGCAGCTGTGTATCTTATCTTCCTGTTAAGTCATAACTTGTTTTACTGAGGTTTTCAATAAGAGCTTTATTCCAGGACCTGGGTTAGTCAGGAAATGATGGGATTCATTTTCACCTGTGGACAGAACTCAGACTGACCTGAGCTGCTTTTCTCTGCTCAGGATTAAAATACAAACTTTTAACACCTACAGGACTATTTGATTTGACCTCTGTAGCATATTTGACTTTATGGCAAAAAATATCCCTCAAATCGATTTGTGTGTGCTGCACCCAATCTTTCAATCCATTTCCTGACTCAAGCCAAGGTCTGAGGCATACTGTACTGGTTGCAGGCCATGTAAAGCAGCCCATAAAGCCCCATCCCAAGCTGCTTCTTCCTGCTTCTCTTCATGGATCCTGAAGATTCCCTAGACCTAATGTTGTGTGCAATCCTATCAGCAAGCTCTGGATTTGTCTCAAGGTCTGTGCTCAGTGGAACATGCTTGGAATACCTCAGCAGACAGGCATCCGGGGAGGGGGAATCCCAAATCACATGATCAATGTGAAGGTGCAGTGGGTCTGCTCCAAGCTCCTTTTCTGTGTCTGACCCCAACCTCAATACCATACATCCATTTTGGTAACATACAACCATGATGTCATTCTTTTAGTCACCACTGAAGGATCATGGTCATAGGTGAAGGTCTGAACATAAATCAGCAGGTGGATCTGGAGCTTGGCTGTTATTTCTCAACAGCCTGGCCCAACACCCATTACAAGTCATGTCTTCCTGTTGAACTTAACTTAATCGTTTCCAGACAAGAAGCCAATATATTAAATGTTTTTTAGCCTGTTTCCAACACAAAGTGGACAACTTTAGCATCTCAGACAGTCTGAGTAATCACAATAATTGAGGAGGTGACAAGGAGCACTGTTGGCAATTCCTGTCTTTAGCCCTATTCGCACAGGATTAGTAGCCTACTACCTGGAGACCTCTGGTAATTTGTAATAATTGCGGAGGATGTCTGTGATCTTGATCCCGTGCGAATGTGCCATGTCTGTAATTTCTAAAGTAAAAATTCCACTGCAAATTACCTACTGTACCATATTTCGCCAAACACAGACGTCCCGTGATAATACGAGTCCCGTGTGAACCTGCATCTCAGTGATTGGGATATTTGTTGTTTTTATTGCACACCTTTTTCTACTTCATTCCCGTTTGAAACATGGAGGCTGCGGTGGGAATTATGAGCGGCAATTTTGACACCATTTTAAGTGCAAATACAGTCTTGTCTCGGTACTGGAGACCCATTTGAATAAAAACAGCTCAGATCCATAAAAAGAGCAAAATTGAGATGGATGACATGCGGCTTTCAACAGGCTTAATGCAAATGCCATGACGGCCCGTTATTGCAACAACTACTGCACACTGTTGCGAAGTCACGTTGCTGCTTTGACATTTTATTTACATTTGCTTTGCACATCCCACACGGAAAGAACCTATAGGTTTTGATATAGGTTTGAATGTGACATACATAAAATTGGCCATTAGTATACGCATATATGCACCATATACAGTATATATAGCATATGTGTATACAGTATATGAAAACGGACAATTTTATGTATGTCACATATATTCAAACCTATATTAATACCTATAGGTTCTTTGCGTGTGGGATGGATGTGACAGCAGCATCGGAGCTGTAATGTCAGTAAATTCGAGTAAAATACAGATTTCACTTATCCCGTGCGAATGCACCGCAAGAAACATAGACGTGGGGGGTAATTTTACAAATCACCAGACGTCCCCAGGTAATACTAATCCTGTGCGAATAGGGCTTTATTTTCTGAAATGTCAATACTATACTATATACAGCATAAAAATAGTCATTTTGTTGACTTTTGTTACTAATAAAGTTTTAGACAGGAAACATGGGTGTGGTTTGGTAATTGGAAAGGCAGCATCTACTGTAAGACCATTAATAATTAACAGTTGCTGGGATTCGTGCTACAACAAATCCATTCATGTCATGGCAGAAATGCATGAAGTAAAAAGCTAGAAAGATTGGTCAGCTTTTTCTACCTGATATTTGAACTGTTAGGATGGAGTAAGAACTGCAAATGGTTACCACACTCTTGAAAAGATATCAGGTATTGTAGAGTGAATGGATTCTTTTCCTGTTCTTCCTACTATCAGTCAGTGTTTTCCACACAACAGTGGTTCAGGGTCAGAGAAAAGTCGGGCTCTGCATACTCTGGCTTCAATGGCTAGTGGTAGATCCTGTGACTCTACACACCAAATTTAGAGCGTCGCGCAACAACGATAAATAAGTTGAAAAAGAAACTTATCCAATAGATGTCTGTTGCTGGCCCTCCATGGAAAGCATTGTGATGCACTGGCAGAGAGCGAACAGTTACTAACAGTAACCCATTTAACTGGAGAGTCAAAGAAGACCACGCTCAGAGCATCAATCTCAATTGGACTGGCCTGAAATTTATTCCCCATCTGAGCCACTGACTGGCTGCTGTGTGTCCCCAAACTATAGGAGGAAAGGAGCACTCAGACTCCAAAGCTAGTGTGGTATAATGAGGCGACCCGGGAACGCTGGTCTTATTTCACAGCTAGCCTCTAAAAGGTTAGCCTGGCCCAATTAATTCTGCTAGTTAAAAAGGTCAGGGCTCTGTGCTAAAGGGCTGGGGAAAAGCTATACAAGGGTCTTTCACCACCACCTCATTATTTAGGCTTCATCATACTTCATTATAAAGTCGTAGACATTGTTTAAACATGATTGGAGGGAGCTAAGAGGTGGGTCCGGGCTTGAGCCAGAAGCCAACATGAACTCAGGTTTGGTTAGGGTTGCAGTGTTAGCTTTTGAACAGGATGGGGCAAAGGTGATGAGGTTAGTTGGACCTCCTCTTGACTATAAAAGCAGCAACGTCCCACCACAGAAGATCATTATGCATCAAAGTGTGGCAGTGCAATGCAGCTGAACTCAGTAAAAAGCTGAAGTTAAAAGTGTTAAGGTGCCTGTGCTGCAAAAGAAACAAAAAAAAACTTGTTGTCCTCTCCCCAGTGCCTTAGTCATGTTTGCCTGTTTGACAAGGTGGTGTATGTAGACACAAAGGCCCAGTCATTTCACTCAGTGTGAACACTGCAGCTATGCTTTTGGCTTAACAGAGAGGCACAGGAGCATGAAACATGACACACTTCACTACAGTCAAATCTCTACGCACCAAGCAGGATGCTTGTATATAAACCCCATGCACTTCTGACTCATTTGCATTTAATTACCATTGTGTTCTTTTTTGCATGAAGACAATTTGTAAATCAAATGCAACCATTTGGCCTTTGTGTTGCAGAACTGGAAAGTATTAATATAAAATTAAATGCCCAGGGGCTGCTATGGTACTGTATCAGCTGTGCTGCTGGATGCAGGTGATTTATACACTTGGATGACAGCGTTACATAAAGGCTGGGCTTCAACAGTGGCCTGGAAATAACCTTTAATTCACTAGGACACACTGGAAACCAACAACCCTTTTCAGAGTTTCAGAGTCAGACACCTAAATGCCCTCATGAAGACATCTGACCACAAGCACACACTCCTAATACACTCTACTATGATGTGTAAAGACACCTGAGGCACCAGGAGGAACGGACGGGAATCAGATCAAAGGCCAGAAACTCCGATAATTAAGACTGATCCCTCAACTGCCTGCAGAGAAGAATCCATCAGCCCCCACCCCCACAATGACATCCCTGCTGTGCGCTCCCACAGAGCACTGTCATCAAATACTTTATTAAAATAACTAATTCGAGGGGAATCTGAAAGGAATGTTGTGCAAACTGGTTAATGTGTTGTTCAAAAATAGAAAGAACAGAAATCACCAATCTAGGATATTTTAGAGTTGAAGTGATTCAGCTGCTGAGTGCATAGATAAAGGCATTCCTGCTTAGTTAGATCTATTAAAAACAGTATCACGGTAAGGTGCCCCGCTGCAAACGACCAAGTAAACTAAATTAAAGGCAGATCAGAGGTACAATCCAAAGCAGTTAATTACACAAGCTGCCTGAGGAAGAAGGTGAGGCGGAAAGGGCCATGCCAAATCCTCCGCTCTGCTTGACACCTACCTTCTTACCGCGATAATTAGCAAGCTGCTTAGTGACACAGAGAGCAGAGTGGAGACGGTACAGTAGGAGACCTGAGAGATGCTGCTGTGCTGGAGGAACAGAAAGCTCTTCCTGCTAAAGACAAAATATTTGTTCCAAGCATTTGAAGTTCTGTCACTGTTGAATGTTCCTTCGTAAAAAAAAAAAAAAAAAATTCAGTCGCACTTTATTTTCGGGTACGCTAATAAGTCATAACAAGCTGTAATTTGTGTCAAATTAAAAACTAGAAATGATATGTTCTTTGTCAGACAGTTAGCAGACGCAGTCATACGCTAATTAGATATCTTCCACGTAAATGATGCTGGAATTTGAAACCACATGTAAATTTGCATTAAATCCTAAATATACTCAGAAGCCAAATTATACTCAAAATAGAAAGCAAATGGGATCTTAATACACTTTTAGACATTGTTTTACAAGATCACAGACTAATTAGCACATACAGTCAGACAGTGTTACAAAAATTATGTTTGTAACAAACACCACACCATTTCTATATCAAGCACAGCTTTTATATGGTGACACATATGGTGAGCTGAGAAGACAATATGTTTATTTAACAGTAGTTTTGCTGTTTTACAAGATCATTGTTGTTGACGGAAGCTGTGGAGTAAATGAAGTCAGACCACATCAGGTCACATCTGGATGGTTCTTCACCCAAACCCATTACAGCCTCATATACAACTCATTGAACTCTAAAGGGTTCAGTTGCAACAGGCGCAAGCGAGGCACAGCGCAAGGTACTCCTCTTTCCCACCTCCGTCCCCCCTACCGGTGCAAGTGAGTGGGAGGGGAGAAGGCGTGAGTGGGTTTAACACAGCCGAGTCAGATCTTCACCAATCAAATGAGCTCCTCTCCTCAGATGCTCTGTGGGCGAGTCGCACATGGACGAAGGAGACAGGCCAAACTTTTTCTAGGTAGGAAACTGATGTTTTATGATGACTGATGAAGCAAAAGTGGTCTGGGAGGAGGTTGCTAATATCAGGTTTGCCCTGATACTGAGAACCGTTACCCAGTGTAAAAAAAAAAAAAAAACACCCCTTTTCCACTAATAAAGACGCCCACATTTAGTAACCTAAACTTAAAACGATCACAACATAAACAATTACCATGCATAACAGGGATGAAATCGCAAGCATAAAGGACGCATCGCAGAGCGTCTCTCCCTTTCTCTTATATATACTCACTATCTGGCTGTTTGTGGTTGGCTGAGAGAGAGGATAGTTAGTTTTTTTGTGTTTTGTTAGTTTGCATCACAGTTTCAGCTGTGTGAATTCAGTCAGGTTGAGTTTCCATAACGCCTTTGATCTGTCATCAGATGCGACGGGACAATCGATATAGATATACATGTATGTGCTGATTCAGATAGTTGCATTGAATAGTGTTTGTTGTGATTATTTATTGCATTTAAATGTGCCTGACATTCTGGAAACCTGCCTGTGAGGTCTTGGTGACATGTGCGCACTGCGCGCTGGTCAGCCAAATTACCACTGCACTGTGCACGGTGCTGCGCCGGATTAAATTGGCACTGTGGAGGCTGTGCCATCGTGCACCTTGCCTTAGCCTGGTATGAAATTAGAGCCCTAACTGAGTTGTTAATGAGTATTTTCATCATTACTGTAGGTTTAATGTACCTTAATAAGTCAGTACTTTAAAGGGACTACGAGGAGTTTTTGAAAGTTTTTGAAAGTGTTTTCACTCTACATTTCCCATAAGCCACCGTGCGCACGGTGAAATTCTTGGACCGGCGCACCGGTTGCGTTATTCCCATGACCTGCCGGGCAGCGTCCGGGAAACTGAAAGTAGTAAATGCTGGACGAGTCGACCACTAAATAATAATATCAAAACAACGATAAAGACAAAATTATATATTTATCGAAAATGGACCCATTAACAAGTGTGGGTAACGTAGATTCATCCACATTAATATGAGACTCTTTTATAACCAAAAGCAAACTCCTCTGGGTCTCTTTACAGTAATAGTAGCTAATACTCATGTTTGTCATATAGTATAGTAAAGTATAAGTATAGTATATTTAGGATCTAACACACAATCATATTTCAGTGTGATTTACAGGGTGTTAAACTGGGTTAAAACCTGTTTTTGTTTTCTGTCTAAAGCCATTTTCAGGTAGATTGTGGTATGTACAGGCTGCCCACATCCCCTGGTCTGCGCAGTGCAGAGAGGATCGCTGTGCTCGTGCATGTTGCTCTTGTGCATTGTGCAGAAGTTGAGCCAGACTCAGTTTGGGCGCAGTGCTCTGTGACGACACACATACTAAATTCATGAATACCACAATCAAACTGATTTGGGGTTGTGTGACGTTTTGGAGAGTGGGCTGCAGTGGCTAACAAAACTGTGTTAGAGGGTTGGAGACATTTCATGTGATTGATATAATCGCTGTGTCACCCCTCCCAAATATGTGTCATTATGCATAATTTTTCATCTGTAGTAGGAATCATAATTGTAATTTAAATGGTGAGAGAATATGAGGACGATGCAGTGACAGCATCGGTATCATTGACTTATTCTGTCGTCTTTGTGTCAGATATGACTGGTAATAACATTTTCCACATGCGTCTATTGTGCAAATGTCTGCCAGAGCAAACAAAAAGTCCTCTAGTTTGTAATGACAGCTTTGGCTGCTGCTTTTGCAATGAATAAAAGAGAAAATTGTCTTTGATCAAGCTACTGTGATGATAAATTATCTTTTTGGCACTGCAACCTGTCAGTTTTTTTTTTAAAGAACAGGAGGAACAAGTTAGAATGTGTTACATGTTTTTTTCTTTCCACAGATGTGGTTTGATTTCAGTCTTACAGTCGTACAACTGTGAAAGGATGACTGTTTTTTTTTTTTTTTTTGGTTTTTTTTCTAGTGTCTTTTTCTTAATTAAACTGCTAGGGAGAGTGTCTGTTCACATTTGTTTACCTTGGATCTGGAATAAGTTGTTGATCTTCATTTGACTGAAACATCCACAAAAAGGTGCTCGGTTGAAATACAAGAATTAGTATGTGAGGAATCAGCAGCGATTGAAACATCATTTACCCAAAGAACCAAACCAATCAACTTGAGGAGACAGGGGGGCTGGGTTGAATAAAACCAGAAGAGGAAGAGTCTGTCAGACTGTCAGTGACACTGTGTCAGCCACTCCCAGTTACAGAAAAACAAACAGCATAAACAAATAAAAGATGCTAACTACTCTGACGGTTCTGAATCATCTGCTCCTCTCTGATTCTGGTCTCGGAGGACTCCAGCTCTGAGTCTGGGTCTGACTGAGGCCCAGACATGTGACTGAGTCTCTCTGATGTTTCTTGTAACGCTAACCATCACTGGTCTCCAGTGGTAGCTCTAGCTTGTATGTAGCCTTGGGCAAAATATGCCATTAGCAACACACTGATGAGATCCTAATTATGACACTATTGCACACTTCAAACATTCACAACTGTCGTCTAAGGCCTGATTCCTCGCCTGTCTTTCTTTCCTTCATGCAAAGCCACCAATTAATACCGACGTTATACACAATCATACATACTGGGGAAAAAAAGGCAAGAGGGATGCAGACTAGTTTAGAATTCTGAATGACTTCACCAACCCAGAGAAACAATGGCTCTCATTCATAAAACGTAAGTAAATCTGTGTGTAGATCTGCGCTACCAAAACTCTACTCCGGATTCAAGCACGCTGCATGAATCTCAGATTTGATCGTAAGCACGTGTGTGAAATCATGAATGCCAACCCATCGTAAATTGACAGCACGCTCCCAGTCATAGATATACATACTGACTATATGCCACCTTCTGCTTCTCAGCGTACGTCAATAGCGCCGCCATCTTGGTCCGGGGTTCTGACCATAGACATACGTCTGACAAGCAGTCAGACCCGGTCAGACCCTTGTAGAACAAATTTCAGTGTATTTATGCATGTGGGTGTGTGTCTGAGTATCTAAGTGTATGTTTAACACATTAAAAAAAAGTTATAAAAAAAAATGTCAATTTCCTTTGTTTTTGTTGTTGTATCATAAATATACGTCTGACATTTATAATAAACCTTGAAAATCGGTTGAATATTCTGTGAGTTATGGCAGTTTTAATGGTTGATAGACCTCTGCCTCTGTTGACTAGTGCAGTAAGTAGACACGGCTTCCCCCGGACCAAGATGGCGGCCGTGTTGACGTATTCCACTCAATAGAGTTGCCTGGGAACGCGGCATCTAGTCAGTATATACTATATCGATAGCTCCCACTGATCAGCAATTATAGATCTCCGTCCATGAATAGCCATAAGGAGAGAATGACCACTATAACGAGGTAGGTGTCCACCTGCAATCATGACACAAACAAGGAAAGAGGGCAAAAGTGGAGCTAAACAGAGAGTGGAGTCTTTTGTTAGTAGTTGTGTTACTGGGACAGGTAAATCTGAAGTATGGAAGGAAGCGGCCATAACCTGTTTCAGCTGCTGCCTTCAGGCAGACGCTGGTCCATTAAGACACACACACACACACACACACATCTAGATTCAAAAACAGTTTCTTCCCTCAGGCCATCACAGCACTAAACTCTTGATAAACACCGTTGCACTACAAACTCACCAAGCTATGACCATTCAGTACTGTCATGCACTGTAGTATGGCAGCTGATGCCAATTGCACTATGGACTATGATTGTTTTTATATATGTGTGATGTGTGGAATGGATGAGATGACTGCTGCTTTTTTATTAATTAATTCTATTTATGTATATGCATTGTGTTTATGCACCACTAGGAGTAGCATCTCCAATTTTGTTGTATCTGGTACAATAAAAGGTCAAAAACTTTATTTGCCATTTGTGCATATTTGTGCATACTTTCCCTTTCGGCCATGTGTTACATGCCCGAAATAAACAAATAGGAACTTCCATGTTGTTGTTCCAAGTCAGGTGGAAAAACACAAGGACATACAAGACACAATGAAAAACACTTTAAAATGGCTTGAACCTGGGATTAAAAAGAAAGACAACGACATACAATTCTCTAAAAGGACCAGAAATCTATATTTGTATATAAATAAAGTGTGAAAATAAATAAGGTGTAAAAAGTGCCAAGTGCTACTGAGGTAGGTGCGTGTTGTATTGCCATGCGCCCGGGTTATTTTGTGTTTTTTTTGTTTTTGTGTTTTGCTATAGGAGGAAAGCATGATCTGTGTGTGATGATGCTGTCTGGTCATTTGTGTCTGAAGTTGATACAATGACAATAAAGTGGTTTAGAGAACCACTGAAGATGTATAGCCAATTTAGTTAGATATGAAATATGGAGGAAAAAAAAAAAAAACACACGTAAGAACTCCAACAGCCACAGGAGGAGAAGGCTCTTCACAGCCTCAGCTGTCTGCTGCAGAGGAGCATCATCGCTGCATCAACAGGTTATATTGTTACAGATGAACCAGCCGGCTCTCACAGTTCCATCCAAACCGGTGCCAACTGCAAGGATGAAGCTGTGTGTGTCCCACCAGGTCATGCCACAACATGTGGTAACACACACACTTTGCATCACATATCAGCTGCATATGTAATGAGTTTTTTCCTGTTAATATTATATCTGCTTAATATCATCATTAGATTGAGCCTTGATGTGTCATGTCATGTCAGATCCTTAAAACCTCGCTCTCCAAATATTTTCTAATCATTTGTCATGTTTAGATTATGTGTTTAAAATGCATCTGTGTAATTGTGATCATAACAGAGAGCTATACAAATTAAAATTGTAATTTCCAACAGTGACAAGCAGTATTTACGCGCATTTCTAAATTGACACTATTTACACAGGTGTACATTCGTGAGTAGCTCCAAAAAGATCGGAGCTACTAAAATATTCATGAATGTGGAAATACATGTACATTTCCATTTGCACACAGTTTACACACAAATTTTTTCTGCTCATGTTTCATGAATGAGACCCCATGTGTGTAGTATTAGAAAAGGAATTGTATATAATAAGAAGCTTTTTCTGATGTGACAGACTCTTTCAGTTGCCTTAGATAGTCGTGTTCTATTAGGTACAGTATGTTGCTCCACTGCATCTGTGGTCAAACTACACCTGTCCCCATCTCCCGTCACCTCTGAGCATCAGCGATACTATAGCTCCAACTAAATGTAAATCAACCCCAGGCTGCACTTTTAGCTGAATTTGGTGCCATTTCAGAATAAAAAACAGAGATGTGTAAAAACCTGATGATTCGTAATGTAATGACTAGGGATGCAAAATACTGATTAATTCATAACTGTTAGTTGATAGACCTTTTCGATCTATTAGCGATTAACTGATAAGTGGCGGATTTTCCTGAGAATCTAAATTTAAAGGGAAAATTTAAGCAGAACATTCTTTATGCAGGGCACTATTTGTTAGTTTACTTTAAGAGCACAGCACAACACGTTATTTAAATCGCAGTAGCATAAACTGATTTGTTGAACTCAGCCTGATGTAAACATTAGTAAAACTCAGTAACCAATCACACAAGCAGCTCCATGTTGTCCCTGTGTGATGTTCAGGGACAGGCCAGGGCAGTCTGCGGCAGAGAGCTCTGAGGTTGAAGTTTATAATAATGAAATGCACCGTGAGACAGTGACAGGTCTGTACGTCTTGACCACGTCAGCTATTCAGCTGTAGTAGAGGCGACCGGCGCTTTTTCTTTTTTTTTTTTTTTACATTTAGCTCCAGTAGCGACCCGGCTAAAGTACGGGAGGTCACCGTGCTGAGGCACCGGGTCGGTTTGAGCTGCGTTCATGAAGTTAGCCTACATTACAACTCTTCTCTCTAACTCTAAAAAAACCAAAAAAAACCCATTATTGTGTCCCCCCCAATCCTGACATCGGATCTGCACCCCTGCACCCACTTATAGGTGTGGCCCCGCCCACTTCCCAGACGGTAGTCCATTTTTCAAAGCCACGCCCACTTTCCCATTGTTGTACACCCCTTTTCTGCCATAGCTCCGCCCACTTCCCCATTATTGCCCCACCCACTTCCCCATTATACCCCGCTCACTCACATAGATATAGCTATATACTGACTAGATGCCGCGTTCGGCTTCTCAGCGTACGTCAATAGCGCCGCCATCTTGGTCCGGGGTTCTGACCATAGACATAATAAACGTCTGACAAGCAGTCAGACCCTTGTAGAACAAATTTCAGTGTATGCATGTGGGTGTGTGTCTGAGTATCTAAGTGTATGTTTAATACATAAAAACAAAAATTATTTAAAAAATTCAAAAAAAAATTTTTTGTTGTTGTATCATAAATATATGTCTGACATTTATAATAAACCAAACGGCTTGAAAATCGGTTGAATATTCGGTGAATTATGGCGATTTTAATGGTTGATAGACCTCTGCCTCTGTTGACTAGTGCAGTAAGTAGACACGAGCTGCGTTCCGATCCACAGTTTACTTGGACAGAGCCCCCTACTCCCTACTCCCTGCACAGGGAATCTGCCGTAGGAAACTTCATTTAACCGATATTACACCAATCGGAACACCCTGCAACGTCACAGCTGTTTCCGGTCGAGTTCAAAAATAAAGTTTTTAAGTTTCAAAATGTTTCACGCCACTATCACCGTTTAGACAGATCTGAAATGATTTAAGAAACATTACTATTTCTGTGTGCACAAGCAAAGCAGTTTTGTGTTACAATGCGTGGTATTTAGTCAGTTTGGGGGTATCAGGATGTGTAGACAGCATCAGTGGCTCAGCTGACAGGAAAGCTAACGGCTGTTGCTAAGCTAACGGCGGTAGCTAAGCTAACGGCGGCAGCTAAGCTAACGCAGCTAAGCTAACAGGACGTCAGCTGTTAAAACCCTCCCGTTGTCGGACACGACATGAAACTACTCTTGTTAGCTCAATCATGTTGTAACTAAGATATTCGCCGGAAAAAATATTTTTTCATGGACCGTTTATTGAGCCACTGAGCTATTAAAGTTAGACAGGTAACCGTTAGCCCTACCAATTTACGTAACGCACGTAAATGGACCGCAATGGCTGATGGGTAATATCGGTTGTCAACATCCGGTGAACTGGGCGAAGTGAGGAACCGTTGTTCACTCCTTCCCTGCACAGTTCACAGTTCCCTTCAAACTGCTCCCTGCGGTTTGGAACCACACTGAACATGGCGGCACACCCTGTGCAGTCCACTGCGCAGGGAACTTCAGGTCGATCGGAACGCACCCACGGCTTCCCCCGAACCAAGATGGCGGCCGCGTTGACGTATTCCACTCAATAGAGTTGCCTAGGAACGCGGCATCTAGTCAGTATATATATCTATGGCTCACTCAGTCATAGCTCCACCCATTTCCCCCCCATTGTATGACACACCCCTTTTCAGCCATAAACCTGCCCACTTCCCCATGATTGTCCCGCCCACTTCTGGCATATCCCCGCCATAGTCCACCTTCTGTTACAGTAAAGACTCAGAACTCATTTTCAGGAGTTGTTTACCGCTTTTGATAAGTTAATAAACCAAAACTTGTGAATACAAAAACTAACATCAGCTGAGTAGGAGCTTGGATCTTGAAAGCAGTGGAGAGTAGTGAGTGGGTGCAGACTGATCTATCTCTAATTAGCTCATATACTGTCACTTATTGTTAATACATTAATATCTAAAGACAGCTGAGCAGATCCCCTTGTTCCAAGTTCATGATTGTGATAGTTCCTGTCAGTATCTGTTCAAATCACTTTAAAGCATCGAGAGTCGACAGTGAAATGTGTCTGTGGAGCCCCTGCCATGTTTCAGTGTATAGCTCTAAAAGCTTGTTGGCAGCACTGTTGCATTAATATTTATACTTTTATGTGAATGGTAGAACCAGATTTCTGAGATTTCTGTCTCATTTTTCCTTCTCCAGACATTTTCTCTGGTCAGTTAAACATTGTGCACATTCATATGCATTTACAGACACACACACACGCAGACTCTTCTTAACACCCGCCATGAGAGAAATGCTTCCCTCCCCTTCTCAGCTGGGGTCTGGGCTTTTAGATGAATTGGTCTGTGAAAAATATTGGATGAAGAGAAATTAAGAAATGGAAATTCCCATTTGCAGCTTCCTGAGCCCAGCAGTGATTGCCGCTTTAATCTCCCTCTTATTCTTAGGTCTCAGTCAAAACAGCTCTAAGTATTTAAACATGATCCGCTCACACCAGGAACATGGAGTCAGGGAGAGCTCGGAGAAAGAAACAAACCCCATCAGAGTACAGAGGCGGAGGGAAAGAAATTGCTCTGGCTCTCTCTCAGTCACTCCTGCTGTGCATCCTGAAGAAGGACACTGCCAAAACGTGTCAGTGGGTCAATGACATCACTGGTAACTGTGTTGGGATGTTCTGAAGTCCTTTTCACCTTGGTACCATTCTCTTTTCTCCTCTTCCCTTCTCCCTACTCTCGCTCTCAATTCTTGAAAAGGTGCACCTTGTCTCCCTCGCTGACTGGAGCAGCCACTATGAGGTGCTTTCCTCCTCGCAACAGCATTACACATCAATTATTCAGAGGCCCTGAAATAAAGCAGTTTGCCTCTTCTTTCTCCTAAGGAGGAAAGAGAGAATTGTAAATGAAAAGCCACAGAAGCGGTGACGATTCCAATGCGCGTGCAATTAAAAACATCACTTTGAAAAGGAGCGAGAAAAAAACACAGCTAGTCTACCAGCTTTTTTAGAAGTTGAGATGTAAGAAGAAGATTATTCCTATTCATGTTGTACTTATGTTATGTTGTATTCATGTGTCTTTAAATTAATAATTTGCTCCCTATCAGTGCATCAGCAGGTGTTCAAGGCATTATCACAAGCACTTTGAGTATCACAGTCATTTTATTGTAATAATAGAAACCCTGAACAATGAATCTGCAACAGAGGAAGTCAATATGTCCTCTGCAGCTCATACTTTGTTATACTGTGCCACCCTACTGTCTTTCTTACATTTGCTTTGTTGGGTTGAGGTGCATTGACTGTGAAGGCCAGTGGAGTGCATTGTAGAATTGTGGAAGCAGCTTGGGATGTATTATTCTCTTGGAAAAAAGACATTATACGACAGGTTGGTCATAAAGAGATGCTCATGTTCAGCAACAAAACTCAAGCATCCTGTGTGACACTGAGAAAACACAACCTCCAATACCTTCAGTCTTAAAGCAATACTTAAGACTTCAGTTTTAGTTGGGTTTGGCAGCGCCAGTGGACCAAAGCAGTAGTGTTTTGCCTGAAGGAAGACCCCATTTCCCATGAGCACCGGTCCAAAGCGTCGTCAACATCCTGATCTCCCGGTCGTGTGCAACAACCCGGTGCTGACCTGTTGATCTGCCTATTTTGTGATTTTACAAACAGAGTCTCCTCGTTCATGGTGTCAACGGGGTGAAACGGTTCCAGGGTGCCATTCCGAAGGGCCGCCACTCCGAACGTTTACTTTAATTTGTCGGAATGCCGACCCTTAATTATTTATGGGAAAAGGGTGCCATTACGAACCTGAAAGAAAGGGTGCCATTCCGAACCTGAAAAAATCTTGAATGGTTTACGGCACGGAGTACCCAAGCCCAATTGCGGTGGTAGTGTAGTGGTCAGAGCATCTGCTTTTGACGCGGTGGATCAGGGTTCGACTCCCGGGGAAGATACATATTAACTGCGATTTTATTGGCCTCTACCTAACCTTTTTACTAAACTTAACCAACTCCTTTCTACATTGCCTAAACCTAACCAAAGAACAGAGCAAGGACATTTATTTTCAGCAGGAGTGCCGCGGCTGCATCAGACCATGGATGTAATGCATCAGACTCGCACCTGGGTGAAACTTTGGAGGCGGAGGGGGAGGGGCCGGTCGGGCGCTGTCCCCGCGGCGCGTCGTGTCAAGCCGGGCAGGAAGTCAAACCACGAGAGAATCCGGTCAATTTTCAAAATAAAACACATTCGGAACGGCGGCCCCTGGGGAAGTTCGAAATGACGGACCTTCGGGAATTTTCGGACTGGCAGACCGTCGGAATGGCGGTCCTTCGGAATGGCGGTCGCCCCCCGGGTGAAACGGTGTCTGAAAACGTCGGACCTGTTGACTTCAGGCCGGCCGCGGCCCATTACAACGTCTTCAAGGTGTACTGTAGTGCAGGAAATATGATCCGCCGTAAACAAAGTGTATTTTATTTTGTATTATTTTATATGTTATTTAACTGGGTGTTTTGTTTTGTATTTTGTACACGATTTCTTGTCCCACACGAGCTGCTCTGTGCTGAATTCATGCACCGTGCTCTGGCTAGCGTACGGCAAAAATAGAAGCTCTGCATGTTGTGGAGGGCTGCCGGGCGCTGGAGCCGGTTGAAACACACACATTGACCAGTGTAGAAACGGGAAGGGGTGAAGTGAAATGCCGTAAAGCAGTCAGAAGCAGAAGCAAATAGTGAAAATAATCTAGCCAAATATTATACACAATCGTATCACTTTTCTAAAACTAGTCATTAATCCACGTATAGTTGAAAAATAACTGTAAAGATAAAGGAACTGGTTCATACTGTATTTACCAACCAGAGAGTGAGAATGACAGAACAAGAAATCTGTGGAACAAAACTGTTTTCTTTTCTCTGTTGTTCTGATCTGATCACAATGTGCTTAACTGTGTAATCAATAATATAGATTGGCTTTCCCGATTGCAAACAACTGAGGATGTGCACATTTACTTCTCCTCTATCTGATGATGATAGCTTTCAGAGATCTGTGATGCTGTAGGACTCAGGCACTTGAAATTCAAATCCTCTGAGACAGAGCACAAAATCAATTTATTTCTATTTTAGGGAAAATCTCCAACAATTATTATTATCTCATAAACGAAACTCCTTAATTTGTATTGTTTGGTCATTTTATATAATAAAACTATGCACAGATTAGCAAAGGAACCTTTTCACTCATGATACATTTTGCTTTGATGGAACAAGATTAAAATAGTGATTAAATTATAGTCCATGAATTACAATTAGCTACAGCTACAGATTGTTGTGTGTGACTGAGCTTGAGTGTTGTGCAAATTAAAGGGTTAATTAAGCCAAGCTGTTTGATTTTTAGGATAGAAAATCTTGAGAAACTACTTTTCGGTGCCTCCTGTAACAGACTTAGCATCTTTGTAACCACATTGAGCACCCCATAATACAACAGCTGTTGTTCTGTTCTCACATCAGAACATGCTTGTGTCATATCATTGGAGCTGAATGGTGACTCCATCACAAGCTCTGTGTCAGACCTTTTCATGAGGGCACCTGGGAAATATGTACAAATTATTTCACCCACCTAGAAGCACAGGTCAACCCATACAGAAAGGAGATCTATGAATATATATCACATACTCATAATATGTCCAAGTACTGTAGGTTACCTCTCACATACACAAATATGAGATTTTATAAACCTATGTTAAAAAAAAAAAACACTATACAAACATGGGCTAGACATCCTGTAAATCCATTATATTTGTGGCAAAATAAAAGATTACAAATACAAAACACCACTTCAGTTGTGTTATTGTGCCCTAAAACCTTTTTTGGCACTCTTCCTAAATGCCCTGAGATGCGGAAAATGACAAAAATATTGTGTGAAATCCCAGATCATGAGCACATGTTATGTCTCTCTGAGCCAGAAAACAACCCATGATAATACTGGAAGCAGAGCGTGCACCTGTGGCTGGGGAATATGTAGATAGTATAGTACATTTATATGGATATAGAGCAGAATATAGCCTTGTAAAGTACAGTACTCTGTGCCAAATAATGGTACAGTATAGGCCTATATAAGTCATTCATTTTTCATGAGAATATGTAAAGAACTACAGAATTTACGAGTTGTATACTAGGCTACATCTTCCTTTTAGTTTCTGAAGAGTGAACTGTTAAAATATTTGGGCTTTAGATGGAAGATCTGTTTCTTAGCCTGTGTTCTCACTTTCTACTCACTGTGCTTCCAGGGGCTTGGTTTGGAAATAAACAAAGAATAACACAAAAGACTTAGCCATTCAGGCATAGACTGATCAAATCAAACAGAAGGAAAAGTGTTCAGACTGTTACTTTCTCTCTCAGCCCTTTGTTTATATCAGAAACGGGAGTGAGCCATGTTGTACTGGAGGACGTGTTGAAGCAGAAGGACTGCCAGAGAGCTGGAAGGAAACATTTTATCCTACAGCAGTCTAACAAATATTCATTGCTATATTTGCATAGCAGTGGTATTAGATCCGTCCCTCCTCACAGCTTCAGGATCAACTGGTGATGTCACTATGCTATAAATGTGCTAATATGTACTCGTAAATTACAGAGCATCACAGCACTATAGAAGCTTCAAGCTAATGAGATGCTACAGTTATATATATGAGCTTGCTGTTACCTAATTAACAGTTACCTTTGCCATAGAGACTGTTTTATAAATCAAATAGTATGACCTTCTCAAGAAAGTAAATGAGTGCTTCTGCTTTAATATATTTGAAATTTCCCATATGAACCTATGAGTTTAAGCCTCAGCAACAGTGATTAGACACTGAACGACTAAAGCGGGGATAGAAAGAAGGCAAGGCAATGAAATGTACTTATTTTGACCAGCTCTGGGAGTAGTAACAAGCTCCTATTTAGGTAAGCTAAAAGATTGTTAGTGTCAATTTTACGTGATTGGACAAAGTTCAACAGGATTACATTTTAAAGGTCCCTTATGTAAAAAAAAAAAAGAAGGCAGATGCCCATGTCTTATTTATTATACAGCAGGTCAATGATCTATAGTAACACTGCAAGTGCTAACAGCTCAGCCCACAGAGAGATGCACACAAGACTGTATTTGGAAACTGAGCCTTAAAATGAGCCCTTAACCTCACAGTACTTGGCTTCTCTGATGAAAATCGGCCATATTTCATTTGATCATTCACAACCAGACATCCAACCAAGGGAAAGGCCCAGAGTCTCCTGTCTTCTGATTGGCTCACTGACCTCCTGTTAGAGCTCCACAGAATAAAAACTACTTGTCAATTTTTTTCTGGTTTTAAAAACAACAATATACATTATTGTGGAGCAAGACACAGGGAAGGTGTAAATTCTGGGAAGCAAAAAGGTTTGTAACAGTGGGAAAAGATTCAAGAGGTCAGGGAAAATGGTTGAGGTTCTCTTTCTGATTATTTGTCTCTAAGGTTCATTAACATTATAATTTTTCACCAATGCTCACAGAGGAAACTTCCCAGATGATATGAGGTCTGCTTGAGCACATCAGTGCAAGCAGACTCGCTCAAGGATATGAGAGGAAGAGACAAGTATTGCTGACAAAGTGGTTCAAATCAGATTTGTCTGATTTCCTGATAGGGCAGTACTGCCAGCTCTGTCGCCACATACTTCTCACTTCTTGATGTAATGTTAACATACTGAACGCATCACAGGACATGATTCTGGAGATGATGAGGAACTCGTAAAATTTATCACACACAAGAAAAGAACTATGATAAAGTTCAAAGCCTAAATTCCTCTCTTCAGCACCAAAAAACGTCCCTGAAGTATGGCTAAATAATGCATCCACAAAGAGAGGCTGCTTACCTGAAATGCCCTGCCTGGATTCAGCAAAGCTGGCCGTTTGGGAGAGTGGCTGCCTTCTGAGGACCCTGAGGTGTGAAGATGGATATCCTTATCCTCTGATAGGGGGACAAACCTGCCACCAGCTGTGACAGCGACAAGTCACTGACTCAGCCATTAGAGAATCCAGTAGCTGCCTTAACTGTCAGTCTCTATTTAGAATTGAAGGAGTAATCGATACAGCGACCATTCACCCTGCTCCTCATGCTGTCTGTGATTAAATGGAAGGATTAAAATCTACAGGAGTTGGAATAGATAAATATTGAACAATTGGAATAGTTTTAAGGGGAGACACTACAGGTGAATAGGGTAAAAATTTTAAATAACAGATATCACCATGAAACTTCCCAAGTTTATCACTTACATTAAAGGGACAACGAGGAGTTTTGGAAAGGCGAAGCGTTTTCACACCACATTTATGGGCCTCCGCGCGCACCGTGAAATTCTTTGACCGGCGCAAGACGGACTCATGTTTTCATTCATCAAGAGTTAAAGTCAGAGGTTCGAAGACGATCACAGTCCCGACCATAAACAGCGATTCGGCAGCGTTATTCTCATGACTCGCCACGAAACCGAAAGTAAGGAAACGCTGGTCAGCTCGACCAGCATTTTCCCCACCACTAATGATAACAAAATAACGATAGAGACAGAACGATATATTTATCGAAAACGGGCCCATTAACAAGTGTGGATAGCGTAGATTCATCCACATTAATGTGAGACCTTTTTATAACCAAATAGAAACTCCTAGTTGTCCCTTTAAGACAACTTTTTTTTTTGTATGACAAGTTTTGTCAAATTTTGTTTAAATATGTAAATGAGGCAATATCTGATGAAATATGCGCTAATTTGCATACATTTCCAGAACATCATTGTTCAGGAGAGAGAGAGCTTTACAATGACACGCAACGTGACATGGGCACAGCACAGTATGTCACAGTAGCATGTTAACTTTTGGTGAATTTAGGAGAAATCTACCAACAAAAGAGACAAAATGAAGTAAAATAACCACCTTAATGTGGATGTTATACCATTTCTTTTGACTTTTCTGAGAGAATACATGTTAAGGAAGAAAACTAGCCCAAAATCACCTACCTGTACTGTATGCTTAAACACATTCATTGCAATATCCCTGTGCTGCAACAATTAGTCACATAAAACAACACTGTGCTAAGCTACATTTATCACTTGTGCACCTCTCAAAGAAAAACAAAACACTACAAAAGCAGTGCAAGTAATTAGGCTGCCAGATGTGATAGTGCAAACAAGTAATTAACGGTAGTCTGATCAAGTGATAAGTGATCAAAGGAAAGAATGTGAAGTATTTATGTGATTATGGATAAGAAAAACAACACTATACATTCAGTTGGTGGTGCAAAGATGAAGAAATGCATTCATGTTCAGTCTTATTTCAGTGATTAGATATGATTTAGAGAGCACAAAATGACCATTACAGTGCTGCAATGCTTTGTTAGTTCCTATAAATCGATACTGCAATGTTATGAGCTGAACAAACACACTGATTGAACTTACATTCTTTTTAACTTCTTTGTTCGTCTCACTTCAGCTGACGGTTCTCTCAAAAGCCGCTCTGTTCAATTTATCAGTAGGCAAACTAAGTATTTTTCAATCAATTGGTAATGAAAGCAGCATTTTTATTCTGCAGGGCAATGGTGGCCACAAGTGTGTTCTGTTAAATGAAAAGTCCAGTAAATGATGTCTCTTCCACTCCACATTAAATCACCATTAATTTCATTCTGTATTGTGCTGATTTATGTACAGTAGATGAGCTGGAGGGATCAGAAATAATAGTAGGCCTATTGCTGTTTGTGGTCATGAATATTTGAGCTTTCCAGCTCATAAAGTTGTTATGGTAAAAGTGTCAGTTACTTATTTACATGTTCCACCAGACTAATTAAAAATGCATTAATTACCCTACTTTGGCTCTGTTCTGGTCTCTACCAACTAACTCTGTGTCCTGAATCCTTCAGTCTGTTGTCTTTTGGTGGTAGGCTGGCCGCATAGAGTGGGTTTAAATGGGAGTGGTGAAATCATGTGAAGTCAGTAAATGGTAAAGTAAAAGGGTACTTGCTATAAAGCCAGAACAATACCCAGGGCTGTTGCTAGGACTTCTGGGCCCCCTTAAAGAATACTAAAGTGGGCCCCTACCCCTAACTTTTCCTTCTTTTTTTTTCTTAGACTACGTATGTATTATCGTTTTTTATTTAGCCTTCTTTGTTTTGATGCTAGTGCAGCATTACACTGCAAAAACTCAAGTATCTTAGCAAGAATATTTGTCTTATTTCTAGTCAAAATGTAATTTCTAGTCAAAACAAATCTCATTATACTTAAAATAAGACACATTATTAAAAGTAGCTTGTTTTTAGACACTTTTTACTTCTTTCAAGCATATTTTCACTTGGAATAAGTAGAAAAAATCTGATAGTGGAGCAAGTTTTTCTTCCTTATTACAAGCACAAAAAACTTACTTTCACTGGCAGATTTTTCTATTTATTGTGAATTTAAGTGAAAATTATCTAAAAACAAGTTAATTTTTAGGTAATGAGTCTTATTTTAAGTGGAAAGAGATTAGTTTTGACTAGAAATGAGACATTTGGACAAGAAATAAGACATACAGTATATTCTTGGAAAGATGTTGAGTTTTTACAGTGTACTATAGCCGTGTTTCCACTGCAGGAGTTCCTGGTAAAGGGAGGCGGTAGGAACTTCTACAGGAACCGTCCTCTCACTCGGCCCTCTCAGTGGCCGTGTTTCCACTGCAGACAGGACCCCGGTCACCCCGCGGCGACGTCATGAGTTTCGATCGCCGCTTAATCGCTGTGCGACAGTTTCAACTGTGACGTCACCCAGGCAGGTCACAAGCACATGCACAAAAATCATAACAACAACGAAGAAGGATGGAAGGAGCTGAGGCGGTAGCCGCGTTTCTGGTTTGTATTTGTGCACATGGCGGTTGATTGTAATCCTGCTTGAGTTTTTTTTTTTTTTTTTTTTAAACTTTTCACGGCATTGTTTTGCGGCGTGATGGATCCCCAGTGTGTCGAAGTGCGCTGATATTTTCATTTCGCCGCGATGACTCAAACCCCCTCTGAATCTCCTCGGTGCCGTAGACTGCAATCAATGTCTGCACCTCACCGTCGGTCCATTTGTGTACATCTTCCTGCTGTTTACAGCGGTGTCTGCTAGGCTAATCCTCCCCTTCTGCTCCCCTTTTTAAAAATGCCGGTTGTTTTGGTGCTTTCTGGTAGCGTCAGAGCCTGCTCTAGCTTTAGCCAATCAGTGCCGGGTTAACCTCGAGCCCCACCCAGGAGCTTTTCAGGGCCCAACGGAGTACCTACCCTGGAGTAGGTACTCCGTTGGCCCCTGTAAAAGTTCCTGTAAAAGGCCCTGTGGGGGAGGTTCCTGCAGTGGAAACACGCACCAACGGGGCTGGCCCCGTAATATTACCCCAAAGTTCCTGCAGTGGAAACACGGCTTATGAGTATTAGTCAGGGTCTTACGCAGAATAAATCAGTCATACAAAGATTAGACTACTGGGGTTTTTTATGGGCCCCACTGGGCACTGGGCCCCTAGAATTATCATCACCTTTCTCCCCTATACAACGGCCCTGACAATACCTGAAAGATATTAAAACACTTGGTAGGAGTGACCACATTCATTTGACAAAGACCAGACTCACAGTAATTCGATAAGATATGATTCGATGAAGCAAAAAAGAAAAAGGAATGTTACATGGCACCCAACATTCTCTATTCCACAGTTCATCAATAATGTTCATAAAAAGCTCTTTAGACATCTGTGACACAATAAAGCTTACTGGGAAAGTGAATGATTAGTATGCAAACAACATTCACATCCTTAAGACACTTTGCTGGAACATATTGCCATCACCATCTATGGCTAATTTGAGGCTCATTCAGATATCCAAAGTTAATAGATGGAACAAAGTTGCCAAAGTATTTCCACACAGTAGAAATCCAATGAAGCTGGTAAGTGTGTGCAGCATAACTGATAGGCTCCAGGAATAAAAAGGTAAATAAGGCAAATTGACACTTATAGAAATGGAACTCAAGATCAGGCAATACTGGCACTCATTAGAATACCTGTCAGCTAATCACAGTATGAGGTTTGAAATCATGGTGTCACAAATAATGTCATTGTATTACAGAGGCTAAGAGAAACTTTTAACATTGTTGATTAATGCAATTTGTTTTGGTCATAGCAGACACCTGCTGCCTGTCACATACTGTGCAGAATTTGAAAGATCAAGAGGCAAACACAACTTGTGATTACAGAACACAAAACACCACACACTAAACATATGAATCGGTGAAAATCTCATTTTCAGATTCAGATCGTTCTGTTAGGAGTAAACCCAGCACACAGCTTTATATAAAGGCATAAAAAAAAGATCATGTTTCTCCTCAGTCCCCACTGCTGAGCCCTGTCCTCTACACGTAATACTTACTGTAGCTAATGACTCCCACAGCAACTTGACTAATTATATTTGTACAGCAGTGACTGAAGCCAGGCCCCTATAGAAGCATATGTCAGTCTGTGACCCACTATCAAAGGAAAAGGTCAATTACAGTTGTGTGTCCAAGGACTCTCTGTCATAGCCTGACCTTTCAGCTTGATGTGTCAAGAAACCCACAAGAGCCTCATCCAAATGTCACATGTTTCCTGACAGTGCTTGATACCCCAGGCTTTAGAGTATTTACTGTGCCCCATGTCTGTATTGATTCAGTATATGTGAGCTTCTTTTGATGAAATCCTATAATTAGTCTACAGGCTCTACATAGGAGAGAAAGACGCTGTACAATAGTTCATCGTTTTTCACAAGCAAATGTGGACAGGTAGGCTATACACTGATGTTATCAGTCCCTTTCCAAGAGTCCTCTACTGTACATGTTCTTCACAGGAATTGTTTGTTCAGTAAGGCAAGACACCAGAGGCAAAAACACAGTTTTTTCATGCACTGTTCAATTTTGAGATTTTGGGCTAGTTTTCTTCCTTAACATGTATTCTTTCAAGAAAATAGAAAAATCCAGGTGGTTATTTTACTTCATTTTGTCTCTTTTGTTGGTAGATTTCTCCTAAATTCACCAAAAGTTAACATGCTACTGTGACTGTGCTTGTTATCTGACCCATGTCATGTCAGGTATCATTGTAAAGCTCTCTCTCTCCTGAACAATGATGTAGGCTCCAAAAATTGTCATTTCTTCCGTACCTACAACCAGTCGTAAAAAGTACAATTTACATGAACAATCTATGGAATTTTACAGTACAAGTCTTTAAAGGCTGTTTTCTCAAAATGAGTTTTTCCTCAGACTCTGGCCTGAAATCTCCACTTCAGCATCACTTACAGACACCAAACCTTCCAATTTTATTCCTGTCAATATTCTGAAGGTTTTTACAGAAGGATTTGTTGATATATCATTCACAGCCTGATTTATACAACATTTTATTCCTAAAAACAGGGCAAAATTAGATTTTTTTAGGGCTGGTGACAGAATTTTCTCATTTACAGAGTGATAAAAAGAGACATCAAAAATCCTCTCTGCAAAAACTTCTGACTCTAATATGTCAACAAAATAAAACAAGAATTTTGAAAGGGGCTATATCCATTTTTCTGATTTTGGTTCTGGAAATGTATGCAAATTAGTGCACATCTCATTAGATATTGCCTCGTTTACATATTTAAACATACAATTTGACAAAACGTGTAATACAAAAAATATTTGTCTTAATGTAAGTGATAAACTTGGGAAGTTTCATGGTGATATGTGTTAGTTAAAATGTTTACCCTATTGACCAGTAGTGTCTCCCCATAAATTGGCCATGTGTGCAGTGAAATGTGTGCGTTTCATACTCTGCAAGATCTGATACAGGGTTAGGCTATGATAATAAAAACCATTCTTATTCTTATAACATTATGAAGGCTGGAACCAGTCCCAGGTAACAGGCAGGGCAGGCGATAAATGAGTAAAAACCCTGGACATCTCAGCAGCCTGTAAGAGAGCTGATAACCATTCCAACTCACATTCACACCTAGACTATATCGGCACCTTCCTGTGAACCCCACCTGAACATGTGTGGACTGTGGAGGACGTTGTGTGTCTGCTCAGGAGTGTCAGTTTCTGGATGTATTGACCCTTTCTCCTGCACATCTGTTAAACTGCAATTCTTTCAGTGTGGTATCACATCAAGGCATCCCAGTGATCCTTGTGTATTTTGCATTTGGACTATCATTTCTCCTGCGCTTCAGGATCATGTTCTCTCCTTTCGGCTTGCCTGCTGCTCGTCTTCAGCCCAAACATTTCCTCATCAACAGATTCCCCTCTTGGTCAGTCACTGCCTGCCTGTCTCTATTCATCTCTCCTGTCCGGCCTTCCCGTCAATAGATTCACTGCCCTGCCTCTCATTCATCTCCCATGCCTTCACCTTTCCCTTCTTTGCCACGATTCCTTTGACAGTATAGTTCAAGTGCTTCTCTTTGGTCTGTCTTCTTCTCCTGGGTCCACTCAACAGCTGTTAAAACTGTTGTTTTATTTTTGTAGTTTAGGTGTCAGGACTATGCCTTTATAACAGTTGGGAATGTTTGTTACAATGTTAGGCTATATTAATCAGATCATTTTAGCTGCTTAGACCAGAGCTTGTGTATTATATTGCATTGTGAAGGCCTACTGCATCCACAAGGAATTGAAAAGAACTTGTGTCATGAACTTCAGCGAGCATCATGTGTTACAGTAAGAACATCAAAATACACAACGGGATGAGAGAAGCTGAAGTTTTGGATTCAAAAGAAGAAATGTTTCCTATTTACCTTGGAGGCTGTAGCAGTATGATTATCAAAGCATTTGCATGAAGCCATGAAAACACCTACGTACAGAAAAAACCTTTTACCTTAAGCAGTCCTGAGGGAGGCTAATGCACAATGTTTCTCAGTCTATGAAATATTCCCCTAAATAGGCTAGCCTAGGCCTATTGTCTTTATGAGATCATGTTCTGCAATTATCATCGTTATTATATTATAGGCCCTTATAATTTTTCAGTTTGTGGGGAATTAAGTGACAATTGACTAGGAAGACTAATTTATTCAAACAGCCTATGTGGCTTTAGAGATCAAAATGCTTTTGTTTTTAAGAGGAAGGGTAAAAGGTGCACATTAAAATGAAACTCTCACATTCCAAACAGATAAGTGTACTATAGCTATTGTGATTTCTTTGTTTTAGAGTTACTTCTATGATAAGCTAGCTTTCTATTGTGACCTTGATAGTGGAAATGAAACATGTATGTTTTGACAATACTGATATCAAAGTGTGTTAGAAGAAAACACCTAGCCTACACTAAAAATACATTTCATAAGTTGTTAAAAGTTGCTAGTTGCCCAAGTTATTTTATTCTCCTAATTAGGCTATCATATCTGTCTATTGGAGCTGCTGTGACACAATCATTAAGAATTCACCTTAATAGAATAGAATAGAATAGAATAGAATAGAATAGAATAGAATAGGTATATCTATCTAGGCTATCACTTGTCAACGTAATGGGGTGGGCAAGTTCCGTTGGCCTAAAAAGAAAAAAAAAGTTCCGTTGGCCTGTTTTTTTCTTTTGTTTTGTTATTTTCCCAAAGTGCATTACCTCGAGCATTCCGTGTTCGTATTGACAGTTGCCTTGTAGGCTACACTACTTTGTGTAAATAAAGTTTATTAAAAAAAAAAAAAGTCGCAATCGTTCCCATGGTTACATTGGCGGAAAAAAAAAAAGTTCCCTTGGCCTGTGAGGAAGGGAGCATTTCTGCACCACAGACTGTAAAGCTCTGCACCTGGTGGTAGGCTGACGCTGTCTGCAGTAGACTGGTGACCCAGTCATCTGCACTAAACAACTACTGTATTATTCCTAACTTTGTGAAATTTTGGAAGGTGGAAGGAGTCGGGGAGCAAATGGACAAGGAATGGACAACAGGTGTAGCAGACACCGCCAATCAGAAACAGTGGTGTTGTGACCATGGATGTACGCAGGCGGGCCCAGAGCGGTAGCTACGTAACAGGCCTAATCAAACACCAGGTGTGCAGCGGTTCCTGGAGAGACGGTTGGTAGCCTACTTTTGACAACATATTCATCCAAAACTAAATCGTTTCTTTTAGGTGGTATTATTATAGCCTACATATATTTTTTGGCAGACGTCTGACTCTGGCTCCTCTGTTGTCAGGACATGTGAAGCCAAAGCTAGCTATAAACTTTCCTGCATGCAGTGCTAATGGATACACCAGGATGACAGCGAGGAAGGTGATGGAAATGGCGACAACATCTGTGGGTTATTTACCCGTCAGAGAGCAAAGCTGGCGGACTGTTGGAGAGCTGGCGGACTGTTTTGGGACACAGGAAGTCAAGGTAAGAAATATTTTTTGAAATCCTGGAGGTTTTCATCAGCTGTAGACTCATGATGAACTTTATTGCAGTCAATGCAAATGTTTATGTTTATGTTTCATACGTTTCTTTGACGAGTTTGTGAACACGGATTGTTTTAGTATGGGTAGCCTATAGCTGATGTAATCATGTGAGATATCTTCCCTGTCTGCCTGCGGGTTTCATGGCTCCATCAGTGTGGTAGGCTGATGTGTTTTACCACATGCTGAGGATGCTGTCAGAAGTAGGAGGCATGATAACAGGTGGTCATACTGAGGTTGTAGACCTTTGTCTCTGTCGAAGGTGGTTCTGGTCTCAGAAGTGAATGTTTTCTCCGTCTCCTTTGATCCCTCTTTGACTCGAGCCAATCCTGTGACTGCTGTTCAGGAAATGTTTCTGCTGCTCTTTCAGCCTTTCACCACTTCACTGTTGTGATGTCATCCTTGTCTTCAGTGTGTAGCAGCAGGTGTTTAATGGTTTGTGGTCAGCACAAAGACCTTGTGATGTGAACTCTCCGGTCTGAAAGTTCATATTGTGCACTGGGTTGGTTGGTTCTGGTGGTTCCTGTTGAATCAGCAGTGCCTGTTTTGATCGTACAATAAATTAGGGCTAGATTTACGTTATCTGATCCCTGCTCCTGTTGATCTAGAGAAGCCCGGTCAGAACTTTTTAAATGAAATGTAGGCAGCACTTTGATGAAGATTTAAAGCAGCTTTTATTCCATCCACATAAGCAAAGACAATTTTCTACCCTTTGCATGCAAATGGTGGACAACAAAATATTTTCTGTATTCCTCTATTATGCCATCCTGTTGAGAAAATATTAAAGGATTGTTTTTTTTCTCATCCAACATCTATAATTATAAGACAATACTGGCTTACCTTGGTTTTTACAGTAATTCACAGCAGCTATCAACTGTCATTGCAATGAAAATTACACAATATTCACAAATTAAGTTCTTCATATCTGAATTTTGAATATGATACTCTAGCCTATATTTTAACTGTAGCCTATTAACTTAAGTATTATATTACGCAGTGCTCTCTGAAGGACAAATGGCATGTCTAGGTTCAAATCTGCACATGGTTCATGGAGGAATTAAGTGTCTTATTCAAGGACACTGACTTCCTCCTATTATAGCATGATCCCTGAGCACCAGGGCAGTCCACCCTTTTTGTAATGATATAGCTACATGTACCGTTGAGATGTATGTGCAGCATGTCTCAGATATGAAAGGCACTCATCACCTTTTGGTGCAGTGCTCCTCCCAAGTTACAAAATACATCTCACTTGAACGTGGATTGATTTGAAAAATTCCTTCTGATTTATTGTTGAAAGCGATGAAGAATTTCCACTCCATTAGTAACCCATGGTAATTGATGAATGGCCACATCACAAAAGATGAGAAGTTTCATTCACTTTCATTAAAATCTCATTACATGTCTCACTCCGAAATAATTCAGTCCTGGCATATAGGACCTGTCTCCATGTTGATCTGAGGTGCTATGGTTTTCCATGGGTGGTGACCTGCTTAGTCCTATCAGGGCAAAGAGGGTAGAGGGCATGATACATCACTGGTCATCAACCTTTGTCAGTTCTTTAATAAAATTACATGAACAGATTAGTTTAAAGAGAGCTCTCAAAAGGTATAGCCTAATACTCAGGCTTTCTTACATGACCTGGGACAGAGTTAGCCTGAATCTCACTCTGAATGGTGTTAGACCGTTTAAAAATGTAACACTGCTTAATACCGACCATGCTAACTAGATTCACAGCTGACAGACCTGTGTTTTGTCAAACTTCAGATCAGATCTACAAGCCGTGTGTCTATTGAAATCCAAGTACTTCAAGTATACAACGTTGTTATAATCCACAATTTTTTTAGGAGGACAGTGAAGCAATCAGAAAGCAAATCCCCAGGCTTTCCTCTGTCAGTCACTGCAAGTATTGGTTTGATGTCCTGTCTGAAACATGGCTGATCTGTGCAATCCTCATCTTAAAATGTCTGAGAATATCTCTATTTTTTATAATATGAGTTTCCTGATGACAGATATCTCTCACATGTTAAAGGCTAAAGCACATTGTGCAGCATTATCTATTGACTCCATCTTGATCTCATTGAACAGATCACAATGCAGTGGCCTCTCAAGTATCATGTTAACCTGGTTTCAGAACCAAGAACAAGATTTGAACGAAAGAATGGAAGACTCAAGGTTTATTGTACAGGCAGTCGTACAGAGAAGTGGCAGAAGTCTAAAAGGCAGTCTTTCACTAAACACTGTCAAGGTTGTGTGGTTTGATCACATAGTGTCTCCTGAACATTACCAGTAGGGATGGAGCATCTTATAGCAGGTTATAATTCATAAAAGGAATCTGGTAGATTACTCCTCCTTCTCTTTCTCTGTTAGGATCAAAGGTCAAGGCAGAACTTTGGTTTAAATATTGTTCTGTACGTTCTCCTGTTTACATAAAAAACGATTGGAAACGGTCACATAGTTTTCTGTTACGTTTAATGTTCCTTGTTACAACTCACCATAATAATAATAATAATATATCAGTCATCTGGGGGTGATGGTTCAGTCTACTCATGTCGCTGCAGAAAACTCCGCTTCACAAACATAATATGTTTGTAATGTAGTGATGGGAATTCCGGCTCTTTTTGGAGAGCCAGTTCTTTCGGCTCGGCTCACTAAAAAGAGCCGGCTCTTTCGGCTCCCAAGTGGCTCCTCAGATTTTATGTTGCTTATCACCAAAATAATGCAAAACTATGTGTAAAATTAATTACTAATGTAAAAAAACAAACATTATATCAAATATTTTCATTTATGCCTTTATTTAGGCCTACTGAACACACTCAACCTTGAATAGAGTGTTACAAAAATAAATCATAAAGTAGGCCTATAAAAAACAAAGTCCAGGGCTCCAGACTAACTTTTCTTTTGCACTTATGGATGAAAACTTCTCATGTCAAAAAAAAAAAAATCAAAATAATCAATCAAAATTGTCAATGCTGTAGCTACATCCTGCATACAGATGTGCCTGTGCATGTGTTTGTGGAGCCTGCTCCATATGAGATTTTCACCTTGCACAATCTACACTCTGCCTTTGAACTGCTTACTGCTTATTTAAATGCCCAAATGCCCCCCCCCCCCCCCCCCCCTCCTCCGTCGGACGGTCAGACTGTCAGATGGGGGGAGGACAGCAATTTGAACGCATTAGCGCGATTTAGCGCATTTGTTTATTACTGTCACTACCCTACCTGTGCCTGCGTGAGTGTCCGCACCAGCTAGAGAGAGCGAGAGGGGGAGAGAGAGAGAGAGGTGCTGCCACAGGCTCGTGCTGGATGCGCTGGTTGATTAGTTTCGTTTTTACCCCCTTCCCCCGTCGATCTGTGGCTTTCACTACAACAAGCAGAGGAGAAAAAAATACTAAAACGGCTCCCAAAGAGGAGCCGGCTCCCGTCGTTCACTTCAAAGAGCCGGCTCTTAGAGCCGGATCGTTCGCGACCGACACATCACTATTGTAATGAAGTTTTATGTGAAGAAGCGGCGGAGAGCCGGTCTTACACATAGTGGAGCTTGGAACATTTGAATCACCTGTCGCAATTCACCCGTAATTTAAACAGGACTTTTTCTTCGGTTTTTCTTTTCAGCTTTCTTCTTGTTGGCAGTTGTCGGGTCTTCTGTCGTCTCATTATTGAGTTTCTCCCGACGACATGTGTTTTTTCACTCTTTTACATTTCTGGACCTGCCTGTCAATTGTGCAGCGCTGGGAAGATGCACAAACGGAAGTGGCAAAATTTCCAAAATAAAATGACCAGAAGTGTAAATTAGACACAATAAACAATTTTATATTTTTTCATTCTCTTTCTGCGGCCCGGTACCAAATGAGCCACGGTCTGGTACTGGTCCGCGGACCAGGCGTTTGAACCACTGCTCTAGGTTTACACAAACCTCTTCTTAGATACTCACTGTTTAAGTCAGTTATTGCAGCCATCTTTGGTACTCAAGCACAATATGTGGTCCCAAATATTTTTGGAAATGACTTCTTTAGATTTTAAAAAAAAGATGAACTGTAAATGTTTTTGCTTCTGTTTGATTTGATTCCAAATCCATTGACAAATGTGCAAACATGGCAACAGCAGGCAGGAAATACTGCGCTAACAGAGAAGGTTGACCAAGCTGTTGCGGTCCAGCCCTATAATCTCGTCACACTTCCAGTGAGCAGATCATATGAAGAGTCACTGTGAACTGTTCTATTTTACCACATAAGCTTCATGGAAGTTCCAACATCTATAATTAGCATTGTAGAAAGCTGTACTGTAGCATGTGCTAACAGAATTCACACATAGTGCAATTAAGCTAAGTGCAGTTCTATTTCCCTTCTCATGCAGCATCACTTCTCACAGTGCCGTCAGAAGACAGTGTGGGAATACTGCGAGTGCTTTGTAGTTGGGTTCATAGCTACAGACAGCCAGTGCGAGGCAGTTAGGTGTCTGTCTGTCAGACGGCTCCTTTACTTTGATTTCATTATTTTCATCTGTGAAAATGCCATTTCACAGAGGTGAGTGGATCTCACTCATGCACATGCAGCGAGGAGTGGAAACTTCTCCGTGCTGACAAGTCCCAAAAAAATCTTTGTCACTTGATCTGGTTTTAACACTTGTCGATCCACATTGTGTGACAGCGACTCAGCTCCTCCTTGTCACTGCAGCAGGGGCCAAGTGGTACACCACAAAGTGAGCTTTTGATGCTGTCTCTGATTCTCCGGCAGCAACCTTATTTTGAACAGGTGGTTTTGTGAAGAGTGATTGTTGGGCCTTCAACTCAGATTTCAGCTTGTCAACTTTCCTATCATAGATTGTGTTCTTTGGTGGATAGCTGTCTTTGAAATGCTGTGGTTGGTGTTGGGATGCTGTTCCAGATTCCCTCTTTTAGACATGCATAGCATTCATACTCCTGGTTTTCACTGAGGTAAAATAAATTATTCTTGACATTCTTATAAATTCTATTGCCTCCTTTTGCAATTTTTCATAATATTGCACACACACAGAGTGAAAACACAACACAAAAAGTTACCAGCAGCTCTTTTTTATTGTCCTGATCATTTTTTCAATCATGGCATTGAATTAATATTTTGTTAATTTGGAAATACCATTTATTTATTTCTTCACAGAGAATATTTCATGTCTCGTGTCTTTATGTCACATTATATATAACATGTAGCTAGAGGTAGAGATTGATAATAGCATAGCACAAAGACTGAACAGTTTGAAACAGCTTTCATGCAGTTTAATTTAACTTGGTTAACTAACTAACCATAGTGCATTTTTAAAAAGGAAATCTAAATAATAATAAAAATGAAGCTCCAAGCTAAGATAAGCTAATCAGTTCAGCATGTTTAGAAGTTTTACCAAAGAAATTAACATAATGTATTTTCCAAAATGTCTAACTACTAATGCTTTCAAATAAAACAACTAGACTTGTGACACAAGCTCAACCATATCTTATTTCTAACCAAATTTATTTGTCTGTATTATCTCTTAAGCCTTAAAAGCTAATGGTATGCCTAATTAATGAAGGAAGAATTAGAAAGTTCAAATAATAATGATGATGATAATTATAATTATAATATAACAATGATAATACATGAATTTGCAATGCAGAATAATTTTCTTCATCTTATTAATCATGTCATGCCCCTTCATATTAGGACCTGAGCCCTATAGGATCAAAGCAACAGGCCTCAGCCAACCTCTCTGACACCTTTTAAATGGGTTAAATGTGCATGTCTGTTCTGTGAAATACTGTTGTTGCTAGATTTATCCTGCAATATTTACCACGTCTGTCGGTATGGTTGTTGCAGTGCTTTATTTTCACTCTGATCTGATTGGAAATTTGTTGAATTTCTGACAGAGTCCCCTGAGTTTCCCCCTAATGGGTAATTCATAGGCAGTCAAGTTGACGGACAAGGACACAACATGCTAGATGTCTAATGAATAACGCTGCTGCACTTACAGTAAGCACACACAGTCACACACCTAGTCATGCACAGAACCTCTGACTCTCTCTCTCTGTCGCGTGCGCACAAAAACACACGTTTCCTGCTTATGTATCACCATTCGTTCCGCGCACCAACTGCACAGTATCTCACCTCCCCCCTCTGCCCACCCCAGTCCCTCGCGCTCTCTCATGTGTCTCTAGGCGCTGCCTTATTTCCCCCCAGGGAGTGCTGCAACTCCCTGCCAATTCTTCCCAATCCATCAGTAAGTGCTCTGCCCCCCCCCCCCCCCCCCATACCTTAAGTCTACCGTAGCCTGCTGGCCCAGAGGAAGCTGCTGCTGCCTCATTCTGCACATTGGCGTTGAGTTTGAGAGAGAGACTGGTAGTGTGGATGGTCACGCCACAGTGACAGACTGTGGAGACTGGACGGACAGCCAAATGAAGGCACCAGTTGGTATTATTATTATTGTTGTGACCATTACATCACCTTGTTAGATCAGGGGTGTGTCCTGAATCTGATCTGAAGCCGCCAGAAGTCCATGTGACTGTTTCATAGTTGCCTCTCTCATCACAGTTCCGCCAAACCTTAAAGGGACATTCTGGAAAATTCGCCTATTGCCATAATCCGTTTTAGGAGTAGGTTCATTACCTTTAATTGTCAGTGCAAGCTGTTTTTAGATCGGTGGGGCAGAGACGTGAGTTCTGCATGCCAAATACACCATCCAACAACTCCAAAACGCTTGTGACCTGCACATTCACCACGCTATGAAATAATAATGAAATATACGAGACAGAGTTGTTTTCGAGGTAAATATTTAACCGGCACTATACATTCCAGACACGGTTGCTCGGCAGAGTGATTTCAAAAGCGAAAGTAGTTCCAAGTAGCCTAGTAGTTACATAATTATACGTCATTATTTCATAGCGTGGTTAATGTGCAGGTCACAACTTGTCCACTAGAGTGTTTTGGAGTTTTTGGATTGTGTATTCAGTTTGATGAGGGAAACGTAGAAATACCATGAGCCTCCGTAGCGTTAGCTGAGCAGCTCGCGTCTCTGCCCCGCTGATCTAAAAACAATTAAAGGTAATGAACCTACTCCTAAAGTTATAGGCACATATGCAAAAATGTTGAAATATCCCTTTAATGAAAATATTCAAGACAAATTGCAATAACAATAGGCTGTCCATCGCGCTCTTTTCTTATAATAAACGGCCAGTATGTATTTGTTACGGTAATAACATCATATAATCTCGACCATCTGCTTATAATTATTCACCAGACCCCTGGTGAAGCAGTTTTAGTCCCTCTGTTTTTAAAAAAGAAATATTTTTATATAACGTGATTAAATGAAATGATGATTTAACAAACTCAGCGGGAGATCTGGAGTGATGGCCGAACACGATGACGACATTGCATTGAAGAGTCTAGCATGTGGGGTACGTGAAGTGTAAGATAAGAGCTGTGCAGCTACGATCTGAACTTCAGAGAGAGCAGGAGGAAACTCAGCACCACGGACAGCGACTCTCTCTCTTCCCTCTCTCTCTCTCTCTTCCCCCTCTCTCTCTCTAGCTCTCTCTCTCTCCCTCTCTCTTCCGGGCGCACACTCGGCAGCTGGCTGCGATACAGCTCCTCCCTCCTGTGTGGTGGCTTTCCCGACCAAAGATCCTTGGACGTGAACGGTTTTGTTGAAGAGCACCCCCCCCCACACCCTCCCCCCCAAACAACCAGACGGACAATCGAGGTGCCAGTTATTCCATATCGACCTGAGAGAAGGGAGTTAAGGTGTCGGGTAAGGTCTCCAACGGTCCTTTTACCCCCCAAATCTCTGTCAGCGATGGAGACTTGGGCTGGCTTGTGCCCAGGTTTGCACTTATCTCTGGGTATCTGGGTGATGGTGATAGCCGCTCTTACCCTGCAAAATACCAAGGCGGAGATAACTTGCGCATCTTGCCCGTCGCCAGTTCAACTTCACCTGGAGAATTTACAGCTGGGGATACGCGCTGACCCGACGGAAGAACCGAGCACCCTGAAACACATCCGACTAGAGTTTAAGGAACTCGAGGATACCGACCAAAATACTGGAGTGGACGGCGACCATGAGACAGGCGTTTCTGTCGGGAATGCCCCGCTGCTCCCCCAAGATGTCAGTTTGGATGGAGTTGCTACACAGGAAGACGCACCGGGGTCCAGCGGAGAAAGTCTGAGTGGCGGTGTTAACCGGGGAGGGGAGCCCGACATGGGCGAGGAGGACGCTGCGCCTCGGAGAGAAAAGAGAAGCGGTCCTGAGTTTGCCGAGTTGAGCGAGAGCAGGTGGACCGGCCGGACCGGCGTGGACGCGGGGGCTCCGGAGAACCGGGGCTCGCTGTTGGACGGGCAGAAGCAGGGCAAGTCCGACTTCAGATGGAACAGGGACGAAGGGAGAGGAAATACCCGGCAGGACGATCCCAAGATCAGCAGCAGCACTTTCGCTCTGACGGGGGACTCGGCGCACAACCACGCGGTGGTGTACTGGTCAGGACAGAACAGCAGCGTGAGTAACCATGCTTTATTATTATGTCCTGCATTATTCACGACTCCACATTTGGTACCAGCTCCGCTCCGCTCCGCTCAGCGCAGAGAGCGGGCTATTTCCAGCAGCTGGGGTGAACTCCGTGACGCACAGAGCGGAGACTTTGTGCTCTGTGGTGTGGCTGAGTTGTGGCTGACTGTTAACAGGTGCACTGGAGGCTTCCGACGCGCACCGATGCACACTGCTCCGCACGGCTCCCTAAATGCCAGACTTGAGCGGTTTTTGTGAACTGGACTCGACCGCGACCTTTGACTCTCTCTCTCTCTCTCTCTCTCGAATTACGCACGAACCCCCTCTCTTCTTTCTTCCAGCGTTTCCTCCGCTGTCATCGCGCCGTCAGACACTCTTGCCTTTTAAATTAAATATTTACTTAGTCGTGATTTATAGTCATAGTGTGAAAACTATTTATGATTTATTTGCACCGAATTGGAGATATGCTAATGCATGATTCATTCCTCCCCACTGATGCGAGGTTTTCCATCCAAATTAATTGACTGGGGAGGGAGGGTGTCATAAATTATTGCTCAATCTCCGATAAGCCCTTAAAGTCTTCAGATTATGAATTTCTCCTCCGTGTGACTCCTCGTGCTCCTCCCGAATTTGTTGAACTGATTGAGCTGAGCAGCTAAAAAAAGACTTTATTAATTGGGGTTTACTGGCTTTTTAATGTTTAAACTTTAATGTGTGACTACCTGCTGTGGTGTGGAGCTCTTTTTATTTTGCACATAAAAGGTGTTTGCACTGGATGCATTACCCCAGACTTTCCAAAGGGCGGTGTTCAGGGTTTGGAGGCTCAGTCTCTCACCCCGTCTGCATTATCAGTAAGGAGGAGAAGTGTGCCCCCCCTCTGAAACAATGGAGCCTAACGACATGGACTCAGGGATTCCATGTTGATACATATTGTGACAGAACTGATATAGAATATAAAAGATGAAGGAAAATATTTTGTTTCTTATTGCAAAAAGGGCTCCGTCTGAAACAAGCACATGTCCAAAAACACTCGATTTGCAGTTTGAAAATTAGAATCTAAATTGCTCCTCTTGCTTGGTGGGTGTAGGGGAGCAACATGCGGGACCACAGTGTTACTGCACAGGTCAAATACGGGGGCAGGATGCTGTCGTAGCCTGTGTAGATCCAAACAGCAGCCAATAGTTCACATTGCCACATGCTTGTCTCTAAAAGGACACAGACCACATTCAAGCCCATTCTGCAGAGGAAATGGATGAATTTCCTGCCCCTCTTACACAAGAGGGCCCTCATAGGAAGAGAATAATGAGACAAAATGAATCAAAGTCATTTACACAACCATGTAAGCTCACAGGGTGCCGATGGGCTCTTCTTTGTGGTTTCACAAGCTTAATTTGTTGTTGTGGCTGCTCCACTCGCTTTATTCCATTTGAAAAAAAAAAAAAAATCCCACATATTCAGTCTTGTCTGAGCTGATTATGACACGGTGCATGAACTTGTTTTTTAACCCGCAGTGAAGACTGTGGCGCTGTGAGTGGAACATATTTATGTGTGTGTGTGTGTTACTGCGTGAGTGTGTGCTGGATAGGAGGGTGAGGAGGTTATTATGTGCCGCTGCCCCTCAGCTTTAGATTTTTAATAATTATCTTGACAACTGAGGCCTCTATTTCAAAGTCTTTTCTTCTGTCACAGCAAAAAAAAAACAAAAGAAATCAGGCCTGGCCTCGAGAGCATCCTCAAGAGAGATCTCCTACTTAATCTTCATTGGCCACTGGGGCTTGTTCTGGTGATAAATGGGGTGGTAGGACCAGCAGATTGAGCTTGCAGTCTTCTAACTTAACTGCAGCAGTAGTTAAGTTAGAGTAAGAGTAAGTTGCCGGCCAACAGAATGACTAGCCGGTTGGATGGATGGCCACTCCGGCTCAGTCACCTTCATCTTAACCGTCTACTTAGTGCCTGTCTGTTTACTGTTCTGTTCCAGAGGGGGACAGCTGTTGCACAGAATATCTTAGCCTTTCTCCCCGTCTTCTCTGCCTGCCTTGACACTGTCAGCTATTGAATGCACATCAAACTGATAATGACATAAAGAAAATAACAGAGTGCATGTCATTTTATGGTTATATTTGATCAACGCTGCCGTCTCTTTAATGACTGCCGTCTCTGAGGAGCAAAAGCAACGGAGGCATGATGTTGTTATTTTGTTACGAAGCCTCTAAGGAATGAAGTGAGGGCGGCTCGTCGTACAAAGCATTTGACAGGACAGAACATTCGTTTTTAGTTTCTTTTAACCTTGACCCCAATATTTTATGAAGCTTTGATGTTAGACTCTGCTGTTTGGTTGACTGTATCTCAATACACCAATGCACATGACTTTCCAAAGCTTGACCAAGAAATTATTTTTTTAAACACAAATAAGATAGGCTAATTTTTTATCTGTGATCAAGGACACTGGAGGCTGACGATGGCATCCAACATTTAATATCACCATAAACATTCACATTATCTCTGAATCTTAACCACATGGTTTGTAGTTTAAACGTTACAATAACTGTTCCACAACCATGACCATTTATGGTTTCTGACCTTAAAAGGATAGTTCAACATTTTGGCAAATTGGCCCATTGCCATAATCCCTATAGTCATAGCAGTAGGTTCGTTACCTTTATTTGTCGGTGTAAGCTATTTTTAGAACGGCGGAGCAGAGCAGCAGGCTGCTTAGAGCTACACTACGGAGGCTCATGGGATTTCTTGGTTTCCCTCATCAAACTCATCAAATACACAATCCAACAACTCCACAACGCTCTGGTGGACAAGTTGTCTCATAGCGTGTTCACCACGCTATGAGATAATAACGGAATGTTGCGAGACAGAGCCATTGTAGAGGTAAATTCATGCAAAACCGCTGATGCGCGTTGCCTTCAGGGACAGTTTTTCAGCAAGCAGTCTCTGTATTTACCTCGAAAACAACTCCGTCTCCTAACGTTGCGTTATTATCTCATAGCGTGGTGAATGTGCAGGTCACAACTTGTCCACCAGAGCGTTTTGGAGTTGTTGGGTTGTGTATTTCATGAGTTTGAAGAAATCCCATTAGCCTCCGTAGCGTAGCTCTGAGCAGCTTGCGGCTCGGCCGTTCTAAAAATAGCTTACACCGACAAATAAAGGTAACAAACCTACTGCTATGACTATAGTGATTATGGCAATGGGTCAATTTGCCAAAATGTTGAACTATCCCTTTAACTAAAAAGCTGATTACAATGGGTCAAAGTGCACTAGGCTAAGATTATGCCAACATTCATCAAACACTTCTTTTTGACCATGATTATGATGGTTCTTTGAATTTCATTCATTAGTTACGTTGTGTCTGAATCCCACCTGCCAAATCCCTAACCTCAAACCTTTCCTAATCTCAAGGTGGTTATTGGATTGTATATTGGATTGTTTTTTTTTTGTTTTGTTTTAAAGTGGCAGCTTTGATTTCCCTTTGAGCACAGTGCTCCCCTACATTGACAGCATGGTGCTTCTCTTCTACTAAGAATGACCACAATTGGTGTAAGTCATTTTAATTGACCGTAGCCAAATGCAAACCATCAGAGAGCACAGTCCCACACACTGTTGTTGTAAGTCATTTAAGGTTGGAGCACTTTCTGGCATGTTGACATTTTCTTTAGCAGAGAATGACAGGTCTGGAGGGACTGTCAGACTTGGATAGATATCCATCATCTGCCACGCTCAGCTGACCTTTAAACAAGATACGGAACGGGCTATCTGCTCAACCATTTAAATGAATCCGGACCAAACACCTCAAATCTAAATGCAGATGAATCCGGTAGGTTGACCAGCACACCGTCTGGTTGACCGGCCCGCCGTATCGACAATAAACTCACAACCTCTTTGGTCTAGAGACTTTCACTCAGTCTTATTTCAGCCAGATTGGTGGAGCGTGTCTTGTAGAGCTACTACCTCTGGGAGGACTTGACGCTGCTGTGGGTTCCCTGGCGGGGAATGCTGTGTCCTCTGAGGCGTGTACACAAGGCTAATGCACTCTCACTGTCTCTCTCTGTACCTGTCCAACTTGCTCTCTCGGCCCTACCTCTTGCTCACTGTCTGTTGCTGTGTGCGTCTTCATGTCTCTGCCTCAGGCTTATGCAGGTTATGTTGAAATCCTAACCCTAGATTTGAACTGGGAGTGCAGAGGTGGAAAAGTTGAAAGCCATTTATCATATTGTACATCATTCCATTGAAGCATTTCTACAGCAACATGACACTTTTATTTATTTTTTTTACCTTAAGTATTTTCGAGGCTCAGTGGTCATGAGCATAATGGCTCGGTAACTGACGGCTCGGATCCAAAATGAATAGGCTGAGGAGTGCCTCTTTTAGTGTGATCTTGAAACATTCATCTCTTCTAAGGAAACTCTGAGATTTCTCCAGCATCATCACATTGAATATGTTTCAGAAAACTGTGGCCATGAATATGAAAGTGAAATATGTAGTGGAGTGGAGGGCAGGGTGTGGGCTCCTCCACTGATGTGTGCCACGTTTTTTCACCTCCTGATATTTGTTTCATCTAGCATCGCACATGGAGCTGCCTTTGTTCTTCTCCATCAAGAAAGACACGTAACACGGTGGTCTTTCTAGTCTAAGAGCTCACACAGAGCCAGGGCAGTCAATAGAGCTGATTGTGGTTTTGAAATATCCAGACCCCCCTTGAGAACCACAGGAACACATGCAGACTCTTATGGGTGGCATTTCAAGACAAAAATGTCACACACACTCACACACATGATGCTCAGGCAGGCACAATAAATATCTGCACTTTTGCAGGATGTTGAACTGGGAATCATTTATCACCTCTTGTTTGGGAAGAATCTCATATCCTGCAAATGGTTTGAAGTTGAATACTCAACCTTACTGACTGATATTTGCATGCTTTGGTCATTATGCATTGCCTATAGAGCAAAAAAAAACACTCAGAGAGCCACCAACAAGGACACAGCTGTGTAGCATCCTCAGCTCTGCTCTCTGCAGCAGGGAGGTTGTGATTTAGGATGTAGAGGTGGCTCTTGTTGCAGCTCACTTTTCATAAACCCGTCTCACTGCTCAGCCTGATGGTAATACATTATAAAGTTGTTCCCTTTTTCCTTTTTTTTTATTCTTCGTGCCTGCTACCATGGTGGCCAAGAGAGGAGAAAAATCTAGAGTATCATAAATAATGTAGCCCTTCCACTGGGCCTTATCTCCCTCATCCCTTGATCTCTTCTCCCTCCCTCCCTCCTCCTCTAATTAGTGTCTACAAATTTGTTTCCTGTCCCGTGTTTTTCTTTTTTCTGTGGAAGTATGATGCCGTGGCAAGAAGCCATGTGCCACAAAACATGAATGGAGAATCCATCTTGACCGGCCTCCAGATCTAAACTCTTGGCTGCGGTTCCTGAACAGTCGGGGTTGGGCTCTGGCTCCGGCTCCGGCTGGCTCTTGACCTCCTGGTTCCATGCAGCGTGGTTTTAAAAGCACGTTATGTCACGGAATGCTTTTTACTGTACGCTGAAGCTTTTTATTTCAATGTGTAGGATGAGTCACATAATGTATAGTGGCTCACATTTCATTTCCTCATACCTTAATGTGTGGCAGAGATTTACTGTAGCTGTGCAGAATGAAAAGCAACATTTTGCTTACAGAGGTTTTGTGTGGGAACGATATCACAGCTTAGCACATCCGGTGAAATCTAAGTGGTGAAAAATACAGTTAAGGAATTAAGTGACAGACCAAAACATAGCGCTGTCAGAATTGCATCACCCTGATTCCTACATACACAGAATTACAGCTCTCTCCCTTCACCTGGAGTTAACTCAGTCAGCACAATTTCAGATTGCATCTTATTGCTCCAGTTAAAGGTCACCGGATACACTTAGAAGTGTCACATAATGTTAAAACTCTCGTTAGTGCTCGGCACAGAAACGCCGCCACATTAAGGAGAGCCATTCAGGAGGCTATCCAATCAGGATGCATCGCACCTTCTGCCCGAGCATGCCACGGATCCTAGATCACATCGAGCCGCTATAAAAGCTTTGAAGTTATGAGCAGGGAGACGCGGTGGAATCCCAGCCGGTCGGACCAGAAGCTTCAGCGCTGCGTCGGCCAAACGTAATGGCCTCATTATGTTTCCTGTATGATTGCCACGGTGGCCAAGGCGCCGATGGAAGCCACCTCACTTCCACTTCAGAGAGTGGAGGATAATCATACACTTGGCCACAGATCCTGCTCGGCATTAAAAGGGCGTCAACAACGTCTGTGTGAGGGGAAAGTGTGTTAGGAAGGGAGAATTCAGCGAGTAAGTATATGTGTGTTAATTAGATTGGTACACCCTGGTGTCAGATTTAATTTAGTTTCATTTCTATTCTACTCATTGCCTTTTCCCCATCAGGGCTACCACCTAATAGGAAGTCCTATCTTCTTCCTACTGTTTTTGTCTGGCGGTGCAGGGGTTGAATATCTACGGATTGACTTAAGGAATATTGAGCTTTGAGATGTTGAAGTCCCACAGGTACAGTGCAGATTGACCTTAACCTTTTTTTTTTTTTTTTTTTAACCCAGTGGGATACCTTGTAATGTTGACGTCTCTTGCCATTTCCCAAACATGGGTAGTGAGGGGGAGCAGCCAGGCGATGAGCATCTAATAATGTCAGATATCAATGAAGCGATCACATGCTGTGTCTCTCTCTCAGCCTCAGCCTCTGTTTTCTCCTTCTCTTTCTCTTCCTGTCTGTCCTCCCTTAGCAGGCACTGTCCCTCCTACGCGTTTATACACACACACATACAAGGTCACGCTTACACAAATTGCAGCCATTCAGACAGATACTTTTACATCCAAACAGACAGACACAAACTTGCATGCACACAAAAAAAGATATAAGAAAAATATTTGAAAAAGGTTTGAGCAGATACACATAGACAGACACGCACGCCATCATTCTCAGTGTATTGTCTTACTCTGGCTTTGGAGTGAATGGTGTTTTGCCTGGAGGAGGTTGTCATTGATGGAGACTAATGTTGACACATCACACCCCAGGACCTGCAGTCAATTAACACATTGTCTAATTAAAGTGATCTAGTGGTTTATCTATGAGAGATTGAAAGTGGCTGTAAAATGGGTCCACGCTGCATTAACTTTACAATCAGGTCTGCTTCTTTATTTCCATTTGGATTTTAATGGTAATAACCTGCTTAAACATTTCCCATTACCAAACAGATTATGTAAGCATCTTTCATTGATGGTGGCAGGAGATGAATGTTCATGATTGTGAATATCTGGTTTGTGTTAATGCCCCACTAAAGCCGCACAAAAGAAAAGGAAAGAGCCAGCAGCAGCAGCAGCAACAGCAGCAGCCACAGTTAGTGAGTGAACGTCTGATTTTCCATAGTGTCTGCTGTTAGGATTAACTGAAAAGTGCCCTTTATATAAATCATATCAATAAGTCATGTTCCTCGCCGCAAGGCTTGTGCTTATTTTCTTTGAATGAAAACTGCATTACATTTCTATCAAACACAGTAATTGTCTCTTACTTACCCAGCCTCCATGCTGAGCAGCCTTTAAAATTTTAATGACGCAGAAAGAGCTGTTTGGACTACTGACAGGTACGTTGCTAATATACGTCTGCCACATATCAGAGTGTGTGTGTGGGCATGGGCATCTCCGTGCTCTTTTATAGGTATTTTCTTTGGTGGTGGCGAAGGTTCCACAGTATTGTGCCTTCTCATAACCCTGCAGAGAGTTAGATATAGGGCTGCAACAAACGATTATTTTCATTATCGATTAATCTGCCGTTTATTAAAATGATTAATCGATTCGTTGTCAGTGTTTCCCAAACCACAAGACGACGTCCTCAAATGTCTTGTTGTGTCCACAAACCAAAGACAGACTCAGTTTATTGTCATAAAGGGACAAAGAAACCAGAAATATTCACATTTAAAAAAGCTGAAATCGGAGAATTTTGACTTTTTTTCTACTCAAACCGGTTATTCAATTATCTAAATAGTTGATGATTAATGTAATTATCGCTTATTGTTCGATTAATCGATTAATTGTTGCAGCTCTAGTTAGATGGCTCCAGGGAGTTGCTATTGGTAACAATGCCTTTGGTTAAACAATGATTAGTGATGACACCGTGAAGCCTGAGACCGTGTGTTGACACATGTCTGTGTTGCAGTTTGACCGGGTTACATGGTTGAAAGCTTCAGAACAAACGAGTAAGCAGACCTTTAGTGAACTCCTGTTTCAAAAGCTCTAAATGAAGTCATCAAGCCCAGCTTCTTAAGTGATTCTATAACTGTTGGAAAAAAAGCTTCCTCCTCAAAATTTCAAGTTGTGGTTGTAAATATTCTTGGCAGCCTGGCTCAGTCAGAAACGTTGAGGGATTTCGCTGCCACGGTGTGGTACGGCAGCAGCTTGTGGGAGCTAATCTTGGCTAATGTTGGCACACTAATGATGTTAATTGCTCGACTGATATTACTTTATTATTTTCTCCGTGTTTGAGATTGTCGAGACTTGAGAGAGTGTCAGCAAACGCCGTCCAAGCTTTTTTTTTTTAAGCCATCAAGAACACTAAAGGTGTTCCATACTTTAACTGTTGGAAACCGCATGTTGGTGGAGATACAGTTTAAAATGAAGTTTAATATCTGAGATTAAGATTTCTCACTGCTGTATTTGATCACGTTACGGGGACTTCTCTCTTTCTCGGCACTCACTATGAGAATCACAGGCAAACTATCTGCCAGATAGTATTTGCCACAGTAGAGCGTGCTGCTTCAGCCGATAATTGCTTTCAAGAATCTTGGAGAGTTGGCACCTGGATCCAACAGATGACAAAGTGTTGCCACCTGTAATTAAGTTTGTTACCTTCATTGCACAGAAGAATGAGACTGTTGCTTTCTTTTGCCACTCAGCCTCTGTTTGTTTTCAGTATAATGATGAGCAGAGACGACGTTGGTCTGCGTGAACTGCCCCTACCATATCATTGCAAAGAGGACAGAAGGTTGAAACGTGGCAAAGTGCTTGTTGTGTGGTGTGCATTAGTCAAATGGATACAGTATGTGTGCACCTATAGAAACACTGTATGAGTGTGTGTGAAAATACATGTACTGTAGAATATGCTAATACGTGAGAACTGCTAAAACAAGCTGCATTAAGAGTTGACATTTTTACCTTATTTATGTGACAAAGGAAGCAACAGATATGTATTTCCCCCGTGGCAATTTCTTTTTAAAGCAGCTTAAAATAAATATAATACAGCAGCATACATTTACTGTAGCTGGATATATAATCATACCTAGAATGCCTATAATGGAAAAGAAATTGCTGATGTCTGTTGTACTTTACCTTAACCTGAACAGCTAAATAATCTATCTTCTCCTGCTGCCGTACTAAAGTCATCCCCAAGCGGCCCCGTTTCCACCCTCATCCCTTGTTTTTCTGTGTCCTCTGTTTGTTTGCACACTTACTTCACGGCGTCTTGAGTTGAGGGTGTACTGAACACAAGAGTAATGTTGAGTAATGAGCTCTAACAGACACGTAACCAAATAAATACCCTTAGTCTGACACTTTTTTTTTTTACGCGTGCCAGCTTGCGAGTGTGTTTTTGCCTGCATCAACAGCACAGAGATTTTCTGCAGTGTGGCTCGTCATGCTGAGAGCAGCACATAAAAGGCAGCATCAATGAGGCCTTTTTCCTTTATAATGTAAATCTTTATCACCTTTTTGTAGCAGTTGTAATGAGGAGAACCTCTTAAATATTCACTTATATTATATTGCAATTTATTGATGAAAAATGCAGTTTAGTCATCCCAAATCTGGCAACCTCCTCCTAGGACATTTCTTGCCCCAAAGTAAAGGCTTAAACCTCTTAAATCCTAATAATTCTCAGTGAAGGTAGGCACCATGCTGCCCCAGTCCTGTCAAAGAGAGACTGATAGTGGGCCTTTACAATCAATGGTGCTCAGTATCATTCCTGGTGTGTCACACACCTTTAGGCTACAGTGAAAATAAGGCAAATAACTGTTCAGCCACAGTGAGACTTTTTTGGGTGCTGCATTTTGTTGTGGTCTGGGGACAGTGTAAGCCGACATTTATCAAGATTTTTGACACAGCGAATGTATCAAATGAGTGGAATGTGACAGCGGTCAGCTGCAGGAGATGAAACCAAGGGAGAGACAGACACAATAGGTTGAGTGTGTATACCGCCACCGGAAGCTAAACAGTCCCACACATGTCAGGGAGATCCAGATTATCATAGGGTTCTGCAAAACTGTACAAAGTTAAATATGTCAAACTTTAATTTGTATCCATGTTATTTCCTGATTTATCAATAATAATTATAATCATTAAACAGATTGTTATACAAAGAGAAAAAAAAAAATACTATATGTGATAAACATCCAGGTGGGCCATGCTGGGGACATGTCTTAGGGTTGTTGTTGTTTCATTGTGACATAACAAAGTTGTAGAGGTCATTATAGGGGCTGTGCATTGCTGGAAAATAATAGTCATATTTTGTTTGTTTTTTTGTTTTATGGCTGTTTCTGCTGTTTTCTGCCTCCACAACGTGCTCACAACTGCAGTGACATCCACTGTCAATTAGTCTACTTTTTTTAGTGCTTTTATCATGCTGAATTTAAGTATTTTTTTCATTGTTGTGTGAATGTGTTCTATGTGTAACATTATGGGATATGTGCAATACTGTTCATTTATGAAATTGGTGTTGTGATGGTAAGGCTGGTGATGTATAGTCTGTTGTCGTTGTGGCTGTCAAGGCATTTATGGTGCAGTTGCTGAGTCCAAGACAAATATCGCTGAGCAGGAAAAGAAAGTATTGTATGCATTGTATTGTGTATAGTAGAATCACTGGCCAGTTAGTTTGCAGCTAGCTTTTGTAGGAAACAGAACATGTAGCATCAACAGAGTAAACATTTGGCCTATGCGTCTGTCTACTAATTGTTGCTAATACGTCTTTTTAAACAGATATAATATTAGTCTTTTTGCTGTTTGATTGTGGGGGAAAAAATCCACTGTGCACATCCACTATTACATATCCATTCATTTATCTTTTTTTCTTGCTTTTTCCCCTCAAGGCACAAATGGCTCCCCTTGACTCCCACAGCATGTTAGCAATAGTAGCCATATGCCAAAGCCCTTTTAATTATCACACATTATCCCGAAGGTGTCACAATATGATAGCAGGGGCATTAGTTCAGGCCTGACCTTTTCATCAGGGAGATGAGCAGAAAAAAGCAATCGAGGAAACCTGCCACACCAACACCAAGGAGATGGTCTGTATTTGACAAACATTAGATTCACCACCAGACACACACACAGTGCCAGACCAGTAGTAAGGGAACACACTGGACTGGATGGGAGGCAGTTCACTTCCAGTCATCATAATGTGACTATGTAGTCTTGGTTGACCATGTCTCTCAGTTTAACAATGAATATACTATTGTGTAATCTTCAGTTACATTTAAATAAATTATGAATAATGCCCCAATTTCACCGTGTGTCCTGCCCAGACTTCAACATTATCAATTATCATGACGCGGATGTACCAGTATCTTATTTCAGATTTTTAACATGTCAATGAAAAAACCTAAATGAGACCGCTCAACGTGAAGCAATCATTTTTTTGCAGGGAGATTGCTCTGTACTAATTTATTTTAATTAGCGCTATTCAGTCTAATGTGCTGAATTCTGACTTACCTTTTTAATTTGTTCCATGCACGTAAGCACTGGAGTGAGTGATATTTTTTTAATATGTATGTACACATTCAGCCACATGCTTACTGGACGAATCATATCTGACGCAGAATAGGGAATAATAATGGGTGAGTTATTAAAGCAACAGACCTGGTTGTCTAGCTCACTGCAAAGACGATACCTACTACTGATAAGAGCAGGGGATGCAGATAAGCCAGTGAGGGCCGTGTGACAGAGACACAGGTGGTTTTATGGAATATTTTTCATGAGATATTTACCCCCCTACCCCCCTCCCTCTTCAATTCTAACAATAAGTCTGGGTCCATAAAAGAGGTCATGAGTGTGTTCAGAGCACGAACACACTGACCTACAAACTCCGCAGACCAAAATGAAACACAGGGAAACTAATCAGACCCTTTGCTGCCGACACACAAGGAGACAAGCTCAGAAGCCAGCGTTTAAACAAACTACAACAACCAAAAACCATGTTGCTATGGTGCTATGTATCATTAAAAGAAAGGAAATAGCAATATCAAAAATACACTCAGCGAATAACAATAGATTTTTTAAATAATTATTATAACCTTTATATATCCAGGTTTGTCCCATTGAGATCCAATATCTCTTTTGCAAGAGAGACCTGGCCAAGAATGGCAGCACATAAAGTTTCAACACATCATCACATTAATCATAGACAAAAAACAAATAACAATTGAATTTTCAAAATTAGTTAAAATAATTTACAAGATTAGTTAAACATTTGCACTCCTGAAGCCTGGATGTAATGGAATTTATCATGGACTTGAATACATTCAGAGATACCAGACTTTGAGCTCTGACTGCAAAATGTTCTATGTACTCGAAGCAGGAAATCTAAAAGCTTTCTTCCCCATTTGTGTTCTCACCTTAGGAACAGTAAAATGACAAAAAGTCCTGAGAGCGGAGACTGTAGGCCCTATTATTCAAGATTAAAAGGGATGATAAATAAGATGGAATCATCTCAAGGATAGCCTTGTAAATCAGCACATATCAATGGCCGAGCCGGCGCACATATAAAGATGGCCAATTTACTTTATTGTATAAGACACAATGATGAGTTAGCGCTCCAGAGTTTGTAATAAACCTCAGAGCACCATGATGCACACTATCGGATATAACACTGAAGTAGAAAATCCACTGTCCCTCTCCATGGTGCTGAAGGAACATGGTGCAGTCCAATTGGCAATCAACAGCATTTAAGCAGGTCTGATGGAGCTGGGCCTCCTGCCAGCCAGGCACCTCCAGCAGCTCAGGGAAAACTGAATTAGCTCCATGGAAATCAAATAACTTAAAGGGATAGTTCAACATTTTGGCAAATTGGCCCATTGCCATAATCCCTATAGTCATAGCAGTAGGTTCGTTACCTTTATTTGTCGGTGCAAGCTATTTTTAGAACGGCGGAGCAGAGACGTGAGCTGCTCAGAGCTACGCTATAGAGGCTAATGGGATTTCTTGGTTTCCTTCATCAAACTCATCAAATACACAATCCAACAACTCCAAAATGCTCTGGTGGACAAGTTGTGATCTGCACATTCACCACGCTATGAGATAATAACAGAACGTTACCAGACAGAGTTGTTTTAAAGGTGAATTCAGAGAAATGTTGAACTATCCCTTTAAGTTTATGAAACACAAAAAAAGTTAATTAAAGGCGCACGCCCACAAATAGTTAACTATCCTGCCATAAACTGTACATGACACCAACATCTACGTGACCAGTTACATAATCTATTTGTGAATTTTGAGTTTTAAAAAGGGACTGAGCTAAGACAATGAAAGAAGATGAACAAAGAGTCCACCAATGAAGTAGAAGTCAAAAGTGTGGCTGCTGGTGTGACCATCACACAGAGTATAATTATTAACATTCACTGAGGTGAAGGCATCACGCATCATCAACACCAGTGGGATGGACGAGTGGAGTGGGAGCCTTGTTGGGAGCCCACAGAGCAGCCTGCTGCTGTGAAGAAACCCAGCTCCGATAATTATCATGTTGCACCGCTTAAATACAAATTAGCATGCTTTTTCACAGCAGAGAGCAGATTAATAAAGTGTGTGCGTGTGTGCGTTTGTCCTCTGCCTGTTCCTGTTTTTTCTGCCTTTTAGCTGCTTAAGCCCACCGCATTTCATGTAACAGAGCAGAACACTTGTACTCAGCTGGTCCTTTTTTATGCGGAAGCGGCTGCTTTTGTGCATCGCCGCCGTTGTCACACCGCTCGCTCTCTCAGTCCGCCGCTGTGTTCGCCGCCGGCAGCCTGGCGCCGCATCCAGCCTGTAGTGAAGGAAGCTGACTCTTCCTGTCATTCCTTGTGGTCCCACATTGGCTGCCTGTCTGCCTGCCGGCTGCTCCGTAGGCAGTGCCTTTGTCCATCACTAGAGGGAGTGGGTAGTCCAGAGAATAATGGAGTGGAATATGAGCTGCTTGAAGTGCAGGGCAGAGGGAAAAGTCAAGGTACAGACCACTGATTATTCATCAGCCTTAATTTAGAGCTGTATTGTGTCCATACAGCTTCAGTGCACACAGATATTAAATGAGGCTGTGCGTTGTGGGTGTGTGTGTGTGTGTGCAGCTGGATGGATGCCACTGAACAAATGACATCCTATTGAGGAGATAAAAAGAATCTGTGATTGAAATTAATAGATGTGCTGTTTACTCTGTGTGTCTCGCTGCTGCCTCCTCTCACACACAGACAGAGTCAGACACACACACTCACAGAGTGATAAAGAGACACAACTGCTACTTTGTTGAATGCTAAATATTGCAGTACATCTCCTGCACCATCTCAAATGTGTTCCCTCCTCCGTTCCTCAGAAGTAGACCAGGCCCTCTCCTCTCCTCTCCTCTGCTCCTGCAGCCTCAGCCTGTTTGCTGCCCTTTCACAGCTCACTTGCCACACATGAAAATGTTCATGTGGGCCTAATTGAATTTAGAGCTACATGGTTTACCAGATAGAAGAGCATTTGTAGAGCAGGCTGCTACAAGAGAGATAATCCTGCTAGTAAAGATTCTTTGCTCCTGCAGCCTATCCCTGCATTTAAGGAGCTTAGTTTTAGCCATCGCTGGGAGAGGGAGTTTAGGTGAAGCCGCTTCTTTGCAGTGCCGTCCCTCGGGATACAGTGGTCACAGTGTGACATACGATTCCAGTAACGCTCCACTCGGCTTCACTGAAGAGAGAGGTGTTTCAGCTAGGGTTGTCATGAGAACCCATACTTGGTTGGTACCAAGTCGATGCCAACATGTAAAAAAATACGTATAGAGACAAGCCTTTTGTCGGTACCGTGAGTATCTGATGTACAACTTTGCCCGTGGCGGGCTGTGTGGATTCCTGTCGGAACTGATGGGGGCAGTATATGTGCGTGATCTCCATGCGGCTACATTCTGCCGTGGTCGCAGCCAGACCGCGATCTGTTCCAACTATCCGGTGAGGAGGGCCGTTGCTAGGAATTCTGGGCCTGACCCCTGACTTTTCCTCTTCTTTCTTAGACTACATTATCATTTTTTATTTAGCCTACTTTGTTTTGATGCTAATGCAGCATAGCTATGAGTATTAGTCAGGGTCATATGCAGAATAATTCAATTATACAAAGATTAGACTACTGGGTTTTTTTGTGGGCCCTACCGGGCGCTGGGCCCCTAGAATTATCATCACCTTTCTCCCCTATACAACGGCCCTGTGTGGTACAAGTTTGATTGAGTCGTTGAAACATGGCGTATCACGTGCCGCTCTGCCAGTGCTGCAGTGAACCATACCAACTGAAAAATGATACAATGCATCATTTTGGCATCTAGTTCTCTTTAATTCAGTTTTAGGGCCTAAAAGTGAATTAAAGAGAACAATGGTTCTCTTGTTTACACATAACAAGGGATATAAGTAATGACTACATTTCTTTCTGTTTTTGTTGAGCCATATTTACCATTTTAACACTGTTCTTAAATTTATGTTTACCTTGTTTTAAATTATGTGAAGTTTTTAAAGCACAGTGGAGCTAAAATATAAGAAAGTCTGATGTGTAACAGTTTTTTTAATAAAGTAGTGAATTTAGAAGTCCATGGTATGGAATCAGTATGGAGAACCATGGAAATTCACTTGTATTGTCATTGACTACTGAGATTCTGGTATCATGACAACAAGCCTAGTGTCAATTAAACTTCCCAGTGTTTGGCTGTCAGGCAACCATGACTTGTTGTTAGTTAATGTCTCCATCTGTCTCTCTGCTAACGTCTTCACAGATGTTATTGGTTCATCAGCCAGTTATTTTCTCCAATAATCACTTCATCATTTGATCTGAAAATCAAACAAAACCCCATGGTAACATCCTCTAACGCCTTGCTTCGTTCAACCAACAAACAATCCAAAGTTTGCAGAGATGTAAAACAAACATCTTCCCACCAGGGAACTTTCAGAGCAACTGTAGAATAAAAAATAAAAAAAAACAATTAATCTGCAGATGAATTTTCTGACAAGTTTGTTTCAACTCAAAGTTCCACCCAAATCTTTTGTTCTAGGTTTGGTTATTATTATTTATCTAAAACATCACATCACATCACATCAGTCTTGGCTGTTTCTTTTGATGTGTTTATTTCTAATAATAATAATAAATTATTTATTTATTTCAAACATTCTTGTTTTTCTCATTTTTTATGATTTAAAAATGGTGTTATGCTGAAGTGAGGTTAGGAATTGAATTGAGCAGATTTAGGTTTTGGCCAGTGGAGGATGTCACATTGGGATTGAGGAAATTGTCATGAGTTTTTATTACAGTGATAAAAATGATTGAGTGAATGACCGATCGATTCATATAATGAACACTGAACTTAGCCAAAGCCCCACTGCTAACAAATCTTTTGACTGACAGTCTTGTCATTTCTTTCTCCGGCAGTGAGGACAGACAGATGAGACAGACAGATACAGCGGTCACACAGGAGAAAAAGTTGTGGTGGGTGGGAGTCTGTCCTTGGCCAGTGGGGCCCCAGATGTGGAATTTACCACTTGACTATCTCAGGGCTGTTTGATTTTGAAAGGTTTATTTTAAGATCTTCACGCTTTGCTTTGCTTGGTAACACATGGCTAAGAGTGACAGGAAAGGAGGGGTGGGTGGGTAAGGGATAGGCGTAGAAACAATCATAATTCACTTGTTACTCTGCTGGATTGCAGATGTGTTGCCATGGTGAGGGAATAGTGTATAATACTTGATGTCTTATCATCATGCATTTGTGCAAATTAGTGACAGGTGCTACTGTATCCCTATTGTAAATATGTTACGTGTCACTAGGGCTGCAACTAACTATTATTTTCATCAATCTGTCGATTATGTAAATGATTAATCCATAAGTTGTTTGGTCAATAACATTTTTGTCCACAAACCAAAGAGAGACTCAGTTTATTGTCATAAAGAAACAAAGAAACCAGAAATAATCATATTTCAGAAGCTGAAATCAGAGAATTTGGACTTTTTTTCTTAAAAAAATAATCGATAATAATCGATTATTGTGCGATTAATCGATTAATTGTTGTGGCTGTACATGTCACGGCAGAGATTTGCCTATTCCACACTGTCCACCGTGTCTCATGTCCCTGTAGATAGAATGTGGACACACACATGGCAGCTCTCCTCTGATTTGACATCTCATGTCATCGCCACTCCGAACTAAACACACAGGACCCCCCCGCCCCCTCAGCTGAGTTATCAGTATGAGTTAAAAGGTCGCCCCACCCCCACCTGCACACCAAGCCATCTCACTTTTCATGTCAAATGTCTGACCACAGCTTTAAAGTGCTGATTGAAGGAGATACAGGTGATGGGTTGAGCCAATCAATCACACATGGGGTGTGTATGTGTGTGTGTGTGTGTGTGTGTGTGTTCAATCCAGGGAAAGTAAAACAGTTCAATAAATTATTCCATAAATTTAAATAAGCACCGCAACCTAGTTATGAATTGAAATTAAAATAATCTAAATTAAAATCTTTCCTGTTATTGCACTTGGTAATAGAGCAATTCCATTTCTCAGTACAGTAGATATGTAATTTCATTCTTTCCGGAGATGGTATTACTCACAAATGAACTTAATTGCTACAGCACATCCATAAACATATTCAGAGCAGAGGCTAAATCAGGATCAAACATTTGCCAAAACAAATGCACATTCTGGCATTTTAGTCAAATGAATAAGGCCGTTAGTTGCATATCAAACATTTTGCAGTCATGCAAGCTTTGCTACAGCTGCAATGAGTGTTCTCTCACACCTGTGTGTGTGTGTGTGTGTGTGTGTGTGTGTGTGTGGATGAGCAGCAGACCTACATGTCCAGCAACACAAATCTATATGAAAATATGAGTTGATGTTTTCTTATCAGCTGGAAATCAAAGAGTCTTGATCCAAAGCAGGCTAGACTACGTGCGGCTGCTGGGCTCTGCAGCATGAGGGGGGCCTTAGGAATCCATTTGAAAGAATCTGAATATATGGGAGTCCAGGGAGCATCATTTTTTGCTCTGCTGCATCGAGTCATCATGGAGTGGGTAATTCAGCCGAGTGGAAAGAGTTGTATCAGGAGGCAGACAAAGAGCGTGCCAACACTGATACTCAGACCTTAGATGCAACGTAGAGACGAGATTAGAGATAATTACAACACTGGAGGCACTCTAAAATAGGTGCAAATGGAAACTGGGAATATCTAATACCTTTTCTAGGAAGCATCTCCCTTTATCAGCTCCATCTGTGTGTGTGTGTGATGTTTTCCATTTCTCAGTGTATGTGTGAAACTTCATTTTTCTGGAAGATTTCATGTGTGTAGGTGTGCGTGTGCACATGTATGTGTGCTCGGTGTAGATACAGTAGCATGCTCACAGTTTTTCTGTTACAGAGAGTGACATGCAGTGTGGGTGGATTCACAATTCGGACCATATCTTGCTCCTCGGGCTGCGATGCTCATGGTGGGGGGGGGGGGCTGAAACTGAAATTGCTGAAAGAGCCCATTTTCCTCTGCCTCCCTCTGGGGCTCTGCCACCGTGGCAGGAAACTACTCACCGCTGTCTGTGCTGCAGCAGGATACAGTTAAGACTCGGAGCAACTTTAAAGAGTAAACCGCAAACTTGACACTGTGACGCTGCCACCGCCGCGCCGGCCGTGTGTGAATAATGGGTGTTAGGACGTCGCTGGTGTTCGGGGCCACCAGGCAGAGGACAGGCCTTCGATGGCCGCTGACCGCGCCAGAACCTCTGGGAAATGTGTATTCAAAGAGGGAGGACTAGTGTCAGGGCCCCCAGCTCCCTCAGCCAGCAACACTAACTCCTTTATAATCTGCTTTCACTATGCTCTCAAGGTACGGTGTGACTTTACTGTAGGTGTCTCCAGCTTTTTTTTTTTTATGTAAGGGAGAAATACGATACTTCTTGCTCTACATTTGGTTCGCTATAGTCAATACTGATAGATATTGCAGTATTTCACTCCATATGCAATAGTTTTTGTGATATGGATTTTTTCATTATTCATTTATTTTTGCTCAGCTGCTGAGTCTGACCCTTCTTTCCCTGCTTTGCTTACTCTACATCACACCTTGAGTATGACTAATATAACTCTGAACTGCTGTTTAGTGGAGGCCTCACTTGCACCTGAGACATAGATCCAATGATATCATATATTATTGAAAACAACAATAACTGAACCATTAAAATAAAAGTAACAGTGATATTGTATACTGCAACACTTAGGTTGGTCTATTTTGAAAAGCCTAATTCATTTGCCACCTGTTTTTATGTATAAAACCTGTGTATTACTACAGGAATATTTATCCCAGAGGCCTAAGAACGTTAGATGACAGCTATCTTATTTTTTCTAACAACAACAGATCTATCGGAGGTCATATGAGAGGGTCATCCACTCTGCAGTTCTCTCTTTCGTCTCATTGTTTTAAAGAGGATCTAAGCAGGATTTCGCCCGTGGCTATGCTACATTTTTACCTTCATTAAAAAGCTCTGGAGTAATTGTGATGGTTAACTACATGACTTGTGACTTGTTACGAGTGAGAACGGAGGCTCTCTGTCTTCCACCTGGCGTCTCACGGCTGAAAACCAACCTTGCAACATCAGTGTAGTTACTCAGTCGCCGTCCCGGTGTCCCAGCTCTCCTCTCTGTGGCACAAACGCGCTCCGTAACCCCTAATCTTTTGTTCATGACGGTCAAGACTACACAAACACACGCACCGTACGTTATCCACCGCTCCATTTATTTTTTTTCGCCGGCTTCGTTGTAAACAAATGCACATGGGCGAGAGGAGCGCAACCAAAACAGCGGAAAAGCGAGCAGACTTGCATAAAGGTGTTAGCTACAAGTTTAATTCCTCCTGGCCAGTAGGTGTCGCACTCACACTCGCGCGCTCTCGCGCCAACCTTTAATTGTAGGCTACTGGTACGTACCGGTTATGCCTATAGGGAGCAGCTAGTAGCTAAAGCTAAGCTAACGCTAACCATATTCAACGAGCAGCAGCTCCGGTGTTGACAGCGGACTGGAAACACATCTGAATCATTTCACACTAACTCACCTGCAGACGAACCCGACAAACCCGCAGCATCACGCCTGCACCGGAAACGTTACAGTACCGGCTGACCGTTAGTTAGCATTAGCACGATGCCATTTTCTCCACAGAGCTATCATGATCTGGCTCCCCCTGAGCTCTGTCTCACGTGACATCAACGTACTAATGCTGTTGGAGCAGAGATCATTTCATGTCAATGTTGCCAACGTAACCAGATGTAAATATTTATATATTTTGGACCCGTCAAAATGTATAAACAATTATTTATATAGCTAGTAGCCTAAAAAAAAAAAAAAAGAAATCAGCAAAATTAATAATTTTGTTCTACACCTTCTGGATGTTCTCTGGATGTACCAGTTAATATTTTTAATAACGTTTTGATGAAAAAGTTGTAGCTATAACCTTTAATTTTACAGTCAACAGCTTCACTGTTCTCTGTCACTCCATTCTGATCAACCTTGTTTCCAAACAACTGGTTATAATAGTAAAGCACCGTAGCAGGACAAGCCAGAGATCTGCACTTCTATTACCACTGATCCTGTGGTTGTGCCTTCAGGTTATATCCACAGACACAGATGGGGATTAAGCTCAGCAATGCTATATACATTTAATTTGCAGCGTCCCCATTCATAAACATAAAGGACATTCTGTGCTGTGCCATGGATTGTTCTGTATGTGTAGAGGGCATGACAAAGTCCATATTGTAATTTGAAAAATTCACAGGCAATAATAGTGTGCAAGTACGGTTAACACAAGAAAGATCATGTTCAGGAGAGCGTGTTGTGTATACATCACTTGAAAATAGCATTATTTCTGCCTCATCTACTCTACCAGTTAATGTCCACCATAACAACCAATTTCTACCATGTGAACTGATTCCAAAAAGCCTAAGTGGTGGCATATGTTTCTCTAAATTAAGAGCCTGTTAGAGCGTGTGAATTGGCTGCGCTCTTAGTGACTCCCCAGATGGATGGAGATTTCCCCAAGGACAGGAACTTAAGCCATCCTCCACCTCCTCCTCTCCTCCAAGGGTCCTTCTGTCTATTACAGATATCATGGTCTCACTTTGTGACCTTGAGAGGATATCTCTCTCTATTATACGTGTGTAATATTCCTTTCCATCTATCCCAGAAAGGCGCCCGGATACACCTCAGGGAATGTACATTTCAGCCCATCGGAGGACAACATTTTAAATTTGAAAATCTGTCTTTAGAGACACATTTGGTTTACGTGTCGGATCATTTCATCCCACATTTATAAAACACCCATTTTCTCACAACAGGGACTTGGAAGAAATTAGCTTTTTCAAAACACTGACATCAAACATGGAGCCAAATTCGTGTCTGGTGAATTCTCAGCCTTGTCTCTAGTGCTGTGGACAATCACTTCTTGCTATCAGGGTTGCCTGAAAATGAAAATTTCCCCAAGAGCTGCCACAGTTAGGTAGCAATTAAAAACAAAGCATTAGCTCTCAGCAGTTAAAAACTGAAGCCAGGTAGGTAAAACCATGTTATATGTTTGCTTTAGCCCTGCGGGAGGCAATTAGAGATCCACTCCTGCTTTAGATTCATGGTCATCCACATGCACTCACAAGTGATTTATTGATATATACAAACACACAGTGTAAATCTTGATTAGTAAATAGCCCGTCTGATGACAGCATCTGGAGCCTCCCAGTGTGGATAGAGGATGGCAGAGTTCCTCCAGTCATTTCTCTTTAGCTCTGGCAGCTCCATGGCAGCCGTGGTGTCCTCTTAAATCCACTGTAGATGAGAGATGAATGCTGATCAATTAGAGCGTTGCATTAAAATGGTCAAGCTCAAGGAAGATGGCTGCCAGTTCTCTCTGGCACAGATATGAAACCCAGACTGAAAGACGGTGAGAGCTCCGCTGCCATTTGTCTTTTTTTCCCCTGAAACAAAACATTAGGATTGTAACCATAGTATAAAGATTTGTTATAATTATGTAAATGTATCTGCACCTTTATTCAAATGGCAATGCATTTTGCAAAATGGCAGGTCAATGTGCAATTTTGTCATGCCATTTGAAAATGAATTTGGAAATTGACAATTCAATGTGTAAAGCGGCAATGCAATCCTTACATCACTTTGTATTTGTCAGATTAAAAAGTAGAAAAGTGCCCCTATTATTGCACATCAGTAACGTTCTTTTTTAAAATCTATTTAGCAATTTCTTTTGTTAATTAGGCTACTAAATTAACTAATCTCATCGCAATGTTTTTATTTTTTTAAGAAGCTACAAAAATGAGGCGTATGAGGCAGTAGACAATTTCACATTTACACAAAAAATAAAAATAAAATCCATGAGCCTATAAAGAAAATAGCCTACAATTTATGTACTTATTGCGCAAGAGGAAAACCAACATATTCACCTTACATGGTTTCAGAGAGGATCAGAGAGAGGTAACAATATTTCCAGCAGGGAGCCTGTGAATATTCTCATTTGTCCAGGTCATAGTTATCTCAAGGAAATTTAAATCAAATGCAACTGGACTTGGTTATTTGTCTAGGAAGACGTTTCACCTCGCATCCAAGAGGCTTCATCAGTTCATGTCCGCATCTGACCAGATGCAGACATGAACTGATGAAGTGTATAGTGATTCAGAAGTCTGGAATCAGGCCACTGTAGCTGTGCTCAAAACAGAATTTAAAGCTGTTTTACTGATTATTCAACCCTGAGGTGATTGTAGGAATTTTTAACAGGGGTGGCCCACGGCTGGAAAATGGAGGTGGCACAATGCCTTGTTAATGTGTGCATGGTGTGGGTGAAATTTTCGTAGGCATTAATATTCTATGGCAAAAATGTAAATGAATAGACCACATGCATACACAAAGCTTGTTGATGGTCAGTCCTACTAGTTTCTAGACATGAACACTTTACAGAAGCTCAGGCTTTTTACATGCAGTCAGATGCTACATTATACAAACCCTGTTGAATCTTCCTCTAAGTTCCACCTGACTGATATTGTATACTGTCTGTCTCTGTCTCTTTGTGACAAGTTCATCTCACCAGCTCCAGTCACTGTCAATATTTCATGGCTTTAGGAGAAATACTAGCGAATGCATTATGTGACAGTATTAGGAAAGAAGCAGTGGATGTGGAGAAACTGAAGCATTTCCATTAAGGTAGCTGTCTCATTAACATCACATCTTTAGAGAGGAGGAGAGGGAGAGAGAATCACCAGAATGGGCAGCTTAATAATTATTCACCAACAGTTACCAAAACTAATGTGAAAATGTGGACGGTGAACACAAAGTGTAGATTCAAGTGCACAAATTGATGCTTTATTTCCACTGCAATGAGACTCAATATGTTTATGTCAACTAGGGCTGTCAATCTTCTACACAAATCAGATGAATTTCATTTCTAATGCTTCTTATGTTAAATATTATATATATATATATTTTTTTAGTTAACTATATACACCTATACCAGCCTAATATTACGTCTCGCGGGCAGACGTGGCATTCATCAAATCTGTTATACTGTATAACACTTGCAACACACTTAAGTTACACCAACTCAATATAAAACTTCAAAATATTATAAGTAGTGGTGCAACGGATCGCAGTTATTTTGTGGATCGATCGATAAAAAAAAAATTAAAAAAAGGTGTGCGTAGGCACAGCCGATTAAACAGGCAATAACAAACACTCCCCTCGTAAATTTGAAGCTGCAGCTCTACGTCGTGCACAACAACAACCAAATTGTTTGTTTCATCAACATGTTTACTGTGACACACAACGTTAATTTACATCGTTGCACACGGCACATGTTCAAACGTCAGTTTCCACCTTTGCATGTTCTCAATTTTAAAATAATTTGAATTCTGTTCGAATAGCGAAGTTTGTTCTGACAGCCCTGATGTCAACCCAGCAGACATATTTATACAGTATATATATTATAATTTTAATAAAATAAGCCTGTCTGGTGATGTCCTTGATTACATATATCTGCACATGACACGAGTGTTAGGAAATCAGTGTGTAACCTTGTGCTTCCCACAACAGAGATGACAGGGTCTTGATTATGGCGACTGGACTATGGGAGCTAATTACAGTGTGAGAGGGCGATCCGCACCAAGCCAGGGAGATGAGGATGCCATGCATTAATGCGGGCCCTCAGGGCTGATGAAGGGGCCGCTATGTGACAGTGCATGTGGCTGATGGCGTACGGGAGGAGAGCAACTCAGCGGGAGAGAGAGATTGTTTTGAACTGTGGCGGTAATTAACAGCTCTCATACCAAACGAAGCCCCTCTCTGAGCTTGTCTAATCAAACTCAGACCCTCCCCTTCTGTCTCCCCCATGATGTCTTTCTCTCTGACTTGCTCGGTAATTTGCCCAAGGTCTCTACCTTTATCTTTCCACTTTAACTTCTCTAAAAGATGAAGGCCAGACAAAGGGTATGAGGCCACGTTTTAATTAATAACCATTCCTTTAACTGGGCTAGTTCATATGGTATTAAACTACATTCCTGCATATATAGTGCACTGTTTGAGCTCACACTACACAACACCTGCACCTGTATAGTTGTGTAGTTATTGTCAGAACCATCTTGAAAGAGTTTAGAATCAGGTGTCGGGTTTGGAATAGATTTACACTATGGGATGGTTTATTTCTGGCATTCAAGGCCCATTCATTTAGAGTTCTTGGTTATGCAGAGGGTTTTTTATATATATGAGGTTTTTATGCGATGAAATTGTGGGAATTGCAAAAACTGTGGGAGCTGGAAAAAAATGTGATATGATGAAAAAGAAAAAAACATGATTCCCCTAACACCCTGTTCTCACACTCTCTCATTCTGTATCTACCTTTATATTATTTTACTAGTGGTTGCCCAGCATCAATGTCCACCTGTGTTCCAACATGCAGTTGCAAAAAGTGAATAATAATTTGAATTTGCCTCCACTTTCATGTAAGACATGTGGAACTGCTTTGTGCGATCTCTTACACTTATTTCTGTTGGTAAAGAGACTGATTTGCCTTCTTCATTTTTCAAGAGGGACTGAATAGACAAAGAGAATGTTGGAGAACTTCCCGCATTTGGCATTGGCATCAAGTTCTCCAAAGATGGCAAAAACACGTAGTAGAAAAATGTATTTCTTAATAAAAAGTCATACACATGGACTTTGAAGTTAATTGCAGCTCCCGGGGCGGAAGACGGCAGTGAGAAATCTCCGTTTATCCATCTTTAGATTCTGGTGCTGATGACTAGAAGCCTGATCAACTTTATATTTAAAGGCCCCACATTGTATCAAGAGGGATTTCTGTTTTCTTCTTTCATCGTTATGCAGCAGGGTGCAGCTTCCATATTAATACTGTGACGACAAGACAGCACTTCTGTCTCGTTGTGATGTCACAGCTTTCAGCCCTGCCCCCAGGATAAACTAGAAAGAGAGAGAAGTTGAGTCTATTTTAATGACCTTGTGCATACACATTTTCAAAATATCACATTTTCAGATTTTAAATCAATTTTTAGTAAAAAGTTGTGCAGTGTTTTGTTCTTATTATACTGTTTCAAATTTTTAACAGTTCTGTTTTAAAGCCTCAGACTTCTCCAACCAAAGAACCCGTCAGACTTGAAATCCTCCTAACAACAGCACAATTGTGTGGCTGTTTCTGACAATTTCTGTGACTTTCCAAAACAAACAATCCAACAGTCACAGCCATTTAATGCAGTGATTTGCTGGGTGCAAGGTAGCAAGACTTTGGATTTTTCTCTCCAGCTCCTACTGTCTGTTAACACATCCCAGTGTAACACCATTAATGTGTTTGAGGTGGGACTGAGCATCAGGGTTTTCATTTGTGTCACCCACATGTTTATAAATATGCGTGATACAACCAATTGAGATAAACTGATAATCAGCCTATAATGTAATAAAATGGTGGTGACAGTGTCACCACTTTGCAGACATTATAGCAACAACACGTCATGATATTTTATTCACATGTCTGTGCACACATTCTGCATTTATACACTCATGAATACACTTGGTTTGCCAACCACACATGAAAAAAAAAAATAGATTTCAGTTTATTGTTACTAAACTCCTAATGGAATAAACAGGGCTGTCAGTCAATTATAGTATTTAACTGCAATCAATCACATGAGAAAACTGCTGCTTTTCAAGGGGATCATGGAAATGCCTGCAAAGGGAGAATTGAGAAGTAGTTTTTTTGTTATGTTTTTCCTTAATCAGTAATCATCAACAAACTGAAGTGTTCCTTTCAGCTCTGAATTAGCCGTTCATATCATTCATATCTACATGGAGCGGGTAAGCTCGGTGCTGCTGCCATGTCGTGTCGCCATGTTTTTACGTTCAGTGGCAGCGTGACGGTAGGAAACCACGGAAACTCAGCGGAGACACCGGAGCTGTCGGCTCAGATCGAGGTGGCGTCTGTGAAAAGTCACCGCGGTAACGCAATGAGGAGGGTTGGAGCGTTACACTGATGCTGCATTCACCTGCAGTCGGGCAGACGGCCGTCGGTAACAAACCAGATGTCATTTTAGTCACAGAAGTCCAGAGAAAGCCGGTAAAACGTGGGTCAGGTAAACAATACGACATCGCCATGACAACATATTGTCGGCTGTTGTTGACGGCTGTCGTCCGTCTGCCATCTGCCCAATTTCATGTGAATGCAGCATGAAAAATACGATTGAGTTGCTTGCGATATACAACCGCAACGCTAGATGGGTGTAATTCCTACACAATGTACCTTTAACTGATCTCATATACAATGGCAGGACTTAATTGGATTCTTCTTCTTAATTTCTTCTTCTCATCGTGGTGTGTAGAGGATGAACACTGGCTTGCACTTGTCTTTCTGAACAGCTGGAATAACCATAACATCATGTGTAAAGCGAGTCTTTGTTGTGATACCACTCATTAATTCTACATTGTGCTTATGTTGTTTTTGTTTTCTCTGCTGAGCATCAGCTTAACTCTTTATGGCTGACTTGATCCACTGGCAGGCCCGCCAAGCGCTTTCAGAGCACGCTTAGTTCTCTCAAGCAAAATGTTGAGAGGGGTCGGGGGGAGGGGGAGCAGGAGGGGGGGTGGGGGGTTGGGGGGTCACAATCCCTCTGCACGGGTAATGTTCCCACGTTGCAGCTGCACTTCTTCCAACTTTTTAATGGCGAGAAAGTGAGAGAAATGAACCTCAGAGGAAAAAGAAGAAGCAAGTAACAAAGAGAAAGAAGAAGAGAGAAGCCAGCCGTGCTGTCACAGGCTGATGACCTGTCCACCATCAACCCCCCCAACTGAAAACAGGGCTTTGGCTTTTGCCCTCCTGTGATTTTGCACTGTGTAAGGGGGTCGAGGTACTGGATGGGTGGATCTGCTATAGTTCTGTGCTCTTTCCTCAGTGCAGTTCTGGGGGTGGGGGGGTGAACAGGGGGGGTAGAAAGACTGGGTGCTGCCCTAAGGTAATTGAAATCAAATTCATTTCCAAACATGTTTAAAGGTGTTCAGAAATGGCCGTTTGTCTTGTTTGTTGCGCCTCCTTCTACGAGTTCTCACGAGTTGCCGCACGAGTTTACCCGAGTAAGGAAAATGAATTTGATTGGTCGTTACTGAGCGGGCGGGATATTCAAAGCTTGGTGCGAGACCGAGCTCGGTGTGTGTGTGCGTATCTCAGACGTTTGATTGACGGATGACGGATCCAGTATCAGTGGCTGGTGAATCGTGAGCAACGTGACGCATAATTCGTGTGCCTGCATTATTCAATGTGAAAAAAAAATACCACACTTTCATCCCAGAGTTACTTGAAAATAGAATTTTGCACAAAGTTTGGGCTCCATCGTCTGATAGAGAGTTATTACACTAATTTTATGACCCATAGTGGAATCAAAAACAAGCACAGGAACGTGTGTACAACTTGTTACAGGTAGTATACCCTAGGCATGATGATGTCATCTATTTGCAGACTACTCGTAATGTTGTGGTTGTGCTACTGAAGGAGATAGCAGTATGGATGTGACTGGTGATTAAATTTCAAATGAAACACAGATTTGAACCCAATGTTTTGGAAATCTGCAGAAGAAAATCCACATGACGGGTTTGTTTCAACCTGCTCCAGAGTTCTGCACATTGAGATGAACATTTCCTGGTCCACCAGTCAGGTACAACTGCAGAGGAGGGGGGGCAACAAAACCACGTCTATAACACCTGAACCAGTGGAGCCACTGAAGTAAAAGTTCAGTTTTTTTACTGGGTGATTGAAAATGTCAATCCAGTGCCATGGGAGGCAGCAGTGAATGAACACATGGCACAGAAAGAATAGATCCTGCTGTCCACTTCTGCTTCTGTCCTCCTGATTCAATAAGTTTGGTTTTCTATAATTTAATATGCAGCACATTGTGACATGTGCTGTACAAATAAAACTAATTTGACAACATGAATATTAATACATGAGTATAATTCTGTTTTACCTGTCAGACCCGTTTGCATTCGAAGCCACAAAGTAAACTAACCTGCAAAACAGACTGGCACATTTATTTTGAGAAATAGAGCACTTATATTTCCCCGAGATGATAAATAGCTCTATGTTTCTGAACATTTAGATTGAGTGTATGTGTTTTTTTTATTGGTGTATTTCCGCTGGTGTCCCCTCATGGCTCATTACTGTGTCATCTGGGTCAGCAGGGGATTGAGTAGCTTCTTTAGTAACTGTAACTGCACAGGTGATACTTTAAAAATACTTTCATTTAGTGAGGGGAATTCTGAGTTTTGTTATTCAGGATAAAACAAATAATAATATATAACCTTGAACGTGTCAGTTTATTCAAATTTATTGAACGTAAAAACAGCCTCTTTGTTTGAACCTTTTTTTTCTTTCAAACATTTCTGCAGAGCATCAACGTCACATAAGAACGACTTGTAACCCTGCTGTCAGGCTGTATGGACTGACCCACTTCAGTGTTTATGAGGGGGGGTGGTGGGGGGGAGGGGTTCCCTCAGGTGGAAGCATCCATTTTAATTTATTTCCATCCGGGGGGGCTGTGCTGCAGTGTCACAGCTGTAGAATGTGAAACGCTATATAGCCAGACAGCAAATCATGATTGTCAAATTTAATTAGTTTGATTCCGACCAGAACACGACCCACAAGGTGAGAGGACTACTGGGAATCCTCCCGAATCTCCTGATTGGCCACTCCCGGGTCTGGCTTTAATTAATTAGCCTTTTCTACCTCAGCCAAGCACATCAAGGGTTTTTGTGATATTTTGCGTGTTTATTCCTGAGTTTTAACACGGCTCGGGTTTTTATCATGCACAAATGGACACACACCAGATGCTCTGCAATTTGTACTGTACAGTTCTAAATAGCATCCAGTTTATAGGGTTTTCTGGCAGCCAATCACGTAACAGCCAAATCCAGGCAGAGTCATGTGATTTGGAACATGTTTTGTTGATGATGAGCGCATTTAATGTTCCTCATCGGCCCACTGAGATGTTCTCAGAGAACTATTCTTCTTTCTGTTCAGAGCCAGAGTATGACCACGGTAAACTCTCCTGCTGTGTCCCAGAGCTGTGAACTCTTGAACTCCACAGCACCTACAGTACAGCTATGTTCCAACTCAGTGTAATAATGCAGCATCTTTTGTTTATTCGAAGCACTTTGATAATCTTTTCATATAAGTTACTCCATAAATTACACTGTGCATCCATATTCTCCTTCTCGATGCGGGCTCCAGTGTCACTTTCAATTTGCCTTCCTCCTCTAACCATTGACCTATTTCTGCCTTGCTTCCCACTCACTGCTGTGGCCCCCCCAGCGTCAAACTGACCCAGTAACCCCCCTGCAACACCTGGCTAGTGGCCCACTGGGAGCTGGACAGGGGGTTAGAGTTCAAACTAATATTAGAAAATCAGACCAGACATGTTATATTGTAGAGGAATAGGGAATTTTACTACTTTTAAGAAATGGAGGAAGTCATATCAATCATTATCCCAGGTTTTGCTGCAATATAGTTGTATGTATATTTATATATATAGTTTTTAGTTTTTATGTCTAACAGAAATAGACAAACATATGCAAGCACCAGAGAGGATTTTCACCACCAGTGGGGTATTCTATCTTGGAAGCTTTTCATCATCAAATTATGATTCTGGTCTTTTTTCCAATCTGTTTCAGGCTCCATGCTGTTTTATTCATCGTGTGCTTGTCATGCTGCAAGTGGATTTGTTTGGGGATGTGTTTTCTTATGACAAAGACAAACACACAACCGAGATAATATGCATCAGTACTTTTGGAATTGCACTGTTGTGTTTGGCTAATGTTAATCGCTGAGTCCCAGAGCATGTTGGCAGGTTGGCTGTACTGAGGGGGAATTTGACTTCAGAGCTCGGTCAGCTGCTGGATATTTAAAGGTCCGTACAAACATGGTGGCGCAAGATGGCGACACTCTGTAAAGCAAGACCCTTGCTATATGTTTATATAAAATAAGTATTATAAGGCTACGAAAACCAAAGAAATTTGAGTTTATAGCGATTATACACTTATACAAATATATTCATGGGTAGTCCAGTGTTTCCACTAGGCTTTTTTTAAGGAGTGACACCCCCCAAAATTATAGCCTATACAACAATAATCATCAATGTTGTTTATTTATAAGCCCAGCAGACTGAGACACTCTCACACGTTTTTTTTTTTTTTTTGCTTTTCCACTAGCACTCGAGCGTGACGTCCAACGTGAGAATCAAACCTGCTAATTATTATAAACAGTTTTTTTGTCTGTAACAACATCTATTGCACGTCTGCCCGTCCTGGGTGAGGGATCCCTCCTCTGTTGCTCACCCTGAGGTTTCTCCAATTTTTCCCTGTTAAAAGGGTTTTCTATGGAGTTTTTCCTCAGTGGATGTGAGGGTCTAAGGACACAGGATGTTGTTGTGATGCCATGTAAAGCCCTTTGAGACAAGCTGTGTGTAAAAATGGGCTATACAAATAGAATTGCCTTGCCTTGCCTAATTTTAAAAACACACTGGCAACAACAACCACTAATCTGTACTGAGACTGTTGCTATTCTGTCACCTGAGTTACATGATGCTGTGAGGAAAAACACGCTGTGGTCCGTCATCGAGGTGCAGACGAGGTGCAAAGAGTAGATACTGAGCAAGATAGTTATCTGTAGTTTACCTTAGTACTCACGAGTACCCGACCCCGTGCTGGACTCTGCTGTGAAGGTGTATTCGCGACAATTAAAAAAAAAAAAAAAAAAAAAAACAGAAAATTGAAGGAGCAGCGGCTAGGATATAGGAATGGGGTCAGTGTATCTTTTGGTCATTGGATTTTCTTTTGATGAATGAGAATTAAAAAACAAAATATGATTGGTTTATTGGATTTTCATTTTGAAATACACAAAATAAAATTGAAACACAAAGCGTTCTTCTTTTTGAGTATCAAAGAACAATTAACTAAAATTTAAAAACAGTTTGATTTTCATGTTCTATTTCATATAACAAAAATAAAATCACTAGACAACAGAGACAAAAAAACAAACTTTCTTTTCATATTCACTGACACTGGAACCTGGAAGTTGTCATTTACAAGGCAAAGCTGTGGGCCGGATTCGGACTGGTCTATCAGGCCAGTTGATAGTCTTGCCTGGGCCGGAGTTGGAACGAGGTTGGAACAAGATAGTCTTAGGACCCCCGCCCCCAACTCAAATATTACATAGCTATTTTTTTTTTCCACACCTGTCCCCCCCCCCCCCCTATTGGCGGGGGACAAAGTCTTCACACGCACATGCTCACAACATACAGAGTAGAAGAATGGAAAAGGGAGATATAGCAGGTCCATATTTTGGTTATAACTTTTGCCACCTGTGACGTACGTTGGGGACTCAAGCTTCTGCCATTTTCATCTTAAAATCTCCTTTCTGCCCCCACTTTAACACTTTTTAAAATTTAGTTAATTATTCTTTGACACTCAAAAACAAGAACACTTTGTGTTTCAATTTTAGTTTTTGTATTTCAAAACGAAAATAGAATAAACCAGTAATTTTTGATTTTTAATTCCCATTCATCGAAAGAAAATCCAATGACCAAAAGATACACTGACCGAATGGTGGCCCGCCACTCCTAAATGAATGTAGAGGAAACACTGTAGTATATTCAGATTTTGTCAAAAAACCGTGAAAATAACACACTGGACCTTTAAAAAAAATATGTAAAATGTGTCATATGCAAAAGTGGAATAGAAAGTGGCAACAACGAAAAAAAAAAAAAAGGAGGAGGGCCACTGTGTCTCCAGTTTCTGTGTTTGAATCCTGACCTTATCTCCCTGTAATCTAGTCATGCTCTGTTCCAGTTTGAGTTCACCCCCCCCTCCCATTTCATTCATTTTTTGCCAGGTTTTTGCAGAAGTTCACATGCTCACTGAGAACTCATTTACACTGTGTGAAAAAGGTCACAGTTTCCAAAGCGGCACTCTGACGCAGACCTGTAATTGTGACTGTGTGTGTGTGTGTGTGTGTGTGTGTGTAGGGGTTGTGCTATAAGATGTGAGAGGCGTCAGTTGCTTGGACAAGCCCCTTAACATGACCTTCTGCGTGGCAATATCAGCACATGGCAGCAGTTTGGATTTCTTCACGGGGGGATGAGAGGGAGCTCTCAGTGTCGTCGGGGGGGGGGGGGTCTTATGTCACCACATTGACTGAGGAAACTGACTGATGACATAACGTCATGATGGCAGTCTTCCATGCCACTTCATCTGGGTTATGAGATGAGTAGTTTGGAGGGAGAGTTTGCACACACACGTCTCAGAGAGAGGGAGGGAGTGAACGCACTGTAGTACACACTGGGAGGTATAGGCTAGTAGTGGGTAAATAAACACAACACTCTTTCTGTGGTTGTGTTCCTCTTGTGCTCGCTGTTTCTCTTCCAGATCACACTGTTGAGAATTGCACTACTCCTTAGTGCAGCCATTACTTAATAAACCCACTGCTACCATTACTACTCGCCATATTATGCAGAGGGAGAAGCAGAATTAAAGCTCAGAAAGGAATTCCAGATGATTGTTCTTTCCAAACAATCACCAGAGCTGGCTTCTGCTAAATATTGCGCTTTGCCTTTGGGCTTTTTTTTTTTTTTTTTTTTGTGTGTGTGTCTTGTCTTGTAATTTAATTAAATCTATAAACATTCAGTCACAAAATTCCCTCTCCGTGCTTAAAGCTCCTCCGTCAACAATCCAAACTCGAGGCTTTGTGTGCCATAAGCTTGAGGGCTTCTATGGCAGCTTTTAATTTTTCTCTTTGTTATGTAGACCAAACAAAATGAACGCTCCTCAGAGAGGCTTGGCAGAGACAGGATGATGTGACTCCTCGGGCCCTGAATCCTAATGACTTGTAAATAAATATATAATGTCATCACTTCATTAATCGTAAGCAAGGACCCCACAGCGAGAGTGTTTCCTCTCTCATGGCGTCACCCTGGCTTTAACTGCGTGGGGCCTAATGGGAGTCGGAAGGAGGGGATGTGGGTGCGCGCTGCCGATGCACAACGCACTCATACTTCTCAGCGTGTTCGGGGGAAATCAGTTACGTTCTATATGTTCTGTGACAGCCATCGATTTATCATCATCTGATATAATTGCAATACAGAGAAATCGCACGGATCAGTCATGCTTTTTATCTCTGTGGATAAACATTCAGCGCGTGGAGCTAACGTGCACAATATTGTGACCCACTGGCTGTCAATTAGCAATAAATGATACACATCATAATGAATGGATTATGAAGTATGCACTGTTTTTGTTTCTGTTTGCTTTCTCCCTGCCAGGGACGGACAGCCTTTAAACAACCCAATTAGAATTCTTGGCTTGAAGGCGAGACAAAGCCGACAATGTCTGTCCCTCAGTCTGGAAAAGTGCTCCTCCATTCTCAGGATATAGCTTCCTCAGCAAAGCAGACTGTACACACACACACACACACACACACACACACACACGCTCAGATAAAAGTGGTGATGTGAAAAATTCCTCCATGCAGAGTAGCGGGAAAATCCCCTTTTAATTGAGTCTGATCCGGGGATATTACACTCAAGGAGCTTTGCCAATTGTCATTTAGCTCAATTTGATTTTAAGGTCTTTAACATTCTCAGCAGAGAATCTTCATATTCCTTACACAATTGCAGGATGTTGCCGTCGCACACTTCACATTCGCTGGTAATAAATTATTGCATTTAACAGTAGCGCGGATTAGTTTAGTTCCGGTAGCGCTCGGTCGTTACGTTGAGCAGATAGGCTACATACTGTACTATGGCAATCAGCTGTTTTCACATACACACCGTGGGAAGAGGGTAAAAAAAATGAGGCCACAGGTTTAGATTACCCACAGCAATCCCAAAGACAATTCCCACCAGATACCAAAAGGAGAGGCTCTACCCTTTTTTTCTTGTTATTGTTTGCCAATTTAAATGACTGTACTTCTTTTTTTTTCATTTGATTTTGTTGTTTTTATTTTCCTCTAGTGTAAGAAACAAATGGAGTAGTAGTGGTAGTTGTGAAAGTTGTACTCTTCTTCTTATTATTATTGAATGCATTTAATTAAGTTGGCATTAAAGCCCCGGTACGGAGCTTTTAACTGGATACGCAAAAGTCTCTGGTTTCTGCTGATGTGTCTCTGTTACCTACAACAGCAAATGAGCCCATCAGTGTGAAGATACGCTATTTCTAAGTAGTCTAATTCTATACCTCTGGAAGGCATGGTCGGGTCGGACCACTGACGAAACCATATGAATAGATACATTACCTCATCCATATGCACGCTGCACATAGCTGCTAAAACAAAAAGTTTTCAAAGCAAGTCCCATCTTCTTTCCGACGTTTCCAAAACAAATCACCACGCGCCGGCCAGACAAACGTCTTCACAACAGTGGGAAATGCAATCTTCATTCTGGCAAAACACCACCACTTTCGTCCACAGGGGTCGCCAAAATCAACACTAAATGAAAAGTCTGTACAGGGACGGTGAAATATCTGTTGGGTGATTAATTGCCATCTTTCTTTCTAGTAATGTATGTGTTAAAAAAAAGCCATATTTCTTGCCACCTAATGAATATAGTCTCCTTTTTTAGCTCCGTTTTGATCTCCACCACCTAACTTTTCTGCAGATTAATATATAATATCAATTAATTATGGATGCAAAAACTACTAATACCCACAACATATACTATATTTAAAAGCTATAACTCTCCTGAGATACTACCACCCCCAAATTAGAAAAATCAAACAAAAACAATGAGCACATGGCGGCAATGTACTCAATGGAAGGTACATAAACATAAACATAATTAATGTTGTCATACATTGATTAAAACACAAGTATTGTTTAAATTTGGCTGACTGAATATAGACTGCAGCTTTGTGGGAATCTTAATTAAGTTTGTTTTCCCCGCTGTTTTTGGAATACGTATTTGCAGCAGCTTGTAATTGAGCGTCTTTAGACAGACAAACTCCTTCAGAGAAATAGAACCCAGAGAAATAATAAGCCAGGACTGAGCTCCCAAAAAGCAACGAGGACTTCAGACGTTTCACAGTGGAGAGAACGCTTTGAGTTTCACTGCTTTACAGGTAACACTCACTTTATTATCCACATCATAAACCCATGAGTTACTTTTGCTGAACAGAGGTAATCTAGCTCCATTTGTTCCTGCCCCCTGACAGCTTTAGTGTGAGATCTTACTTTTTGACTGGGCCACTGAACATACTATATACTGGGTAAGAATCCAGAAGAATCATAATTACACAGCCTGCGATTTGCAGTCCGAAATTAAAACATTGTTCCAAGGAATTTTGATAAATACATTGACTGTCGCCTTGACAACATGCTTATATTTATCCTGAAGGATGTTTAATTGACCCTAATTAACTTGTCCTTCATAAATCCATGCCTTTGTTTCTTATGTTGCTTTAATTTGGACTCAGGTGATGATTCATCTTTGGGGTCATAATTAACAACAACCAATTATGCTCAGAAGTAATGGAAATATATGAGTTTGTGAATAATGCGAGGCTTCTTTCTAACTATTTTTACTTTGAGGCCATGTCTGACTCCAGCTGGTCATTAGTGTATGCAAAACACTGCACACTGGCTGCCTCAAGGTTGAATTGAGCTTCCTTTTAGTATTAGCTCTCCAGCTAGTTTGCAAGCCAATTGCAATAGATGAAAAAACATTAAGTAGCTGAATTTTCATAGCACTCAAATACATTATGCCCATTCACAGATACACACATGCTGCTGAGGCCACCGTTGTATAGAGTGTGAGAGTCCAGCACACACAGCAGAGAGCAGCTCACTTTCTTTGTTGACCCTGTCTTACCCTTGTGTCACCTCATTGAATTTAGCTGTTTTTCTCATCACGGATGGAACTGCTATTGCACACATAGGGCTAACTATGAGTGTAATTAGTCCTCGGGCTTAAACTCCCTCAAATTGAATTCCAATGAATAATCACCCTGCAATATAATCAGCCATTAGCCATTTGCTAGAACTGTCCCATTTGTCTTCTAAAATGCATATTAATATGCCCATAATGTATTATCGTTTGCCATCAAATTTAATCCAGGCATGTGTCCCTGAACATGGTCAGATGAGAAAAAGTAGAATAATTATACACCATGTGTTGAATTTGCTTGGACCACCGCTCATTTACTTTGGCTAAATTCTCAAATTAAAAAAGCATATCTTTAAAACATTCCGCTCAAATATCTCAACAGTTACTAGTCATTTTCCATTCATTTAATTAAATTGCATTGTCTAGGTGCATAATATGTAAAAAAAAAAAAAAAAAAAAGTAAGTACGCTGCTCTACAAATCTGCACTTAAATCTGTTGTGTATGGCTCATTGATCTGAACTGATCAGTTGATTCTCTGTGAAATTGACCCTTTGCAGCTTATAAACATGATTTCATCATTTGACTATCACATATGAAAGGATCCATTCAGTTATCAAAGCTGTCAGACGACATGCTGCAGAATTGCCTTTTGGCAGGTGTGAGTCCATCAGCTTCATTTGGAAGCACAGAGGTTTTGTTTGTTTTATTGGTTTTACAAGAAACTGGCATTATTGTTTTCATTGTTAAATGATATATTTTGTTGTTTTTTGAGGGGATTGATTTTGCTCGTCAAAACAAAGGAAGAGAAGTGTAATCCAACATGTCCACCAGACTGGGCTCCATTGGCTTGCATTGCACTTTATGTTTTTTGGGGCTTTACTTCATTCATTTCCTCTTTTGGGGTTTTTTGTTGCTGTGTCTTGATGTATGTTTCTTGCTAAACATGGTCTGGTTTCTGAAGGATTGCTGATGTTAAAGATCTATACAGTGTCTTAAAGGCTACAGCATGAAGATATTTTTATGATTCCACTTACATTGTGTTCAGACACAACATGCCACCAGCCCCACTATACTTTGAAACCTGTTGTTTCCAACCGTCAGTGGCTGCATTGAGTTAGTTTGACAGCAGTTTAGTGACATACTGTACCGAATGTAAGATAGAATAGGACTTTGGCCTCATGATGACACTAGTTGGAATGTATAAAACATCCTACTGATGAGCATCACCAGCTCTCATTGCACCAATCAGAGGACACTTGAACCACACATGTGCAGTTAGGCACCAGTAAGTCAGGAGGCAAATCATCTCTTTATTTAGTTAACTTTTATATAAATTAATTAATGTTGACTATTGTCAAGGCAAATGGTTATTGGTTATACAAAACATGCAGTTTAAAGTGAATAAATGCAGCCAATTGTCCCACAACACAACAGATGCTGCAGGAATTATCCACATACGAGAACACAGAGAAGTTACTTTGTGAATTATATTGGCCTCTTATGAGTCTTACGATGTCAGTTCTGTGTTTCAGAAGCGGCATAATAAATGCCTGTGGTTACAATAGACAAAACAACTACTTGTATGAATAAATAATAGCTTAATAGCTTAGAAATCATTTAGTAAAATACTGGATAGTGGTTTGTGTTGTCTCCAGGGTTGTCATTTTAATATGGCATATTACTGTAATATGTTTGGTTTGTGTTGTTCTCATTCAAATTGAACAGTGTTGTCGTCCCTTGTCTCCTCTAACTGTGGCTTCTCCATCTTCATCCCCTCTTGACACATGTTTCAGTGTCTTCTAAGCAAACCATAAATATCTCAAATGTAGCATCACATGGAACAAATACAACATGCAGCGCACCACAGCATCCCACCCCATCCCATCCCATGCTTTGATCTTGTCTGCAAGTGGCGTGCGTAAACTGTAATGCTCTGTGAAAAGTGTTGTGTGTGCGAGTTCCCATGGTGAACACAGGCTTGTGCCATTAAACGGCTTCTGAGATAAGGAAACCCCTCTCTTCACATCGTCGATGACTTAATCCCTGATCTTGTTAGGAAGCTTTTAGAGGCTAGAGATGATCTGTGATCCTGGCCACAGGTTTGATTTCTCTGGACCCCACCTAGCTGGGAATGTCTTAATACCAGGGCTAAGGTTAACCATCAAGGAGCCTGGGGGAGATAATAGTTCAAATTCAGTGTGAGTGAAATGAGAAGGAGCTGGGTTCAGGTTGCTTATACTCACAGCAATGAAATGAGTCCATGTTGTTTGGGATTGTGAGTGAGGATTAGATTGGTGCATTCATGATCAATCTTCTGTTAGTTAATAATAATAATGATGATAATGATAATGCACCCAATCAAACCAACATATAAATCTAAAGAGCTTTGCCACACATTGGAGAAGATATTAAATGTGGAAACATCACGGAATCTTAGCTCTGGCAGGTTCTTTGTTTTTTTTAGTTTTAATAAGTTTATTTGTATCAGGGACAATGTACAAAATAACATTAGTCTCAAAATGAGAAGAGATGCCTTGTAGCTAGGGCTGTTCGATTAATCGATTTAAAATCGTAATCGCGATTATTTGGAATCGTAAAAATCGATTTTTTGAAATCGTAAAAATCGATTTTTTATTCTAACTAGGGTAATTACGGTAAGTCCCCGTTCATGAATCTGGGCTGCGCTGAATTACCTCCTTCCTCCCATCACGCTCTCCCACTGCTCTCCACACACACTTTAAACAAGCATGTTGCCATTTTGCTAAGACCAGTGAGGGAGGATGGATGGATGGATGGATGGATAGATGGATAGATGGATAGATGGATAGATAGATAGATAGATAGATAGATAGATAGATAGATAGATAATTATCTTTTTAAATTAGACTCTAGGTCCATTTAAAAAAGACACAAACAGCACACAAAATAGTTTTGCCATTTAACAAAAAAATCGTAATCGGAAATCGATTTTTCAGAGAAGAAAATCGAGATTTTATTTTTGAGCCCTACTTGTAGCAATCTAAAAATTGATGAACACGTCCACATTGTGACAGCGATTATTATACTGTCATGACATTGCTGCCAGCAGCATCAACACCATGACCAATATGGAGCCTAGTATAGATTTAGATGAAGGTCCTGGTCTTTCAGAGGCTTCATCATCACCGGCATGAAAGGAGAAGATGACAGCAGGCTGCTGTGAGCCCTGGCTCTGTGTCAGGAGAGACCATGAGGTGTATTGTGTACACTAACGTGTGTGAAAATCAGGACGCGGACCACCGATTTTTGGTTGGACCTAATTCTGGGTATGTGGTCCAGACCATGGTCTGGGGAAACTTCCACACCTGTAGAAAAGTCTGAAAGTGTGGACCAAAGGAGGTCGATGTGAAAGCCCCCTTAGACATACTTAATACTTTATTGATCCCAAGGGAAAATTCAAGTAGCAGCAGAGACATGCCATTAGAATATAGAGGACATTGGTCAAAGAAAATATACATTAAAGAAGACACTCTATATGGTTTAGTCTTTTATTGTCCCTTGTTAGGGAAATTATTTTCCACATTATCATTTCATTTCACCTCAGGACAAAGCAAGAACACAAAAACACACATTACAACACATTTATCACAAGAACAAAAGAAATAGAATAACTAGGAAATATAAAAAGACAACTAAAAAATCTGTGACAACTGCCAAATATAAATGTGCAGAATGTAAACTGTGCCAATAGAAAAACACTCAAACATAGAAGAACTCAAACATTAACACTAAGACTGGCTCTAGCTTCATTGAGAAAATGTCATAATTAGATCAAATCCAGATTAGACATCATCAGTCCCTGCTTGAATCAACATCCTGAGGTCGGGGCTGAAGGCAGCTCAGATCTGTCAGCGCTGCAGAGGAGGGAGAGGGAGGGAGCCGTCTCCATCTTGGCCTTTTTTAGCCACCTCAGCTGTTCCACTGGCCATTTAGCACAGGATATGATGATGCTACCTGCTGTGCTTCATTTTGGTGACACATGCCCTCGCTGTGAACTGAGGGAGACACTTTGTAGCTAACAGCTGTAGTAGGGAAAGTTTGGTGGAACCAGCAAGAAGGTTCTGGGATTTCCTGGGTCTGACCTATCCAGTGACCTTGCATAGAAAAGCGGTATAATTCAAGCCGCTCATATTTACTGATTTAAAACACGGAAACACTGTTACAAGCGAGGAAAAACAACAAAGGTGACATAAAAAGGACGAGGAGGAAAAAAACAGATCCGTTACTTAGCAACAATAAGATTCTTTTGTGGCAACTAACGTCTAAAAACCCTACACTGGCAGAAGACACCACAACACATTCCTATTTCAAAATAAAAGCATTTGTTATTGTAACCAATGTCAGGGAAAGTCTAAATGCTACACTGGCGGAAGACAACAAAACACATAGCCTACCTATTTCAAAATAAAAGCATTTGTTATTGTCACCTATGTCAGAGAAAAATATTTACAACAGCTAGCCCTAAAAAAAGAAAGAAAGAGGTCTGTCCCTCGGCTCCGCGGAGCAGCTGATTACTGAGCAGCAGAGCTCCGCCCGTGTTTAACGTTTAACCGGGAACTAACGGGACCAAGCTGGGTGAACGCAACCGGAAACCAGTCGGAAGTACCAAACTAGAAAAGTACTATCGTTTGCCAAGAGTTATACATACAAACAATATAGAAATAAACGACCAGAGCTACTAACAACCGGCTCTTGAGTTTCCATCATGAAAGTTTTATCAATCAGCGCTTCCAGATTTCAGCCGGTAGTCATGGAGACATGACGCTCTCCAAGTTTGGTCCCGAGTGACAAAAAGCAGGTGTGAAAGCAACCGCACTAACTGAAAAATGAAACAATGTATCATTTTAACATTTGGTGCGCACTAGGGTGCACACTAAACATGTGTGAAAACATCCTCAGTGTTATGGTTACTCGTTGGAATGTGCAGTCAAACTCGTAACTTCCCACCTGTGAACTTGTACGAGATCGATGAAGGCCTACTCCCAATTTCCAGTTGTAACTCGTAAGTTGCCTGGAACGCTACAAACTCGTAACTGGTGACTTGAAGTTGTGACTTGCGGGTTCAAAAGCCTGCCTGGAACACACCATTAGTGTTGTAAGAACTGTGAACATTCTCTTAGCTTCAACTGGCACTACAAATAAATTATTCACATGGTATCCATTTATTACAAAGTAAAACATTTTTATCCGCCAAGATAAGTGAGGGGGGGTTAGAAAGGGCAGGGCGCTATACATTATGACTGATTCAAGAACCATACATTGAGAATGAATACATTTCAGTTTGGCAAACATCCAAACAAAAATGATGCATAAAGAATCTGCTGTGTGTGTGTGTGTGTGTGTGTGTGTGTGTGTGTGTGTGTGTGTGTTTGTACGTGTGTGTGTGCCTCCTTCTCATAGTTACATCAGTGGGGGAGGTTTTGACTTTCGGTCAGCTACAGATGTGAACTTGAGGGAGGAAAGTGCAAAGTGCAAGAGTGGACACACAGCAGAGAACAGAGCCTGACATGAAGTTCAGCAGAATATTGTTGGTCAAATTTTAGATGGAAGAGCAGGAATCATATAACACAGAGAGGTGCACACGGGTCACATTGTATGCACAACATCAGCTGACCGAAAATATTCATTTTCAAAGTGCCTGGAAGCTCTTGTTGGAAAAGATATTTAAGATATAAGCGCTAATAGGCTATAAGTCGAACAAAAGGAGAAGAGTTTTGTACTTCCCTCTTTCTCTGTATATTCAATTCATTGTCTATAGTGATTATCTGTGCAGGGTCATGGAGGGGGCTGGAGCCAATCCCAGCTGACAACACACACTCACATTCACACCTACGGGCAATTCAGAGTGACCAATTAACCTAGTGTGCATGTCTGTGGAGGAGGAAGCAGGAGAACCTATCCGTGCAGACACAGGGAGAAGATGCAAACAGTAACACTCACATCACAAAAATAACTTCTAATCAGATCCAACGATCACTTTTACTCCTCAGCATGACTCAGATATTTGTATTTATTGAACTGGGCTTCCCACTCACAAAGACAGGAGGAAATCAATGATTTAGTTAAACAGTAAAATCTCAGACTTGTGTTTCATTGTGCGGTGCTACAGAGCTCAGCACCCACACAGTCCTTTGTGCAGTGTGAATTAACTGATTTAATTAATTTGGTTATAAGAGGGATGTTTTTTTTAAAAATCTTTTCTGTTGTATTGTTTCTTGTTGTATTAACTGGTCCCAACATATCAGATGAAGACATTCACCTGCATGCATACCATTAAGCTTGTTAGGTAAACCGGTCCTAAAAATGTACCGTGGTACTAAAGCACTTGGAGGGAGAAGTAGCAGCAGCCCATCTATTGTTTTGTGTTTCTGGCACGAACCTGAACCGAACCAGCATGTCCAGGCGGAATGGTTGAGTCGGCCTGTAGAGAACTCTACTGAGGTTATTTTAGCCCATAAGTTTAAAGGGATAGTTTAACATTTTGGCAAATTGGCCCATTGCCATAATCTCTATAGTTTTAGCAGTAGGTTCGTTACTTTTAATTGTCGGTGCAAGTTGTTTTTAGATCGGCGGGGAGACGTGAGCTGTTCAGAGCTACGCTATGGAGGCTCATGGAATTTCTTGGTTTCTCTCATCAAACTCATCAAATACACAATCCAACAACTCCAAAACGCTCTGGTGGACAAGTTGTGACCTGCACATTCACCACGCTATGAGATAATAACGGAACATTATGAGACTGAGTTGTTTTAGAGGCAAATTCATGCAAAACCGCTGATGCCCGTTCCTGTCAGGGGCAGTTTTTTGGCAAGCAGTCTCTGTACCTCGAAAACAACTCTATGTGTGTGTCTTGGGAGGATCAGGGAGCTGTAAGCAAGGTTTCTACTACGTACATTATGTACATAATTAATAATAATAAATGAAATTGTTTCTTTGTTGCATAAAATTGCAGTCCATTCATTTGTTATTCTATTCTGGTAGGTAATGAGGGGGACACAGGATAGATACTGACATCATTGTTTGTGTTGTGTAAGTATCAGGATACATATTGGTACCGGTGTCGATACCAAAATGTTGGTATCAGAACAACACTACATTGCATGAAAGGTGTGCATGCATATTAGAGCTCATGGCACCTGGAGGATGATTTCATTCAAACACTGTTTAGGCATGCAGAGGGTGAACAGTCTTGGCAACATATGATTTCACTTTTAACTTAAATGTATAAATAGATAACAGACAAATTCCCCCACTGCATTTGGTTCTAACAACAAATTTAAATAGATGCTGCAAAAACAGACCAAAAAGCTGCCACATCAGATTCTGCAATACATGTGTGAAGGCAGTATGTATACAACCTCCTAATGAGGTGATTAACAAAGCTGCTACTTCTCACTCTTCTTTTTATTCATTTGCAAGTGCATATTAACCAATGTTCTTATATTTACACAGTAATTAAAATTCTACAGTTTACTTTGCAGGATTTTATGTGCAGTGTGTAAATGTGCTCATCCATAAGAAATGGACTGCATGTGTAACGGAGGTCCGCGGGTATAGCCACAGTCACGAGGTACCAGTGAGGAGAAGTGACGACGTGTGGTTAACGCTGGTACTGAAGTTAAACTCACTCACCCATAAACGACGTGCTAATCCACTTGCCTAGTGGTCATTGACCTCTTGGTGAACCGGTTAGCATCGTCGCCCACAGTGCAGAAGACCCGGGTTTGAATCCCACTCAGGGCAGGCCAGACAACATCGGTCACACGTGTATATTGTGTTGTGTTGTGTTTCTCTCTGGAGCGCTAACCAGTGAGTCAGATTCTGAGCCTTTCTTCTGATTGGCTGTCTGTTTCCAGAGTAACTGAATACAAATATAACATATTAAGCATAAATACTAAGAAAAACTAAACCCTGGAAGCTTGGAGTATTGGTCTATGTGGGTGGTTGTATAGTAGTGACATCACAAAGTTACAGAGGCTGACCACTGAACACTTTCACAACGTTAATATGAAACAGAGACCTTTAACACTAGAACCACCAACATTCCAGGTACTCCAAGAACCGCCAAGAGGTCATTTTGACTTCCATTCATTCTAATGCAAAAATGGTGAATGGACTGCATTTATATAGCCATATATATAACCAGCTAGACACACAGCTCAAAACACTTTATAGTAATGCTTCACATTCATTCAAAATGACCTCACAGCGGTTCTCATGTTAATGGTTTGCTATGTTGCAGTGTTTACTCATTGCAGGTCTTTGGCCCTAGAGAGAAGATTTCATGTTCCAGCTGAGCCTTTGTCTGGCTTCAGCACGTGTCCATCACATTTGTTCTTGTACCTGGGAACATTTCCAACCGTGTGAATGTGTTCTCAGTGTGTTTCCTAACATTTAGAACAAATTTTAGCATTTAGCTGCCATGTAAGAGCTTGCTGAAGTGACAGGTGCTGTTAATGCCCACTCCAGCCTCTTTGTTGTTAGTTCTATCCTGCTGAGGAAGTGCCAGTGAAATCATGCTGACAAGCTGTTGATTGCCTTAATAAGGAAATGAGCTAATTGCGAGGACTTTCACAGTCTCTCAGCCGCTGTCCATATGTCCATTTTGAAGTCTCCCTGTGGAGCCTCAATATGTAACAGAACATTACTTTGACTATTGCAACTTAACACCACGGTGGCACATGGCTTATTGACTCAGAGGATGTTTCAGTGATGATAAATGCAGCAAGTTTTGAAATGGAATCCTTGACTGGCTCACAGAGAGAGACAGAGGGGGAGAGAGGCTCTGCAAAGCCTGGACACAGTCGACATACATTTTTTTTCTCTTTTTTAGGGATGTGCACTCTTGCACGAGGTCAGCCCAGAATGTTCATGGCCCATTTAGTCCTGAACACATCAGTTCCAGTGTGTCATGTTTTTTCTCTAGCAAGAGATGAAATCCCAGAAAGCACAGTAATATGACAGGGGGAGAAATGTCCCGGCAATGTTTTGTGAGTGCAGAGTTGGAACGTAATTAGATTCCAGGCATCCGCAGAGAGTTACCAAACACAGGGCCCTAATGTCACCATGACAGGGTCTTTACAAAGGCCAACGGCTCTGTCAACAAGCAGTTGGGAAAAAAATCTTCTAATCTTTTACAATACTGGAAATGGTAACTGCTCATAGTGACCTCCTGTCAAGGGTTAAATGCTGGAGAGCAATGTCAGTGCTGCCAGAGCAGGTCAGGGTGTCCATTGGTTAACCTCGTTAGTCCAGAAATAACACACACACCTACTGGATGGCTCACCTGAGAAGTTTTTTAGATGCTTGTGAATCTTCCTCTGACCCTGAAGTCACCAAGAGGCTGAGTTCTATAATTGTACATACTTTGTTTTTCACCGTTAACCGTTGTTAGGTCTTGGACAAAAAAAAAAAAAACTCTAGTGATGGCAGCCATAGTCTGTCAGTCTTATCCATCTGTCTGCAGGGTGTCTAGTCTAAAACTGATTAACTTTACAAATGTAATAAACTTGATATACAACGCCATATAGAAATAATAAATAAGAAAAAAGCTTAAAATGAAAATCAATTAAGAAGTGATGGTTCTTAATGATTCTCCATTCTGATTCTTATAGGAAGCAGGGTCCAAAAAGTTTACACCGTCTACCGGTTTTACTGGTGGTCCGGGGACTGCACGCCAAACACAAGGCACAAATGGAAATTGTTTAGGGATTGTTAAGGGAAATTGAAATTAAATTAAAACTTGTTCACAATTACAATGGAATTGAAAAGTTAGAACAGTCATCCAATCAGCCAGAGTGCAACATGAAGGCCAGAGATGATCTTAATTCTCCTGGCATGTGTTGCCTTCATCAGCTGCAGTGAAAGGACGACAGCATCGCTGGAGGGACAGAAATTACAGGGACAGTATTATTAAATGTGAGCTGATATTAAACTATTACCAAGAATATTTGTCTTATTTCTAATCAAAATGTCATTTCTAGTCAAAACAAATCTCATTATACTCAAAATAAGACTCATCACATAAAAAGTAGCTTGTTTTTAGACACGTTTTACTTCTTTCAAGCATATTTTCACTTGAAATAAGTAGAAAAGTTTGATAGTGGAGCCAGTTTTTCTTTCTTATTTCAAGCACAAAAAACTTGCTTTCACTGGCGGATTTTTCTACTTATTTGAAACAAGTGAAAATTATCTAAAAACAAGTTATTTTTTAGGTGATTAGTCTTATTTTAAGTGGAAAGAGATTAGTTTTGACTAGAAATTAGACATTTTGACAATAAATAAGACAAATATTCTTGGAAAGATTTAGAGTTTTAGCAGTGGGGGACGTTTCACAATGACCCAGTGGGAAGACTGTTGTCTGGCTGCCACAGGGACGTTTTGGAGACTTCCTGGACGTCGATGTGGTGATGAAATTGATCATTAAAAAAATACACTGCTAAAAAAACTGCTGCTGAAAGTGGAAGAATGTGAGCAGTGTCGTCCTTGCTCTGGTGAAAGAAAGCTGAACAAGAGCGTTGGCGGGTGGACTGCAGGGATTGCAGCTGGATTGCTCCTTCAGACCAAAGTTTGCTGCCACCGATTGTGTAACAGTTAGGGGAAACTGTGAGGAACTTCAATGAGCTATTGCGGGAGAAAGGCAGATGGTAAACGGGAGTTAGAATTTAAGTGATGACTGCTGAAGTTCGGGGCATCTTTGCCCCCCTTCCCCCTCCCTCTCCCATTTTCATTAGAATGCAAAGTGGCAGCCACAAGTCTGGGGACCACGGAGTTGGAATGATACAGACTAGGATGGAACATAAAAATGGCCAAGAGGAAGAGGAAGGCAAGGGTGTCTGTGGAGGATAAGTGCAACAGTGGAAATGAAAAAAGCAGGCACCTGTGATGTGGTGTCAGCTGAATCAGAAATGGGAGCAAACGAATCAGATGGAAACATGATGGAGTGATACAGGCGCCGAGAAAACCGAGAAGAGAAAACTCACACAGGAACTTGTTGAAAGTTCAAGATACATTTTATATTGCTATATTAGCACTAGATATGACAGCATAGCAAAAAAAAAATTAAATATGAATTCTGCTGTGACTATGCAGAATGTAAAATAGGTGACTGCAGATACTCACTATGTGTTTTCCTTGTATTAGACATCGGGGAAACAGTGGATTTTTTCAAAGGTGTTGCACTGCATTTCAACTGAATGCACGACTGCTCACCAAGCTTGTCTTTGAAGACTGGAGACAATAATGGAGAACAAAGGGCTTCCCAAATGTTTTTTTATTGTGCAACCTCAGGGCAGGATATTGAGAACAATTTCATCACATTGGATTTGAAAAAAAAAAAAAAAAACGAAAAGAAAAGAACCTTTAATTCAGTGACACTCTGCAGCTACATGGGGTGTGATGAGTAGAGACACAAAAGGCTTTTTTGTCAATGTAACACATTCTGTACTGCTCTGCTGAAGCCCAAGGCAATGTTTAGTCATTTCATTAAAACGGAACACAAATGGATAGCTCTGTAGTTTTTGCTTCATTAGACCCAAACTCCGCTGCTGCCTCGCTACTCCGCGCTAAATATCCCCCATTCCCTACAGAAAATTAATTACAGTGCGTGAGATTACTCTTGTAGCAAATATATGAATATAGGATGTCAAAATACATGAGAATGAGATTAATTACTCACTTATTTCACCTCAGTGTCTCTCCTCAGTTTTTCCTCTCTGGGTGCTGAAATCACAGATTTTTTCCCCTGAATTTATTTATTTATTTTTTTCCCCAGGAGTTGCACAGAGGCAGAGTAGCGAGTACTTGAGTAAACACCTCCAGTAACCAACCTTCAGTAAACACCATCTGTTCCCATGTCTATGTACTGCAAGGTGATACATGTAAAAACACTAGTTCCATTGCTTTCTCCTTTTAATTTGGTTTAAAATAAACAATGCATCAATATGTTTGGCATGGAGGGGAAGGGGGCTCATGAACAGGCCTCTTCAGGGTCTTTTTGACCTGGTGCTGGTATGGCCTGTCTCACAGTCTGGACTGTCAGTTTAGGGTTCTAATAAACCCAGGGTTTTTGTTGGTGCTGACATTTTGTCACAACACCATCCACAGTCCTTTGGGGGATAACTAGTTGCAACTTGTTGTAGATCTGTATCAGGGCTCGGTGGTATGACCTAAAATTCATATCACGAAAATCGAATCCCTTCACGGTAACGGATATCGCGGTATACATTTAAGTGTAAAAATTATAATGGAAGTGTTTCTGAATGGGTTTTGTAGTCCCTTAGCAAAGCTAAATTGATTTTTTTTTAAAAAATCAATAATGTGATTTTTAGAGCAATTATTGTGCACAAAACAGATCTCAAAATTCAAACCAACACTTTATGGTGCACATAGTGCAAACGAACACAAATAACAATGCCATAAATGGTAAAATAAATTGCTCATGTTCCCTTTGTTTGTTCTATTATCTCTATAAATAATGTATTATTACTGTATTATTATTAACCAAAGAGCCACATGAGATGATAAAACAGAATTCAAATTCAGAAAACTTTATTTATATCCAGGGGACAATTAAAAGCACATACTGAAGGCAGCAACATCAATATCAAGAAGGTGTAGAAAGTACAAAATAGAAATACAATATGTAGAAACAAATTCAAACTAGATGATGATGCAATTTGCAGAAACAACACTGGGCATTGGGAACCATGTACCCACCTTTATCCCCTACCCTGCTCTTCAATGTCATAATGACTCATTATATTCCAGAAAATAAGAGGGATCTCCTGCTACCACCATTTTATTTATTTAAACAAAAAATGCATGCACACACACACACGGTTCAAACATGATCCCACTCTCAGAGCCACTGATCTCCGGCAGCACTCTGTAACATTAGTGAGTGGATACAGCCAGAACATAAGACATAAAGATCCCCTGTTGTCACAATCTTATTCTGAAGATAGGAAGCTTAAAGGGAACACAGTGTGTACAGGATGAAGGCTGGTTAGGATTACACTCCCTCACTGGTTCAGCCATTACAGAATGCTGTTTCCAGTGGAAATGCTCCAGTCTGTATTAGAGTTGCACCCATCTGGCTTTTCCAGTCCCAATGCCAATACTGATACCTGGGCTTTGCGTATCGGCAGATACCAGATACTGATCCAACACCGCTGTTGAATTATAAACTGTATGTTTGCCATGTGGAGGACAGTGAAGGCATCAGGCTTTGACATTTGTAAGACATTGTTGCTCTTCGTTTGTGTTTGAGCACATGTCACACACATCGAATTGAAGTGAATAGATCAGCATCATGGATTATCCATGATATTATTCAATACCTGATCTATTTAGTCAACATCTGGGCTGATCTTAAAGGTACATTGTGTAGGAATTACTCCCATCTAGCGTTGCGGTTGTATATCGCAAGCAACTCAGTCGTATTTTTCATGCTGCATTCACGTGAAATTGGGCAGACGGCAGACAGACGACAGCCGCTGCACGTAACGGCATAAACAAGCCTCTATGTAAACAAGTGGTCCGTCAGCCTGAGGCAAAACAATACACGTGACAATATGTTGTCATGGCGATGTGGTATTGTTTACCTGACCCACGTTTTACTGGCTTTCTCTGGACTTCTGTGACTAAAATGACATTTGGTTTGTTACCGACGGCCGTCTGTCCGACTGCACTGCAATTCAGAGCTTAACGGAACACTTCAGTTTGTTGATGGGGGTGATTACTGATCAATGAAAAACATACTTTTGAACCAAATGATCGATTTTCGTGAATAGATAACAGGAGAAGTTTCAACATGTCCCTTTAAAATGGGATTGGTGAATCCCTAGTCTGACAACCTGACAAACACCTTGGACAAAGATAGCACTTAGATGGCAACAGTCAGTTAACAATTGAACATTTACACTTTGGAGTTGGAGGAGAGTCAATATTAGTGAATATCAGTCAGTGTTACATGAATTAATGAGATGGAAACACAGCACAGCACATTTTGCTGCACATAACAAACCATAATGAACACAAGAAACAAGCAAACAAACATGAAGCATCCCAGAAGGTTTCTGTTAAAGAGAAGTCTCAACAGCCACTGAGTTATTAGACACTGAACAAAATGTGTATCAAGTATTGAAGACTATTACTTATACAATTTATTAAGAGTGACACAAACTTGGATTGAATGTGTTGTCTGTATACAACATTACCTATTACTTGGTGGTATCCCCAAAGGCTCATTGGAAATCAGATTTTGTAAGCATGAAACAAAATAAGTAACTTTGAGTTAGTTTAGAGAACTGGAGTCGGGCGCTGACATTGAAATGCTTCTGTGGTTTTCTTCGCCTGCATTGTTCTTTTTGGCGAAAAATCTTGGCAAGTGACATTCAGAGAATTTCTATGAGATTCCCTCTTTGGAAAAGTGTCAAAGGAGGGCATATGGCAGAGCCTGCTCAAAGAGGACATATATTTGATTTAATGTACTAGGACAGAGCAGAGTTAGAGGATACCCTCTGGTGGTTTGCAGAGGAGGACAGGAGGACTCTGCAACCAGCATGATAGAAGCCCTTTATCAGAGGACGGAGGCAGAGACAGGAAGGCAGAAATGTGCTAAAGAGGTTCAGAGAGAGTGATAGGAGGCATCTGGTCAAGCAGAGAAATGGCCCAGCGCTCATATACCCTCAGCGTTACAAAAGAAGCAAATGCACCCCAAAAAAAAAAAAAACCCCAGAGCCCCGGGGAACAGCGCAGCGCAGAGGTTAATGAGCAGAGAGAGCCTCGGTAGGAGGCCCGATGAGAGAGGAGAAGTTAGAATGAGTGCAGAATCCAGCACATTGCAGCAGCTTCATGCACACGGGTACATTTAATCTCCAAAGAGATGGATTTAAAAAAGCAATATCAGTTCAATTCAACCCCCCCAAAAAAGACAACGTAGCTCCCAAAGATCTTTTAATAGATTTGTAAAACCATATGATGGGAAATGAACATTTCTACGTGTCATCTTGTTCACGAGCCAGCTGCTCTGACGCCAACACGCACACGGATTACATTTCCCTGTCATTCCCACATTCAAGCTAAATTCAATTTTGCAGCGCTTGAGCAGAGCATCAGTCACAAAGAGAGAGTTGTCTCCAATGTGCCACAGCTGAAACAACCTCATTTAGTTTTTTTTTTCTCTCCGCTATATGCCACGGAAGTAAGGATTGATTCTGGAAACAAAGGAAAGAAAAGAAATGTAGAAAAAAAAAAGAAAAAGAAGAAAAAACAAAACAAAAAGAACACATCATGCTGCCTGGCAAGATACACAACTTCTCTCAACCTTGCGTGAAGGTTCCCCCAACAGAAGCAGTTGCCAGATTGCTGGAGCATGAAGCACTAACAGCTTTGCCCAAGGCCAACTTCAACCTTTTCCAGTGGAATGGAATAGGAGATGTCTGGTGAATTTCTCATTGTTTATAGTCTCATTTCATGAAGAGATTAAGAGTGAGTCTCTTGCATGGTGAAACAAGGGAAAATCAGGGAAGCAGAGAGATCATTTACTGCTCTGACAAAATTAACTTTCCTCTTAAGCGAAGTCGTGTGTGATGTAACGGCTGGGTTTGTTCTGATGTAAGGTGCGATACAGAGTAACTGTTCATTCCACATTTTCTCACTGTTGAAAACTGTTTTCTTGTGTTACAAATGGTAAGAGGACCCAGGTTAGTTATTTTCTAGGAGGTACTGTATAAGATGTAGGTTTTATATCACAGAGACTCTGTTATTTGGGATTAATCTAAGATGGAGAACCCGCAGAAAAAAATACAGTCTAAAAGCCTTGTTTAATAGAATTATGTCTAATATATTCTTTGTTTTTCCTTTTTGACAGAAGTAGTTCCTCAGAAACCAATTATACCAATCTTGAAATTAAATATGAATGTGCAAGTTGTTCCCTGCTGAAAATAAGCAGTTGGAGCGTTTAAAGCTGTTAGAGTTTTGAAACATTTGAAGTTGAAGTTGTACTGGGAGCTGAAATATCAATACTGAAAATATTCATTTCTTAAAATGATAGAAAGTGAAGGTTCAGCTTAATTGTAAGCGCTGGATGAAGGCGGAAGTGTAAGAATTGTAAGGTTTTATTTAAAATGAAATTAAAGGGCTGAGAGCTGAAGATTCACCTGAATTCCAACCAGTCAGATAATGTGGAAGTCCTGAAAGAATCCACTGCCACTATCATCATCTTTCACTTTTAGTGTCAGTTAAAGGTCACGTATTTTACACCATTTGTAAAATGTGAAACTTTTCTGCTGTCAGTTTTAAGGACCAAAATCATCTTTGTGTAGTTTTACATCCCTCCCGGACTTCTTGCTGGATCTTGAGAAGCAAGTCTCTAATCAGTGAGCCAGTCAGAAGAGTTTCTTTGACTCTCTCTTCTGATCAACTGATAATAGAAATAAGATTTCTGGAAAGCAAATTTGCAGTGTTGGATGGTGGAACAACGCTTTGTTGTGACATAAATCGTGACGGATGGTTTGAAGGCTCATTTTCTGAATACAGGCTCTGTGCACATTTTTCTGATGCTGAACCCCAGTAAATGCTGCAGCTAATGGGGATCCTAACAAATGAAATGAAGTGAAACAAACAAAACCGTATATAATCTAGACCAGGCGCGGCGTTATGGGTGGGCCTAACGGGCCTGGGCCCACCCACTTGTACAACTGGCCCATCCAAAATGACAGGGTGAACATAACTTTAGCTAATCTAAGGTTTAATTATATATTTTTATTTCAGATAACTTTACCACAGGTTTAAATGTGTCAGCATTCTGGTGATTTTCATAGTCTAATAAACGCGACTCAACTGAGTTTACCTCCGGCCAGGCAGCAGCCGTAGAAGCCACTCTCCGTCTCGTTGTACGCTGCCTCATTGCGTAACTCTACTGAGTGTGAGCGGCACGTACGTTCACGTTGCTTTCGTGAATTGTAAACAAACAGACGCCCCCTTGATTTTAGCTTCCAGCTGTTTAGCGGCTAATTCAACAGCAGTGATGGATAACTGTACCGGAGAGCCTCAACAACGTCATGAGCTTCATTTGAGGAATAAACGGCAGCTTTTACCTGACGGGAGACCGACGCCTGAGCTACGGTAGCTAATAGTTTTACGTAGCCTAGTTACTTTTTCTCTCTCCCTCCCTCTCTTCTTTACACACACACTCACGGCCCAGTCTGTCATATCAGTTGTAAACCTTGTAATAACAGCTTGTTAAGTACAGTTAACATTATTGTTGCTTCGGTTTGAGTGTGGATTAATTGTTAACGGTTTGTTGTGTAATGTTAGCGGTGGTCTAATAACATGATCCTGTGATGAGTTGGGTTTTAATAACAGCTGATAACGTAGTGTAGATGGCATGGATTGTGATGAGAAGGTGTTGCACATATTTTAAGACTTAGCCTATCTGTGCAAACCATTGTGCAAAACCTGTTTGTTGTGCATTTTTGCGTGATAAGATGATTTGCCGAATTCTTCTTCCATTCCTGCTGTTGCGGCTTCCAAACACAAACCTTTAAAGCCGCTGAGAGTATGAGGTTGGGTCCTCAGGTACGTAGATTTGTGACGCGCTATAGTAGATTATGATAAAGATACGCTGAGATCCAACAATGCTTTTGGTGCATTTATTGTAACAAAACAGCACAGAGCTATCACAGCGCAGAAAGGATGGATAAACGTAAAAATGAGACTGGCGGATTAAACAGGAAAAAAGGGTGATTAATGAATAAATGAGTAGCGGTCAACAAAAATTACGGCTACTCCCAAACCTGACTCTCTCTCTCTCTCTCTCTCTCTCTCTCTCTCTCTCTCTCTCTCTCTCTCTCTCTCTCTCTCTCTTCTGTGTCACCGGTGAGTGCCCACCTTTACGCACACACACTTACGCACGCACACACGCCTGCTCCCAGGTGAACCACCCACTCTGCAACACACACACACACACACCGTGCTGTCTATCTTCAGCCTGTATGTCTCTTACACCTGCAGCCTGTTGTCTCAATGTTAACGATGGCAAAATGTCCAGATATTTTATTAGCCTACTTTATGAAAATAAATGTCTGAGTTAAAAGATTTGATTTGATTTGGCTTTTCGTGCATTTGGTTAAACACACAAGTAACCGCAGAGAGAGAGAGAGAGAGATACGAGGAGAGAGAGAGGTCCGCTGGGTGAGCTAGATTAACTTTTAATGGGAGAGAGAGCGGCGCACCGCGCTGTCAAAGCTCGTCTCAGCAGAAATGGTGTGTGCTTTCAGGGCAATATAGACACGAACGAGTCATTCAGGAATAATTTCCAGCTCTATGTATGTTAGTGTTATTTTTTCCTAAGTAGTGGCCCATCCAAAATGACTCTGGCCCGTCCAAAATTGAAATCCTGGCGCCGCGCCTGATCTAGACCTGCTACATTAATAACAAGAACCTCACTTTATACATCATGGGACTACACACTACACTGTACTGTACTGATTAAATATGTAATAATAATGGTTGTCTTACTGAACATTGCTGAAATCAGTCATTCAGCTTGTATTAAAAGAATAGTTTACCCATAATTCAAATTGCACTCATTATCTACTCACCCTCATGTCGACTAAGGGCTGGGAGAAGTTTCAGAGTCCTCCGTGGCTTCTCTGAGTTACAGGGGGTCTCGGCGTAGCAGTGCATGTCCATATGACGGTTGCAAATGGATACCAACTGTCTTCGTAACAAAAAGACATGCCAAAAAACATCCAAATACCTCCATTTTTTTTCTGAACAATTTCTCATGTTGGGGCTTCAAAACAAGAGGGACATTACATACAAGCACTATGGAGGTATTTGGATGTTTTTTGGTGTGTCTTTTTGTTACGAAGAAAAGTGGTATCCATTCGCAACCGTCATATGGACATGCAGTGCTGCTCGGAGCCCCGCTGTAACTCCGAGAAGGCACGGATAACTCTGAAACTTCTCCCAGCCCTTAGTCGACATGAGGGTGAGTAGATAATGAGTTTCAATTTTGAGTGAACTATCCCATTTAAGCATGAATTATTTCAAGCACATCATGTATGCAAATGTTGCTATAGTGGGAAGTAGTTTGGGTGAGAGAGCTGTGAGTGTAAATGCATGGCAGTCTGTAGCCTGTAGCCCGGATGCCTTTTATCTCAAGCAGTCTGATGTGAAAATGATCAATGCAACTGGTCAAAAAGACCAAATGGTGGGATATCCCTTAAAGCTCTCCTGGGACAAGTGTAAGCTTGATGGACATTTCATCTTTACACCTCCAGCGCTGATCAAGTAGACTTAATGAGTTCCTCACTGAGTCTGACCTTTAACTGTGGTGAACCAAGAGAAGGAAGAAGAAAAAAAAAACAGCATGCAGAAGATGTGAAATGAGAGCAGAGGAGCTGGAGTTGAACGGCAGTCCATCCTCGCCTCTCATTCAGCCCGTTACCATATGAAAAACAAGCCGTCATTACGTGTTTGTCTCTGTTTTAAAGGTGGTGAAGATGCTTTGAATTTCAACAAAGGCTCTGAGCTGCTGTCATACTGTCGTGTACTTGTGGAATGGGTTCTAGTCATAATGATGTGGCGTATTCTTCTTGATGTTGTTGCTTTGGGTGTTTTACAGTTGCACTGGATGTTTACACTCAGCTTTGGGAGGCTGCCTGTCTGCCTGTCTCCCAGATATGGAAAGCAGGTGTTTGACAGCTGATGGGTCTCGCTCTGAAGAGATGAGCACCCGGCTCATCTCTTCCTCTAATGAGCTACATGAGACGGATACTTTCTTTATCCTTCATTTGACTTTACAACAAAAGTGAGTGTCTTAACAAAACTGTTGGGCTGCTGACAGGATGTGTTTACCCCTTTGAGGTTGTGGAAAGACAAGTTGCCTCGATAAGGTCTTTGAAGGCAGCTTAATGATTTTTCTAAATTAATGTTTTGGCAGTTCCACTCTCTGGCTGCGTTTGCGCGTTTATCGCACATTTTAGTTGCTGTGTGTTCACTTTTGAGATTCTGTGGCATTTCAGAGATATTGAGTGAAGATGGTGATGAAACCTGGAATATTGATTGTCGCCCATGCTGCAGTCTATGTCACTTTTGATAATACCAGCACCTGAGAAATGTTGAGTGGATATTAAGATTTATTATGGTCCAATACACACGCTATGTGTAGAAGTGCAGCTCTTCATTATATCATAGAGAGCACATATTGCCAGTGGAATCAAATAAAGCCACTTTGAAATACAAAGTAATCCTTCCATTAAAATAGGATAAAACAACAAAAAACAATTACAAGGTAAATGGCAGTGTGACTAATCCTACATCCTGAGGTAGCAAACGCAACAATGTGACTGATCACAATGGACCATCCTTACATGTGTTTTCCTGTAGAGTTCTGAAGGGTTTCATTGGTTGAAGGATGTGGACAGTGAATGACCTTCAGATACAGCCTTAGAAAAAAACAATATTAATGGAGAATTCCGGTCATTTTCTAAGTAACACTCTACAGCTTGAGGTCCCCGAGTGCAACCATAGGAAAAAATCTGAGAAAAATCTGTGCAGACCAAACCTACTGTAGCTCTCCTCCTGCTAGCTGCAATACACTGCAGTTAAACAGAGAACTAATGGGGGCAGTTCTTCTAACCGTGACTTTGGCCTCTATTATGCTCAAAACTACACATGCTTTGCAACATCCACCAGTTCCTTACCACACAACACTGTGTGTGCATAACTCTGTTAATATGACAGAGCAGTGATGTGTGTTTTTATCAAGTACCTCAGTTTAATCCAGCTTCCTGGGTAGACCTTATTAGTCAGCTGTCAAGCTCGGGACTGTTTCCATATCAACAAAGACAAAACCACAAAGAAATGGATTTAGGGGGAAAAAGGGATTTTGGATGGGAAAAAAAGCATCAATATGAATATAACTCCTTTTTTCGATCCAAAAAAGCATGTTTTCCTCACATTTTGTCTTTGTTATATGGAAACAGTCCCGAGCTCGACAGTCGACTAGTAAAGTCTACCCAGGAAGCTAGAGTAAACAGAGGTATGTGATAAAAACACACGGTTAACACTGCTATCTCATATTAACAGAGTTATGCACACTCAGTGTTGTGTGGTAAGGAACTGGTGGATGTTGCAAAGCATGTGTAGTGATATTTTGAGCATTATAGAGAGGCCAAAGTCCCGGTTAGAAGAACTGCCCCCATCACTTCTCTGTTTAACAGCTACAGTAGCAGGAGGAGAGCTAGGTCCGGTCTGCACAGATTTTCTCTAACCCTAGTCTCGGATTTTTTCCTATGGTCGCACTCGACTCGGGGACCTAGAGCTGTAGAGCGTTACTTAAATGTCCAGCTGCGTAATCCGGCATAGAAAATTCCAAAACTTTTGTTTAAACTCAACAATTCCATAATATCATCAGTTACTCAACAACCAGTGTCCTGTTAGTTACAATTATTTTTTTCCTCATATATGAGATATGACATATATGTCAAAGCTTTGTGGACACCAAATTTATTTTGCCACAGTGGGAACAAGAAGTGAGCAGTATGTTGTCATATCATCATCGTTTCCATTGTTTCCATGCCATACTAACATGTCCCATACCAGCCAGGGAGACATCAAACAAGAATGATATTTATTTTAAAAAAAGACATAAAACAAACAAGAAAAAAAATCAATCAACAAAAATAAAGATTTTAAAAATGGTTTATCCTTTACGCTGCTGGACCTGATTAACATATGTTGTTCCCTCATGTCTTTTACATGTTGAATGCCAATAAACTAAACTTACCTGAACTGAACAAATGAGTATCAATGTATCAAAGTAAAGGAGTGATCCATCACTTGACATGTTTATGTCCTGGATTATAGTTGATGAAATCATCCTACCATGGCCAACATATATATCTGTAATTGCTCATTTACAAGTGAGAACATTTATGTCAATAAAGCAGGAAGAACAGCTTCTTTGTCTTCCCCTAGCTGAACAGAGCCCTGTTTGTTACATGAGGCAGACATGAGGTGTTGTTTGGTTTATAACTTTTACAGCTGGGCTTATTTATTTGTTATTCACAGCGACTTCAAATACATGCACAGCTTTTGCAAAAACCCCAAGTATTAGAGGCATCCAATTGGAGTGAAAAGGTCAGAGCCAATGCGTATTAAATATTTGTATGACAAAAAAAAGGACTTTGAATATGCTCTGAAAACTAAATGAAAACACAGTGGGGGGCAAGGACAGGAAGGATCCCATTATCTTGTGTTTGTTCAGTCTTTTCTGACATGTGTGCTAGCAGAGCCAGTCTCTGCCTAAGTAGTTTGCTCAGTGGAGGTCAAAAGAACAGAGGCAGCCAGAGTTTAATTCATAGAGGAGAAATGTTTCATTTGGGAAACCATATGGAGCGCTATGCACACATGGAACCCAAGCAGACTGAGTCACGGCAGAATATGATGGATTATATGGAGCTACAGGCTGCGGGGACGCTGGAAAGAAGTAATAGAAAAGAAAGTGGGGGGAGGGAGGGGTTTCAGTCTTTTATTCCATGAGGTGATGGAGCTTGTTATGTTGTTGATGGTAAGAGGGATTGTACAAACTCTAATGCCTCTTGGCTCTGGTAGGTGTTTTAGTGGGATAGAGTTGAATTATCCATTTACTACCACCGGGGCAGTTCGTGACCTCTTCCTCCTCCACTCCCGCGCTCCTCCATCAGCCGCCCACAGTGGCAACCATGGTCAAGGTTAGCTCCGTGGCTATTCTGCATTCTCTGTACTGATGTTCGCTGGATGAACTGAGCCAGGGAAGTCTGCCAGACAGGTTTCGCCTGAACATCCTCCAGTACAGAGCTAGATTCAGGGCATGTTTTCAAAATGCAAGCAAATGACCAAGTTCTTTTTTTTTTTTTTCTGTTGCCATGGTGCTTGCACATCTCTGTCTACCAGAATATCAGAAGGAGATTTTCAACAAGAGACAAATCAACGGGAGAGTTCTGTTCCACATGAGTGAAAGTCTAAAAATAGAAGAATGAAGTCCAGCCCATCATTCTAATATCACACTAAATAGCTGTGATTTATGATGCAACACACAAGGTAGTACAAATTACTTTCAAACGCTAAATCTCTTCCTCATCACTGCATTCTCTATGATCTAGTTGGCTGTAGACAGCAGCACTAGTAGGCTATATATTCATCTATAAAGCTTTGTTGGGTAAACTCCCACAATACCTCAGTTCCATTCTCTCTGTCAGTTCTAGGGATGTCACGATTATAAATTTTCTTGGTGCGATTATTGTCAGAGAACTAATCACGGTGTTACGATTATCACGATTATTATGCATTAATTAATTTCACAACACTATGAATGTGTAAAATCGCAGTCAAACTATAATTACATTTGGGACTGTCAGTTTAACACGTTAATTCGATTAATTAATTACACTGCAACTTAACGCGTTAATTAATTCTGAGATTCTGAGTGGCAATTCAATGTGCAAGCATTTTAAATTTGGCCCATTGCATGACCCGTAGACTACTTGACAGTGGCACGTCACGGTAGCACTAGCACCGAGGAACTTGTCCGGACGTGTTGGTCACAACAGACATGGACGCGACTCACAGCCCGGACCAAAGACGGTTTATCTTTGCCCGGATGCACTGCCCGCGGGAGCAGCGCGTCCTCACAGGCGCTTGGCTGGTCGCACAGGCAGCAGCTTCTCCTGCTCAAACACGACTCCACTCGCACCGGTCTGTCTCTAAGTCTGTATGAATGGATGTGTGTGTGTGTCTCGTGTGCAGACGTTCTGACAAATATTTAGCCTATAGACGGACACGCAACAAATTACTGTAATTAATCAGCATTTAATTATTTTATTTTGAAAATTGACCGGATTCTCTCGCCTTTTCTGTGCCAGACTTCCTGTCTGATACGATCTGGTGATCCAGCTTGACAACAGCACTCGCGGCCCGATTTTTTCTTTATTTCATTTATGAAACGCACTTCACAAAAATGTGGATTTCAAATCTTCTCTTCTTAGTGTATTCAATTGATTAGTCATGCAATACAATTTTGTAATGTCCTAGAATTCAAATTCTTTATTTGGGTACCTTTAGCAGATATGAGATTAAAATGCGATTAATTAATGACCAAATATAAGCAATTATTGTACCTTTATTTTGGCGCAAATCTGCGGTTATGGTTCCGACATAATCTTTTTTTTGGAACTTACCATATTTAGGAATCTTTACGATTCATTAAAGCAACATTGTGGAGTTTATCGGCCTTAAAATAATGTTTCCAGACTCAATGCAATGGTAGAAAAATGGTTAATAGGATGTATGGTGCTTGCGCTGCAGCCTGAGCCTGGTTTCATCGGCTGAAACTGCACAATGTAACTTCCCTGCGCAGGTAGGATCACCCGATTTTAAGAGTATCATAAAGAAAGCAGCAAGGGAGGAATATCATTCTTTGCTGGAGTGGTCACTGTTTGAATAGGGTTATGTATCTTGTGCGTGTTGATTGGCTGCTACCTTGCCCAGGTCTCCCTTGCAAAAGAGATTTATGATCTCAATGGGACTTACTGGTTAAATTAAGGTAAATAATAATTAGTTTAATTTTACTTCACTGATGTCACAAAGTTACCTTCTTTCATAAAGCAATGGAATGTTGAATGATTTTAGGAAACAGCTGAAATTAAAAAGCAAACTGAGACAAACATACTCAGAACCAAGCTGAACCAGCAGGTTCCCAGTCCTCACCTTATAAATAAAATATTCTCAAACCAAGTGTTCCTGTAAAGTAGACGTATAGCCTGTATCATTAGTGAGTGTAAAATGTGTGTTTTGAATCTTACTAATCAGCAGCTGGCAGCAAATCCAGGTCGTTCTTTGCATTTTTGTAGCTGGATGAACTCCAGCATCAACCCAGCTTTAAGCTTTACCACACCATCCATAACAAGACATAAGACCTCTGCTTAAATATCATGCAGTATACACAATAAACAATATACCACGCTCGGATGAGAAGCCCGTGAGGCTTGGTTTGGGTTCACTTTGTGTTTGGATGAACTTGTTCTCCTCAGCTTCGGGGGGGGGGGGGCGGTGGGGGGGTTTAAAAAGTGAAGTGTTGGTACCAAAGTCCAGCTGCATCTAATTGGGCTTGTGCTTCAGAACTGTTAACTGTTGTAACCGACTGGATACCAATCAGGGAACTATTGGAGATATTGGCAGCTGGCTTAGCCTCAGTGACATCACACGCCCTGTTCTCAGAAGACTCTCACTTCTCAACACACTTAAAGGGATAGTTCAACATTTTGGCAAATTGGCCCATTGCCATAATCGCTGTAGTCATACAGTAGCAGTAGGTTCGTTACCTTTAATTGTTGGTGTAAGCTATTTTTAGAACGATGGAGCTACGCTATGGAGGCTAAAGGAATTTCTTGGTTTTCCTCATCAAACTCATCAAATACACAACCCAGCAACTCCAAAAGGCTGTCGTGGACAAGTTGTGAGCTGCACAATCACCACGCTATGAGATAATAACGGAACGTTACGAGACAGAGTTGTTTTAGAGGTGAATTCATGCAAAACCGCTGATGCGCGTTGCGTTCAGGGACAGTTTTTCAGCAAGCAGACTCTGTATTTACCCTGTATTTACCTCGAAAACGGCTCCGTTTTGTAATGTTCCATTATTATCTCATCACGTGGTGACTGTGCAGGTCACAACTTGTCCACGAAAGCGTTTTGGAGTTTTGGGATTTTGTATTTGATGAGGGAAACCAAGACATTCCTTTAGCCTCCATAGCATAGCCCTGAGCAGCCTGCCGCTCCGCTCCTCTGTTATAAAAATAGCTTACACCGACAATTAAAGGTAACGAACCTACTGCTATGACTATAGCGATTATGGCAATGGGCCAATTTGCCAAAATGTTGAACTATCCCTTTAAAGCCCCGGTACGGAGCTTTTAACTGGATACGCAAAAGTCTCTGGTTTCTGCTGATGTGTCTCTGTTACCTACAACAGCAAATGAGCCCATCAGTGTGAAGATACGCTATTTCTAAGTAGTCTAATTCTATACCTCTGGAAGGCATGGTCGAGTCGGACCACTGACGAAACCATACAAATAGATACATTACGCTGCAAAAAAAAAAAAGTAAGTCCCGTCTTCTTTCCGACGTTTCCCAAATAAATCTACACGCGCCGGCCAGACAAACGTCTTCATGACAGTGGGAAATGCAGTCTTCATTCTGCCGCTTTCGTCCACATAGTCTACTTGCCAAAAATGAGTACCCGGAAATGTTGAGTACCCCAAAGTTTTATGTTAGAAATATATAGTATGGGTCTCCAGTATTCAGAAACTGCCGGATGCTAACTTATATATATTGGGCAATTAGCACAATTGACATAATTAGCATAAATTAGCATAGTTGCCTATATGGGCAATATTTCAGCAAAATTGACTTGGCTGATCTGGGCAATATTGGAGTGGTTTTAGGGGTTATTGATGATGCTGAATCCATTTCTGACATTTTCAAATTCAAAATGGCTGTCTAAACCGGAAGGGACCAATTTGAAATCCATCAAAATCGGCCCACTGGCGGTTTAAATCTGGTCACTACCGGTTTAGACAGCCATTTTGAATTTTGAAAATGTCAGAAATGGATTCAGCATCATCAATAACCCCTAAAACCACTCCAATATTGCCCAGATCAGCCAAGTCAATTTTGTTGAAATATTGCCCATATAGGAAATTATGCTAATTTATGCTAATTATGTCAATTGTGCTAATTGCCCAATATATATAAGTTAGCATCCGGCAGTTTCTGAATACTGGGGACCCATACTATATATTTCTAACATAAAACTTTGGGGTACTCAACATTTCCGGGTTCACAATGGGGCCCTATGGGCTGGCAAGTAGACTAACAGGGGCCGCCAAAATCAACACTAAATGAAAAGTCTATAGGGGTTTAAGTGTAACTGTCTGAAGTTAGGACCAATAATAACCAGGGCCATTCCACAACTTCTTCATGTTTATTATCATAACCATGACTGTAAAGGTGCTCTGACCTTAAAGAAGTGCTTTTTGTAATCCAAACCAAATTCTTTACCCAACCAGGTAATTTTGCATTCCAATATAAATTTGTTCAAGGGCTACATATTAAAAGAGACAACGTTTCAAGCGACTGGCTCTTCGTCAGGTTAATGATTTCAACAATTACATTCAGGTGCTTCTTATATAGTTTTTTGGGGCATCCACCCATGGGAGTGGTTAGAGAAAACAAAAAATGAGTAACAAATAATGATCATGAAAACAGGATATCCATAAGATGGGTTAAACAAATAAACATTAAATACAATATAGCATCATAAGTATCAGAATAGTCACAAATCAACATATTTACCAGTGCTACAAACTGCTACAAATAAGTATAAGAAAAAATGATTACACAATATATCTAGTTTTATCAAAAGACCAATGTCGGTCCACAAGACAAACACTTCTCCTGCCCTCGGAAAAAAGGACATAGGGAGAATGTACAACCACGACGAGCTAGACCAAGTTCACAAATGTACACCAGACCCATCACTGGTAAACTCTAGCATATGCAATTTTCATTCAAAATTATTTGTTTGAATTGTATTCACACAGGCCATGTTTGAAAATGGCGAGACATGAATAAACCTTTGGTACCTTAAATATCAAACAGAGCAATTTTAGGTGAGAGTATCTTTTCCCCAGTGGAAGGCAATGAATAAATACAGCATCCAATATCACAAAGGCCCAGCCCACCTGTAGATCCACTAAAAAAATATTCAAACGCCACAATATGTTGCTGCAGATGATAAGAACATCACCCAAACATTTATTCGGACTGTCAGAAGGATTCCAACTTGAAGGATATGATACCTTCAACGAAGGTGTCTTGTATTTGTTAATTAGATTTGTGTATTTGTACCTGTAGTTATTAATGCCGATGTGTCCTTCAAAGAGCTACGAGCTGAATTAATAAAAATGTGTTCAACCCCGCTCTACTCACACACACACACTGCATTTATAAAATAAAAAAATAAATGAAAAATAAAAAAACAAGTAAAAGGTGTACAGGTTCATCAGTGCTCCCCTGGTTTAATCTGCAGCCTGCAACAGCTCAAAGACGGGGCCTTTAAAAAGATGTTGGTTGCCTGCGAACACAGATGATCTGCCATTAGTGAGCAGAATGATGGATTTCTTAAAGTTAATGTGTGGCACTGGAAAAGAAACATTTATCCCTCAGGCAGAGAAGCAGCATTAATAAAACATTACAGGGAATGAATCGCCAGCTCTCAGGAACCAGTGAGTTTAATGACTGTTTTCCTCTCTCTCTTTCATGTATGTTTAAATGCTGCTCATCGACATTTTTATCTCTGGTAGTGTGTGAGTTGCATGAACCGCTGGAATTTAAGTAGGTTTACTTGACACGCCGAAAGTTGTTGGTGTCTTTGTTGGCATTTCATTTTCCAGCATGAGCTCCTTTCTGTAATATCTTGCTAGTGCAAAAGTTTCCATTACATTTGAAAGGCTAGGAAATGACTGTCAGTTTGATACATTCATTCAAAGCCAGGGGTTGATATTTCAAAACTGCCATACTGTTTACCCGACCGTGATTTGAAGTTAATTAACTGTGCTAATATTTCAGATGTAATCTGTACTTATTGTCCAGACTGGCACTTGTTTGTTTCTTTGTATGACAAGTAGCATCTCATTTCACAGCTAGATATGCAGCACCTTCATTTGCTGGAATTGAAACAATAATTGGTAATTTATTCTGCAAAATGGCCTTTTGTCCACATTTTACGGCCCTTTGCTTTAAAAGCGTCATCTAGTCTAGCTGTAGTAAACACAAGCCATTGATATTCTTCTTCTTTCAGGACTGTTAAATTAATGTATTTCTTGTTGTTCACCCAAAGAGCTTAATTGGAACAGTTCCTCAAAATGAATGGTCCAAAACGTAGGAACAGTAAAGTAGGGGAAACAAAATCTGTCATTAATTCATGTCTGTTGGAACCGGGGGCCAAGAAAGTAGATATCCTCCACTCCATCAATGCCCTCCAGTTCCTCTTCTGGGGTCCAAAACACTGGTCAGGAAGAACCCTCTGGCTTTACAATGTTAGGAATTTACCACAAGAGACTCTTCAGACTCCAGACTCTTGATACAGCGTGCAAACCACTTCAGCTGAGTCTTTTAGTTCAGTGTTTCTCAACCTTTTTCAGACCAAGTAAGTACCACTTAACCCATAAAAAAACACTCTGGGACCAACTAACTCTAAACAGCCCTGAAACAATCTGCCAACTTCAATATTTCCCCAATTACAACCAATGACTGCTTTACCAATATCATAGTCTCGCTCTGATTTTACATACTAATCGATTGAGGGTGTTTTCACACAGGCAGTGTTTAGGTCAGCCCAGTTGAACTTTGGGCCAGAGTGTGTTGCATTTGGGTCATTGTAAAAACGACAGTCACAATCGGGTACACACAAAAATGTTGGCACTGGTGCGGCTACAGTTGAACTCTGGTGTAGAGCTGTCAATCTCCGCCCAAAATCAGATTTAAATTTCTAACACTTCTTATATTAAATACTCAAATTATAATCAAATTTTTAATCAGTTTATTCATTTTTTTTGCTCATTATACCTATACCAGCTTATGTCCCGCGTCCGCTAAAGGGCATTTCAACCAAATCTGTTATGTAACATTTTGTGTGTAGTGTGGGAACATGTAGGCGAACTGCCACAGCCAAATAAACGGGCAGGGCCGTTGAATAAGGGAGAAAGGTGATGATAATTCTAGGGGCCCACAAAAAACCCCAGTAGTCTAATCTTTGTATGACTGAATTACTCTGCATAAGACCCTGACTAATACTCATAGTAATGCTACATTAGCATCAAAACAAAGTAGGCTAAATAGAAAATGATAATACATACGTAGTCTATGAAAAAAAGTGGAAAAGTCAGGGGCCCACTTTAGTATTCTTTCAGGGGTCCAGAATTCTTAGCAACAGCCCTGCAAACGGGCAATTAAAAAAACTCTACTTGTAAGTTTGAAGCTGCAGCCGCACCACAACAACAAAATTGTTTCTTCAACATACCCTGAACGTTGCAATGCCCTACGTTAATTTACACTGCTGTGGAAGGCACATACAATTGAACGTCAGTTTTCACCTTTGAATGTTCTCATTTTTAAAATAATTAAAATTCTGTTTGAATAGCGAAGTTGGATCTGACAGCCCTACTCTGGTGTGGTCCATTTGTTACGTGGAGCATGGCTCCAACTGCCTGGTGTTTGCCTCAAGTTTGAGCTACAGTAGAAGGGCTCCTGTTGTTAGTTGGGCAGTCCAGCCGTGCTTCATTTTCAAATTAGTAGTATTTTCAGACAGTAGTATCACAATCAATAGAAACTGAAATAACCAGGGCTACAAATAGCTTTTTCAATTCCTAGACCTGCTGACGTCAGGATATCCCTTGGTGCTGCCCACTTGCAAGCTGTACACCCCATGCAAGCTTGGTTTACCCCCACACAAGGCACTGCACAACACAACACAATGTGTTCTCAATTGCCAAGAGAAAATTGCTTCACTTTTTTTTCGAATTTTTTCATCCATTGCTACAAACGTAGTCTGTCAAGGCTGCCTTTTAAATCATTGTGGATGTGTGATTAAGGGTGTTACCAGTATTATGATCAAGTTAGTAAGAAGGTGAGTAGCAACGATACAACTGTTAAATGTGTGTGAATTATCCAGGATTTAACCCAGCGGTTCATTTTACAGTAAGTACCCAGACTAGTGTCATTAATTTAGATTTATCAGCATTGTAAACCAGCAGGACAGTGAAGCCTCAGACATTGCAATCATTTACTTGTTCTATCCCTCCATTATTTATACTCTTCTGGTTTGGGAATGGATTTTCTTTTTCTTTTGTAACGGTATTCCAAGGCGTGAATGACTTGATCCAAAGCACTCAACAGAAAACAATTGTTTTCTACTCTGGATCAGGGTTCTCATTTTCTTTTTCAAGATCCTCTCACCGATAAGGCAAAAAAACCAAAGTGCAACAGCCATGACTGTTTATTTACAGCAAGACATGGGCAGAATGTGTAGTAACCCTGGTAGTTGCTGGCAAGCTGACAAATCAGAGCAGACTGGGCTCTGATTGGTCAGCTTCGAAGAGCAGACATGGTCTTAAAGAGCCCTGAGCTCTGAAGGAGTCTATCAAACAAAGGGTTTCATTCAAGATGTATAAAAGAATACAAATAATTTATTTTAAGTTGGGCTGTCAAAGGATTAAAAAAAAAATAATTTAATTCATTAAAATACTATTATTACTTGCATTTTGGTGGAGAGATAAAACAAATATATATGTGGCGTTGGAAGTCTCAGTGAGGGCACAGAAAGAAATCTATAACATCTAAGAAAACACAATATTTATTATTGGTACAGTAAGTCTATGTATTTATTATTTATTCAGTTTATAATGTACACTGTTAACTCATTGAGTGCCATTGACGTCTATGGACGTCAATCAAAATCCAACGCTTGAGTGCCATTGACGTCCATAGACGTCAAATGCACTTTTCTGCGGCTGGTAAATGGGGACGCTCTCGCGCACACTGTGAGTAATTTTGGGGCTTCTGGGATGTGTAGAACGAAGAAGACTGTAGATCAGAGCAAGAAGTGAAGAGGAAGGAGAAGACGAGCGCGATCGGTACAGAGATAAAAAAGTCGGAAAAAGTTTCTATTTCTAGAGGAAAACGACGGGCAGAGCCTGGAACAAGTGTAACGTGGAGCTGGAGGAAAAAAACATGTGAAATTAAATTTTCAGACGTCTTACATATTTTTGAAGCCAAAATTAAAACGGATAAATCACTATTTTTCTTGAGAGACTCTCTTTCACAAAAATGCATTTTTCTCAGCTTTCTAGAAAAAAAGTGGTATTTTTGGTGCAACCAGGCTCTATTCAACTTAAGATAAATCAAGAATGGAACAAGGTACAAACAAATGGTTTTTTCCCTAGTTAAATAGAGAGTCTCCTCTTTCCTTTGAGCTGTTTGGTGTTTTCAGAGTCATAGTACAAAATACTCTCTGGGTCTTGACATATTACTCAGAATGCCCCAAAACGCTGGCACCTGGCACTGACCATTTTATAAAAGGTCTGGCACTCAATGAGTTAATCTTATATAGTATTGAAGGATGCAATTTATGTTGCTACAATTACTCCATTGGTATTTAGGGATGCAATTTTACAGACCTGCACCTGCACACCTAAGCCTTCATAAACATAACATTTCTATGTTTTCCCACATTCTGTGTTATTTAAATTGCCTTGCCTTGTATACGGATAGAAGGGCTCTTCCATAGTCACATAACAGAATTAATTGTGCATTAATCTTTCTTTAACGTGTCATCGGTGCAGATTAATCGCATGCGTTAATGTGTTAGTACATAAAAGCATTGAACAGCAATTTCAGTAAACACCAAGAGAAAAATGATGAATGCTACAAATGACCAGAACAGGTTCCTGACACAGCCAATAGGGGCTGACCTGTGAGCTCCCCTAACTACAGAATAAGGCAGTGCTGCTGAGGTCACCCTGTCCCACTCAGATTCTTGTATAGAGTCTATGAATCATCCCACCCCTCACCTGGGACCCATTCATCTTGAGAGAACTGACCAGGAGTGATTGCCCCTGACACCATATCTCCCAGGGTAAAGTTGGCATGCAAACAATTCTGTCATGAGTTAGAGATCAAGAACAAGTGGGGAAAGTTTTTTCATCCATCATACAAAATGCTTTTCATTTGCATTCATGAGGATCCTTAAGTCAGTCTTGAGAAAGGAAACGGGGAGAAGCCACAGTGAAGATGATCGCCACAGGTTGATCACAGCATAATGAGTAAGTGCGGAAGTGGAAGCTGGGAGCCTTTAATAAAGGGGATTTGAGTGAAGCCTGCTATAATATAAAAATGTGCAGCAGCTGGCTCGGTGCCACCTTCATGCATTAAATAAAGTGCACTTGTGTGCTCACTTTGTGGGTTAACAAAGCACTCTCAAGTGAAGGATCAACATGCCCCAGAGAGAACAAAGCCTCATTCAAATCCAAGGATTTCCAAAAAGTCATAAAGCTCTTAAAGGGGAAAAGAGGCAAAGGAGCTCAGCAGCACAATAAACCTCCCACACAATTGGAGTTATACAGGAAATACAATGGTTATACCTCATGTTTTAAAGTGACATTTGAAATATGTTTCAGCAGGACCACTGCCTTTTAATAACAGTGACATCTTAGTTGATAAAGACTGAAAATAATTATATCTATACTCCACTTATTTAGGCAATTTGTCCTGTTGTCTATTTGGTCCTTTACCATTAAAATGCTGGAAGAAAGTGATTGGCGAGGTTGCATATGAAATGTATATCAATCATTAAAGATAAATCATCCGTGGCATCTCTTTATTGGACCTATATGGACAAGTATATGTTCTCCCTCAATCCCTCCTTCCTTGGCCCTATATCAAGGTTCTAGTAATTCTAAGATAAGCACCTCTACAGCTTTCTTATATAGACTGCAGTATTGATCACAGATATGGAAAAGACTTGACTTTTTCCTCAAAATGAACAGTTGTACACTTGAGTAGCAGTGTTAATTGATGTAAAAATTGCAGTCTAATAATAATTAGCACTATTAATGGATATGCATACAGATAAAAGAAGCAGTTAGATGGAGATAGATCAACTTGGTAGCAGCTTTTACTTTGCTTCACACTTCATCACTTCACAACATCAACTTCCTCTCTCATGTCACTCACCTGACCAATAACAGGCAGGGAGGACCTAAACTTAAATGTGAACATGAAGAACTACACCATCTAATTCCAAATGTTACCCTAATAGTAACATTTACTGTAATAAATCAGAATTTGTAGAGAATACCATGAAATAACTGTAAAACATGTTTTTTTCCCCAATTGGATTAACATATGAGGAAGGAATACAACACTAGGATTAGCCTGGCTGTTAGCCTGGTTGGGAGCAGGCTAGCTATCTGTTGTCATGCACCTCAATCCCAGCTATTTTGTAACTTTCTTTATTGTTTTTTTCACAGAACAGTCAGGATTTCAGTTCTTACAAAGGACAATGGTTCCAGAACAGGTTAACAGATCCAGCTCTTATTTACCCATATCAGCCCAGGTGTAGCCACCCAACCACCCACCTACCCTGAACTACACACATTCAATCCATTCACTCTCACGAAATACATGTGCAAGGCAGGTTATAAACAAGGAAACAAAAAGTAAATATGATAACTAAGGAAAAATATAGATACATACTAATTACATAATGAAACATGGTTACAAACAAGTAAGAAAAAAAATAGATAAATTATAATGAATCCCAGCTAAATTAAACCAGGATAGTTGGAAAATCCCGGCCAAGTGCACAATTTAGAAATTTGAAACTCATTTGAAATGAAATTGATTCCTGTAATCAGTTTAACTACGACTTCATGAAAACTGGTTTTAGAGAACTGGCTGTCAGTTAAATGAAGTCAGTGACATCTTGTAGAAAACCTAGTCTATTGAAATACTAAGTTTTACAATTGAAATGAAAATGAATCCTTCCAATGTACGAGCCTGTTCTGTTTGTGTGTGAATGTCTGAAAACCACCATGTGTGTGTCAAGGACAAACTCCATCGTTGATCTCAGAAATGTCTTGAATTTGCATTCAGAGGGCTGTGGTCACTATGATAGGAGACAACACTTCACCCTTTTTGCAGGACTTGAATACAAAGTGTCTTTGTCATAAATCTGCTTGGTGTTGCAGGGGTTAAGGTTGGGAGGGTTCACCCGACACAGTCCGGGCTCCTTGACACTTTTTGCCTCCCACCCCTCCGCCCCTGCTCCAGCTTGACTGAAGAATTACTGTATTTGGTGCAATTTGATGGACTGCTGAACTGTGAATATGCTTCAGCCCCAGACAGCTGTCTTGCCCAGAGTGAAATGTGATGGATGGGTAGGAGAGCAAGGAGGACATATGGAAATGACCAGGCATGAAAGGAAAGGGAAATTCTCTGTGCCTTTGTTTCACCAATCCCCAAACCACACAAAGGCATTTGTTTCTTCTTTTCCTCGACTGTTTCTGCCAGAAACTCAACAGTGGCGGTGGTTTTTATTCCCAATGAATCCATATTCATGTGCCATCATTTCTGGCACATAATTCCAACTGAAAGTCATTAGCGAATATAACGTTTCTTTTTTGGAGGTCACTAATATTGATGAAAATAAGTGAAGCCTGAGCTCATTAGGATGCGTTTATCACACCTGTGGTGACATATGCTGTCTCCACTAACAGCATCAGGTCACGGAGGCAAGCTGGGTGGTTCTACGGTGACAGCCGCTAAAGATCAGGATTGACAAAGTGGATCACTATCCTAGATAGAGTGGCAGCTAAGCATAATTTCCCAATAACTCACCATATTTGGCATCGCCTTAGTCAGCAGAAGGCCTGCGGGCCATCAATCCAATCCAAGGAGATTGATCCGCTGAGTGTGTTTACATGTGACTGGGAGAAAAAAAAAAGGAAAAGGGAGAGACAGGAGGAGTGGGGAGGGAGAGCTATAGCATCTGAGAGAAGTGACTGCATACCTCAGGTTGAAGCAGCTCGGTGTGGTTTATATAATGTGTGATAGCGGATGTGAGCAAACAGCTGTGTATTTTGTGTGGCATGTACGTCCGAGAGAGAGATGTTGTGGAGCTGGTGGGTGTCGGGGAGCCTTCAGCGGGGTCTTCACATGCCAAGTTAAAGCTGAAGGAGATGACTGGAGGCTGCCGTGTGTGTTGGCTGTCTGAAAGGTCACTGGCTGCTCCAACCCCTCACACACTCCTCTAACACAGCTGGCTAGCAGCACTGGAACACGGCAGGACCACACACACCGGTCCATGAATATAACTCCAATTTCCTCCAATAAATAGGAATATTTCAAAGAAAATATGTGAGTACAGAAGATGCATGGATAGGTAGCCACACAGTAGCAGGCTGATGGTTTGCAGCCTTAAAGCCTCACAATGAAAATAAAGCACATCACACAGGAGTAAATGTACGGACACACAAACAAACAACATGGCTCTTACTGAAAACTAACCTTCATGTTTATATACTGAAATTTAAAGGGATACGCCAACATTTTTTTTCATGTCTTGCCTCACTCCCGAGTCCATGACAAGCAGATAGACACCATCCTTTTGACTGTGCGTGCAGTAACAAGGGAGAGCCCGTATCGCCCGTAATTAGCTTAGCTCAAACGCTGGAAGTGTATAGGTAGTGTTAGCCTGCCTCCACCTAAAGTCATCAGAGAAACTCTTCAGCAACTCTAAACAGAAACCAGCGAGCCGATCTTCGTCTCAGAGCTGACAAAACCCTCCGGTAAGGCATCTTGAGCGGTCAAATGCCGGTAACGGGATGAGATCGGTCAAAACGGAGGTTTCAAGCAAATACGGTTTATTTTGGTTCAAGCTAGCTACATCGAGGGTAGGTTAGCTTCCTATTTCAAAGGAAAAGCACAAATTCTATCGTCATGGTTTTCTGTATGTAAAGGGCAACGGGTTTTATTTTGTGAAAGTAACCAGAAGTGCGTTGGTCACAACGGCTAGCTTGAGTAGCGCCAAATTCGTCCGAACAAAATTGTAAACAGCTGGTATTTAGACAAATTAACGACACACTGCTGATCTAAACGGCTACTTTCTTGCCTAAAAATGTTTGAAATGTCGATAAAGTGATATATTTACAGAGTTTAGCGTACTGAAATCAGCTTATGACTGCTGATTTCTGCTCGGGTAGGAGGCAGGCTAACACTACCTATGCACTTCCAGTGTTTGAGCTAAGCTAATTATGGGCGATACAGGCTCTGCCCGTATCTCCCTTGTTACTGCACGCACAGTCAAAAGGATGGTGTCTATCTGCTGCATGGACTCGGGAGTGAGGCAAGACACGAGGCAAGACACAAGAAAAAATGTTGCCGTATCCCTTTAAGGCAAGCATCCTGGGAAGAAGCCTGGAATAGGTAATCTATTAAGTTTTTAGTTTTTGCACATATCATATTGGAAATCATATTGGAAATCCACAGACATGTTTTACAGGTGCACTCCAGTATAATGGGTTATGCTTTTATTTATCATGTGTAAAGGTTTTAGTATATTTCCAATAAGTTCTAATAATACTCTGTGTGTCAGTGTGTGGTTTGTGCACTGTGGAACATTCTTTTTTTTTTTTGATGGGCACACTGCCATTTCAATTCATCAAGTGTAATATGGATTTGTGGGATGTGTGCCGACCTGGAACCGGTGGGAATTAAGGTTTTAGGGAATTACCTAATGATGTGCTGCTCCCACTTACTGTAGACTATGCAGCATGCTGAAGTATGTGGTGGACACCCTAGTGCTGTCCACTACTGTGGTTTTTGGCTGGCATTCAATCCATCCCAATAAGGCTTTCTTTATATAGCTATTTTTAAAAGTTATACACTGTAAATTCTCCACATTAATGACTTGTGTTCTAATATTTCCAGCAATCCTCAATCCTGGAGAAATATAGTCATTGGAGCAGTCTGTGGCACCATCCCCTCTGTGTTGTCCATTATCATCCTCTAGCAGGCAACCACAACACATCTATTCCATTTTAAATCACATTTTTTAGATACATATTCACACTAGTGGTAAATCACAAGTTTCATCCAGATACGGTAGAATAAAAAAAAAAATGATTCAATGTTTGTCGATATCATAGTCTCCTGTGATATGATTTTGATTTTATTGGATTCAGGGACCAGACATCATCTGCTGATTTAATACAATCATTTTTCTATAGATGAAACCACAAAAAACAACTTATATTATTTGACAGTTAAATTTCTGAGTTCAAGCAGACATTTAATGAAAAACAATCTTTTTTTAATGAAAACACTCTCTTTGTTCCCCTTGTTCAGTGTCACAATATGATTTATTGAGCTTTGCAATTTTCACATTCTGCAGAAGAAATTTGTAACATTGAGTTCCTGTGTGTTTACATCAGAGCAGGGTTTTAGAGCGAGTCCTTCTACTGTATGTACTGTAGGGTCTCAGGCTAAATATGTTTAAATTCATATTTTGAATGTCTTTGCAAGTGGAATATGAAACTGCAGCTGTAATACTCAGCTCTGTTCGTGTGGTGCTTTAATTTTTTGTGGGAAAATCTTGTTACTAGTCTAGTGTGGTGGTCAGTGCAGTGTTCTTTTTTTTTCTGGTTTTGTTCTTCCTTTTGATGCCTGTGAGGTTTTTGGTGTTTCTTGAGTAATTCATCTTGCAGTGGTTGCTCACCCACAGCACGTGATTTATCAACTGACACGTCTTTTACAAAATCTACAACATTTCTACACCGCTGATAGATAGATAGATAGATAGATAGATAGATAGATAGATAGATAGATAGATAGATAGTTAGTTAGTTAGTTAGTTAGTTAGTTAGTTAGTTAGTTAGTTAGTTAGTTAGATAGATAGATAGATAGATAGATAGATAGATAGATAGATAGATAGATAGATAGATAGATAGATAGATAGATAGATAGATAGATAGATAGATAGATAGATAGTCAGTCAGACAGACAGACAGACAGAGAGAGGGGAGACAATACTTGACTTTTTTTCTGGCAGAAAAACATTTTGTTTGAACATGTGCGCAGTCGGGACAAAGCCTGGGGAATTTCAAAATAAAAGCATGTACTTGTATGATATTATCTGGCAGAGGTAAATCATGAAGTTTTTGTGTACATGGTTACTTTAACATCAAAACAGAGAGGGATGGAAACACTTTGCACTTGTTTCAAAATTGTTTCCCAATCTAGGCCCAGACTCTCCGTCCACAAAAACACCGTGGCAGAAGCATCCGCATCATGGATGGACTAACCTGTGAAGAGGCCCCAGAGTGCACATATGCTGTCAGGCCCACATTCACCCCACGTGTATTGTGAATGTGTCCTGTTCCCGTTAAGTACAGTGCACACGGCAAGCAATATGCCAGCCTCATTATTTGCCCGGGGACTCGGAGACCAACCAATACTCTTTTTCTGGAATAGCACCTGGACCCAGATTTACTGCGAGTCAGTTTGTTTTCAGTAACTTTATTTAAACACAACAGTAAGGCAATCAGGTCAACTGAGCACTGCACTGCATTGAAACATTAGTCATAGATGGCAACAACACACAGCTGATAACAGTTGACAAGTGAAAAGATTGTTTTCTGTGTACTTCCTTGCTGGCACAATTGACAAACTTAATAGTAAAGATTACCCATACCTGTAATTGGACTGAAAAAAAACAAAAACAAAGGTGGAAGTGGTGATGAAAGGTAAAAAAAAAGAAGAAAGTAAATCATTCCTGCTGCAGCAGGTTCCTCCATTCCAGTAGTTTAGCATGCTAGCTATAGCTAACACAATAACAGACAAAAGGACACAAAGACAAAGTACAGTTGAGTAGGGGTACACCCCTATAAGACGCAATTTGATACGATAACTCACGATACGACACGCAATACGATATAGGGCTCACGGTTACGAAATACTCACGATGTGATAGAAAAAATGAAAAAATAAATTACCCAATGAAGATCTGTGTAATGAATTTTTGACTGCAAAAGTTGGAGACTGTGTGGATGTGTTTAGCTTCACAAAGAAAGAATGAAAACAATTTTAATCTCATTATTACTTAAACATAAATGTTTTGAAAGCTTTTGTCTTAGGGCCTTCATACTTTCGGCTCAAAATGCATGAACCAAAATCAAATCTCTTAGCTTATAATTATCACTACCTTGCTGAGGCTGAAACTACAGCAAAAATACATTAAACTCTAACTAACCCCCCAACCTTAAGAAACAAACAGAAAACACCTGAGTCAGGCCACAAAACCTGCTCTTTTTGCTTTTCAGTCTTTTCCTTACTCTGTGCACAAAACAACCAAGGAACCGACTTAAAGGACAGTTCTGGGCAAATTCAACTCGGGGCTGTATTTTCCTAACATTTTAGGTCTAAAAGAAGGAACCTGAAGATTTTCAGTTTAATTGCTCCTGTTTTGCGGTAGTTGTGTTAATTCAAAGTCTCCCGGAGTCTCGCGCGAGACCCAAGTTGACGTGCTCGGTGTGTTCACGTGCAGTCGGAAGCTCCCGTTTGTGTCATAAACACAGGAATATCAACTCTTGACTTGCTTGAAGTAAACAAAGCAAGCTGCATGTTTTAACAAAGCAAGCTGCATGTTTTAACCATCTGAGGCTGTCTGTGGAAAAAAAATGTTTACTTCAAGCAAGTCAAGAGTTGATATTCCTGTGTTTATGACACAAACGGAGCTTCCAACTGCACATGAACACACCGAGCATGTCAACTTGGGTCTCGCGCGAGACTTTTATTTCGCAAAATTCCATTGAGGTCAGTTGCGGTTGACTGGGTTCTCTCTCAGGTATTTGGTCATAAACAGATGAGGTTTGGATGTGATGATAAAGCTGAGCAGAAATAAAAAAAAAAGTTGTTAATGTTAAGTCGTTGACCTTAAACAGAACATGAACATGTAGCAGATTTAATGACGATCACTTTAAATCTCTCTCCTCTGTGTAGCAGATGGGAATGCAGATTGTTTTGCCCAGTCCAGTTGTTTAGTCGGTGTGCAGTTCACAGGCCTCAGCACAGTTGGACTGTAATGTCTATATACTGAAATATTTTTTTTCAGATGTAATCTCCTGCTGGTTGCACTTTTGTTCTGTGAAATATAATCAGGAGGCAGTGTAATGTTTTGTTCAATTTACAGTCGCCATCGGACTGAAAAGGCAATACCCGCAGAGATGTTTTTCTGTGCTCTACAAGTGCACAGGGTCTTGATGCGTAATATGATATCTTGGTCGAATCACTGACATATTTGATTCATCCATTTTACAGAAATTACTGTATAAAGTGAATGAAAATAAATGAAATGAAAACAGATCCCACTCCTTTAGAATCCATAAGATTTATAAAAGCAGGATTTGATTACAAATGCACTATGCAACATTGTGGAGTTGAGCAGTTCGAGTATCACAAATGAAAGCCTACTGTAAGTGACACATTGATTTCAGGGGGAATTGCAGCTGTGTTTCAGTTCACGGCGAGGGAACCGAACATATTTCCAAACATGATGTAAGTTGAAAATGTGCTTTCATAGTCCAGTGGCTTTGTTTAATTGATTTTCATATTGAAATGAATTCCTGTCTATGGGATTTCTAGAAACACATGCTGCGCCTCCTATCCTCTCTGTTCTATAAAGACATGAGGACTCTGTGTTTTTTCCCCACCAGCTATATTAAATGTTTTGTTTGTTTGAACACAGAGCTCTCTGCTGTTTACCATAATTCAACAAACCCCTTTTGGGCTGACAGACAGTGTTTTAACACTTTTTTTTATAGTAGTCGAACATGAAAAGAAGAAATGGATGACAATATTTTATCCTCATGTGATATGTGTGTCTGTTGTGTTTGTCACATGGAAAGCTGTGATAGATTTGTGGCGTCTTTGCACATACTGTAGTCTTACATCGCTACAGTTCACTGACCATATGTACTTGAGTGTGTGTATGTGTGCATGTGCATGTGTGTGTGTGTGTGTGGCTGCATATCCATCTGTTTCCACAGAAACTTCACAAAAAAAACCATTTTTGTTGCATTACAGTAACTAGACTTTGTGTTCATGTTGGAAAGTAGTGGAGCTTGTGTTTCCAACATAATAACTCATTTATAAGTTGCTTTGGATAAAAGTGTTTTCCATTAAGTCAATGAGTAAATGTGAATGTAAATCAATACACTACTTTCATATCTGTACTGTGTTGTGGTTTTATGATAATGAAAACTGACTGAAGTGTTTTAATTACTCTGTGCACATAAAAGCTCAACAGTTCAAAATTAGCAACAGCAATAAACTCTTTGTGTAGAAATCAGTGTGATGTTTTGTGTTGGAATTATGTTTTATGACATTGTCCCTTAATAACTTTAAACTAAAGTAAAAAAAAAAAAGGAAAACCATAACTGCATACAACTAGTTCAGTTGGTCTAGCTCTGGTAAGATGAGTTAAAGTCCCAGTATGTAACTTATTTGGCTTTTTATTAGCAAAAATCAAATATTGCTTTCATAAATACGTATTTCACTGAAGTGGAATCACACCCGCATACAAATGAAAGCTTTCTCGTACCTTAGAATGAGTTGTTACAAGTCGTTACAAATACATAAGTGGGCGACGCACCGAAACGAGGCGGCCATGTTGCATCGCCATTTTTTACGTTGAGTGGCAGCGTGACCGTAGGTAACCACAGATACTCAGCGGAGCTGTCTGCTCGGGGAGAAAGTTTTCCAGGTAGCGGCTGTTAAAACGGTCACCACTGTGTAGTGTGAGGAAGGACGGAGGCACTGATGTTGCATTCAGGTGCAGTCAGGCAGACGGCCGTCGGCAAACCAACCGGATGTCATTTTACTCGACGAGAGAAAGACGGTAAAACGTGGGTCAGGTAAAAAAATACGACATCACCATGACAACATATTGTCACGCCTGTATTGTTTTGCCTCGTGCTGGCGGACCACTTGTTTACATAGACGCTTGTTTATCCTGTTGCAGCGTCTGTTGTCTGTCTGACGTCTGCCCGATTTCACGTGAATGCAACATTAAGAATACGTTCCAATACCGCACCACTAGATGGGGGGAATTCCTACACATTATACCTTTTAAAATGAAAAACAAAGGTGGTTGAGGTGAAACCAAACATGAAAACAGCTTCATATGTTGAGGAGGGAAATAAAAAGTAAGCTATTTCAAGTTGGCAGAAACTCAGCGGCTGCATTACCTCATTGTGTCCTGCTGTGTGAATAGAAACTTAACTAACCTCAATTTCTGCGTATGCGAGGAACACTCTGGAGCAAATCCCTCTCATTAGTAGATCTTTGCAATGTCGATGTGAACAGCAACCCGACCTCAGAAAGGCAAAGTGATCTGTTGTTTACATGTTCATGTGACTTTATACATGGCTGTTGTCACGGTAGCTTGGAGCTCTCCCATGATCTTGTGATCTGGGGTCAGTTGCTCTGGGCTCTGCAGCCGAGCGCACCAGGAACACATTCAGTGGCCGAGGCGCAGACCGTGTGTGTGGAAGTGGGTTAGGTAGCTGGCAGTCCCATGACATGCATCGCATAATACAGCCTCATTGCTCTTGGCTGTGTTTGTGCTCTGGCATCAACATGCATGTCATCACTGTCACTAGTGTCACTGATTGTGTATCTATCCACACAACACCAGTTTTTAGTCGCTTTAATAATCCATAGTTAATTTATGATATATTTTAGTCTTTATTTATGTGTCATCCACATGATCATTTGTTATTCATATTTAGAACACGGCTCTCTTGAATACTCGATTCTGATTGGTCAATCACCAATATTCTGCGGTGTTTATTTCTCGATAGACCACCGCTGAGCGGACCGTTGCTAGGGACTCCATAGCAACGGCCAACTCTGCATGTCCGGTCACGGCCGCTGTTTTGCTGAGCCTCCTCCCGTTCGTGCATTTGAAGCCTTTGATAATCAATCAGTGGATCGATGTATTACCATACACGTTACGTGTATTTTGTGTAGTCCTATCTGTCATAAACAAGAGATTATGGGGTGCGTTTGTGTCGCGGAGCTACAGAGAGGAGAGGAGCTGTGACACGGTCAGAAGTTCTGATGCAAGTTTACTTTTCAGCCACGATGTGGAAATAAGGAGCCTCCACTCTCCCTGTAACAGGTTACAAGTCGTTTATCTAACATCACTATTAGTCCGAAGCTATTTAATGACGGTAAAAATGAAACATAAAGTAAATATCGCGTCGGGGTTCCATACAACCTGTCGGGGTTTATTTCTCCATAACAACCTCCGAACTATACATTATCCCTTACATAATTAGGTGATTGCTCTAAGACTGCAAGGGAAGCTCTGCTCTGCTGTTGTGTTTACATTTCATTGATTAAACATGATTCCTTATCAGACTTTTCCGTAGCGTTTCAGTGCATTGAACCCGTTGAAGCTCAGTGTCCATGGACTTCAATGGGGGGCAGAGAATAATTAGGAACTAGACGCTCACTGGATAAACGCTTCTCTGTGGTCCTTGGTCGAGGTGCAGACTAGTGAGTTTGGAGCTGATGAGAAGAGAGAAAAAAAGAGAGCGAGACGACGCGGCCGTAGCTTCCGTGATATGACGACCCCGCCCACGATGAGGAGGTATAGGCTTTTGTACTTAGCTGTAATGGAAACGGACCTAAACTGAGCTGAGCTGAGTAGAGCTGTAACTGTATAGTAGAAAAGGGACATTAGTGCCTCCACATCTGTGGTCAGTTTATTAACAAGGAGAGTTGTGTGAGTTGAACTGCAGTGAAACAACGCAGCCAACACCGTGACACGGACGATCTAAAACTACAGTTTTTGCCAGAAGTGCCATCATTTCATACCGCGCATGTCCGCGATAATATGGAGACTCTTTTCTTATTGTGATATTATGGTATTGCTGATACCGATACATCCCTATAAACGGGCACTGGAGGATTGTCGAGTTCAGTCCCATATAGCAGATTTTGCAAGTGAAGTTGAGAGAAAAACTCTCACTTCTTGGTGATACAGTCCATTACCATTGTACATATCAGACACTGTGAATAAAACACAATTGTAGCATTTCCTAGTTTCAGATTAAAGGGATAGTTCACCCAAAATTGAAATTTCATTCATTCACCCTCATGTCGACTAAGGGCTGGGAAAAGTTTCAGAGTTATCCCTGGCTTCTCTGAGTTACAGGGGGTCTCGGCATAGCAGTGCGTGTCCATATAACGGTTGCAAATGGATACGAACTGTCTTCGTAACAAAAAGACACCAAAAAACATCCAAATACCTCCATGCTGCTCGTATGTAATGTCCGTCTTGTATTGAAGCCCCCAAATGCGAAATTGTCCCGAAAAAAAACTAAATAAATCTATTTTTCAAGCTTGTTTGTAGCGGAAGCTTCTCGAAGCGGGAAGAGGACAGACCCTGGTTCGTCCAAATTTGACGAACCGGGAAGAGGAGCTTCGCATTTTGGGGCTTCAGTACAAGACGGACATTACATACGAGCAGCATGGAGGTATTTGGATGTTTTTTGTTGTGTCTTTTTGTTACGAAGACAGTTGGTATCCATTTGCAACCGTTATATGGACATGCGCTGCTACGCCGAGACCCCCTGTAACTCAGAGAAGCCATGGATAACTCTGAAACTTCTCCCAGCCCTTAGTCGACATGAGGGTGAGTAGATAATGAGTGCAATTTCAATTTTGGGTGAACTATCCCTTTAACTTAATTCTTACATTTCCTTTTATGAGTTTGATATACTGTAGTTTCATTAGAATTTACGTATAAATAAATGGACAAATTTAATTTAGTAGAAAATGAGCTTCCCCTCTTTGAAAGACCAGCAGCTGCCGCTGATCCATTGCTGTGTTTCTACACTCTACTGTAACCTGCCACCACCGAATGTCATCCCAAAGTGTGTCTCAGGTGCCAGACTGAGGGGAGATGTCAGCATTCCGATTGGACGCCTCACCTTGAGTGTTCCTCGGAGTCTGTGAGAGTCGGCGAAGTCAATGAAGCCTCAGACTTTCAGACAGGACGAAAGAAATGAAAGCAGGAATTAGACATGAGGGAAGGAAAATGGCCAAGTGGGGAAAGAGGGCAGGGAGAAATGTAGAGAAAGGAGAGAGAAGGAGAAAGGGAACAGAGGGAAGAGTTTCCCATTCAGCTAGCAGCCCAGCAGTCTTTATGTTGCTGACTTCCACCAGATCTAAGAAGCACAGTGAGTTCCCTCCTCTGAGAGAGTTAAGGCCTCCGAGTTGATACATCAACCTATTGGAGAAACTCTCCAGCAAAGGTATCATTCTTCATTGCAAAACCATGACACTTTTATTACCTCACTTTTTCTGAGGATCCCCTATTTATAGCGTATAGCAGCAGTGGTACAGACACAAAGAGAACAGCAGCCTGGAGAGGCAGCTGAAGCAGGGGTTTAATACTCCAGCACACTGTCGAGTTCCACTTTTAACCTTTAGATTTAGTGTTGTGAAAAAGAAGAGGATGGAGAACGCACGCTGGTTCTTTGCTTATAAAGAAGGCAATATAAAGCTATGTTGGTGTTTTCGCAGTCATGAATAGAAATGGCTTCCCATACGGAGGCCATACATCTTATTTTGCATTCAACAGAGTCTCTGTGATGCTGATCAAATGGATACGCTGCTCCTGCCTCATTCTCCTTGAGCTCCCTCCCTGTCGCTTTCTTCCCGTGCAACAACAACACTGGAAACAGAACAAGGCTCCTCAGCGAAGTGCGTTTTTTTTCTTTCTTTCTTTTTTTATTTTCTTTATCTCAGTGGCTTAAGAAATTAGAGATTCATTGGCAGTATCCACTGTGTCTCAGCGGCTGACAGAAAGAATAAATGTGCTTCTCTTTGTAACGATCACTTCAGGCCTCCGCTATCTCCCTCGCATGTCGAATTTCAAGAAAAGCACACGAGCGGGCCCTGATGGAGCCTCTTAATGAGACCTAATGGTCCTAATTCTCTGCATCAATAGAAAATCCTTTATTTTCTTTTTGCATCCAAGGCAGCAAAATAGATTACACTCCCAGCACAACAGGAGTCGGAGCATGGTTTTTGAACTTTTCGGGGGGAAGAACAAAGATTGGGACCTGCATGAAAAGGATGCACCATTTAAAAGAACATGCTAAACAAACAAAGGAGGAAAATCAACTGGGCTTTCAAAGGGGGATTTAATTTTACCAACAAGGATATTGACCTGGGGAAAACTTCAATAATTAAATACAGCATTACATTGCAAAATAATTCTGTTAGTTATTCTCATCATAATTATAGTTTCTTTATTTTCTATTTTTTTATACTTTATTGCAGGATTGCACAAGTTCATATTCCAGCACATATATTATCAGGCACTGGAGCATTCCTGCAACATTTATGGGTTAGGGTTAGGGTTATTTTTTAGTGAAAAACATCAAAGGAAAAAGAAAAGTAAAATAAAAATAAAATAATAATTGTAGTAATAATAATAAAGAGAATATTAATAATAAAGGGAGGGAAAAAAAGGTGGGTATTTTCATTCAGAGTGAAAATGTTCCATTGATCAGTTGTAGTTTTTAAGAATTGAAAAGATATTTGACATGGTAAAATAAAAGTTCTTCTCATCCTGAGCCGAATCTTGAGGAGACGACGTTTACACATTTACTCTGACATGAGACGGCGCTCATCACATGATGTTAGGAGGATTAAACATCTTTTCACAGTGACATCCTGGCCTGTGTTTACACATGCCAGACAAGCTCTGATCTTGTACTGGAAGATTCGGCTCTTACTTTTAGCTTGTTAACTGCTCCGTGAAAATGTAAATGTTGAACTAACTGTTCTACTTGTTTGAACTGAATGGGAGCACACAGATTCTCTGGAACATGCACTCAAAGGTTCCCTGTCCCCTCTAACTCCTCAGTGCTTAAGAACATGTTTCTCAGAGGTTTGACACTTGAGAATTCATACTTTCTGCACTCAGAGGAACCATTCAAGCAGTAGTGTAGTGTAGAGTGAACTTTATTGTACTGATTTCAGTGGTTCGTGGTTACGGCTGACAGGAGTGAAGGTGTTTTTGCAGTTTAAAAAAAACAAAACATCTAATAGTCTTACAATAAAAATGAGTTGTATATAAGTCACATGGAATTTAGGGCACAAGTTAGACACATTTGAAGATTAATTATATTGTATATTGTTATATTTTCTCAGACTGATGGAGCAAAAAGTGACAGAACAAAACATCTGCTGACCTTAACTCTCATTAAAATCTGATGCACTAGTTATTTCATTTAATTTAATTTAAATTAAATAATGCGTTATGGGCAAACACATTTTAATAACTTTCGAATGTGTGATTGTCTTAGGTTTTGGAAAAAGAGTCACCAGATTAAATCAGAAATGCTTTGTCAGTCTCTCAGCCTCTCTCAGGGAAAACCGCCATTTAGCACAGACATCACAAATGAAGTGACGATCGGGTACCTGCAGAGTACTATCCAGCTATGAACGTGTTCATTTTAAAACTGAGGAGGTGACATTAACAGGTAACTTGATTCAATGAGGTGAAGCTGTGGGGGGAGGGGGCAGCCATGGCAGCTGAGTGAGGCCGACACTGAGATTTGCAATCATGATCGATATCAGCTGACAGAGTGAGTAATTAGTGGTGTTTAAAGCTACTGTTCATGTGAACACATTCTTCCTACATTATGAGCTGCAGAGACTAACTTAAAGAGGAACGAAACAGGATTTCTCCCGTGGCTATGCTACATTTTTAATTAAAAAGCTCCAGAGTAATTGTGATAGTTAACTACATGACTTGTGACTTGTTACGAGTGAGAACGGAGGCTCTGTCTTCACCTGCCGCCTTACGGCTGAAAACCAACCTTGCAACATCAGTGTAGTTACTCGGTCGTCGCCCCGGTGTCCCAGCTCTCGTCTCTGCACACTGCGACAATGAAAATCTTTTATTCATGACAGTTAAAGGGATAGTTCACCCAAAATTGAAATTTCACTCATTATCTACTCACCCTCATGTCGACTAAGGGCTGGGAGAAGTTTCAGAGTTATCCGTGGCTTCTCTGAGTTACTGGGGGTCTCGGCGTAGCAGTGCATGTCCATATAACGGTTGCAAATGGATACCAACTGTCTTCGTAACAAAAAGACACACCAAAAAACATCCAAATACCTCCATGCTGCTCGTATGTAATGTCCGTCTTGTATTGAAGCCCAGAAATGCGAAATTGTCCCGAAAAAAATTAAATAAAGATACTTCAAGCTTGTTTGTAGCGGAAGCTCCTCTTCCCGGTTTGTCAAATTTGGACGAACCAGGGTCTGTCCTCTTCCCAGTTCGTCCAAATTTGATGAACCGGGAAGAGGAGCTTCGGCTTCTGCTACAAAACAAGCTTGAAATATAGACTTATTTAATTTTTTTCGGGACAATTTCGCATTTCAGGGCTTCAATACAAGACGGACATTACATACGAGCAACATGGATGTGTTTGGATGTTTTTTGGTGTGTCTTTTTGTTATGAAGACAGTTGGTATCCATTTGCAACCGTTATGCACTGCTACGCCGAGACCCCCTGTAACTCAGAGAAGCCACGGATAACTCTGAAACTTCTCCCAGCCCTTAGTCGACATGAGGGTGAGTAGATAATGAGTGCAATTTCAATTTTGGGTGAACTATCCCTTTAAGACTACACAAACACACACGTGGTAACATCGTATATGTTATGTAACGTTATCCACCCTCCATTTATTGATTTTTCATTGTAAACAAATGCACATGGGCGAGAGGAGCGTAACCAAAACAGCGCTGAAAAGTGAACAGACTTGCATAGTTCCTCTTTAATAGAGACCAGGCTGTTTTAATTACTAGTCAAAAAGAACCCCGGAAACACAATATGATTAGTTAATACAATTAACTCATTGGCTGCCAGCCATTTTCAGAAAAGAGACGCCCATACTGCCAGCCGTTTTAGAGCATTTTGAACGATCTTATAAGACCCACAGAATATTGTGTTCTATGACTATATAAACACCGAAACTACCAAGAGAAAGAGTAGACTCTCTTTGTTCAATAGGAAAAAAAAAGTTTGTTTCTACCTTTTTCCGTTCTTTTGTAAACAGCAGTAGAACGTAGGCTGGTTTCGCCAAAAACAGCAGTTTTTGACCAAAACACTGAGAAAACAAGCTTTTTGTGGAAAGAAACAGGTCAAGCAGAACAGTGACTTTGACGTTGATATTTTTTGCTTTAGTGACACCTCACACATCTGAACAGTGTTCTCCTTCTATAAAACAACAAAAACAACACTGAGAAAGGACTTTTGATGGCAAAATAATAATTTATTTACAAATATCAGTAAAAATGCATTAACTTTTTTGTACGTTTGTAGCTGTCACATGACCTCTGCCTTATGGTCGACCACTGCTCGATCCACCACCTGTAAATTATAGAAATATATAGAATTACCATAAAAATACATCTCATAGATGTAGTCAAGTGTGATGTGGAGTTTTTTTTTTTTAACATTTCCGATCAAAGCGATCCGCCCTTCTCTAAGCAGTAAAAGTTAGCTCGCTAGCAAGTTAGTTTATTTTATTATTTTTACCATTGATGTATTACATTATTACCTTCATGTCTTTCTGGAGTGTGGGGACGAGTCTCTGCTGCTCCTGGTTGATCCGGACGGAATCGCTCGGGTCACGTCCACCGAGCCGTCAGTTGAGCTGGGCTCTGGTCTGTGGTGACGCACCGTCAGCTGCTGATTCTCACCACTCGGCCCGGCTTGATCGCCGGTGTCCAGCGTCGGTGTCTTTTTCAATGATCTCCGTCATTTTCTCACGATCGCGACCCTCTTCCTCTCCGAACTACCGCGACACACACGGTACATAATGTGCCGACGTGCGGAACACATAGGCTCCGTGCATAAGTTTCTTTAGCATATCTCTTGTCATCTCGCTTCTTCTTCTCATAATCAATGCTGATCTCTCATCCAAAGAGGGCACTGCTGCCACCTACAGGGCCTACAGGGCAACTACACGTCATTACACTAGTTTACAAGCCTGATATTGATGGACAAGCTCCGCCAGACCGTCCTCCAGCCCTTCCCGTTGAAAAACGCAATTGACGTCTATCGACGTCAATGGCAGTGAACGGTTGTAATTAGATTGACGTCTATAGACGTCAATGGCAGCCAATGAGTTAACCACAACAGATCTGAGAACACAGCAGTGTAGATCAGTGAGGATGTGCAGATTTAATGAACATCCACCAAATGATCAGAGTATGCACCAAAAATTGAGATTTCGATCTGTCCTTCAGTCTTGTAGTAGTTATTTTGTGGAAGCATTTTAGCTGAAAAGTGTATTTTTTTTAAGATATTGTGTAGGAATGACTCCCATCAAGTGAGGTTAAATATCTCAACCAACTCAATCATATTCTTCATGCTGCATTCAGGTGGAATCGGGCAGACGGACGACAGCCCTCACATAATGAGTTGTGTTAACTCCAATCATAAGTTCTATATTGCTCTGAAAATAGAATTTAGTGTAAAGTTAATTCTCATCTGTTCATATCAACACGAGGTGACATTCTGTCAATTACTGAGTAGATTTTTCTTTAATCTATCTTTGGGAATCCTTTGTTTCATGGTTTATTCTCACCACTCAGTATGTTCAAACAAAACATCAAGCAGTTAACATCACAATACAACTTGCTCTCACCTATTATGTCTGTTACAGTTACCCCCAGTCTTCACAAAAACCTGCATCTTGTCCTGTACCCTTTTATTTAGTTTAATTTTACACTTGTATCTTCAGACTGAAGCCTCCTGATAACAGTTTGAAATGAGGCTACATCATCTACATGTTGGTACGTTGGGATTCAGAGATGAAGCTCCATCTGCCAGACACAACCCCTTTGGGAGCTAATTCCCTCCTCCACCTCAGTTCCAAGACATCATGTGTCATCATTTATTCGGCTACACCAACACAACTACAGTAGCTCCACAGCTGGACTGGCACTGGGCTGCTGCTAAATAACACTTCAACATTTTCCTGAGCTGGGCTCTAACTTTGTTACCACAGTCTTTTCTTCTATACTGTACACCCCCTTGACGAACATGAAAGATTGAATTCAAATGTTGGCTCTGGAAATATTTTCATCTTTACGAGTTCCATCTAAGATGTACCTGTTATATATGTAATGCTACTTAAGGTTAATATAACACCTAGTGCCGTTGTACTGTTGTACTGACTTGGACGTGACTAACTGCTGTATAAATATAATTAAAACCAAAATAAATGGAACCACTTTAACAGATGTGTCTATACAGCTTTAGAGTTCACACTTTAAATTAAATGAACTGACCTGATGATGAACACTGTGAAGGAGACATGTGGGTAAAGTGAGAAAAATCCCCTTCAAATTGATTCCTCTTCTATGTAATTATACTGCAGGGAGTTGTGTCGATGTTAGATGACTACAAAGGCCACACGATGAACATGTGGGCATAAGGACTGGTTTGAAAAAGGAATGCCTGCTGCATCAGTATGCTACATGTTCACATGTTTCAGGGAACTGTTCCCTACATCAAAGAGACATCAAGTCATCGTTGACTCATCACTGCCACTCATTAAAACTGTGACTAGATCACTGAATTTGAGCTTTTAATCCCCAAGTCAAGGCAGGAGTGCCTCTGGATCTGTCAGTTTGAAGCCTTAAAGGGATAGTTCACCCAAAATTCAAATTTCACTCATTATCTACTCACCCTCATGTCGACTAAGAGCTGTGAGAATTTTCAGAGTCCTCCGTTCCTTCTCTGAGTTACGGGGGGGTCCGCGCAGCAGTATTTGTCCATATAATGGTTGTCAATGGATACCAACTTTCTTTGTCCAAAAAGACACACCAAAAAACATCCAAATACATCCATAGTGCTCGTTTGTAATGTCCCTCTTGTATTGAAGCCCTGACATGAGAAATAGTTTCGCCGGTCAGTGCAAATCACGTGAGATTTGCACGGACACAGGAAGAGCAGTGAACCGAGACACTGGGAGCTTCCTGTACAAACAAGCTTGAAATATAGACTTATATAATTTTTTTCTGAACAATTTCTCATGTCGGGGCTTCAATACAAGAGGGACATTACAGACGAGCAGTATGGAGGTATTTGGATGTTTTTTGGTGTGTCTTTTTGGACAAAGAAAGTTGGTATCCATTCACAACCATTATATGGACAAATACTGCTGTGCGGACTCTGAAAATGAGGACTCTGAAAATTCTCACAGCTCTTAGTTGACATGAGGGTGAGTAGATAATGAGTGAAATTTGAATTTTGGGTGAACTATCCCTTTAACTGTAATTCAAGTCATGTTACATGAGCTTTAGCCTGACCTCTGCTCTGTTTCGTGTGTTTTCTACTCCAGCGTAGGATTATCCATCTGCAGCTGACTCCTCTCCCCTCTTGTTTTTCACTGATAAGCAACAACGTGTCTCATGTTGTTGTTATTCTCACAAAATTTCATTATAGATTGTGATCAATTTTCATCTTTTGGGCAGACTCCGCATCATGAACACAGAGATCTGGGTTTTTCTGCTATTCATTTAGATAAGTTAGCTTTTTTTTTTTTATCAGTAGCAGTCGGAAACAGAATGATATGAGCATATAGTCTCATCTTCAGGGCTCAGTTAAACAACTATAAAGTGTGATGGTCAAAATTAGAGCATGAACCAATCCAATCAGGCTTTTATCTCTGTTCCTCCAAGGCTACTGTATGACCTTTTCTTCCTCTAATTGGTTTATGGAAAGTCTCTCTCAGCTACACTGAAGCCAGATAAGTAAAGGCTGTTTGAAATGTCTTTTTTATTCCCCAGTGTGAGGACTGAGCTTGGACTAATCATTACAACGATGCCATGCATGATTTTTTCCCTTATTTTTTCTTCCAAATATACGTCTTTTTTCGTGAACTGTGAAAAAAAGTGTAGTCTTTTAAAATTCATTGAGGCTAATTGATTGCTTCACAAAACCAGTCAGAATCAGTCCGAGTCAGATGTCGTGGGATTTAATTCCATTTCAGTAGTTTTTTGTAGTTCACATCTCATCTTAAGAGCTCAAATTGCTCTCTGTGGCAAGGCCTGATTATTGATCAGGAGATCAATGATCTTGTGCTGTACACCCATGGGCCAGGCATTAGCATAAATGTATAACACATTAAATGTAACACATCAGTGTCACTGGATGTTAGTAGTGGCTGATTTAGTGACTTAGAATTAGTAATTCAGTTCAATCAAAGGGAGCAATATTGATAATATGAAACACTGACTATATTAATTGGTGTAAATTGAATATTAAAAGCCAACACATATAGTACCTGTGAACAAACACGTGTGTTTCAGTTCAGTTCTATATAGACAGTAATTTGAAAGAAACATCACCTTTTGAATGTGTCACCATTTAGCCCTCTGAAAAGGCTTGACAGGCAGCACACACATGTATAACTTGTGTCTGTTTTTCGTCTTCTTTTTATTTTT